>NC_133398.1:109487283-110165073 GCF_047511655.1 Castor canadensis | reverse complement strand
TGCCAATGTGGCCAGTAATTCTGAAGTTTATACAAAGGTAAGTATAAAGCTACAAGGAAACTCCATCTCAAAATACATTTCACAACAGGAAATATGTCAATATTTATCACAGAAGAATTATTTTCAACATACTTGTAGTTAAACTCAGGACATTGTACTTCCTAAGTAGGTGCCCGTGAGTCACCCTTTCAGCCACTTTTTGCTGCTTATTTTTGATATAGGGTCTTGCTTGTATGTCAGGGCTGGCCTGGACAATGATATTGTTTATGCTTATCGGTGTTGCTGTGATGACATGCACACACCACCACACCCAGCCAGTGGTTATGATGGTATCTTGCACACTATTTGCCTGTACTGATCTGTAACCATGATCATCCTAATCTGTAATCTGCCTTCCTGAATAACTAGAATTATAAATTTAAGACAATGTACCTATATCTGAAAATTATATTGTTAAATTTTAAAAAAAGGTAACTTTAAGTCTATGTAAGATTAATTTTAAAAACAGACCATTGAAGTTTTAAGGAAAAAAGAAAACAGTGAAATCATAGAAATTAATCAATACCACAATTTAGGCAATTAAAGTATAAAATAAAAATGTCACAAATTAGAAAGTCTAAAATTTGACTTTCAGGATAAAGGCTATATTTTACACCAGAACCAATCTAGGAAACAAAAAATTCCCTACAAGTGTTCCTAACCCTACTTAACTAAGCTTACTTTCAACTCTGTGTACATAAATTGACAGAAAAATATAACATATATATGAAAGTTGAGATCTCAGTAGGAGTCCAAATAAGGTGGGACACATTTCCACATACCAGGGTGAGTCAAGATAGGGATATAAAGCATTTTCATGTAGGTGGATGAATTTATCAAAAAAGTAACTACAATATTGCAGTATAAAATACTATGATATGAAACTAGCAAGAAATTAACTTGAAAGAAAACTAAATGATAACAAGACATATTAACATTGACAGGACAAATTAAACCATTACCAGTAAATTCTTCAAAAGAAGGAAAGAATTTAAAATTTCACAACAAAAATCTCATTGTCATATGTGTGCATATTTATTAATAAAGTAAATTATACTTACATATAATATATTCACATTTTCACATTCAAAAAAATCTATGTAAAAACCCATCAGCATCTCCAAAAACAAAAACTAAGTGAATAGTACAGAGGAAGGTGCAGATTAGATTTTGAAGAAATCATTGTATGCAAAGGGGAATCTCAAGAGAAGTAGAGTATGTAATCCAAGCCTCATTATGTACATGTCTTGACACCTTAAGTTTTATCCCCAGTGCTGATGTATATGTAAAGGTAAATCCTAAGTATAATTTATTCTACTCAGATATTAAGTTTTAGATTATTATGTGACAAAAGAGGGAAAATCATTAATTTGGATGGACTATGTATAAAAGTGATAAAAATATTCATTACAAATTGATTCTAAATCCCCCCAAATACCAAAAAACCAAACTTAATAATAATCCCATGGAACAAGATAATCATAAAAGGTTGAATATATCTTAACATGATATATGCTTTTGGCATAGTCAATACAAAGGATGTAGAAAAGTAATAAAAGTGTAATTAAACATACAGTGTTTTTCTTTTATTTTCATTCATATACAATATACTTTAATCATATTCACCCCATAGCAAATCTTCCTTTTCTTCTCCCACTGTTTCTCACACAAATCATTTCCTGTTATACATTATTATTATTACTATTATTAATTATTGTCATACTAGGTCTAGATTCTACTTATAAATAAAACATACAATAATTGTCTTTTTTAACTTTGGTATCTTGACCAATACATGATTTTCAATTCCATACATATGCAACATTTTTTCTCTCTATTCATTGGTTTTTGTTAAATCTAGATGCATTCAATACATTGGTTATTGTGACTGGTGATACTATTAATATGAATGTGGTGGTAACTGTATTGAATGTTGACTTTCACTACTGCATACGCATACATAAGTTTGATATAACAGGGTCACATGGATGTTCGACTTTTACTTTTGTTGAGGAAACTCTGTAAAGAGTTCTTTACAGAAATAGAAAGTGGCTGTGTTAAATTCCATTCCTAACACTGTTTAAGAATTCTTTATTGCCATCATTAGTTGTTCCATGTTTGCTTGATAGCCATTCTGACTGTGATAAGATGGAATTTCAGTGACATTTTCATTTGCATTTTCTCAATGGCTAAGCATATTGAATACCTGCAGAGTAATGTTCACCATCTGTGCTTCTCCTTTTCAGAATAGTCTGTTCAATACATTTGTCCATTTACTAATTGGATTATTTTCTCTTTTTCATTTTATGAACTCTCTATATTATGTGTATTAATCCTTTGATGAAATTTTTTAAAGGTTTTCCCTCGTTCTGTGTATGTTTTTTCCTTCTGGTCACTCTTTTCTTTGATATGTACATGCACTTTTATTGGATGCACTCCCATTTGTGAAACTCCTCAGTCTGTTGGACTTGTACTCAGAAAGTTGTTTTCTATGTCAGTCAATTGAAGTATTTTCCCTATGCTATCTTAATGTAGTTTCAAAATGTTAGGCCTTACATTAAAATTTTTGATCCACTTTGAATAGCTGTTTATACAGATTGTGGGAATAGGGTTCTAGTTTTAGTCTTCTATATGTGATTATTAATTTTCCCAGCATCATTTTTTGAAGAGTCTGTCTTTGCTCCGACATATGTTTTTGGAACCTTTGTTCCAAAACAAAGGTTCATATCAGATGACTGTAACAGTTTGGGTTCATTTCTGAGTCTTCAATTCCAATGTTTCTTCCAGTATCATGTTATCTTTGTTATGATCCCATATAAATTTTAGTACTTGTTTTTCTGTTTCTGTGAAAATGACATTGGAGGAATTCAGCATGACAAGAAAAGAAAAAAAGAATAGAAAATGACAGTAAAAATGTAATGAAAATCTCAATGAACATTTAGATTGCCTTTGGTAGTTTAGTCATTATCAAAATATTAATTCTAAATATGCATGAACACTGGAATATTTTCAAAACTCTGTCTTCCTCAGTTTTTTCTTCAATATTTTATAGATTTCACTTCTGTACTTAAATTGATTTTTACTTAATTTTTTGGCAGTACTGGTGTTTGATCATAGAGCTTTGCACTTGGTAAGCAAGTGCTCTAGGAATTAAGGCAAAACTTTTCCCTTGACTTGAAAATGTTCAGTTACTATTTGAGCACTTTTCTAAAAAGGTTAGTAGATCTAAAATTATTGTGGGATTTTTTTTTAAGTACTGTTGAGAATAAGATCCATCTCAAATAGTGGTAATTTGACTTCATACTTTCCAGTCTGTATTCTTTCATTTATTTATTGAGCCTTGTTGCTCTGTATAGGATTTCAAGCAGTATGCTGAATAATATTGGGGATAGCATACACCCTTGCATTTTTCATGACTTTAGAGGAAATGAATTCAGATTTTTTTCCATTTAGAGCAATTTTGGCTTTACTCTTGTTATAATTAGTCCTCAATATACTGAGGTATATTCCTTCAATTCCAAATTTCTCTGGAACTTTATGATGAAGGGATATTGGAATATTTCAGAGCTTATCTTCTGTATCCATTAAGAAAATCATTTGATATTTTGCTTTCATTGTGTTCATGTGCTGTATTATATTTACTGATTAGTGTAGGTTGGACTATTCACAGATACTCAGGATAAAAAACATAATCTTCCTAATATATTCTTGAATTTGGTTTGCAGGTATTTTACCAGAAAATTTGTGTCTATATTCATCAAAGAAATTGGCCTCTAATTTTTGTTTATGTTATGTTATTATCAGGTTTTTTATAAGTGTCATGCAGACTTCATAGAATGAATTACGTAGCACTTCTTCTCTTTCTATTTTATGGAATAGTTCTAGGGCCAGTGGTGGTAGTTCTTTCTTAAAAATCTCAGCAAAATCTGAAGTAATGCATGCATTTCTCAGCATTTCTTTCTTGGAACATTCCTCATTACTATTTCAATCTGATTAATTGTTAGAGACCTGTTTTGGTGGTTTAAATCATAGGTCAATTTATGTATCTAATATACCTGTAGAAACTTATACATTTTGTGGTGTATTTGAATACAAATCATCAAAGTATTCCCATATTTTCTATGGAACATCATTGCTATTTTTAATATTTCCTTTTTAAATCTCTGATTTCATTTGGGTCTTCTCTTTCATTTGATTAGTTTTGCTACGTGTTTGTCAATATATTTATATTTTCAAAGAAACTATTTTTGTTTCACTGATTCTTTGCATTGTATGATATTGTTCATCTCCAATTCATTAATTTCTGCCCAGAGCTCTTTATTATTTTCCTCCCATCTGCTGTTTATGGATTTGGTTTGCTTCTGTGATATTAAGAATTTGAGTTGCATCATTAGGGTATTAGTTAGTGATCACTCAGTTTTTTTAATGTACTGCTATCTACAAAGTTTCTTAGTATTGTCATTGTGTCAAAATAATCTCGTAACCTGTTCTAATTTTCATTTGTTTTTGGAAATTTTTTAATTCTTTCCCCATTACTTCTTTGTTGATCCACTGGTCATTCAGTAGAGTCATTTTCCATCTATGTAGTGTTGAATATTTTCTTTTACTGGTGATTTCTAGTGTGAATAAGTTATGATCTTTGAAAATACACAAAGTTATTTTAATTGTCTTCTGTATCCTGTATTGTAATGTATTTTAGATAAAGTTCCAGGGGCTGTTGAGAAAGGTGTATATTCATGATTTTTCAAGAATAGTCTGTACCTGTCTGTATCACTTACTTCCGAAGTTTCTCTGTTAATTTTTTGTCTGAATGAACTATCCATTGTCAAGGGTGGAATTTTGAAAATTGGTAGTTACTGACACAGGCAAACAGTAGATGTCTAGATGTTCTTGCTTTTGCAATATCATAATCATCCCAAAAATTCTATGTTGTTTTGGTGAATTCTATGTGCAGTGTTTAGTAGCCATTTGAAACCATTTCAGTGATTTATTGTTTCATTTTAATGTATTTTGTGTTACATTTTCAAGAATTATTTAACATTTTGAGTTGATCCTGGACTCGAATATTGTCAGAGCATAAATCTGGATGTAGATAAAACCTTTCTTCAAGATTATTATATGTGAAGTGGAATTTATAAATATTGAACTTCTGGTAGATTTTCTTCCCTTTGTAATTGATTTGGTAATTATTTTTATCATTTTCATGCACACTTTTCTTAACACATTATTTCTATATGCATATTACGTTTTTTACAACTTTTGTTGCTGAATAATATATAGGTTAGTATTTTAAATGATTTTAGTCTTTGAATTCATTTTTAAATGAATTTAGCACTTGTGTGAATATTTAATTTACTAGGATCACCTCATCCTCTTCATTCAAATACCCTCTGAGCTTCATATGGTTTAATTTAGGGGTTCTCTGAGTTTCAAAGTTATAAATATATCTTGGTCACCTTCAATTCTAAAGTGATTTAAATTCATGTTATGACAAACTGGTATTTCACTTCTACACTCAATTTATGTCTTTAGTGATGATGATTGGTTTTTAACAAGATCATTTTACTGCAAAAATTTCAGCATTTTATATCAGGATTACATATATTTCTTTACTGATTTTTCAAGCACAGGACTTTGAGTTTTTTAATTTATTCATTTAAGTATTTTCTTTGTCTTGTAATGTTGTGATAATGATCCCTGTACCTTTGCCACAGATAAGTTTTCATTATGTTTTCTCTGCAATTAGTCATTTTTAACATTCTAATGCCAATGTAATTTCTACTGTACTATCTGAGTGATTTTTCCACATTTTTCTATGAATTTCTATGTACCTCTATGAACAACATTTAATACCATTTCCTTTCCCACACTGATAGATAGGATTGTGGATTCATTTTTTCTGCATTTTCACCCCAATGTAAGTTACACTGATAGCATTTATAGAAACAGGGCTGAAAATCAATTTAGTTCAATCTGATTTCATATCACTCAGGAAAATATTTTCTTCTCCCCCAGATTGGAACTAAATATAAATATTTTCCCTTTTCTGTAAAAGTTGCAATAAATGCTCTGTTGTTAGTTTCATCTTTATTCTTTGATTTTTTTTTGTTTTTTTTCTGATATTGAGTTACATAAGTGATGTGAGTACTTTACTGTATTTCCATTAAAATGCAATGTTCAATTCTTTAAATTTTATCTCACATATACCAATACCTATTTGCCATTTCAAAATATTTATTATCCTTTCTGTTTAATCTAACTATGTATTTCAAAAACATTGGATTGTACTTAGAGTCATGTCATTTTAAATGTATTTATTCTATTTTAAATCTTTACTTTTTTTGATATTCTTGCCACAAGTATCCTTTGGTTACCTTGATTATGTTTGTCATCAAATCAGAAACTTCCTGAAAATTGTACATTGATTGGCAGCCTTCATGTTCACCTTGTTAAGCAGGCAGAAGAAACCACTCCAATGCTTTACAATTTCCACACATTTTTGTTAAAATTCTTCAGTTATTACAGTTTATCCTACACTATCTAAGCTATGGATATGTTTTTCTTTCCTTTACATTGAAAGTTACAATTGGCCCTATTTAGGCGGTGTCATCATTGTTTGTGAATTTTTTTGGATTATATTGCAGTATTTCCTCATTCACGTGAATCAAGTTGTTTTTATATTATTTCCATGAAAATGTAATGGCATTTTTTCACATTTTATATCTTCTATACTTATTGTATATATCTGAAAGTTGACTAATTTTAGTCTCATCTTGCAATCTCTCAAGAAAATATTGTTTTTCCTTTACTGGGTTTGTACAGGTTTTAAATTTTTCCTTTCTTATTATAGGCAAAATATAGTCTATTTTGTTTGTGGCATCTTTTTGTTTTGCTGATTTCTTTGTTTATATTGAAACCTGAATTAGTTTATATGATTTCTTCTCTGTTGACTATCACATATATGTTTTCTAAGTATTTATATATATTTTGAGGAGTCAGTTTGAATTCATATCTTCTTCTATGCAAATTTTACTCATTTTCTCCATTCTCTGCATGGTTAATTTGAGGCGATATTAGTTATATTAATCATTGTGTAGATGGAAATTTTGTAAAACTTCTGTGTTGTGATAAGCTTCATTTATTCAGTTCTTAGTATGTAGGTGAAACTAATCTAAAGTTTACCATTTCTGTGTAGTGCATACTGTGTTATTGTTTTTCTAGGACCTTAAAGTGACTTAAGGTGATACAGGTTTCTTAATATTCCCAGGGATTATATCTGAATTTAGGTGTGCACTTTGTTCAATATTACCCAGGTATATGAAGGGTAACTTGTAAACATTTGCCTTCTGATATTTTTCTGTCTGTGGAATTGATAGACTGCTGTTTTAGTTTTCAGTTCTTTAATGTACATGTCTGAATATATTTTTTCAACACCAAATTACACTTTTCTTAATTCTTTTATCATATCATAATTTATTGTTTTCTATTAGAATGTATATTTCATTGATTTTTCTATTTATATCCATGAACATTAAAATGATTATTTAATGTGTAAAGACTGCCTTTCTCGATGCACATAAAATGTCATCACCATCTTGAAACAATTTACTTGTGAGTTCCTTGAATTCTTCCAATTCTAACAATTCAGGTCATTTTCATATATATAACTATTATGGAACTCACGTAATGATAACCTGATAATTTGTCCTTTCCACTGACTTCCTGCATTTGAAGATACTGATTTGATTTTAACTATATAATTTATTCATGAAAATTTGAATATATTAAATCTAAGTTTTGTGGTCATTCTTTATAATATATTATTACAGGGGCATGGAGTTTTAAAAAATTTATCTTACTAAATTTTTTCCTTATTTCTAGAATATAGATGGAAATATCAGTTGCCACAGTCAATACAAATTACTTTCCCTTTTGTTACCTCACTTTTAAAATTAGTTATTTCTTAGCACAATATAACCAATGTATTGTCTACCTTAATATAAAATACTCACCTTATATCTATGCTTTACTATGTAATTTCTATGAACATGGTTTATAGCTAAGTATAGGCTCTTCTGGAATATGGAAATATGATTTTCTGCCTTAATATTTTACCATATTGTGTAACATTCTTGCATATTCTACTTTTTCCTAATCCTGTTTGAGTATAAAAGAATGAAGAACAATTTAGGTTAGTCTGATCTTACACTATTTTCAATGATGGATTGTTACTGGATTTAGTTTTTCCTAGCCTATAAAAATTACAATAAAGCCTATGCATTTATACCATCTTAATTCTTAAGAAAAGGATATGGAGAAAGTGTGTGTGAGGATATAGATCATGCAAATACTGTGTACACATGTAAGTAAATGGAAAACTGTTGACACTATTCCAGGATTCAGGGGAAAAGTGAAAACAATGGTGTAGAGGGTGAGTTCAAGTATGATATATTTGATACATTGTAAGAACTTTTGTAGACACCATAATGTACCCACACTCAGCTCAACAACAAATAAGTAAAACTAAAAGTCTAATCTACTCAAACAATAATTCAAAGATATTTTAAATAATGTATGGACCTATTTATCAACTTAATTTAACTTCTTCAAATATTTTTTCAAAAAAGAACATTCATGAATATTTCTCCACTCTGAAGAAAAGACGATGATTTAACATTATCCAGATGTATTTCTTCTGAAAATTTAAGTATATCCAGGTGTTCGCATTATGCTTTCATACTTATTCAGCAAAAATATTCATGTGATTTTCTTGGCATCCTAACTTTCTCCAACTTTTCTAGAATATAGTTCTAATGGCTTAAGTCATCATGATATCAAAGAAAATCAAGTTGGTGCCAGATAACTGTGGCCAGGAATGACAAATATATTTAAATAAATATTTATGGCAAAGGAAATGCAGTTGAAAAAGAAACTCCATAAATACTTTGCACTGTTGAGGAAAATTATATTGAGATTTATTAAAAATGATTTTTTCAAGTAGCATTAACTAATATGTAAAATGAAATTAAAGAACTGACTAATGCATACTTAAGTTAAAAAAGAGGAAAAAATCTGGTCTCATAAATGGATCAATAGTCAACATACAAAAATAACAAAATACTGATCTCACAAATAACAAAGATTAATTTGTTTTAGTACTTTTGTTGTGTTTTTGTTCAGTATTTTTTATTAAACTCAGTGCATCGACATTCAATCTGCATCCATTCACAACTGTTATGTCTTCTTAATGTGTTCCTTTATCAATATGAAATTACCTTTATGTAAACTGACTAATTTTCATAATAATAAATTAATTAACTTTAATTTATAGTTTTTAATCTGCTTTTTTCAGATATGAGTATAAGTACTCTTCCTTGCTTTTCAGCATCATATGCTTAGAACATTATTTTCCACCCTTTAGATTTAAGCTTATGTTTGTCACTGCCACTAAAGTGCATTTGGGCAACAAAACATAGGGTCATTTTTTTAAAAAAGTCATTCAGTCACTACATGTCTGTTGACTGGAGAAGCAAGCCAAATAATTTTCAGAGTTAATATTTACAGTTATGTAGTAACTTTCCCACTCCTACAGTTTTCCCTGGACAGGATACCAAAGGTTATATTTTGTTCCTGATTGTCTTCAGCAATATTTTTATTCTCTCCTCTAGTATGCTGAGCTCTTTCTCTGTCTGCAAAGTGTTATCCAGGATATATTTTATAACACACAAAGCAACAGTTCAAAGGATGGAGTGGGTCCAGGACATGCTGTATAATGCTCACCTAATCTTGTGGCTTTCACTAGTACCAACATAGCTCTGAAATTTCAACAGTCTTGACAAAATATTATTTGTTAGAAATTTAGAAAATGTAAGGAAAAATATTACTTGAAAAAAGCTAATTCAACAATTGGCTTCATCTTGCTGATAAACACGGATTACAAGAAGATTATGAGGTCAATACAGAATTTATGTTTCTCATACCCAATGACAAAGAATATGAAGCTGACAATAGGCTACTCATGTGAGGACTCAAACAACCCTTAGCAAATATATGCTCAGTGGAAAAAATAAATATGGAAGGAAAATCTTAAAATGTGTCCACTGTTTTTGGAAAACATATTCAAATTAATGAGAAAACAAAAAACTTGTGGGTTGTCAAAAACATAACAATCACTGTATAAGTTACAAAAATTGAAAATCTAAACCTTTAATTTTTGAGATAAAAGGGAAAATATCCAGCAGCATAAATTATGCAATAGTAAACATCACTAAAATAAATCACAAATACGGAACACCAATAAAAATATAATAAGGCCATAACAATCTACAGAGACTCTACTGGAACTCTCATCAGACAGGAAAATTTAAACTCCCTACCAATAGAGAAGTGGAAAGACAGTTTGCATGATCACAAAAAAATTATCTTGTGTGGAGAGTGGAGTAGCAGAAGCGATGAGTACATTAGCACAGTTTTACTCAATGTTCTGTAGGCTGAGTTTGGGACAGCCCCAGCCACAGATTAAGGCTAGAGTAAAATGCAGAGCAGCTTCTTTTCCTAAGATGTTATGTCAAATAATCTGTAGGACGTGAGGGTTTTGGATGTGGGAGGATTTTTGGATGAAGGGAGATTTTTGATGGGGGGGTTTTGGCTGAAGGGAAATTACTGTTGGGAGATTGCTGGGGGGGGAGTGAATTGCAAAAGGGAGGATTGCTGAAGAGCAAAGAATTGTTAGCAAGTCTGAGGGATTAGACTTTAAGAAAGCTAAAGAGAAAGCATGGGACAGTGCAAGTCTGTGGGCAAAGACTTAAAGAGAGATTATGCTAAAGAAAAGCTAAGAAAAAACAGGGCAGTGCAAGTCTAAGGAAGGAGATTTTAAAGAAGAAAAAAGAAGACTTTGGAAATGATGTTTTAAAGAAGAAAGAAGAAAGACTTTAGAAGAAAGGTTTTAAAGAACTGTAAAGGAGTAAGGCCTTAAAGAATAAAGATAGAGAAAAGCAGAGTAATTGAAGAAAATAATAGGGAAATGAAGCAATAAGGCTGCTGTGCATCTGTATCTGAGTGCACAACACACCTGATCCCAATTTTCTATCTGTCTACCCTGTGTCCTTTCTGCATCTCCTGTTGCCTCCAGTTAGGCACAGTTAGGTTCCATAATAACAAGGGAGTGAGAAAAAGCTTGCTTCAGTCTTCCAGCCCTGATTATTCAAAGACTGCCAACAAAACTAAGACTATGAAAGTAGCTTTCGACCTCAGGAAAAAATGTCTACAAATTGAGGGCCATATTTTAATGTGACAGGAGATGCCCAAACAGGAAACACATTCAGAGAGAGAGAGAGAGAGAGAGACACACAGAGAGAGAGAGAGAGAGAGAATGAGAGATTGAAATTTATGGAAAAGCATACAAAGAAAACAGACTCTCAGATATTACAGTAGAAAATAAAAAAATTTAAATAAAAAAAAGAAAAGTGAAGTGTGAGAAATCAGAAAATGTTGTAATAGTCTGATAAGGTAGAGGTTAAATAGACTATTAATAAAAGTATGTAAACATATAAATGTACATTTTCTACTTGTTATTGTAAATATAATGATTTCCAGAGAAGAAATCATTTTATTTTATATGGTCCCCAAGTGGATGGCATTTTTGGATTGTCATTTTAGCTCTCTATAAAATTTTATTTGAATGTCAAATATTTCTAAAAAAATGTATTCTCATATAAGTGTTAAGAAATGATGAATGTCAAATTATTAATGATGGAAAGAAAAATCCACTTCAGTAACTTGATTAAAGAGGCAAGTGACTGTTATCACTATATTCTAGAAAAGAATAAGAAAATTCAGAAAGCATCAACAAAGATCTAGCTGACACCATTGTGAATTTGTTATTAAGGAAATGTACAAATGCCTTGATATACTTAAATATTTACCAGAATAGGGCTTGTAACATCTGATAGATGTCCCAAAGGCGAGTAAATTTTCAGGATGTGGCAACCTGCCTTTTGTTCACAATATATATGAAGATGACAAGGACTTGTTTGAATCTGAGGCATTTTCAGAACTGCCAAGGGACCTCCTAAGAAGTTGAAGAATTGTTGCAAGCATCAGGCTGAGTCTAGTCTAGGACATTAAATTGCTACCCAAGTGCTGATACACATGTACAAAAAATCAAAGGGAAATTCATTCAGACTCTAAGTTAGCAATTATTTTTTGGTGAAAAAGGTAAAAATCAGGAGTGTGGATTCAGAAATCTTTTCAGAGGAGTTAAAGAAAGTGAAAATTCTGTACTTATAGAAATGTATATATAAAATGGAAAACAATTCTTTTGTACACTAAGTTATAAATTGTCCTTTGTTAAAAGTGTAAAAAAAACAGTAATATTGTTGGAGGTATAACAAAATTGGAATTCTTCATGGGAGTACTGAAATATCTATTAAATTTTGAGTATAAAAATCAGATAAAATAATGGAAGGCATATTACAATTATCTGCCCCATAACATAAAGGAAAGATTATGTCTAAGTCTACATGCATGATCCTAGGAAATTTTAATTTTACAATAAGTCTGGAATGGCATAGGAATCCAAAAAATGAAACAATAAAAAAATTTCATGACAATTATAAATTATTAGCCCGAACTCTATTGACTCTTAAATGCTAATATAATATGGTTACAAGGATAACAAAGTAATTTAAGGAACTTTCTAACATAACAATGACAAAGAATATCAAATCACCTACAGGTTACTTATGTCAGAAATTGCAAATCAGTTTTTGCAAATATGTACACAATGGGAAATGTAAAGATAGAAAAAGTAGTTTTCAAAATACATTCCACTATTCTTCGTGTGTACATTAATATTAAAGAGAAGAAAATAAAAATTTCAAAGTGACAAATGTGTAAATTTAATCTACATGAAAATACTATTTTGTTTGAAAAAACTAATAACACATTTTGAGGAAAAAATTCAATTACATATGTTAATCAATACTGACAAACACATAAGAAATACAACAAAGCAAGGATAGCAAAGGAAGACTACTATAACATTCAGTAACAAAGATCAAATATAAATCCAGCATAAATCCAGAAAAGGTAAATGATTGTTTCCTTGGTAGTATTCAAAACCAGACCTGAGAATATAATGGATACCTGGAAAACTTAAAGTGTGGTGGAGTTTTCAAACCTCAGGTTGAAAACACCAAACAAGGTCAACAGTTCTATTTTCCAGAATGACCCTAGACAAGCATGAAAAAAATTCATAGCAATAGACTAAAATTCTTAAAAAGAAAAAAGAAAAATAATCATACATACGTTAAAGTACAAAATGCATCAATATGAAAATGTTAAGAAATTATTAATTTGCAAGAAGACACAATAGAATGAATAATTGTCAATAATGGCTTTAAAATGAACCATTTAAACATTTTATCAACCAAATACTGTGGACACATGATCCACACTTAACATGAAGTTGAAATTGTAATGCAAAGGTTGCTGTTTAAGAAGGTCAAAATTCTTGTTTTCACAGTTCTACTTTAGGAATGTTCAACACAAAGTCTGACAGTGGTGCCTATTTTGAATTCTATCTTTCATTAACAATGATGCAATTAATTTTTTTAAAAAATGAAAATAATTGAAATGTAAAAGATAAAACTCACTGACATGGCTTAGAAATTATTACAGAAAAATGCTAATACCTCAATATTATATACACATTTTCACATGAGAAACATTTCATTAAATAAAATCAACAGGACCAATGTAAAAGCTTGATGGGAAGAGATAATAAGCAAGACTTGTTCTCCCCTTGTATATGAAGAGGACAAAAACCTATTCAAATCTGATGAACTTGGAGAACTCAAAAGACTTCTATTGTTTTCAGTTATGACACAAATATTATATTGGACAGGTCAACATCATTTTCAGTGAAACAGTGTTTAAAATGTATGGAAAAAAATCAAAGTAAAAAGCACTTTCAGGTATTAACTTACAAGTCATATTATAATGAAAGAGGTAATCATTAATTTGAATGGAGCAGTCATATATTGAGCAGACTGCATGATCATGTTGAAAAAGGAAACATTATGCAGTCAATTCCAAAAATTGAAAAAGAAAAGACAGATATTAAAAAGCTGTGAATATCAAATTTAAATGCCATAGAAATCTGTAAAGTTTAGAAAAATGATGTTATGTAGAAATGACAAATTAATAGTGTGGTTTCAGTGGTTACAAAGCATGGAGTAGTTGAAAGCTTCCAAGACAAAATAAAATTTTGAGAAATTCCTGACATGACAAACACAAAGAAAATCAATTTAGCAACAGGATAACAATGCCTGGAATTGACAATCTAACAGAATATTAACACAGAGACATAAATTTTAAAGAAAATTTCTAAAAATACATTTTATCTTTTACAAAAATTATATTGAGAAGACAATGAAAATACTGAAGCAGAAACAATAACGTTTATATGTGATATATAATAGAAAAATTAAACATTGCATTTTAATGGAAGAAATGAAAATATTCTTGATATAAATGAATTAAAACCAAAACATATAGAAAATAATAACCATATTAGAATGCATAAACTCAACTGGAACATTCATAAGATTGGAAAGAACTTAAACCCACTGTCAATAGAGTAAAGGAAAATGGTTTTTTTCAGACCATAAATGGACAGATTAAATTAAGTTGGTTTCTGTACACAAACCTTATCAAGGAAACAGAATATGAAGATAGCTTTAGTCTTCATGATGAAAAGACCAAAAGGATGGTCCACATTTCCATGTGTTATGATGGTGAGGAATGTCATACAAAATGTGTCCATAGAGATAGATTGAAATTCATGAAAAACAAAGAAATGAGGCACTCAGATATCGTAGAACAAAATATGTTGGTATTAATATGATAAAATGGCTAATTGTAAAGAAGATACAATGAAATGTAAAGTTTTGTACATTGAGTGAAAAAGACCAACTCACTTGCTCTGCATTTTAGAAAAGAAGGAAAACAGTAAGATGGAATGAATACAAACCCCACTTCCACACTTTAAAATAATTATCAAAATATGACTGTACCTAAAAAGAATATATTATAAATACGTCACACTAAGGGAAGGTTACATGTGAGAGAAGGATGGTAAAAGAAGGAAGGTAAGAAAGTGAATATGGTCACTCTATATAAGAATGAATGTAGAATTTTAAACCTGTTGAAATCACCAGGGACTGAGGGAGAAAGAAGAAAAATAGAAGAGATGAACCAATGTGAGTTATAATACATAAATACCTAGAAATATCATGAGGAAGCTTCCTGTGTAACTAACTTAATCAAAAATGATATTTTTTTCTTTTACATAATTGGGGAACAGGATGGTGAAACAGGAGCAGTCTTTTGGAGGGGGTGTTGTGAGTACCAGTGGGAAGGGGGAGGATGTGTGGAAAGAATGAAGGAAGGTGAATGTATGAAAAATACCCAAATATACATTTATGTAAGTGGAAAAATTCCAGGAATTTGTGAGAGGAGGATAAAACAGAATGATGGAGGAAATGAAGTCAAGTATGACATATTTAATATATTGTAAGAACCTTTGTAAATGCCACAATGTATCCCCAGCAAAACAATAAGAGAGTATCATGAAATTCCAAGTAGCATCACCAAAACATTTGAGTTGGTAAGGTGAATTATCAGGTTGTCATAAGCTAAATTATAATCACAGTTCACAAAAAATCCACCTGGGAGGAGTTAGAGATCTCAGAAGAAAATCTCTTAAGAAAACAAGAACATATCCAAAGCACTAGCACTGGCCAAGCCAATGATAATTGAATTTTTACTCAATTTCTGAAATATGTATAGGCAAAAAAGGAAAAAAACCCTTTCAGATGTTGATATAAAATGTCCTGTGTTGAAAGAATTAAAAATCAGTAAGTTGAATAAAGCAATAACATATTGAAAAATGTTTCTGAGAATGCTTAAATAATAACAATACAAACTGGTAAAACATGAAAAAATACTGAAGGATACAGTCAAAAATTACACTTCATAAAGATCATGAGGAAAGCTGTATCTAAATGTGTGTGTAGTCCTAGAAATTTCAAGAGTTCAGGATCACTACTAGACAGTGTAACAATAAATTTTATTATTTGGCAATAAATATACTGTTGTTTCACCTGGCTGCTAAAACTGTGTACCTGAAAGTTACCAGGGCAATATAGAATTTTTGTCATTTCACACACCAAATGACAATTAGCTACCTGAAGGAATGTAACTCAGGTTACAATAAAGACACGTGCACACCCATGATTATTGCTGTATTACTCATAGTGGCTAAGCTATGGATCCAGACAAGATGACCTACAGATGAAGGGATTAAGAAAATGTGGAATTCATATACAATGGAATTTTATTCAGCCATTCAGAAGAATAAAATTTTCTCATTTGCAGGTAAATAGATGGAACTGGAAAACCTAATCTTATGTGAAGTTAACAAGGTTAACAAAGCCAAAGGTCACATATTTCTCTATTATGCAGAATACAGGACCAATACCAATATAAGCAATATTATGAGAAACACGTCATACCAAGGGGAAATCACTAATGGGAGATGGAAGGAAAAAGAAGGAAGTTAAGAAGGTGAATATAGTTGATATACCCTCTATATAAGAATGAATATAGAATATTTAAACCTGTTAAAATCAACATAAGAATGAGACCAAGGTAGAAGAGGAGGAAATAGAGGGTTTGAACAAATTCAGATTAAAGTACATATATACATGGAAATACCAAAAAGAAGCTACCTGTATAGCTACATTATACAAGTGAAAATGTCTTTTTTTCAAAAATGGAGAACAGGAAGGTAAAACTGGTGCTGCCTGGGTCTTTGCACTTTGAGAGGGAAGATGTATGGAAAGGATTCAGGAGGGGGATTATGATGGAAATATTATGCACTCATATGTGAAATGTTAAAACTGTTCAATGAATGAGAGAAGGGGGAATAAAGGTGAAGGAGGGAATGAATTCATCTATGATGTCTTGTACTGTATTGTAAGAACTTTGGTAAATTTCACAATGTAACCTCAGTACCATAATAATAGAAAAGGTCCAAAAATGATATTTAGTAACAAGTTATCTATCAGGAATTACCAATGGACCAAACTAACACTTGATCAAAGGGAGACATAAATTTAAGTGCAAACTCTTTTTTGAATACCTTCCAATATTTAACTATATAAAATGAGATTAAAGATATTTAAACATCCTTTCATGGCTTTGGAATGTTATGTTGCCTAACACCTAAATATTTGTATTAATTTTATGAATATTGCAATAAACATGGCATTGATTACATAATTTATGTCATCTGGAATTTTCCCATGTTTATAAATTTTCATTTTAATAATCTGTTTTGAGCAGTTTTTCTTACAATCTTTATTCTGTATTATTTCATTCAAATATTCATTTTTATGTCTTTATAAATTATTTTGTGCTGTTATATATGTATACATTATTTTGCTTGCTTACAGGGGTTTACATCTTTTGTAAGTCTCTTATACCACATCCTAGGCTCATTCTGATGGTGAGAACATGAAGACATCTTAGTTGGATTGCACACAGCATGTTCAAATCTTACTGAAATTATGCATTTTCCTATTAACTTTCATCTACCCACTCTTTAATAACCATATTAGGCCTCTGTGACTAGGTAATATATTTTTCTTATTCTCTATTATTGTTGAATTTCAAATTTATCCCTGAATTTTCATAATTACTGTTTATTATAACTATTTAATTTTATCATCTATTTTTCATCATTCTCATATATGATAAATTAAGATATTAATTTGTCTTCTCTAATTTCTTTGATTTTCCATGCAATTTTAATGATTAATTTTTATCAATCTCTCATATTTCTGATTAGTATTTTTTATTTCTTCATAATAATGTTTTTTAATCTCAACATATTTCATTCTGTAGTCTCTAAATCATTTTTTGTTTGAATTTATCTTCAAATTTATAATTTTTACTCAAGGAAATCTTTAATATCTTAATTTAGGCCTATCCAAGGACTGTGAAAATGTGCCCAAGTTGTTTTGCTTTTCATTTGGGGATAAAAATTTCCAGTCCACTTTTTTAACATTGTTCTGGTGAAATCTAACTACCCAGTTCTTAAGAACCTTCTTAAAGTGTCTGGTAACTAATGTTGTGCAGATAAGATCTTTTCTATCATTTCTAAATATTTATGCAAATTTAAATCTACAAATGACTTTTGGAAGTTTAATTAGAATATATCTGTTTGATATTTGTTCCTTTTTTAGTGTCATAATACACAGTGATTATTGTCTTCTGGACTCTTCAGTTTAAGTGTTATATCCATTTTACAACATTCTCACATATATACTTGTGACTACAACTCTTTCTCAACCCCTTCCTCTTGAAAGTTTATGTTCTAATATCAAAATGTCATGTCTTATTTGCTTTAAATTTATTTGGTTTAAAATTATGCCAATAATTTAAAATTTATACCCTGGATTAGGCCCATTCCATCACTGGGAGTATGAGGCCATATTGTTTTGCTTTCATTTAAATGTCAGAAACTCTCACAATTCTGTTGTTAGGATAAACTTCATGCATTCTCAATAAGATCCAGCTTGGGCAAGAATGATAGTTTCCCTTTAAAGGTATCCTATTTAAAAAAAAAATTTCCTGGATTCCTGCTACAAAGTAACTTTTCCTTGAAATTTGAAAGTTGCAGCAGATATTTTTTCTAGGTTTTGGCATTTCCTTTATGATTATTTGGTTATATGATGAGTTGGTTGCTTAATTAATGTTTGTTGACACTATCTCCTTACCACACTTTCTCTCATGTATTATGTTAGTGTTTCATTGTTCTTGTCAAATAATCATGGTTTATCTTTGTATTCACAATATATTTGCTTTAATATCTGAAAATATATACACATATATATTTATTCATATCTATTGTTTACTTCTGTAAATACTTTATTTCTTATCCCAGACAAATCTTTCTGCAGAATACATGTCCACCTTCATTCATTTTATTTTTATGAATGTAGAAAATTCCGCAAACTTCTGTTTTGTCCTGATAAGAGTCAATTTGTCAAACAAGGAGTTTGGGTCAGTTTTAAAATGCACCCTGTCCAGATTACATGTTTTTCTCTTTGCTTGTCTTTTATAGATTTTAACTGAATCCCTGACTTGCACCAGCCCCAGTAGATTATATCTCGGTATTGGCACTTTATTTTCATAATTATTTGCACATATTTACTTGTGGTGAAAAATTATGTGATTTATCTTCTAGATATTTTTCTTTTTTAAATTATAATTTAGTTAGATTCTTTCAGTAGTTTCTCATATATACTTATCACTTTACATTGGCCATATGAAATTTTCTTATCTCATTAATCACAATATATTTTTTATCCAGATAAAATTATTCATTCTTTTCTGATGTCCATCATTATTACACTAACTTAGTTCTATCATGAGAGTAGGAATATGTAACCATCTTGGATGTCTTTCTCCTTCTGAAGTCAGACTCTCATTAAGTATTTTAATTGTGCTAGAAACTTTAAGTGTGCAGAGTTGAGGTATCATTTTAGAATAATATTTTCTTTTCTGTGAGTTTGGGGATGTATTTTATCTGTGACTTTGCAAAACTTTAACAGATATTTCCAAGCCATGATTTGTATCTATTTATAATCTTTGTATGTCATATTTTAATTTAAATATTCAATTCTGAAATTGTTTTTGTGTTTTTACACTACTTGCAATGAATATTTAAACATATTAAAATATATATACTTTTTAATTTTCTTATTATTATAGGGATATTATTTACTTTATTTCTATAATCAGACTTCATATGTTTTATATTATAATGTTTTTGTTCCTCTTTTGTTATAATCATTTATTCACATGTGCATATATTGTTTGGGTCATTTCTCTGCACTGTCCCCTTCCCCCATCCTCTCCCCCTCAACCATCGCTTCCAGACAGAACCTGTTAGGATCTTATCTCTAATTTTGTTGAAGAGAAGACATAAGCATAATAAGGAAGACAAAGCATTTTTACTAGTTGACTTAAGGATACCTATATAGAGAGATTGCTAACATTGCTTTCACATACCAATGTGTTAAAATCCAAGTGAATTCATCTCTAACTGACCTTTACATTGGTTCCTGATACCATTCTCATGTTTACCTCTGTCGTTTTAAAGTTTCTGTGTTAGTTCCTCTGGAGTGAGGACATCAAACGCTTTCATGTTTTGGGTTTTCTACCTATTCCCATATCTCCCTTATGTGCTCTCCCCTTGCCTTGTGAGTAACCCTAGTTACTGTTTTGAGCAGCAGGAAATATCTACATGAAGCCTGCCAAGTTCTTGGCCTGTTCAATTGTGAGATAAAATAAAATGTTGGCTTTGCAAAGTCACTAAGTTTGGGGGTAATTTTTATGAGGAATTGGCTACCAGACCCCTGAATAATTTATGTTATGGCTCAGTTCAAAGCCAATGATGGAGCTGACTCTACATAGGAGAAGAGCAAACATTCATGTAACACTGTTCAAGTAAAACATGTGCTGCTCACAATGCTTCACCAACTAAGCACCACTACAATCATCCCTAGGAAGAAAGTGAAGAATAGCAGGATTATGCAACTTGTCCATGGTCACTCAGGAAATAGGTAGCAAGGCTGGGTTCCAAAGGCAGGCAACCTGGCTTCATAGACTGCATTCTTAGCAGACTACCCTTTCTATTAAAAAGAAGTTTGATTCTATTTATTCAAGCTAAGAAGTTATCCTAATGTGCTGTATTTAGGTGGTCTGTTTAAGATGCTTGCTCTCCTCTGCTTCACTGTGGACTGTGGACAAGAGTCAGGAAGGACCAGACACCATGGGGTGATGCTGCAGGCAAATGTGTAGGGACTCTAATTACACTGTGTAATACTCTTGTCTGTAAAGACCCTTAAAGGGAAAAATCTTTCCTGAAACTTGGATCAGGAATAGTTAATTTTTGTGAACAATTAGTTTGCTTTGAATAACTACTACTACTTGGTTAAGTGCTACTCCTTTGCATTTCAGCTTTTATGTTTTTCTGTTTTCCTTTTCACAGGCTGTATTTTGTGACCCAACTCTCACTTCCTTGTTCGAATTTGCTCTAATTCTCTGAATGTAATTTGTCTATAAATTTGTGAATAGTTCTAATTTTTTTCTAAATACACAGTAGCAGCAAGTAAGGTATATAACAATCAGTGAAAATTATATGTAGGCTGGGGACATAGCTGAGGGTTAGAACAATTTTCAAGTATGCAAAAGGCCCTGGGTTTGATCCCCAACCCCGCACATGCAAAAATAAGAAAAAGGAGAAGGAGAAGAACGTTTTGAGTACTTGTATAACCAATAGAATTCACCACTGAATATTCTCATCTCAAATCTGATCTAAAAATGTGTGTGAGTGCATGCATGTGTGTGTGTGTGTGCAAATTTTATCATAGGACAGCCAATTAGAAATGAGTTCAACTCTAGAAAATATTACTTTGAAAATGCCTGGGAAAATATTCCATGGAGAGGTTGGGCTCCATGAATCAAAAAACAATCAAAATGCTCTTAGAAGAAAGAAGCAAAAAACAATAACCTAAGGACACCTAAACTTCAAGGAGATTACCTTTTGTATTATGAGAAAACTGGAAGCAGACCCTCCATCAGGCATACTTTGAAAGGGTGAAAACTAGTATTTCTCTTTTCTCTCAGCCATTGCCTCAGATGGTGAAGTGGTTGCTGCTATTTCTGGTGTTACTTCCTATGTGACTGCTGCCAATGAGAGAGCACAGAGCCAGTTAGCACAACAAAACAACTCTCTTCCAAAACCTTTCCACTTGTGTAAGGAAGGAGAGATCATTCTTAGACAGATTTCTGAAAACTCCCTCTTACCTATCTTTGTTCAAAACTGTGTTGTATTGCCACTCTTGGCTACAAAGGAAGCCTGGAAAGACATCATTGGCTACATTGTCCTTAGAGTTGAAATAAAGAAAGCAGAAATGGACATGGAATGGTTATTAGGCAGCAAAATTTTGCTTTCCAGTATAAGAATGAAATAAAATATGATAAAAATATTTTGAAATATGTGACTTTAAAAGACAAGGTAATGGCCCTCATGAGATGTTTGGATTGCTTGATGCTGGCCTGTAAAATGTTAATTTTTATAAAAAAACAAATCCCCCAAAACACTGGCAAGAGTCTGACAAGAATGTTCATATAAACTTTTCAGTTCTTCCTAGGAAGAGAAATAGAAGCACTGGTTCAATTGGCTTTTGAGGAGGAATGTGTGCTGGTGGTCATCAGCCCACAAGATGCCCCTGGGTTGCCTCTTGAGGTTGAAGGGGAAGTCAAGTGGGCCATTCTTTAGTGACCACCTGCCTCTGTCAGAATCACTCTGTTCTCTTTCTCTCCTGAGTTGACAAAGTATTTCACTACTAGACAAATGCCTGATAAACACAAGTTATTTGTTGTCATTGTTGTGCAGCGTGTCCCAAAGTGACATCTGCATAAACATCGACCCAAATTCCCTTAAATCCAATGTCCTCAATCCTATTCCAGACCCAGAAACTGGATATTCTGGTTCCTAGATTTACAACAGAGCCCAAGTTTTCATACATTTTAAGCAAAATCTAAATTTAAAATTTTCCTTATTACCTATTTTCCCCTAAAAAGAATAGATTTCAGAAATTAGTGATGTCAGCAAATATAAAGATATAAGAATGAGTACCCTAGGTTTCTTTAATTGCTTTTTTCTTCTCCCATAAATTATTGTGCTTGACATTGAACCATGAAGTTTTTATACAGATTCTGAAATTGTGTTCCTGGTTTCTCTTGGCATTCTATGCATGTAAAGTAAAAGGTGAAATATTCATTGAAATATATAAATTACTTCTTGCTGCCTGCCAGGAAAGTTTTATTCCATTCATCAATGAGGAAATATTGTATAATTATTTTAAATCCCTGACATAGGGTTCTTCTTACCAGGAATTAGATAAAAACAGGCAAACAAAGAAAAATGTAAATACTTTGCAAATGTTTGAAATTCAGGTCTTCTTTTATTAGATCACAGCACTGTGAGATGGATTAAATTTCAAGTATGGAGACTTTCAGCATTGTTCTTGAGATTACACAGCATCCAGAGTGATTACCCTCCCAATTAATGCAATTGATCTTAGAAATCAAACAGGAAGACCTAAGTAAATTATAGTTTCTTTTTTTTTTCATTTTTCTTTTATTATTCATATGTGCATACAAGGATTGGTTCATTTCTCCCCCCTGCCCCCACCCCCTCCCTTACCACCCACTCCACCCCCTCCCGCTCCCCCCCCTCAATACCCAGCAGAAACTATTTTGCCCTTATCTCTAATTTTGTTGTAGAGAGAGTATAAGCAATAATAGGAAGGAACAAGGGGTTTTGCTGGTTGAGATAAGGATAGCTATACAGGGCATTGACTCACATTGATTTCCTGTGCGTGGGTGTTACCTTCTAGGTTAATTCTTTTTGATCTAACCTTTTCTCTAGTTCCTGGTCCCCTTTTCCTATTGGCCTCAGTTGCTTTAAGGTATCTGCTTAAGTTTCTCTGCATTAAGGGCAACAAATGCTAGCTAGTTTTTTAGGTGTCTTACCTATCCTCACCCCTCCCTTGTGTGCTCTCGCTTTTATCATGTGCTCATAGTCCAATCCCCTTGTTGTGTTTGCCCTTGATCTAATGTCCACATATGAGGGAGAACATATGATTTTTGGTCTTTTGGGCCAGGCTAACCTCACTCAGAATGATGTTCTCCAATTCCATCCATTTACCAGCGAATGATAACATTTCGTTCTTCTTCATGGCTGCATAAAATTCCATTGTGTATAGATACCACATTTTCTTAATCCATTCGTCAGTGCTGGGGCATCTTGGCTGTTTCCATAACTTGGCTATTGTGAATAGTGCCGCAATAAACATGGATGTGCAGGTGCCTCTGGAGTAACAGTCTTTTGGGTATATCCCCAAGAGTGGTATTGCTGGATCAAATGGTAGATCGATGTCTAGCTTTTTAAGTAGCCTCCAAATTTTTTTCCAGAGTGGTTGTACTAGTCTACATTCCCACCAACAGTGTAAGAGGGTTCCTTTTTCCCCGCATCCTCGCCAACACCTGTTGTTGGTGGTGTTGCTGATGATGGCTATTCTAACAGGGGTGAGGTGGAATCTTAGTGTGGTTTTAATTTGCATTTCCTTTATTGCTAGAGATGGTGAGCATTTTTTCATGTGTTTTCTGGCCATTTGAATTTCTTCTTTTGAGAAAGTTCTGTTTAGTTCACATGCCCATTTCTTTATTGGTTCATTAGTTTTGGGAGAATTTAGTTTTTTAAGTTCCCTGTATATTCTGGTTATCAGTCCTTTGTCTGATGTATAATTGGCAAATATTTTCTCCCACTCTGTGGGTGTTCTCTTCATCTTAGAGACCATTTCTTTTGATGAACAGAAGCTTCTTAGTTTTATGAGGTCCCATTTATCTATGCTATCTCTTAGTTGCTGTGCTGCTGGGGTTTCATTGAGAAAGTTTTTACCTATACCTACTAACTCCAGAGTATTTCCTACTCTTTCTTGTATCAACTTAAGAGTTTGGGGTCTGATATTAAGATCCTTGATCCATTTTGAGTTAATCTTGGTATAGGGTGATATACATGGATCTAGTTTCAGTTTTTTGCAGACTGCTAACCAGTTTTCCCAGCAGTTTTTGTTGAAGAGGCTGCTATTTCTCCATCGTATATTTTTAGCTCCTTTGTCAAAGATAAGTTGCTCATAGTTGTGTGGCTTCATATCTGGATCCTCTATTCTGTTCCACTGGTCTTCATGTCTGTTTTTGTGCCAGTACCATGCTGTTTTTATTGTTATTGCTTTGTAATATAGTTTGAAGTCAGGTATTGTGATACCTCCTGCATTGTTCTTTTGACTGAGTATTGCCTTGGCTATTCGTGGCCTCTTGTGTTTCCATATAATATATCAAAATAATAGATGATAAGCTATAGATTCATTAAACACTCCTGCATTGGTTTCTATATGGAATTAACTTCGATTCAGAGATAAAGCTTATACTCTTTTGGTAAAAAGCTTGTTACAAGATCATTTTTAGTCCTCTTCTAAAATGATTTAATTTATAATTAAGTGTATTTCTTCTCTACTTTTATTGGTCTTAACAAATGATACAAATGCATATGTTATGCTTCAACATTTCCCTATTACATGGAAAACTGGAAATGAGAAATTTCTCATAAATTGCCATTCAGTATGTTTTTATTTCTCAGGAAATTGTATTATATGTGAATTGATGCCCTCTTCCATTATCATAGGAACATGGAACAAAAGAATGTAGTATGAATTTCTTTCACAGAGTAAAGCCCACCAGAACCCAAAGTGATAATGAAGACCAGTAGTTTTGATTAATGACTAAAATGAACACTTAATCCATTCTCGCTTCCTCAATCCAAACTTGACTTTCTTCTGATCACTTGCTTCCTTTTTCCCCTTAGTCTGATTACTTTTCACTTCTTGCTAATATTTAAGTCTTTTGTAGAGTTCCCTTAAAATAACATTTTGGATGTTTTAGAAAACACTAAGGCAACAAGGGAAGAAGAACTGAAATGGGTAGTGAGTTGTATCCCAAGGCAACAGAAAAACTGTTCATACATAATCAAGTGCTGCCACCAAAAAAGAGTTCTTAAAAAGCAAACAGTAAAGATAGTTCTCACCTTAACTCATTCTTCCTCTATAAAAATAAAGAGGTACATTTACATCTAAATATTCTGTATATTTCTTTTCTCAGTTCTGTCTGGGAATTTCTACTTGTTTCTCCCATTTGAGTTTATCTTAATAGAAAAAGCTATCTAATCCCAAATGCACTCAGGTCTTATGGTGTGGAATGGAGCCCATTGGCAAAACATAATTCCCCTTTCTTCCCAGCCTGGTAGATGAGATTGAGTGGGTTAAGCTGATTTGGAACAAACCAACAATGGCTTACAAAGGCTGATAATGAGCTCAGTATCAGAACAGAAAAGATTTTTTGGATGTCCTCTTTCTGAGAAGGATGGAATCACTAAGGATACCCAAGGAGTAGAAAGTTTACCAAGTTTGCAGACCATAAATTGGCCTGTAGCTATGTGTCATTTGGCTCATACAGGTTTTATTTTTTTAAATTAATTCCTAATGTCCAAAGCCATGAGATTTAGCATAAAAATCATGACAGTTGGTATTTCTGGGGATATAAAAACATCTGTGGAGACTAAAATTATATATGGCAGTTCTTGGTGAGAATGGAGAAGATGCACCCTGCTTAGATGGAATGCAGGATCTCCAGCTTAGCATTTGCTCCTCCCTTGACCTTTTCACCTTCAAATATTACTTGCTTGGCCTCTGTAGGCAGCTAAATGTGTGTCTCCTGATGCACTCCAGCATTTATACTTTTCCAGAAGATATAAGGCCTTGACTGAAATTGCCAGACAAGAGTTGGAGCTAGCAGATCACTCTGTGGCATGAAAGTGAGCAGAACATAGTGAGTCAAACAGCCCTTTGCTGGGACGTTTACATTCTAGCTACAAGTGAATGAAAAATCCAAGAAAACAAGATATATGTAGGAAAACAGAATTCCTAACATAGATATGTTAATGATTTATGCCAGGAAATTTAGGGCCTCTTCCTAAAGAGGAAGAGGATCAAGGTTTATTATCAGCTATTTTAACAACATTATTAGCCTTAATGGAAAGGTAAAGCCAAATTCACAGTGCCTGATAGATATGATTTATCTCTAGCATCTATCTAGGTTCTCCAAGAACAATGGCATATCAAGGATAGGGCCATGAGAGTGGAACCGAAGGTGCAATCAATAAGAAAGAGGTAGGGATGGGATGTGGTTCAATTGGTAAAGCACCTGCCTAGCAAGCATGAAGCTCTAAGTTCAAACCCTATATCACCAAAAGAAATGTCAGATGCTGGCAGCTCATGCCTGTAATCCTACCTACTCAGGAGGCAGAGATAAGGAGAGTCACAGTTTGAAGCCAGAACTCACAATTAGTTTAGAGAACCTTTCTTTAATAGTCTATCACAAAAAAGGGCTTATAAAGTGGCTTAATATGTAGACCCTGAGTTCAAGCCCCAATGTGACAAAAAAAACCCAAAGGTAATGCCTATAGAAAAGTTCAACACAAATAACGGTCACAAAATACAGTCTACTTTATTTAATAGCATATGCCAACAAATATGAGTGATGTTCATCTATAGACATAGTCCTCTTTAAATAGTAAAATGTATTGGTAGTTACAATTGAATTTTAATAATAATGTGTGTCTTAGTATGATTTTTGCTGCTATAACAGAACAGTACAGAATAGGTCATTTACATTAACCAGAAATTTATCCACTTATGGGTCTAGAGGCTGGAAAAAATAAGACTGAGAGGCTGGCATTTGGCTAAGGCCTTTGTATTACTTATTTCTATGTAGCTGTGATGAAAATAACTGACAGAAAGACTTACAAGAAAAAAATTTCAACCCACAGTTTCAGATGTCTCAGTCCATCTTGTTAGGGAAGGGAGGGCTGAGCAAAACAGTTCACATCATGGTGACCCAAAAGTAGATAATAACACAAAAAGAGGCCAGGTACAAGATACTCACAAAGATCCACTCCTTGTTACCAACTTCCTCAGCCATGTTCCACCTTCTGACATTTCCAGAAATCTCTAAAATAGCACCACCAGCAGGAGACCAAACCCACAATCATGAGTCATTGTGGGGGACATTGTATCTAATCCATGATATTTTCCCCAGTTCTCAGAAAGCTCATATTCACCTCATAATGCAAAATACATTCATTCCATCTTCTTGAGTCCCCATCATCTTAGAAGTTCCATTATTGTTTAAACATTCAAGGTCAAAGTCTTTTCTGAGACTCAAGGCAAACAGTTAGCTATGAGCCCCTGTAAATAAAGAATAAACAAGTTACATACATCCAAGGCACAATGGCACAGAATATATATCCTCATTTCCAAAGGGAGGAAAGAGGTCATAGAATGAAGGAACATGACCAAAGACTGGAACCACAGGGTAGTCCCTGACTCCACGTTTGGCATCTGGAGCACATGCTGCAGTGATGTGAGCTCCACAGGGGCAGCCTCACCCTTATGGTCTTGTCTTTTGTAGGCCACTTGGCCTCTCTCCTGAGATGGCTTCATTCATTTACTATGGCTTTCCTCAGCAGATATTCCATGTTCCTGGCATCTCTAATATCCTGTACTCTCCTCTGCAGCTTCAGCTTCACCTCATATTTTCACACCTTACCCTCTGAAGGGTTGTCTGAAGGGACTCCCACCCTGACACATTGCTTACCCTAACAGTTCATCCTTTGAAAGATGGTTGGGTGTCTCCATGACCCTGTAATACTTGCATTCTGAATACCTGATACATCAAAATCACATGGACAATACCAAGGTCTGCTGCCAGCTTGAGCAGTATTATGATTCCATTGGAAACTGGATGCAGTGGCTTCTGAGTGCCCAGGCAGCTGAACCTGGGAAGATATTTCCCTAGGCGGCCTTGGTGCACTTGGCTTCCCATCAGCTCTCCCTACTCACGAAGTCTTTCAAATGATTTTAAAATTGTCCACCCTGTATCCTGCAATAACTGTGGTCCGGCCAATTCCTGAGAGGTCCTCAAATTATCTTTCCTAATGGCCCAGTTTAAAGTGCTTTCTTCTCGTCCTTCTTCTTCCTCCTCCCCTATCTCTTTTCTCTCCTCCATCGTCTTCTTCTAATACTGGAGGTTGAACTCAGGGCCTTACATTTGTTAGGCAATTGCTCTACAGTTTGAACATGCTGCCAGTTCTTTTGCTTTTCTAGTTTGTATTTCAGGTAAGATCTCAAACTTTTTCCCTGTCCAGCCTCAGACCTCAATCTTTCTACTTCAACCTCCTGAGTAGCTGGGATTATATGTGTGTACCACCACTACTGCCTTTGGCTTCTTTTTATTGATGCCAATCTCTTTAATGGTCAAACCTAACTTGTCCTCTTTAAATATGTTCCTTTTCTAGCTAGATTGCCTGTTTTTCAAGTTTTCTGTTCTGCTTTTTGCACCCAGTTCTCACTGTAAAGCTGGCTAAAAATAGTCATCAATAGCGATGCCATAGCTTGATGCTATGCTGTCTTAAGATTTCCTCAACCAAATTAATTAGTCCACTACTTTTAAACTCAGCCTCACTCAAACTCTCAGGGCACAAAAATGTAGATGAATTATTTCCTAAGATTGTGCCATGCATGACCTCTGGTCCAATGTCTAATCTGAAACCTCATGAGCCCACCCTTCACTGTCCACATTGCTGTCAATGTCCTGGATTTCTGAGCTACCACCAGAATCTACCATCAAGCTCTGAGCTTCTCTAGCACATTCTACCTCTTCCACATTCTTCCTACACAGTTTTCAAAGACTTAAGAACCACATGACCAGGTTTAGTTAGGCACAGCAATGGATCCACTTCTCTGGAATCAATTTTCTGTATTTGTTAGCTTTCTTATCACTGTGACCAAATGCCTAAGAGAAACAACCTAAGGGATGGAATTATTTATTTTGGCTCATAGTTTCAAAGGGGTTAGTCCCTGGTTGTGTGGTCCCACGCTCATGGGTGGGACAACCTGGCAGCATGATTGTGTCATAAAGATTATTCACATTTAATCACACAGGAAGCAGAGATAGTGGATGCAAGAAGGTACCAAAGCAAGAGCTAATTCCAGAGGACATGTTCCCAGTGACCTACTTCCTAACTAGGCCCACCTCCTACTTGTCACCATTTCTCAGTGATGCCCATATATGGTGAGTTCATCAAGCATCAATCCATTTTTGTTGACAGCCCTCATGAACTGACTATCTCTGGGAATACTAGTTTTTGAAATGCCATATTAAACACTAACAGGAGCATGCTTTACTAATCTATTATGTGTTTCTCAATCCAATCAAGTTGACAAGATCTACCACCACAAGTTATAATATCCATGAATATCCATATTTGTTTTTTATGACCTGTTAAATTATATTTCTAATGTATACTAAGATAACCACATAAATATTGAAACATGTCATTATCATCCCAGTACTATCTAAAATCACTGTGGGAAATCCTGGCACAGTGGAGCCAATATAGTCTGAAGATCAACTTCATGTAGAATCTTGAGCTTTGCCATCTCCAAGTTAAATGACCTTTGAAAGTCAGTGATTCCTATAAACATGTGAAGATTAATGGAAAATATAGGTGCATTACTTAATAGGAGCCCTGCATTATTTAGGTTCATTATAAACTATATCTGCTGGGATGCAGTTAATGCTTCACATTTCAAATTTCATTCACTCTTTTAATACTTCTCACTCTCTTTAGTAATTGCTGTTTTGTTTCTGTTGTTTGCAGAGCTGGGGATTGAATTTAAGACCTTGCACATGTTAGTCAAGCACTCTACTGCTGAAATACATCCCAGGCCTCAGTCTAATAATCTGTTGGCCACTCACATACAAACAAACAAAGATGGTCCAGTTTTATGCAAAAAAATGTGTCATAGCAATTTCCTGAAGCAAAAAGAAATGTGGACACAATAGAGTTGAGACAGGAGACAAACTGGAAGCTTCTTCCCCAAATACTGACTTCATCAGCTACCTGCCATCCAAGGACCATGGGCTTTCAGGGCCTCAGTCTCTGCTTAGCACAGTTGAGGGAGTAAATTATTTTTTATTCAATATATTAGTTGATGTAAAGTTTCACTACTTACCACACCATGCCTTTGCTTTCTTGATTTCTCTCATTTTCTTTGTTCTTATCATGAGAATATATGTAATGCAAGAATCACTGTGATAATGGAAACCCTTTTTCCTGGGATATGAAGAAAATATTCAAGCAGGTTTCAGCTGAAGGTCTCTTTATTCTTCTCTTATGACCCATTAACTCAACTCCTCATGAGTGTTTTCTAACCATCCCTCAGTCTCGCACCAAAATGTCACACACTTGCATTTTATTTAATATCTTCTTCTTGGGGGACTTGCTCTGAAAAAGAAAGTAGGTTAAAAATAAGAGCAGAAATCAATTGCTGTAATCTCAACAGTGAACAAGGATTTTAGTTCATATTTTTTCCAGAGACAGAAAAATACTTAGAGTTTTAATTTTATGATAGAAGTTTCTAAAGCACTTAAGATGTGTGAGCAGACAATGAGAAATGTGAGGGTCTCCTGGTATGATCACTAGGCAGACATCCTCCAGACACACACACACACACACCACAGAACAGGTTTCTGCTTCAGCCTCTTCAGAGGTCAGCCCCACTATGTTGGAAGAACATATATTCTGTCTGAATTCACACATACCTGAATTTAAATCCAGGCTCTATTTTTATCAAAGGTCAACTGAAGATTATTAACTGCTCTGACTCTAAATTTCCAGCTATAAAAATTGAGATAATACAGAATTTTATGGAAATAGACTGAGAAAGTATTCTGTTTAGTCATTGCTGTACATCAAATAATTCTAGGATTTGGCATAAGCATATTTATGTTATTATGCTCATGAATTTTTAGTATAGCAAATATGGCATGACTGAACTTCACTATGTCTGAAACCTCAACTGAGAAGATATAAATGCCTGGGAGTGATTTGAATAGCTGGAAGCTTGAGTTTTACAAAGACTTCTGCACTTTGATGGCTGGCACCTGAGCCAGAATGACTGAACTGGTGAAGGGCTCACTGATTTCTCTCTCAATCTAACAGCCTCACCATGTGATTTTTTCCTCCATGCTTCTCCATTATGATGACCTAAGGTAGTAAGATTTTTTACCTAGCAACGTGGAATGACAAGAATGAATGCTGCAGCAAACAGGTGGAAGCATCTGGCTTTTTATAACCTGGGCCTTAGGAATCACACAGTGCTCTACAGGTGCTGCAATATCACTGTATCTTCACACAGGGCTATAGAACAGAAGGCCTCACATATATTCTCTGAAGTGGATAAATTTGTGAACATCTGCTCATAAGGCATTCTTCTGTCTATTAACTTCTTATGTCACAACAGCCCTCGTTACACAAGAGAATTTTTTTTGGAAATAAAGTGAAATCTATTTACCAGCATTATACAGCTTGTAAATGGTGCAGCTAGAAGCAAACCTCAGCGTATGTGACTCATTATGCCATCTTCCCCACTTTGCAGAGTGAATGAGGGGGAAAGCACTCAGATATGTAAGGATACGGTTTCTAACATTAGGCAGATCTGAAAATCATTGACAATTTCAGCTCACTAACTATAACATATATGTATAAATAAAACTTGAGTGTGGGCCCATGTGTATGATTGTCTAAGTTGTTTTTATTTGGGTTTCTTTTTACAAATAGAAAAATATATTTACATCTCACATTTGCACAATATAGTCTGTGAAAATACTCTCTTGGATATATTCTCCCTAACAGACAGCTTTTCTACAGACCATTAACATTTATTTATATCTTGACATTGCAAATCAGTTTCTCAGGTTCTGTAATGATGAGCTGTGTATCTCAAAGTTGACACCCCACTGTCTATTTTAATTTTCCCCCAATGAAAACTAACATTATAAATACATGTGTGGAACAGATTGGTCTAAATTTAACCTTAATCTTCTTGCAGAAGAACACTTTGGGAATGATCATGTGGTCACATTTTACCCAATTGGCAACAAAAAGATTGTTGGGGGCATGGGGAAGGTTTTTCTAATTCATTTGAGAGATTCATGGAAATTCTAACACTCTAACTTTCTAGAGATCTGAATAGGAATGCAGAAGAGGATTCCAAGATGGCAGCTAGAGGGAGGAAACAGAAAGTGAGCATCCTATAGTGAAATCTTGGAGAGATGCTGCAGACACACTTTGCAGGCAAAACAACTGAGAAGACGCAATTCTTTGACCCATCCACACCTCCAGCCAGTGCAGAGCATCTCCACTTCACGTTAACAGAGAAACCAGGAGGGCCCGTGGGCCGCCATATGCCTGTGACCAGATGGCTTGGGAAGATGCAGACGGTGAGCTTCGCAGTACCACGGTACTCCCACAGACAACCCTGGGCCAGAGAAGCATAGCCCCCTGGACAGACCAACCTCCACCCAGGGAAAAAAGAGAAACTGAGTAATAAGCAATAAGAACAATAAAGACACAATGGAAAGAGGGTGGGGCACACTGAGCGTTGAGGATTAGGGGAAGGGAATCCTTCCCAGAACTGTAAATAAACAAGCCGGGCAGGCAGGAGAGGCTCCAGCAGGAGCGGTGGCACATGCCCAGCAACCAGGAGAGGGAAAGCTTGTGAGAGTGGCAGAGGGAGGAAAACTCCACAGGAGAGGATGTAAGACCCACTTCCCATGTGAGCTGTAAACAAACATGGTGGCTGGCAGGAGCAGCAGCACCACACTGTAATCACCACTTTGATGATGAAAGAGCAGAAAGAGAGCATCATATGACACTAGAGATCTGGCATACTAGCCCTGACAAATAAGTCTCCACATTTACTTTAAATGAGAGAAAATTGTTTTTATTTTCATATTTAACTGATTAGAGCTATGCAACTAAAAAACTTTAGTGACTCCCAATCTATGGGAGAGAATAGAGTGTCCATGATAGGTAGTGAGGGACACACAAATCAAAGGGAAAGGAAACCAGACCAAATGGGAGTGAGGGAGAGGCTAAGGAAACGAAGAATCTGTGAGAACTGCAACAGCCTCCACTAAGATAATAATCCAACCTCATCTTAATGGGCTCCTTTGCTGAGAGTTTCCTTCAGAGTCTCTGTGTACTCATTTTCCATCACAATATGAAACACCCAATAACAAATTATATATTTTTTAAAGTTTCTTTTAACATTACATGTTGGCCCAGTTGCTTTGGTCCTCTAGCAAGGGAGCACATCACGGCAGAGCAAAATCACTCATATCATGGCCAGGAAGCAAAAGAGAAGGAAGGGGAGAGGCAGGATTCCACAATCTCCTTCAAGGACACACAACAATGGCCTAAAACGTCACACCAGGCCTCTTCACAACAACACACAAAGTGTCACCCAATATCTCATTCACACTAACTCTCGCACACATGAACAAAGAAATTCACATTCAAATACACATGTACCCACAAATGCACTCACACATTCACACTCACACTCCAAAATTGACTCACACACATAAACACACAAATACACACACTCAGACTCACACTCACACACTTACTCACACACATACACTCACAGACTCACACACTCACTCACACTCACACACATGCATGCACACACACTCACACATATACACACTGACACCACCATCCCCTGATTTTCAACTTTCTATCTTAGCTGGGATGACAGTCATACACCACCATGTCCACCTGTTTTTTAACTCTGTTGGCAATTTTTTGAACGTGGTGGTCTACAACTGCTATCCTGCTAATCTCAGCATCCCATTGCTGGAATGAAAGGTGTACAACAGATCCAGGTTAGTTTTTCTGGTGAGATAGTTTCTCATGAATTTGATTCCTGGGCTAGTCTCCACCTACATTGCTGCTAATCTCAGCCTTCCTAATACCTAAGATGACAGGCATGAGCCACCAGTGCTTGGGGTAACTTAGCCATTTATCACCTGCACCCAAATACCCACTCACACTCATACACATACAAACACACACAAACACACATAGATATACACAAACAGCCCACACACTCATACACATACACATGCTCCCAGACTAACTCATTCACACTCACACACACCCACACATACACTCACACACACACAACCTCACACTCTCACCTACATAGACACACTCACTCACACTCAAACACACATGCAGTCACACACACAATCAACAACCATATGCGTGTATACACATTCACACATTCACACCCTCACCCTCACATACACTCACACATACTCCTCCCACACACTATCATACACACTCTCACACAAACTCACAACACCTACACATATACACACTCACTGACTCACAAACACACTCACATCCATAAACACTCACATATATACACTCTCACACACTCAAACCTACAGAAACACACACCTACATGCACACGCTCAGTCATGCACACATTCACAAATTCACACATGTACACATGTATGCAGACATGCACTCAAACACACCTGCACCCACATACATACTCTTACATACACACATACAAACACATAAACACACATAGATAAATACAAACCCAAACATCCACACAAATGAACACACAAACGAGCCATCACACACACACCTACAGTCACATTCACACTCACCCAAAAACACCCTCACATATACAAATACACACATGCATACTCACACACACGTGAATACACACAAGCCAACATACTAATATACAAATACACATACTCACTCAATCTCATACTCAGCCACATATCCCAACTACATAATTCACACAACAGAACACACTAACAAACACTCTCACACACTCATTCGCAACCTGCACCCACACACACTCAAATCCACACACACTCACACACTCAATCACACACACCTGCACATACTCACACACCTATACATCAACACACAAACTGTCACCCAAGATCTCATTCATACTAACTCTCGGACACATGAACAAAGAAACTCACATTCAAGTACACATGTACACAAATACACTCACACATTCACACTCACACTCAAAAATAGACTCACACACATAAACCCACAAATACACACACTCAGACTCACACTCACCCACACATACAGTCACACACACGAACAAGAAAATCACGTACAAGTACACATGTACACACAAATGCACTCACATATTCACACTCACACTCAAAAATAGACTCACACAAATACACACACAAATACAGTCACAAACATACACACATACAAACAAAAACACGTACACTGATGCCAACACCCACTCACACACACACACATAAACACACTCACAAACACAAACACTCACACACACCCTCACACACACACACACACATGTACATCCACACAGGCATACCACAACACAGGTGAATACACTCCACCAACACAAACATAAAATTACACACAGTCACTGTCATACTCACCAACATAAACTCAACACACTCACACACATAGACACACTCACACTCACTCACACACCTGCACCCAAATACCTACTCACACTCAGACCCAAACACATTCACATTCACTCACACACATCTGCACATTCTCACACACTCTCACACACTCAGACACAACACACAAATACACATAGTTACACACATATTCCCATACACATGCACACTCTCTCACACACAGACACAAAAGTACACAATCACACACATATTCACACACAGAGGCACACACCCACACACAAGCCAACACACTCATACACATACACACAAACAGATTCATTCACTCACAATCACACACTCACACACAGGTACCGTCACACACATACACACAATTCACACATTCACTCACACTCACACACGTACATTCACACACACACGTACACACTCACACACACATTTACACACAAACACACTCAAACTCTCAATCACACACACCTGCATTTACTCACACACCTGCACAAATCAATACAAACTGTCACCCCTTATCCCATTCCAACTAACTCTCACACACACGAACAAGAAAATCACATTTAAATACACATGTACACACAAAGGCACTCACATTTTCACACTCACACTCAAAAATAGACTCATGCACATACACACAAATACACATTCACAAACATACACATCTTCAAGCAAAAACACACATATACACAAATACCAAAACACACTCACACAAACACATGAACACATTCACAAACACAAACACTCACACACTCACCCTCACACACAAACACACATGCACATACACACAGGCATACCATAACAGGTGAATACACTCCACCAACACAAACATACAAATACACACACTCAGTCATACTCACCCTCATAACCTCAATACACTCACACACATAGACACACTTACACTCACTCACACACCTGCACCCAAATACCCACTCACACTCAGACTGAAATCCACTCACACTCACTCACACACACCTGCACATTCTCACAAAACCATGATATTTTAAGTCCAGAGTTGGTAAAACCACTGTATTTCATGATGATTGCATCCTCTCTACAATAAAGAGCAGCTGTCATGTATGGAGCACTGTTCAATATCAGATACTACTTTAGCACTTTCCATGAACAAACTCACCAACTCTTCAAGACCAAAGTATGAGGAGGTGATGGTGGCTTCCCTTGTTTCCACATGGGTAGCTATTGCACAGAAAGGTTACACTTCCCGGTCCCCTAGCTAGCAAGTGCCAAATGTGGAATTCAATCTGTAAGCAGATCATGGTTAGAAACCTGCCATGTCATATTTATGTGCTGCTGCTTTTAGCATCGAAGTCCTGGACTTGAATAAATATCTTTTCAGTGTCATAGAAATGCCAATAATGAGAAGCAGCAGCAAAGTCAAAGAATTTCAAAACCAGAAGATGATCTCTTTAGTGCGCAGATGGATCTATGGAGGCTGAGACAGAAGGAAGAGCAGAGTTACAGAGGCAGGAATGGACAGAACTGGAGCTGAATTCATGTCATTTGCTTCTAGGATACTGTCTTAACCGTATTATGTTCTTTGTGCTTTACTAACATCATGGATTATCTGATATAGAGAATGGGGAATTATGCCATTCCTATTTTTAGCCAATAATTGTACAGAAAGGAGAGGGATGCTTTTCTGAGCATCTGTTAAGCACTGGCTTGCAACAGTTCCAGAATGCTGATATGACTCTGCCTTTTACAACCGAGGCAGGTCAAGCCAGAGAGGTTCAAATCTGCCCTGATCCTGGGGCTGGAAAGTGGTGGATTCCTGTTTAGAATTCATATTCACCTGGCTTTGAAGCACACAGCCTTTGTACTCACCAGGATCTCTGGTTCAGTACTTTGAAGAAGACAGGTTTCCTCCACCACATAATTTTAGCTCTGGCATTTTGCCCCTCTCTTCCTCTACTACACGGGTCCTTGTGGGTTCTGGAGATGTGTTATCATCCAGTTTTGTGAATGTGCCTGCTGCATCCATCGGTGATGTAAAAGAACTGGTTTTATAGATATCTGCTTTTTGGTGAAAAGTGCTTCCGGATTGTCTCCTGGAGAAAGAAAATATGTCCACTCCTCAGAAGCCTTTTAGTTTGTAAGCCCATCAGAGATCCCTCACCAGACACAATTGCTGGCTGTAAATTGTCTGCACTTTGTCTTGCTGGGATTATGTGGTTTTAATCCTCCAACTCACTTACATGGGTCCACATTTACAGACACAAAGACCCACTGGATGGATGTTTAGCTGTCTTGTATCAGCTTGCACCCTTGGATTATCCAGTCTTCCAGGACAAGGGTTCATATCCAAGATAATCCTTCCTCTGGACTCCTTTACTTTCTGTGTTTTGACTTCCCCAGAAATAGAGAGACATCTTGCCTCACAGTAAAAGCAGAGAAAGAGAAGGGTCTTTTAATGACTATGTAGGATGGTGACTCTAGCTTAGCTCTTTTCCTGTTCTTCACAAGAAAATCTTTGTTCATGGGTCATAGATTTCAAACTCAAGGGAGCTCATCTCAAACACTTTGATAGTCAATCCAATGTATTAAGTAGTTTAATAGAAATGAGGGAGAGAGGGCTGGTGTGTGGTTCAAGTGGTAGAGTGCTTGCCCACCATGATCAAAGCCCTGGGTTCAACCTCCAGTAATGTAAAAAGAAAGAAAGAAAAGAAAAAGAAGGAAGGAGAGAAAGAGAGAAACAGAGAGAAAGAGAGAGAGAGAGAGAGAGAGAGAGAGAGAGAGAGAGAGAGACTGTGAAATGTCTGTAAACATTGGAGGGATTTGTCCTTCCCATGGATGCGATTGATCCTCTATTAAAATTCCTGGTTGGAGCTACTCATGTTCATCTTTGATTTCTTGTTGTGAGGTTGAGCCAGAGAAGTTAATTGTGAGGGGAAATGGAGACATTTATTTCCTTGTTTCCCTCATTTGCCTATGTCCACAAGGCCAGCAGGAGTCATTCAAACAGCCAGAGGGGACCTTGACTCTTCTTGCCTTCCTAAAAATGCAGATACAGGAGTTGAGAAATTAGCATGGCCTATTATACAGTCCCTGGCTTCAGATGTCTAGGTGACCTCACCTCTGGATGACAATCTCCATCCAAAGGTTCCAAGTGCTTCTCCTTCCCTCCTTGGATGACACTATTTGACATAATGGCAATTTAATGGACTATGCCATTTTCAACTGGCCAAATACGTTCAAAGAGATGTTTCAACAGCAGTGTCACACCTGTCATCTAGTTATCCAGTCACCCACTTGTTCCTGGATGAAGGAGAGGTCACTGTAGCACGTTTCATGTGCCTTTGGCTACTGGAGTGGCCAAATTTGACCTGTCTCATGGTAGAGACATAGAGAGCCAGTTTAGACCACAAAAGCAGGCAAATAAATGTCATCTTTTGGCTAAGGCCATCACTTCTATTTTCGTTTGGATAGGGGTGATTGTCATCCAGACATTCTGGAAGTTCTGTGAGTCACCCATGTGACATGGCAATAACCAAGAACACCATGTGAAGGAACACTGGGCAGTAATTAGATTTTTCTCAGCTCATTGTCCAATTAGAAGGTGGGTTAAAGTCCAAGGTAATGAAATTAACTACTGTTGAGACTGAGGGCTTTTTTTTTTGCTGAGTACCACCAAATACCAGAGTATTTGGCACTCTAGGGGACAAATAAGGACAAAAGGGCTGAGGGGTGAGGCGTGTAAGGTTTTAGGTAGAGTTTGACAAGGTTCCATTTGAAACAAGGGAGTCTGAGAGCAAATTGGCAGAGTCAAAGCATAAATCTGCTAGAGAAATACTATCCTATGGAAGCTCCCATTGTCTCAGCTTCCAGGTTATCCAAATTACATTGATGGGCCTGACACAGGGCTTTGTTTCCACTCACAGGAAGTATAGACTTTGAGCCACAGCAGTGTTTACTGTGTGATTGATAATTAAAGGAATATGCACATTACAGACAATGACAGCGTCATCAACCCACAAAACGGCCTGAGTCCACTGTGCTTTTACTAGGACAGGACACACAGCAGAAGAAACACCCACTGATACACACATACACAAATGTACTACAGAATGGAAAGCAATAAATTATTGGCCTTGTTCCTACCTGGTCCCAAAGAAAGGTACCATTAAAGAGCAAAGCAACTGGGTTTGCTGGGGAACACCTGTAATCCCAACTACTTGAGAGGCAGAAGTAGGAGGATGGTGGTCTGAGGCTGGCTTGAATAAAAGCTTATCACTCTATCTGAAAGACAAACTAAAGGGAAAAAGCATGGGGACATGAACAAGTGGTAGAGCACCTGCCTAGCAAGTTAGAGGCCATAGGGTAGCATAGGATGTGCCATTAAAAAACTGGCCCATTATAATAGGCTATTAAACTTGTTTCACAGTATGTGTAGTGTCAAATCATACACTATACAGAAACTATAATAACTATGGGTGTGTTCTTTATCTAAACTATTTAATAAAAATTAACACAAAATTTGTGGTTTATTTGATATTTTAAAATAAGCTATTAGAAATAAAAATGTTTTTAAAAATTATAAATCTATAGATCATTTACAAAAATAAACTCTATGAATATAGTAAAACCTACAGCTTGTGATAAGCAGAATTTTGAGACCAGCTTTACTGATTTTTACCCTTTTGTAAAACATCCATTTTCAAGTTTGTGTGGGACATATCCCTTTTAAGATTATGTTATGCAATATGGCAAAAGGAAAATTATATTGAGGAAACTAATAATGTGTCATTTAAAAGTAGAATTTTTGTTGATGGAATCAGGGGAAGGGGAAATTAAAGAAAGTAGTGGAGGGGGTAAATTAACGTTTGATATATTCAATGCATTGTAAGAAACTTTGTAAATGCTGCAATGTGCCTCCACTCAGCACAACAATAAAAAGAGAAAAAAATAAATAAAGTGAACTGTATATCCATCTGCACACAGAAAAAAAATTACATTTTTCACTGGTGATAACTGTAAAGAATTCAAAGATTTAAAGCACCAGAGGATTTAAGCTATTGTTGGTTTGAAGACAAAGGTACCAGTTGGCAAGGGATGCTATGAGCTTAAGGTAAGAGAACATTCTTGGCCAAAACCTGCAAGAAATCTGTGAGAAAGCTACCTCAACCACAGAAAAATAAATTTCATCAGAGTTCCTTTATAAAGCGTTTCTTTCCCAAACCTTGATTAGGAAGTTTTTAACATTTCCTGTAATAGTCACTTCTTGTGTATAGTATCAACAAGATCTAATATAAGATAGAGGGACTTTGCCAAAATGGTGGAAGATGGATCCAGCAAACACTCATTCACTTTTGTAAACAAGTTTATTCAAGCATAATTCATTTAGAAAAAACCAGACAGAAATATCCATCAATGCCAAGCTCTCCTAATAATAACTACCTGCCTGGAGGCAAGGCAGAAGCAGCTTCGATGATTTTTCCTGGAGAAATCATTATTACCATGACTAAAATTTAGTGTCAATTCAATTTTTATCAGGACAAAGCATACCATCCCTTTAAAAGTTTCTTAAGGAAAAATACGTCAAAGGTAGTATTCTAACAAAGTGTTTCAGTAGAAATTTTAAACAGTAATTGCTTGCTAGTCAAATTACAAATGAGTGTGAAAAAAATCCATGCCAATGAGGGCTGGGGTTAAAAATGAACTTCACTGTTTGTTAAAACAACAACTGAAAATAATAAGCTGTACTTAATTCCTTTGATGTTGTTTGCTGATTTTTGGATGCTCTAATTTTTCACAGTATGCCAGCCTTAAAACACAAACATCATTGCCATAGTCTACACTAGCTGACTAATCATACAAAGACTGCATTTTTTATACACTGAGAGAACTGTATGTATTTCAGTGAAGGTCACACAATTTTCATGGTGTCCTTAAATTTAACTTACATCATGAAACGGACATCTAACTATCAAAGTCCAGTATCTCTTCTCAGAAAGCAGTTTTTTCATAGATTCTCCACTTTTATTTGCTTTGTGTTAAAAAACAAAACACACAACAACAACTTTTTCACATTATTCTCATGATAAGTAACAACTTTTTTCGACTGCAAAGAATAAAATTGGGTCTACTGATGGTCTTGCCATATTGATAAGGAATTACTGATTTTGTGAACAATAATCCTTAAGCTACATCAAAATTAAGTAATTTAGCAATGTACATTTAAGATTACTCAATGAAAATATATTTAAGAAACAGAACCACACATTGTGAAAATTTTATACAAAATTACACGTACTATGTCTCAACACTCTATGAAATCAAACTACAAGTTTGGTAAAATGATTACCATGCACTGCATGTTTCACTGAGATGTAGTTTTATTTTAAAAAACAAAAAGTATTTCTGCCTTTTAATAATAGTTATTTTTTACATTTCAGCAAAAGCGTTCAGATATACCTGACAATATGAGCCTGAAAGAAATGCCAATTGCTCTTTAAAATAAATATTTTAATTTTATGAAGTCTCATTTGTCCATTCTTTCTCTTAGCTGCTGGTTGGCTGCGGTTCTATTGAGGAAGTCCTTGCCTATACCTATTACTTCCAAAGGGTTTCCTGCTTCTTCCTGTGCTAACTGCAGAGTTTCAGGTCTTTGATCCATTTTGTTAAGTCCTTGATCCATTTTGAGTTAAGATCCTTGATCCATTTTGAGTTGACACTAGTACAAGGTAATAGACATGGATCTAGTTTCAGTTTCTTGCAGATGAATAACCACCTTTCCCACCAACAGTTGTTGAAGAGGTTGTCTTTTCTTCATCATATATTTTTGGCACCTTTATCAAAATAGAGGTGGGTATAGTTGTTTGGATTCATATCTGGATCCTCTATTCTGTTCCACTGGTCTCAGCAATGTGGTTGGACTTGGATCACATGACAAGGGGAGAGCACATACAGGAGATATAGGAATAGGTGGAAAACCCAAAACATGAAAGTATTTGATGTCCCCACTCCAGTGGAACTAATATAGAAACCTTAAAGCTACAGAGGTCAACATAAGAAGGGGATCAGGAACCAGTGTAAAGGTCAGTTAGAGATGAATCAACCTGGGTTGTAATACATTTGTACATGAGAGCAATGCTAGGAATCTCTCTGTATAGCTATCCTTAACTCAACTAGTAAAAACGCTTTGTCTTCCTTATTATGTTTATGTCTTCTCTTCAACAAAATTAGAGATAAGGAAGAACAGGTTCTGCCCAGAAGTGAGGGAGGGAGGAGAGGAGAGGGTGAGAGAGGCAGACAGGGGGAGAAATGGCCCAAACAATGTATGCACATGTGAATAAATAAACAATAAATTTTTTTAAATAAATATTTTATATTTTACTGTGAAATATCTTGCATATATGGCATATTGGCATATATAATTATTGCTTTAGATCATTCATTTTCATAAAATTTTTCATTGAATATTTATAATTTTAAGTGATGAAATGTAAGAAAATAAGGCTCATCATAGTGATTATTTATTTTTATTTATATCCTGTTACTTATTTTAAAATGAATGGATAGTTTCTTCAATGTATTCATCCAAATCTGCTGACTCTTAGTCTTGCTAACTTTCCTGTTTAATGAAACATTAATTTATAATATTGAATTTGAAAATATAGTTGTAAATCAGTCACAGCACAAATTCTTTTCTATATCCTAATAAGTCAATTTTATCTCTATTTTTGAATCCAATCCCAAACTATATACTAGTGCATTCATTTGGCAACTCCTCACTCTTAAATTGATAATTAATAGGAATCACAACCTAATATTTTAAAGATAAAATATATACTTGTCTCTATCCTGTTCTACAAATCCTTCCCAAGGAAGGTTTATCCTTCATATCCTTCCCAATTGGATAATTAGCACTCCTAAATCCAAGTTACATTCAAGTTCAATATTCTAAACTCTCATTAATATATAAAAGAAAAAACATTTTTAGTTTTCAAATATTCAGGAAAACATTTAAAAAATTTCAAAAGAAGCATTTATTGTACGATCTATGTGAAGAGGATGAATGAAGTAGATCAAAGAACTGAATTTCTCTTCCCCTTCATTTCTTGGGTAATCTAAAAGAAATTCATGGTATTGTGATATTATCACTTCAAATTATATGATCCTTTGGTTTACTAAATACTATGATTATTCTGACTTCCAGTAACTTTCTGCAAAACTATCAATGCCTTTTTTTATGATAAATGTTATATTTAGATATCAATTTGCAGTACTTTTCTGTTGTCATTCTTATTGATACTCTAATGTTAAATGTGCTTATTGATTTTTAATACAGTGTGAAAGACTTTCATTATCATGATTAACACTCATAAATATTCAACTCATTTGAGGTGTAAATTTGGGGCAATTTATCTTTTGTAAATTATTTTGAAAGGCAATATATATGTTTTTCTGTGTAGGTGATACTTAAGCATTTAAAATCTTTAAGCCTATTTTTTATCAACATTAAAGTAAATGGCATGTTTGACCACCAAGTAAGTAATTATGGCATATTTTTAATATTTCTGGCTTTATTTCAGTCTCTTCTCCCTTTCTGAAGTCAAAGTACAATTATAAGCATGTTAATATGAAATATTTCTCATAAGTTTACCAGCTTCTCATCTCTCCACCATTTTTCTTCCTCTACTTAATCATTTTTGTTCCACTTGTATATTATTGAAACCACTTTTTAAATAAATTCCTTCCCCCCAGGTGTTGATTAAATGTCTAATACTACTTTGGTTACTTAATGCATACCTATTTTTCTCAAACTAAGATATTGCATCTATCTGAAAAGCTCTTGCACTCTTTACTTGGATCTGCAGTTCTATCTCCTATAATTTCATACATCGATTCTGTTTTAGAAAACTATTTACCACATTATTTGGACTTTTTAATTACAAGGTAAAAATCCTGATTAGGAGAATAAAATATTTTAGATGAATTATGGATTGTGCTTCAACTTCAATTTTTGTATTGATATTTTTCAAATTTAGCATGAGTATAAATTAAGACCATTTCTCACAGTCTTTCCTGCATTCATTGATCTGACCAGAGTCCTGAAGAGGACTTTATCCTACAATCAATAGATTAACAAATCCAATGTGTTTGGAGCCAGGGTAGAGGTGGTAATTAAAGATGCCCAGCACTTTCCTGTATATTAGTGATTCTGAAATAAGACATCAGATATATGGTTGCAGGAAAGGGTGGGTGGTGTACAAAGGGAAAAGAAGGACACAGTACACATTGGGGACAGAAGAAATCTAGAAATATTGAACTTTATATCTATAAAATATGCAAAAGACATGAATACAATGTGCTTAGGAAAATGTTAAGAAATGGGCAGAATCCTCCCAACAGGGCTGCAAGTATTCCCACGGGTGGGCAAACTGACTCTGGAAAAGTAAAGTTGAATAGTACAGGTCTTCATCTAGGAAGGGAATTATCTTGAGAGAGGTTTTATAGTTAAGCCTCTCAACCAGGAAGAGCAGACAACCCTGAAGTTTTATATCTCTAACTCCAAAAGCCTTTCTCTTCAGTGGCTAAGTGAGTGAGTAACCCAAGAGGCTGTGACCCCTGGAAGCTGGTTTTGACTAATAATCTGATGAGGCAAAACAATATCCTTGGGTGGAAGGTGTGGGCTGTGAGCCATACCAAAAGGGAAGGCATGGACTCCACAAAATGACACTGTGGGCCATGTTACACCACAGAGGGAAGCCATGGGCCACAATATAATGTAAACAGAGACTACAGGTGAACACACTTGGAATCTGTGGCTCCAACCCTACAGACCAGAGGTTTGTGGAGAGCACCTGTTAATGCTAGTCTCAAAAGGCTGAGTTTGCAAACAATCCTTAGTTGTCTAAATTTTGAAGAGAGAAAAAACAGCTAGCTCCATGATCACAAAAGAAATGGTAATGGACAAGCCTAGAGGGGGAGATAATTTTTTTCTCAACATCTAAGAAGCATTGGCTGGATTTCTTTTCTTTTTCCTATTCAGTTGCTTTGCTTTGTTGATACTTAGTTTATTGTGTTCTTTGTCATTACTATTTTCTATATGTTCAACCCATGTGGTTCGCTTTTCTTGCCTAACTTGCTTCTTCTCTCATTTTCCTTTCTTCTTTTATTACTTATTAATACTTAGAGCTCTGGTAATTTTACAACTTCTAGTTCATCCTACAAGCATCCTAATTTCATACCTTACTAACCTTATTGGGGGTTAAATCCATGTTTCCAATTTTTATTACTTCATTTACATATCCAAAGTGTTATTCAATACTTCTTGTTATTGCTTTCTCTCCACTTTGTGAAAGTGGTAATCATAACCCCAAGAAAAGGCTGTTCACTAAGGAGATCCACATAAAATTTTAAGTAATAATAATAATAGAGAAACCTGAAAGACACCTATCCCAATGGATACACACAGGACAAATATGAAAAATAAAACAACAAGTTAACATGATTCTTTAAAAGCTGGTAACTCCTCAATAGTCAAATCCAAAGACATTGAAATAAGTGAAATGCCAGAGAAAAGAATTCAAAAATCTAGCTTCAAAAACACCAATGAACTGAAAGAGGCTTCACAAAAAGAGATAAGTAAAAAAGGAAGTCAATTCAAGAACTGGAAAAGAACATTAACAACATGGATGAGAAATTGAGTAAAAAGATCAGTGAAGGAGGTAGCATAAGATCTGAATTCAAATAATACTACAGATTGGCATTAATGAAAACAACACGGTACTGGCACAAAAATAGACACAGAATTATGCACAGTAGATGAGCCAGAAATAAGCTCAAGCATCTATAGCCATCTGATTCTCAACAAAGTTCCCAGAAACACATGTTGGAGAAATGATAGCCTCTTCAAACAATAGTGTCTGGGAAAATGGATATACACACACAGAAGAGAAACTATTGATTCCTATCTGTCATGCTGTACTAAAATTTATTCAAAATGGATCAAAGGCCTTAACATAATATATGATACTTTGAAACTACTAAAAGAAAAATGTAGGAGAAATATTCAAGATGTAGGCATAGGCACAAACATTCTGAATAAACTTCAAGTAGTTCAGAAAATAAGAGCACAAATTAACAAATGGGTTTACCCCTAAGGGAGAAGATTCTGTTCACCCAGGCAAAGAATCCATAGAGAAAAGACGGCCTAAAGCATGGAAGAAAATCTTTGCCAACTATTTATCTGACAAAAGATTAATATCAGGAATATGTAAAAAAAATTCAAAATTAAAAAGCAAAAGAACAAATATTCCAGAAGAACTGAATAGAGAGTTCTCATAAAAAGTACAAATGGGCAATAAATTCATTGAGAAATGTTCAACAACCTTGATCACAAAGAAAATGCAAATCTATTCCTACAGGAACATAATTCAGAGTATAATAGAAACACAGGTACACCATTGTTTATCTCAGCACTATTCATGATAGTCAAGCTATGGAAACAACCCAGATGCCATAAAACTGAAGAATGGATCAAGAATATGTGGTATGCCTACACAGTGGAGTTTACTCAGCCATAAGGAAAAATGACTTGTGGTTTGAAGGTAAATGGATGCAATTTGAGGACATCATGCTAAGTGAAGTAAGCCATGCTCAGAAAGACAAAGGCCAATGTTTTGTCTCATACATGGTAGATAGATTCAAAAGATAAACATATTGACCGAAAACAAGATTGTATACAAACTCATGTTTAGAACATGTTTGTAATAGTGGAACTATTCTGTGAAACTCAAGGAAAGAGGAAAAGGAAAAGAAATTGAAAGAACATTAGTAGTATCATAAAACATAACATCTGTGAAGGTAGAGGATACAAGGATGTGTATTGAAAACTGTTGATAAAGGGGAAATGGGAGGTAAAGTGGCAAGGGACAGTAATGGAAGGGATGGAATGAAACAAAGTAATGTATACTAACAGCAGGAACATGTAGAGAAAACCCTATGAACATCAATTTAAATATTAATACTAAAAGACAAAACTGTAAAATGAGTAGTGTGAGGGGAGCAGTACTTGTGGTAGGGTTAGAATGAATGAAGGTGATTAAGGTGAGGGTGTATAGTTGATGGATATCATATGAAAATAGAACAAACGTCTTGCAACTGCTTTAAGTGGGTTGGGAGGGGGTTGAGAGGGAGAAATAGAGGGGGAGATGTAACCAATGTACAATATAAACTTATTTGAAATTCACTAGGAATATTATTTGAGATTCACTATGAATTCCCCCTGTACAATAAATATATCTTAATTTTAAAAATAACTTTGTAAAAAAGGAAATGCAAATTAAAACTATATCGAGATTACATATGACCCCAGTCAGAATGGCTACCATTAAGAATATAAACAGCAAATGCTGATGAGGATGGGGGGGCAAAAGGACTTATGCTTTTAGTGGATGTGTAAATTAGAGCAGCCACTATGGAAATTAATATGGAGATTTTTCCAAAAAAACTAAAATAGACCTTCCATATTATCTTACTCTACCCCTCCTGGTTTTATACATAAAGAATCAAAGTCAACACATAGTAGAAATGTCATCACATCCCAGCTCATTGTGGTATTTCTCATAAAGGTCATGTTGCTGGGAATGTAGCTCAGTGGCAGAGCAGTTGCCTGGTACAGGTAAGGCCCTGGGTTCAATCCCCAGGACTGCAAGTATACAAAATTCTTCTTGCATAGCATCCAAGTCATGCAGAATATAGTTTTAAAATGTGGCATCAGTACATGGTGGAATGTTATTTAGCCATAAAGAAGACTGGAATTATGTCATTCACAGGAAAATTGTTGGAAATATAGATCATCATTTTGAGTGAAATAAACCAGACTCAGAAAGGCAAACATTGCATGCTTTCTCTTATATAAAGAAACTAGACTTACAAAAAAAGACATAAATAGAAGGGAAATTATTTGGCAGTAGGAACCAGTAGAAGGGAAGAGAGGGTAATAGGAAATGGATATCTACATAGTAGGAATTAATGAAACTTTTATAGTAAAATTCCCAAAACTTTTTAAAAAGAAAGAAAATGTGTGGGTGGTTAGCAAGTCCATGAACCATCTTTTTAAAATAAAACTTGCTTCTGATGAAAATAACTCCTCATGTATCTGTAAAAGTATTCCATTAGCCTAAAGTATTATATAAAGCCTTATTTTATTAGTATAATTTCAAGTGAATAATTATCAAAGAAAAATTTTTCTTCTAAAAAACATAGATGCAGCATTTTCTTTGTGTTATATTGTGGTTCAACAAAAATGTCCATCTCTTCCAAGTTATTTTAAAATCTTAAATCCATGTTATTGGAAAAATATTTAATTATGTAAAAAGGATGTCTACTTTTCTTTACTACATTTTCCCACATCTTCCTACAATAAGAATTGATTCACATGCAATTAGTAAATACATTAATAGCTTAGTATTGTATCACCAAGACACAGATGCCAAATACTAAATTCAGCAATATAGGCAAAGGGAAAGAACATGAGGTGCAATCCAATCCACCACGTGATCTGCATGGTTTAATCTAATCTTACACTGTGTTTTGGAAGAACATATGCACAGTTCTCTCTAAATGTTGAAGGGAAAGAACCAGACACAAGACAAGGAGCCAGTGTCCTCCATCTGTGCTGCATGTTCTGCTCCAGCTTTTAACCTCATCTTCACCACTAATTCCTGAATTTAATTTTCTTCTATCCTTGTTTAAAACATTTATTTGTTTCATGACTTTGTGTTCTTTTCCATCAAATAACTGTCAGATTTTTTTTGCAAAGGTCAATGTTTATTGTAATGTTTATTCATGTGTTAACATTTAAATGTGTTAGATTTTTACTTTTATAGTCATTGTTTTGGTCTCAGATTGTGACCAGACCTACTTCTACTCACAAATACATTTCTACTAAAACGTGTTTTCAACAAATATATACATAATTTTAGGTCAGCAGCTGTAATTTTTAAAACATTTGAATTAAAAGTTGTAAAACAATTTCAGAAAGCAAATTTCACCAAAAATCTGAAAGAATTTTGATAATTTCAAAAGACAAAATTTACATATACAAATTAATCTTGTAAACTGATAATTGATTGAGAACAAATGATGACATTGCCCCCAATTTACTAAATTTACACAAACTCACTTTATAGAGAACTAATATACAGGCTGACTATTTTTGATATCTTAACCAACTGAACATGGCTGAGAGAATTTAAGAGTAACAAAGCATAGATTATAGAAAGTTTGTCTAATAGCTGATTATTGAATATTGACATACTACATATGCATGTATGCATATATATGAATTGCATTTTCTTTTAATTTTACATGATTTATTAATGTAAAATTTATTATATGTTTTATTTTATGGCACAGGGTAGAGATTTTTAAATAACTGATGTTATTTAAAAGCAGATTTGGGGCACTGAATCAATAAATCTTTAAAAAGCAATCCATTCTTCAAACACATATCAAATGTATGAGGTAAACATTTGTATGAATGTCATAAGTAAGAAAGTAAAGAGAAAAGAGAAAATAATTGTTTTTCAGATAAGCATTTTTAAAAAGTAAAGCAAAACAGTCCCCAGAACATCCTCAGCAGCTAAAATGATTTGCCATTGTAATGATTAATTTCTGGTTTATAATGGGTTTTATTTTCATGCTTTGCTGTAATGCATTCATTTCATGCCCAATATGTTCCATAGTTAGCCAGAGACTCTTATAAAGACTAGGTAGTTATATTTCACCCTATCTTTTGAGTATATCAGCATGACACTGTATAACTGGAAAATACTAATATAATGTAATGATAAAATGTGGACAGAATCTATTTCAGGTATGTAGTGAAAAACGATTATTGCTTTAATAGCATGCATATTTTTGATCTACTAAGTTTGCATAGATGTACAATATCTTTGTTGATGGAAGTAAATTCCCAAGAATTGGTGTGGCATTAGTCTTTGCTTTTATATATTTTTCACTAAATTATTCAAAATAGAGAATGAATGTGGGAGTATGTTTTAAATAGAAATAACAACAGGAAGATTAATCCTTCTTTTTGGTGCACTGTACCATAAGTCAACTTTTAAATGGAGAAATGTTTTTTTTAAAAAAATCTGTGTAACTAAACAATTGTTTGCAGGATTACAGTATGGATGAGAAATCTACAGTAGGAAAATAAGTCTTTAGTGTGATCATAATTGTGTGAAATCTGGTTTAGTATTAGTATTTATTAATTTAACAAAAGAGTGAATGAATCTCTAGAATTCAGAATGGAAGAAAACAAAGCCCAAGTTCTTGGCATTCTTTAGCAGGTAAGAATTATATGCTTTCAGAGCCCAGTAATTCATTCCAGAATTTTTTCTTTTACAGTATTGAAAATGCTTGATATTGTTCCTTAACTTGATGATGGAGAATTTTAGTAGACTTTGTATTTCATTTACATCCCTAAGACATTCTGAGTCATATAAAATGGCAAGTATTTCTGTAATGAATAAATAAGAGAAAAATTAAGTGTTGAATGAATGATAATATATCCATTAAAGATAAAAATGTGTGTAATTTTAAAATGTCAAGATTGAGTATTTTGTTTGATAAATGTGTGCTTTATTCCTACTGAGTTTTGGTAAATATAGACCATATGTAATTCAGGAGTATTAATTTGCTCAGTACATTTTCATGTATATGTAGTACAACTTCAGTGTCAGTAATACAGAAAGGCTTTATCCCCCAAGTATGTCAAAAGCTCCAGCTTTTGGTAGACGTAATGTGTAATAGTATAGATATTCTGGAAAATGTTTGACAGTTTCTTAATAAACTAAACATGCTTCATCATAAGACTGTGGAATTATAGTCTGATTTTTATCCCACCGAAATGGAAACTTAGATTCATAGAACAATCTGTGCATCAATGTAATCAGAACCTAGATTAAGAAACAAACTATTACCGTATCTGTGAGAGACTTATTTGTAATCTATACCCTCTCCATGAGAAATTTGATTATTATTTGGTTATATATGGTTATTAATTTGATCAGTCCCACTATGTTTAAACAATGTCCCATTAAATCTGTTTCCATTCTGATATCCTCTTGGGGTCTCAATGCATATGCAAGGACCCTAATAATTGAGGCTTGGGGTTCTATAACCTGTGCTGAATAAACACCCACATTTCATCCTCCTTTCAACTTAGGCTTCACCATCTCACTTCCTCCATTTACCTTCCTGTGAACATAAATGAAAATAGTTAATGGTCTTAAGCCTTACCTAGACCCTCCTAACATATCTGAAGTGCACAGTAAATCCAAACCATATCATCTTCCTTTCAGAATAGGCTGGTGTTCTACGTTGACAAAAGAACACAGAATATCAGGATTGCAGTCCACCAGGCACTGTTGGCATCTCACACAATGCAAAGTGAACTCGACCCTTTCAGCTAACGCAATAGAAAAATCACTTGGTCAGGCAAGCTAACATTTTTTCCTCATTGACACCTTCTTGACCACACCTGTGCTCTTCCTATTCTCTTAAGCAGCTTCCCTCTGTCTGCTATTTCTACATTCATTCCGCCCCACATTCAGGACCCTGTGTGCTTTGATAAAGAAATTCTCACTGCTACTTTCTCCAATCAACCTTCCCTTCACCTTCTTGTCACAATGGCAGTTGGTAATTAGCTTTTTCATTCTAATTTTTCTCAAAATTCTTTATAAATAAACTTTGAAAGAGTAAGGCTCAGTTATGCTTAATTTCCAATATTGCCTTTATCTACCATTCTTTCCTTCGGAAAGTTGTCTTGTTTCTTTAAGATTCCTGCTCCCCAAGTACAGTACTTTCCTGTACCTTTTAATTATTGTTAAATAAGCTTTCCATCAGACCGTACAGAATTTGAAAGCTAAATTATATCTTACTTTCCCTCTACACACTGGCCCACAATTTGTTCTCTTTAATATTAGTGCATATTAACTGAACAAAAGAGTTTCATTGTAATATTTCCATACATGCATATAACGCATTTTCATTGATTTCACCACTTCCATTGCACTTTCTTAATCCCTCTCCATCCTTTTTGAATAATTTTAAGGGATTTCATTGTTCTATTTTCATACATGTATATAAAGTACTTCAGTCATATTTACTTGTTGACCCTCTCCTTTCAGCATACCCCTCCTTCACAAACAGTCCCTCTGGTTTATATTTCTGTTAATTTTTTAGGTCTAGATTCTGCATATGAGTGAGGAAATGTGATTATTTGTCTGTCTCAGTTTGGCTTGTTGCACTTACCATAATGATTTCCAGTTCCTTCCATTTTCTTGGAAGTGACATAATTTCAGTCTTCCTTAGGGTTGAATAATATTCCATTTTAGTCTATTTTCTTTACTTATTCATCAATTGATGCACACTGTACACCCAGGCTGATTCCATAGTGAATAGTGTGCATATAATAGAGATACCTGACACACTTTGGCTGACTTCAATTCTTAAATGTAATTTCTAACATAACATAGTCATTTAACAGCTGGAAAGTATCCTATTCACTGAATCCTTCCATATCCATTCCCCACATGGCTACCCACATACTTTCTGAAAACATGATCTCCTTCGTCATCTCTCTCTAATATCACATTGTTTCTGCTTTTCCTTTTCATGTAATCTCACAATTTGTAGTTTTCAGCTCCTCCTCCTCCTCCTTCTCTTCTTTCTCCTCCTACACTTTCTGTCTTCTATATGTTCTCTATTTATCTACTTCATATACATATTAATCTTTTTTTCTAGATTACACCTTAGGTTAATTTTGGCCTCCTTCATTCACTTGCTTTCTAACTTTCCAGCTATGGCTACTTAGTTCATTACTCCAGCAGCATCATCACACTGCTCATTTTTGAAACTCTTCTGGGCAAACTCTAGTCATGGAAAACTCCAAATATCCATTCACTTTGTTTATTTGAAGCTACTGAATGCTGCCACAGTAAACCAAACAGCCTTTAGATTGCTTCCACCATAAAATTTAAGTGCTCAATCTCAGGATTGCCCTCAATATTGTAGGACAACTTTCTATTTCCTCCATCAGCTCTTTTTCTCATTTTTCACAACAGCTATTTCAAAAATTTCCAATAACTTTAAACTTCTGATCTTACAAACTCTCCTCTTAACACATAGCAGATAACCTTACTTTCCACTTACCTAGAAAATGGACACCAAATTCTTGCCATTAGACTTACAAATGCACTCATATTGACACTGTTAAATATACTTGCTGTGGCCTATTTTTCAGTGATGCACGAAATGCTATCCTTTTTCTAAAAATTTAGGAAATTTAAAATTTTAATACTCTTTGTATTTTAAAATATCACCAACCTCGATACTAGCATAGGTACAAACTCAAATCATTCTCTTATCAAAATAACATGTGATTAATATTTCTTGATTAAAATTCACTTTGGGAATAATGGTATACATTCATTATTGGAACATTTGGTTTAATTTATAAAAGAACTAAGAAGTATTTATAATTTAACAAAATTTTATCTGCAATATGTTCAGTGGTCACAACAGATAGTAACCATTTAGGAAAATGTTATTTTTCTTTTGCAAAATAAGCAAAAATATTTATGGATGGAGAAATGCTAATGATCGATAAATCTATATAAAAGTCATACACATATTCTATATGAACTAGATAATTAGTATTTTGGGACCCATATTACTATACCTCTTTTTTTATATTATTTGTCATATCTAGAAGAAATCAGATTTGAATATATTCAATGATTTATTACTTACTACCTTGCATGTCATTGTAATATATGTTCTGTCCTAAAAGGACCATTGAAATGTGTCATTTTCTAATTGATATAGCTTGTTTCAATGTTATTTGTTCTGCAAGTCGATTATAAGTGTGACAAATAGTGAAACTGCTGTTTTCAACTATAGCCACGAGGAAAACATGTTTATTTAATTTTTTCCTTCCTAAGAAAAACAGCTAATGGCATTTGTCTGTACTAATTAGGGTTCTCCAGAGAAACAGAGCCAAAAGAGTGTGTGTGTACGTGTGTGTGTGTGTGTGTGTGTGTGTGTGTGTGTAGAGAGAGAGACAAAGAGACAGAGACAGACAGAAACTGAGAAAAAGAAAGATTTAAAGAATTATTGCAGAGAATTGTAGGGAGTTGCAAAATGGAAATATGGCACCAGAACTGCAGGATGAAGATTCATAAAAGCATATTTTTTTCATTCTTAGTCAAAAGTCAATCTTAAGGATAATTCTTTCTTTCTAAGAGAAACTTAGTCTTTTCCTCCTAAGGCTTCACATTTAAAGACGAAGAAAAGCTTGCATATCACTCAGGATGATCTTTATTCAAAGTCCATTGACTTCAATGTGAATTATATCTAAAAACTTCCTTTACAGAAACACTCAGACTATTGTTTGATTAAATATTTAAGCATCATTGTGTAGCCAAGTGAACACATAAAATTGCCATCAAAAATGTTAAATTCTCTCATATTCTCTGTAAAAGTTATTTCAATACAGAGTTTGAATGGATGGGAGTTATTTCAGCATATATTTATACTATTATTGTAAACAGAAATCCCATCATTTCTTTTACAGTTTCTGTTATTTATAATGTTGAATGAGATGATGTCATTTATTTATTTGTCTACATTTGTGAGAATTACTATATTCACAATTTAGTAGGTATATTTTTCTATCAGTGCTAAATGAACACAGAATTAGCAAAGGCTAATCATTTGGTAGGAAAAGAACTGTGTGTGTACAATATTTGGTAATTTATTTAAATGAATCAGGCAGAATTAAGTTCTTTTCCATTTGATTCTCACTTGTATAAAGAAAAATATGTTATTTTTCTGAGTTTAGTATTTTGTTATAATTTTAATTCGATGTTTAAAGTAATGGGGTATAGGCTCATATGAAATTCATTCAAGTTACCAATGCACCAGTTCAACATATATAACTATTTTAAATAGCGTTTTTACAGGCAGAAACATACGATTGACAACAGCACAATATTTAAGTTACAGACATATGTAAAAAATGAATAATAAGCATAAATTAATTGTACCAAGGGACTTCATTGTGATATATCCATACTTGCATGCAATGTGCTTTGATAAAATTCACCCGTCTAATATTCTTTCTTAACTTTCTTCCCTGCTCTCCCCTTTTAAAAAGTTTTAGTGGGTTTAATTATATTGTTTATACATTAATTATATATATAAATTGTTTATTATACAGATAAGAATATTGTTTATTATACTATATAAACTATTAATATATTGTTTATATATTAATTATATGTATAATGTATTTGATTATACTCACACATTACTTGCTCCTCTTCCCTTCCCCTTTCCTGTTACCCACTTTTAGAATTGTACCACATTATTATTATTATTATTTAGGCCTAGATTCGGCATATGAGTGAAAAGTGAGGTATTTGTCTTCCTGAGATTGCTTACCATGCTCAACATGATGATGTCTGTTACATTCATTTTCCTGTAAATGCTAATCCCATTTTTCTTTACTGAATAATGTTCCATTTTATATATGTACATTTATTAAAATAGACTAGAATCATTTTTAACTTCCAAGTAAGTAGTGAGAAATTAAGATATCTAAGAAAGTGTTTATTTTCTTTCCAAATTTTTATTTTTAGTGAGTAAGCAATTCTTATTCATTGATGTAATGAAAAACCAAAGTTTCTCTCTTCTCACTGTATTAAATGTGAAGCATTTAATCTGTCAATGCTGTATGAGAGGTCAACCATCTATCTTCTCTATGAAAGAACACTGGATCATTTGGGGTGCAACTCTTCCCTCAATTTCTATTTCTGTGTTAATTTATCTTTGCTCTACGCTCCCTTTCTTGAGGATACTACTCTTTGTGTTTAGCTTGCTCTAACATTTATGAATATTAGAGAAAATTGTTTTGACTTTTCAGTATACTTGAAATATAAGACATATATAGTGATTGTTTAAATGTACAAAATTTGATTAGAATATAGTTTTTTCTCAATTCACCCATTATTGTTTCTTCTAGCCTTATATGATATTGTATTTTTGAATCAGCTGGAGGAGATGACTAGCTCTTGTACAACATAAAATAGTGAATTTGTGTAAGCCTCATATTTGCCCATATAGAAGATCAAATTTAGTCATCTGTTATATAACATGATTGGAGTCAAGCTTCTTGATGTTGTTCTAGGTTTCTAAAACTAATGAAATATTCAATTAAAGTTGGTAGTCAAATCAATAAAAACATTACAGAGGCAATTCCAACTAGGCTGTTCAGATAAGTATTTAATTTGCATGTAAACAATTAGTTTTACTTAAATTAAAATTGAATTGATTCTTCAAGTAAATTACTGGTATTTCTTTTATAGTAAACTCAGAAACAACTTGTAAGAATTTTGAGAGAATTTGGGTTAATTGTTAAGTCAATTGGATCCAGCCAACATAAATATTGTTTGATTTTATTTCCAAACAATGAATAAAAATAAAATTTTCTACTTAATTTTAAGCAAATATTAATTGTCATATAATATTATCATTGGGAAACTAATAGCACCTGACATACAACTTACACTGGGCATAGTAACTACATTTTTATTGCCTAGAATAATAATATCAATTGCTAACTTTCAAATATTTACCATCCATAGGAAAGAATGGGATTATTATGTATCTGTCAAATGATATGTTTCCACTATAATTAAATTATTTGACAAAACATTACTGAAAGTTTTCATTTATTTTTTGTGAAGTAGAGTGTTGTTATGTAGTGCAAGATGGTCTCTAACTTAAGATCCCCCTGCCTCAACCTGCCAAAAATGTAATTAGAGGCATGTACCACTATATCTGGCTTTTAATATGTTTACATTTCTTAAAGTGGTCAAATGTTCATTGCATACTTGAGAAGTCTACACAGAAATCCTAATACAAATCAATCAAAGATGATGAAAAACCTCTTTAGCATGACTCTCTTGTCTAAATATAATTTCTCTGTGCTGATCTAACAATATTTAATAATGGTCTTAGACAAATCAACCTATTCTATATTAATGTGAGTTTTGTTAAGATTAAGATGTGAACTTCTGAGATTCCAATGTGAAGACTAGAGGGAGGAAGCAGAAAGCGTGCTTCCTAAACTAAACTCTTGCAGGGATGCTGGAGATACACCTGTCAAGAAAAACCACCAAGAAGAGGCAAAACTCCGAAACCTCCACACCCCCAGCCCACACATAGCATCCCAACTCCACGTTAAATGGAGAAACAAGGAGGGCGCCTATGCTGCCAAATGCTTGGCTGCTAACCTACTTGGGAGACACAGACCACCAGGTGAGCAGATAAGTGGCACATGGTACCACCACAGCCACCCCTGGGATAAAGCAGCATAGCCCCCTGGACAGACTGACCCCCGCTCTGAAAAACAAAAAACTGAATACTAAATAAGCAGCTGAAAAATACAAAAGACACATAGCAAAGAGGGCTGAGCACCCTGAGCACTGGAGAGTGGGGGTGGGCACTCCCTCACACAAACTGTAAATAAAAAAGATGGCTGGAGAAGGTGGGTGTGGCACCACCTCCACCAGTGTGCTTGGAGAGGAGAAGTCTTGTAACAGTGGCTAAAGTCTCACATGCTCCACTGGAGAAGGGGGAGGGCCACTTCTCCACAAAAACTCTAAATAAAAAAAGACTGCAATTGCAACAGGTTTGTAGGGCTGTGTACAGGAGAAAACAAAAGGGGCATGTGTCCAGGAGAACTCTAAACAACCAAAGACTGGGGTTAGGGGAATGTAAAGCTCATTCCTGAGATCTGCAAGAAATAAAGCCTGCAGCAGCAGCTGGCTGACAGTAGATGGCAGGTGAGCCACAGCCTCAGATACACATTCACAAATCTGTCTACAGACTCCTTTTTTTTTCTCCTTTGATGAGACAATGACAGAACTATTATTCGAACACCAGGTCTGGATGCTGAAGGACTAACATCAAAACTGTTATGACTGAAACATAACAGTTGGATTTTCACTTGGGATACCGTTTTATTTTTAATCATCTCTGTCTCTCTAATGCTTCTTTAGCTCTCTGTTGATTAGCATATTATCTTTCCCTGTTTATTTCTTTGACTCTGTTTGTTTGTTTTTGTTTCTTTTTTTCACCCTTTTTATTTACCTTCTTTGCTTTCCCTCTCCTCTCACCCTTATACCCTAGATATCACCATTGTTATTATTACAAGCTAGAAAATACTTAATTGCACACAGTACAGGGACAGTAACAGTATCAAGGGCAATGATGGGAAGACAGAAAAAAGGGGGAAAACATTTTCCCCCAATAATAAATTAGTACAGGAACCAGAGGGAAATGAAAAAAACAGATGCCCAGATCCAGACTCCAACAAAAGAAAAGTAAACTATGCCAAAGAACCCAAAGAAGCCCACAAGAACAATCTGAAAGAAGAAATCCTGCAAGTAATCAATGAGAACTTTATAGAGATGATACTGAATATGGTCAACCACAATGTACAGGAGACACTCAAGAAATTCCAAGACATCAAAAATAGAGAATTTGAGAAAGCACAACAACAAATAAAAGAAACTAGAGAAGCACTGTATAAACACCAAAGTGAAACAAAGAACACCATAAATAAAGAGCTAAATGAACTCAGGAAAAAAATAGACAATATTAAAGAGGAAGTAAGTCAGGATATGGAAAACCTCAGAAAAAAGAATGAAACAGAAATGCAAAACAAAATGGAAGGCCAATCCAACAGATTAGAATAAGCAGAAGATAGAATCTCAGAACTTGAAAATGAAATGGTAATTAAAGGAAAAACTGAAGACTTATTAGTTAAACAACTCAAGTCCTGTGAAAAGAAAATGCAGGAAGGAATAGATTCCATAAAAAGAACAAACATGAGGATTATGGGCATTGAAGAAGGAGAAGAGGTGCAAACAAAAGGAATGCATAATACATTCAATAGAGTAATATCAGAAAATTTCCCAAATCTAGAAAAAGCTATGTCCATACAGGTACAGAAAGCATCCAGAACACCAAACAGACCTGACGAAAATAGAAGTACCCCATGACATATTATCATTAAAACAACAAGAACAGAGATTAGAGAAAGAATATTGAAGGCTGTAACAGAGAAAAAAACAAATAATACACAAAGGTAAAACCATCAAAATCACAGTAGACTTCTCAAGAGAAACATTAAAAGCAAGAAGAGTATGGGCTGAGGTCTTCCGGGCAGTGAATGAAAATAACCTCAAGCCCAGGATACTCTACCCAGCAAAACTATCATTCAAAATAGATGGAGCAATAAAAGTCTGCCATGATAAGCAGAAACTCAAACAATATATGACCACCAAGCCACCACTACAAACGATTATTCAAGGGATTCTGCACAGAGAAAGTGAAACCCAACATAACCATGAAAGGGAAGGCAGTACCAAACTACAGGAGAAGAAAAAGCAAGAAATTAGAAGTAACATTGATTGAGTTACACAAAATCAAACATAGACAAATAAATGACAGGAATCACCACATACTTATCAATACTAACACTTAAGGTTAACAGAATTAATTCCTCCATCAAAAGGCACTGGTTGACAAACTGGATTAAAAAGGAAGAACCACCAATTTGTTACTTACAGAAGACCCATCTCATTGATAGAAATAAGCATAGGCTTAGGGTGAAAGGCTGGAGGAAGATTTGCCAAGCCAATGGCCCCCCAAACAGGCAAGAGTAGAAATATTCATCTCAGACAAAGTAGACTTCAAACCTGCATTGATCAAATGAGATAAAGAAAGACACTCCATACTAAAGAAAGGAGAAATACACAAAAAGGATATAACAATTATCATTCATTGGCATCCAATGTCAATGAATCAATTTCATCAAACATACTTGAAGGAACTAAAAACATATAGTAACTCCAACACAGTAGTAGTGGACACTTTAGCACCCCACTGACATCAATAGATAGGTCATCCAAACAAAAAATCTATAAAGAAATCCTAGATCTAAAACATACCATAGATCAAATGGACCTAATTGATGTCTACAGAACATTTCATCCAACTTCTACACAATATACATTCTTCTCAGCAGCCCACGGAAAATTCTCCAAAATAGATCATATCCAAGGGCACAAAGCAAGCCTCAACAAATATAAGAAAATAGAAATTATACCATGAATTCTATGTGATCACAAAGCATTAAAACTGGAACTGAACAACAAAAATAAAGACAAAAAACATGCACAGCTGGAAACTGAACAACTCATTCTTTATGAACAATGGGTCATTGATGAAATAAAAGAGGAAATTATAAGGTTCCTGGAAGCCAATGAAAATGAAAACACAACCTACTGGAATCAATGTGACACAGCAAAGGCAGTCCTGAGAGGAAAGTTTATAGCCATGAGTGCATATATTAAAAGGACAGAAACATCTCAAGTCAATGACCTAATGATACATCTCAAATTCCTAGAAAAACAAGAACAGGCAAATCCCAAAACAAATACAAGGAGAGAAATAATAAAAATAAGACCTGAAATCAATGAAATAGAAACCATACAAAGAATTAATGAAACAAAAATTTGGTTCTTTGAAGAAATAAACAGGATCAATAGACCCCTGGCAAACCTAATGAGGAGAGAAAAATCCCAAATCAGTAAAATCAGGAATGCAAAAAGGGAGATAACAACAAAAACCATGGAAGTCCAGGAAATTATCAGAGACTGCTTTGACAACCAATATTCAAATAAATTTGAAAATCTTGAAGAAATGGGCAGATTTCTAGGTATTTATGTTCACCCAAAACTGAACCAAGAGGACATTAATCTCCTGAACAGATCTATAACACAAAATGAAATTGAAGCAGTGATCAAGAGTCTCCCAAAGCAGAAAGGTCCCAGACCTGATTGATTTTCTGCTGAATTTTATCAGACTGGTAAAGAAAAATTTATACCAATCCTCCTTAAACTGTTCCATGAAACAGAAAGGGAAAGAAAACTGCCTAACACATTTTATGAATCCAGTATTACACTTATCCCAAAACCAGGCAAAGACACCTCCAAAAAGGAGAATTATAAGCCAATCTCCTTAATGAATATTGATGCAAAATTAATAAAATAATGGCAAACTGAATTCAACAACACATCAAAAAGATCATTCACGACGATCAAATAGGCTTCATCCCAGGAATGGAGGCATGGTTCAACATACACAAATCAATAAATGTAATACAGCACATTAAAATAAGCAAAGACAAAAACCACCTGATTATCTCAATAGATGCAGAAAAAACATTCAATAAGATCCCACACCATTTCATAATTAAAAGCTCTAAGAAAACTAGGAATAGAAGGAAAGTACCTCAACATTATAAAAACTATATTTGGCAAACCTACAGCCAGAATTATACTTGACAGTTAAAAACTGAAACCATTCCATCCAAAACCAGGAATGAGACAAGGATACCCACTATCCCCACTCCTGTTCAACATAGAACTGGAATTCCTAAGCAAGAAGAAGGAATAAAAGGAATACAAATATGTAAAGAAACTGTCAAAGTATCCCACTTTGCAGACGATATGATCCTATTTCTTAAACACCCAAAAAACTCTACCCAAAAGCTTCTAGACACATCATCAGGTGGAGCAAGGTAGCAGGATACAAAATCAACATAGAAAAATAATTAGCATTTCTATACACTAATAATGAACAAACTGAGAGAGACTATATGAAAACAATTCCATTTCTTATAGCCTCAAAAAAGTCAAATACCCAGGAGTAAACCTAACAAATGATGTGAATGAACTCTACAAGAAAACTATAAACTCATAAAGATAGACATTGAGGAAGACTATAGAAAGTAGGAAGATGTCCCACGCTCATGGATTGGTAGAATCAACATAGTAAAAATGGCTATACTCCCAATAGCAATCTACATATTTAATGCAATTCCCATCAAAATTCCAATGACATTCATCAAAGAGCTTGAAAAATCTACCATTAAATTTATTTGGAAACCCAAGAGACCACAAGTAGCCAAGGCAATACTCAGCAAAATGCACAATGCTGGAGGTATCACATTATCTGATTTCAAACTATATTAGAAAGCAATAGCAATAAAAACAACATGGTACTGGAAGAAAAGCAGACATGAAGACCAATGGAACAGAATAGAGGACCCGGAAATGAATCCACACAACTATAACCAACATATTTTTACAAAGGCACTAAAAATACATGATGGAGAAAAACAGCCTCTTCAACAAAAACTGCTCGGAAAACTGTTTAGCAGTCTGCAAAAAACTGAAACTAGATCCATGTTTATCACCCTATGCCAGTATTAAATCAAAATAGATCATGGATCTTAATATCAGACCCCAAACTCTAAAGTTGGTACAGGAAAAAGTAGGAAATACCTTGGAACTAATAGGTATAGGTAAGGGCTTTCTCAATGGTACACCAGCAGCTCAGCAAATAAGAGATAGCATAGACGAATGGGACTTCATAAAACTAAAAAGCTTATGCTCAACAAGAGAAATGGTCTCTAAACTGAAGATACCATCCACACAGTTGTAGAAAATATTTTCCAACTACACATCAGACAAAGGACTGATAAGCAGAATATATAGAGAATTCAAAAAGCTAAGCTCTCCCAAAATTAATGAACCAATAAAGAAATGGGCAAGTGAACTAAACAGAAATTTCTCAAAAGAAGAAATTCAAATGGCCAAAAAATACATGAAAAAATGCTCACCATCTCTAACCATTGAGGAAATGCAAACTAAAAACACACTAACATTCCACTTCACTCCTGTTAGAATAGCCATCATTATTAACACCACCAACAACAGGTGTTGGCGAGGATGTGGGGAAAAAGGAACCCTTATACACTGCTGGTGGGAATGCAAACTAGGACAACCAGTCTGGAAAAAAATTTGGGAGCTTCTTAAAAATCTGAACATAGATCTGCCATATGATCCTGCAATACCACTCTTGGTGATATACCCAAAGGAATGTGACACAGGTAACTCCAAAGGCACTTGCACACCCATGTTTATTGCAGCATTATTCACAATAGCCAAGTTATGGAAACAGTCAAAATGCCCCACCAATGATAAATGTATTAAAAAATGGAATACTACTTAGCCGTGAAGAACAATGAAATCTTATCATTTGCAGGTAAATGGATGGAATTGGAGAGCATCATCTTGAGCATGGTTAGCCAGGTCCAGAAGACCAAAAATAGTATGTTCTCCCTCATATGTGGACCTTAGATCAAGGGCAAATACAACAAGGTATTGGACTTTGATCACAAGATGAGGCAAGTGTGCCCAAGGGAGTTATGAGGATAGGCAAGAAACCCCTTCTCCCCAAAAAAAAGATGGCATTTGATGTCCTCAATGCCAAGGAACTAATGTAGAAAATTTAAAGCAACAGAGGCCAATAGGAGAAGGGGACCATGAACTAGAGAAAAAGTGCGTTTGAGAAGAATGAACTTAGAATGTAATACATATGTACAGGAAAGCAATGTGAGTAAACTCCCTGTATAGCTATCCTTATCTCAACTAGAAAAACCCCTTGGTCCTTCCTATTATTGCTTATTCTCTCTCTTCAACAAAATTAGAGATAAGGGCAAAATAGTTTCTGCCTGGAAGTATGGGAGTAGCAGGGAGAAGGAGGGGGCGGAGGGAAAGGGAGTGGGTGGGAGAAGGGGAGAGAAATGACCCAAACATTGTATGCACATATGAATAAAAGATATTTTAAAAAGACATGTGAACTTCTCTGACACAGCATAATGGTAAATAACCCCTTCTTATGAATTTCCATCATCTTTACATCTGTATTTGTCACAGCAGTGACATTGGTTTTATTAAAATTCATGGCTAGTCTTAAATTTTCTCAATTTCCATAGCATAAAGGTATGAATGGCATGTTTTCCTGTTGCAAACACAAAATAATTCTGAATATGACTTTAAAACCAAACTTTCAGGCTACTAATATTTTCCTCCTACAATCATTAATGAAATTATTTAATAAATATTCATTGAACACCAACTGTGAAAAATGTGTACTCTGATATCAAATAGCAACTGAATTATATAAATGTCCATGGGACAAAAAGATAAACAGTAAATACTTCTGAAAATATCCTGCATTGCTTTTATTCTGTCCCAGCTTTAAGGTTGTATGTGTGTGTGTGTGTGTGTGTGTGTGTGTGTGTGTGTATCTGTGTGAATTAAGAAGCATATTACAATTAATGACTCTGGATTGCTTATAAATTCAGAAATGTCTATTCCAAGGACCTGCATAAGTGGTAGACACCTGTATTCCTAGCTACTTGAGAGGCTAAGGCTGGTGAATTACTTGAACTCAGAAGTTCAAACTCTGTCTGGGCAACACAGGGTTACTCCATCCCAAAATCAAATGATGTAATTTTATTATATTAATTAGTAGTAGTTTTAAAAAGGTCTTTTGTTTCTAGTAATGGATTGTTGAGATATATTTACTTTTAGCATTCATTTAATAAATTTGAATGTATCTAATAGATGTACATTTCTCTCAAGTATACTATAAGGAATAAAAGATGATTAAAAAGTGATGGCCAGTCTCCTCAGGAATTGTGATGTTGCATGTTTGCACTTGCATGTGCATGAGGGTAAGCAAACGTGTAAAATTTGGAGTGTGTGGTGTTTGTGAATCAGTGTGTGTGTCTGTGTTTGTACATTCATGATGAGTCACCCTGGGTAACTAACTATCCATTGCAGTATTAAAATAATTGATTCTCATAGAAACAAAACATATTACCATGACTGGAATTGAGTGATTGGGTGACTCTGAGGAAAATAATGAATTATATTCTTTTGTTTGAGTATTGTGATGGATACAAAAAGGGTAGAATTCAAGAAAATATTAGATAGTTACTGAGATGCTTAAAATTCTGTGATTGTTTGTCTATATTTAGTTTATTTTTGGCTTACAGAAGATTTTTTTTCCATATTAGAAAAAGCACTCACTGCTTTCTCCAATCAGATTTAGATATTCTTCCTCATTTGTATCATCACCAGTTGGTCAACAAAAATAAATTGTCTTAAACCTAAAAAAAACCTGGGTTATTGATAATTTGTTGGTGGAGGTATAAGGAAACCAAATTGAACATAGGTCAGTTGTGATGTTGAACACCTGTCATCTGAGTACTTGGGAGGCAAATGTAGGAGGATGGGGAGTCTGAGGACAGCAGAGTTAGAGAGATGCTATCTTTAAACAAAATTAAAATAAACCTGCCACCTATGTATCTAAAAGAGAATTAATATCCAGAATATATTTTTTAAAGCCTCAAAAAAGTTAACAACAAAGCAACACTTAAATGAGCAAAAGATTTGAGCAGACACTTCTCAAAAGAAGAAATACAAGTGGGAAAATATATACGAAACATGCTCTACATATTTAGGCATCAGTGAAGTGAAAATTAAAAACTATATTGATATTCCATTTCACTCAATCAGAAATGGCTATAGTCAAGAAAACAACATCACAAAAACAAATTTTGAAAATGATGCAGGCAAAAGGAACTGTAACTTACTATTTTGGAAATGTAAGTTATAAGAAACACTTTATAAGTTCATAGGGAATTCCCTCAAAAAAGTAAAAATAGAACTACCTTATGACTTAGCTTCACCATTGCTGGGTATTTCCTAAGGGAATTACCCAGCATACGATGATGTCGGCCTACAATGAAAATACCTGCAACCCTATGTTTATTGCAACATAGTTTACAATGGCCAAATAATAGAATAAGTACTAGTACTTGTCATAAGGTAACTGGATAAAGAAAACATGATATATATATATATATATACAAATATATAATATATATTCAACAATAAAAAAGAAAGAATCCATGTGATTTGCATGAAAAATGAATGGAACTGGAGATCTAAATGAAATAAATAAGCATACTGTATGCTTTATCTTAAATGTGGAACCAAAAACTAAAGTTTAGAACTTCTTTTAAACTTTAAACATTTTATTTTTCTCATTATAATTTCTATTTCTCCACCTTACATTTTCATGTAATTATAAAAGTAGTTAAAGTTGGGGTCATTTAGAAATGTATTTTGTTTGTCTACCCTCCCCCTTAACTTTGTAAGCTTCCATCCTTTCAAGTAAACTTTTCCTTAAGCATCAAACACACATACACACACACACACACACACACACACACACAATGTATATCACTTTTATACAACCCCACAAGCCTCTATGCTTTGCTTTAATATCACAATCACTAGATTTGTTAGCTGTTAGGCAAGGCAGCCAAGGTTAGGGTGAAATTCTTATATTTATTTACCTTCAATTCATCTTTTCATTTTTTTTCAAGTAAAGCTTTTATGAGAATGTTGAGCATGTTGAAAGAGGTTACACTCTGCCACCTTTATTACAAAAGCTGCTCAGGCTAAAATGTGTTGCTGTCCACCATTTTAACCTCTTAAACATGTACTCCCTGACCTTGAGTTAAGCATAAAACAAAGTATGTAACCATCTTTTGTTCTTGAATTGTGACCTAACAGTGACCTTTCCCAGGAATGTGCCCATCCTTACAATGCTTTCCTATTTGAATATGTTCAGTCTCGAATAAAATTTCCATTCTCCCTTTATTTAGGGAGGACATTTCTTAGAGCAGTAATTAAGGAAATGGATACTTAAAAAATCAAATAATCAGATAAGCAAAAACTTGGTTATCTGAAAAGATTGTCCAGCCCTAAATAAAAGAAGGATTGAGAAGGTCAAATTAATAAAAGTAGAGGTGAAAAAGGGAATATCACAACAAATGCAAAGTAAATTCAGAGGATCATTATGAAGTACTCTGAAAACATATATTCTAGGAACTGAGAAATTAAGAAAAATATAGATAAATTTCTACAATCATATGACTTACCTAAATTTACTCAAAAGGTTAGTAACCACTTAAACATATTTACAATGGGCAATAAAATCACAGCAGAGAAAAATAGTCTGCAACAAAAAACATAGGCCATTTCTATACAGATTCATTGCAAAATTTTACTGTACCTTTTAAAAAAGGTCTTAAGATCAATGCTTCTGAAACTATTCCATATTATTGAAATGAAGGAACTCCACCACATACATTCTATGAAGCCCACGATTACACTGGTACCCAAAATTAGATAAGGACACAATAAGCAAAGAGATAGTTATAGACAGATTTCTTCAATGAACCTTGATGCAAAATTCCTGGCAAAATACTTGCAAACCAAGTTCAACAACACATTGAAAAGTTCATACACCATGATGAAGTTGGTTTCGTTTCAGGGATGCAAGGATGGTTCAACATATGCAAATCAAAACTGTAATATTGCACAAAAACAGACAAAGGACAAAAGTCACATGACCAGCTGAATAGATGCAGAAAAAACCTTTGACAAAATACACCAGCTTTTTGTGGTAAATCCACAAGGAATTTACAGATTGAAGGGAATATATCTCAATACAATAAATACAAAATATACAAACATATTGTCAACATTCTAGTAAATAGGGAAAAACTGAAGATATTTCTTTTAAAGTTAAGAACAAGACAAAGGTGACCATTCTCTTCACTCTTATTCAATATAGTTCTGGACTTCTTAGCCAGAGAAATAAAGCAAGAGAAAGAAATAGAAGTGATACAAAGAAGAAAGGAAGAATTCAAAGTATCCCTATTTGCAGATGGTATGATTCTAAACTTTAAAAATCATAAAGACTCCACCACATCAACTCTAAGATCTGATAACAACATGTGAAGAATTAGGAGGATACACTATCAGCTTACAAAATCAGTAGCTTTTCTATATAATTAAAATGAATACTCAGAGAAAGAAATCAGTAAAAAATCCCATTTACAACAGCTTCAAAATAAACTAAGGAATATTCTTAAGGTAGGATATGAAAGAACACTATAATGAGAACTGTGAGGCACTGGATAAAGCAGCTAAAGAAGCCATTAGAGTCAGGCTCCAGCAGCTCTCATCTGCAACTCTAGCTACTTGGGTGTCAGAGATCAGGAGGATTTCAGTTCCAGGCCAACCCAGAGAAATAGTTTGCAAGACACAATGCTGAAAATAACCAACACAAATAAGGTTTGGTGCAGTGACTTTATGGTAGAATACCTGCCTAACAAGCATGAGGCCCTGAGTTCAAACAACAGTCCTACAGGAAAAAGAAGAAAATTGGAAGAGGGATAATCTTCCCATATTCATGAATTGACAGAATGAATACTATAAAAATAGATCCATTACTGAAAGAAAAACACAGATTCAATGCACTCTCCATAAAAAATTCCAATGTATTTTTTTAAATGAACAAGTCAATGAAAATTCATATGGAAGCATAAAGGACCCCCAATAGATCAACAATGTTGAGCAAAAAGATCAATGTTGGAGTTAACACAGTACTTGACTTCAAAAGATCCTATGGAGCCATAGTAATAAAAACACTATGATACTGGCACAAAAATAGAAATGTAGACTAAGGGAAGGGGATAAAGGATCCAGAAATAAACCCACAGAGCTACAGCCATCTGTTTGTTAATAAAGGAGTCAAAAATATTTTGACAAAAAGATAGTCCCTTCAACAAATGTGTTAGAGAAACTGTATATCCACATTGAGAAGACTGAAATAGGCACCTATTTCTCATCCTGAACCAAAGTCAATATAAGATGGATCAAAGATCTAAATATAAGACCAGCACATTTGAAAATACTACAGGAAAACATAGAGAATACACTTGAAAATATAGGTACAGGCAATTACTTTCTAACTATGTCTCCAGTTGGTCAGGATATAAATACGATTACTGACAAATGGAATTGCATAAAATTAAAAAGCTTCTACACAACAAAGGAAATAATTTCAAGAATCAAGAGAGAATGGGAGAAAAGTTTTGCAAGCTATATATCAGACAAAGGATTTATATCCAGAATATATAAAGAGCTCAAACACCCAAAGGATGATTAATACAATCAATAATGGACCAAAGAATTGAACAGACAAATCTCAAAAGAAGAAATAGAAATGGAATAAATACATGAAGAAACATCCAACATCCTTCGCCATAAATGAAATTGAAATCAAAACAACACTGAGATTTATCACATCCCCGTAAGATTAGAAATCATCAAGAAAACAAATAGCAACAAGTTCTGGTGAGGATGTGGGGACAAAAGGAATTCTTATAGACTGTTAGCAGGAATGTAGATTAGTCCAGATGTAAGAAAGTCAATATGGAAGCTCTTGAAGAAACTAAAAACTAGACCCACAATAGAATCCTGTTCTATCACTCTTGAAAACATGTCTGAAGGATTTTAAATCATTGTTTATAGTAGCACTGTTTATAATAGCCAAGACAATGAACCAGTCTTGGTGTCCAACAACTGATGATTGGATAAAGAAAATGTGGTACAAGTATAAAATTGGGTATTGTTCAGCCATAAGAAATTATGTCCCAACTGTACTGCTTGTGGCTATGGATGATTTTGTTCTTTGCTTCATGTGTTTGTTTCCTGTAATGCACATGTTAACTTAATAAAGGTTATTTTAAAAACCTGAAAAAAAAAAAAAAAAAAGAAATTATGTCATTTGTAGGAAAATGCAGGGAACTAGAGATTATTATGGTAAGTAAGATAACCCAAATTCATATAGACATGTTTTCACTAACACTTGTTATCTAGACCTAAAGGGAAAGAAAGCAATGTAAAGGGGACTGTTTGTGGTGGTGGGGGGGGAAAGAGAACTAGTAGGTGGGAAGTGGAGGAAAGGAGATGGTGCCATGGAGGTAAATGTTAGGGAAGTATAAAAATATCACAATGAAACCCACCAAAAACTGTTTTAAACACAGAGGTGGCTGTGACTGAAAAACTGTCATGTAGATGGGGTAAGTTTTATTAAAGTACATTATATTCATGTTGTAAGTATCAAATTGAACCCCAGTTCTACAATAATGACACTACCAATAAAGTTTTAACATCTAGAAGTAGCTGCTTAAGGAAAATAAATTAGATAAATTTAAATCTATAGTATTTCTACATGTACTCTTCATATAATTTAAAATGTTAATGCTATGCTATATGATAGATATGTAATTAGTTTTTTAAACAAAATAAAATGCAGTGTTTTTAAATTTGTACTTATTTTCTTAAATTCTATACAAAAGACTGCACATATTAATCTCTATTTTTAAATGTCCTCTTTATTTATAAATTTTTACATACAGCAAACAATTCAAAATTGCTTTATTTTTGGTTACTTACAACAAATTAAGTTTTCTTAATAAGCATTAAAAATCCACAGTGACACATGCACTGTTATATGCAAAACATAGAAGCTGAAAATTAAGGTGTGTTATGAGAAAATCAGTATGAGTGACATAAATATTTTCTTTTACTGAGAAAAAGAATGATTCAGTCTAATTTAGAGATAATTTAAGGTATTATTTCAAAATGTAAGTTGAAAGAAGGAATTTAAACAAAGCAGAAAGGAACTAGTAAGTAGTAGAGAGAATTGCAAAGTAGGTTGGAAGTTAACTTTCTGATGAAGAAAATTTAAATATGGAAGTCTTTTGATAAGCAAAATTTTGTGATAGGAAATGATTTTGCCTTAAGGTAAAAAGACTAAAAACAGAGACAGAATTTTAAGCTTCAGCAAGTCAAAAAATATAAGGTTTATAAAGAGTATAACTAGGTAGTCCTGAAGACCTACTTTATATCTCAGGGCTCCTCATATCCACAGATAATTCCAAAAACTGGCTCTATATTCAGAACCTAACCTTTCTCTACTGGTAGAGATTTTCTTTAAGGTTTTCAACCTCAAAGATGTGATTGCAGAAGAATAAAAAATAGGAAACAAGCTTCCCAGTTGACCATCACCTCTGGTATCATACAGATAACCCAGAAAAGAAAAAGTTGTTTCTGGTGAATGACCATTTCTTTATTTTGGAGTCCATTGGCCAGCAATAGAGTGAGGGACAAAACCAGTGTTCATTCTGCAAGCAGGAAGGACTTGGAAGAAGGAATGCCCAAACCAGTCTTACAGAAAGAGGGTAAGGGACAACCTCAATTGCTTTTAGTTCCCTTTTACAGAAGATAAGAATAGACATTGGACTCCCTAATTTTCTTCTGTTTCCTCTGTGGAACCCTGGGTTACCTAAAATATAATAGAGAGAAATATTGAGTTTTACTCAATATTAGAGGCAGATATTTTTGTTAACTACATTAAAAGGGCCCTGAGTTTAAGAGGGGTATTAGGAACAGAATAAACAATACAGATTTTTGAGCCTCTATCCTGTGAAATAAGCTCAAATACTTTAAAACACTCAAATATGTGTGTTTCTGGATGCCACACTTCCATGTTAGAAAGAGTTCTATTAAACTGTGGGGCAGTCAGAGACAGTATGCAAGCCACATGAGGTCTCCAGTGTTGGATAAACAAAAGGCCATAATTGACTGGCAGGTAGCTACATGTTATATTACCAGACTCACTTAGCAGATGCCCACTGACACTTGGACCAATAAAGATCTCAAATGTAAGAGGCCATGGATAAACTATAAAAACCAGTGTACACTGTCAAGGAAACAACATTCAGATGAGACCAGCTGCAGTTAGAAAGGGAAACACAAGCCAGAAGCATATTTCCTGAAGAGGACCGACATGTGAATTTTACATCTATGCCTAATGTCCTAGAATGATCTAGATAGAAAAAACAATAAAAGCAGGGAAAGTTGTAAAATGACTTTGAAAGAAATTATTTCAAGGCTTAAGTTCACTGATCTATACAAAAATGACAATGGACCAGATGCAAGCATTACAAAGGAGTTCACATTCTGAATGGAGAGCCCAGTCATCTAGCAAAACTGAAAGGGCCAGACATATCACTAAAGTTACCTTGGCCAAAACGTTTCATTAATTCATGAAAATTGGTGAAGCTGTCATTGATTGCTCTGATCAACATTAAAACTCCTCAGAAAGTGAGGATCAAACTCAGCTCCTTTAACATGCTGTATGGATAATCCTTTCCAGGGAGAGCTAGCTCTAAACTACACTCTGATGTAGAAAGTGAACTGACAATTAAACATCCTTCTATATGGGTATGTTTTCACTCCTATGGACCAGGAGATTGGCTAATCCTGAAGTCAGAGACACTCTAGAAGCAGCCTAATTCAATTTGGAAGGACCTTATTTAATCTCATTAAGTACTTACTCTTCCCTTAAATTAGAAGTTGTGACTCCCAGGATTCAAATCATACTAAAAAGCACATGAACGAGAAGAATCCTGTGAGTTCATAAATGCCTCCTCCTCTAAGCCAGAACCAGGATGGACACTAAAGCTAAAAGTCAAGGAATAAGAAAAGCCAAACAATAAAAACTCATTTTCCTTTTCTCCCAGTTGGCCTGTTGATTTGTAAATTTTTGATTTTCTGAATACTTAGCTTTTTTATAACAAAATTTAAATCAATTTAATGCAAGTTTATTTTAAGATGCAATACTGAGTATCTCTTCTCATTTTCTTTAGATGGCCTGTGTTTTGGCCTGGATTCTTCAGGGAATTGTCTATATTTTTATGGTACACATATTAGGAATGTCAATGTACTTACTGATTTTTGTCAGGTTTATATAATAATTATGTGTGCCTTAAAATGTTGTAAAACAATTGTGAAAGGAATTGAAGAAATGGTGTTAGACTTCCCCTGGTGACAATAAGACCTAGTTTGCTTTAGCATCAAGAGTTTTACTCCTCTAGCAAAATACAGGATGACCACTTACGCAGAAAGAAGTTTCAGACGAATGACCTCCATATAAGAACCTCTTAAGGATGAGGAGTGAAATGTCTCCTGAGGAAATTTGTTAGTTGCTAAGAGAAGCAGGCAAAATCTGAGCAAATTCTATATTAACACAATATCAAAGAATCCTTTCCCTTTTGACACAAGCTGAGCATACTCACAGGTGTTCCTGTCCACAATCTTGGGTTAAGTTGCCCAAAAATTCATTTGTTATCATTCCTTCTTGAACTATAAACTTAAACTGAGCATGTTCAGGATTGTGCTCCTTCATGGAACATGCTCAGGATTGTCTCTGCCCATAAATTGCGTTCTACATGAATAAATTTAGGCCCACCAAATAAAATTTTCATGTGTCCTTTGTTTGGGAATTTTATTGTTTTGGAGGTAATTCCCATTTTCTCCCTACCTGATGCAGTTAATAAATCCTTCTCCATTCTTATTTCTTGCTTGTCCTTATTTTGGGCTTTGTACTCACCAAGATGTGAACTCATTGTGGTCAGCTATGGAATGACTTCTTATAACTGTAATAATCTAAATTCATAATAAAATGTTAATCAGTGTGACTGCCCTGGGGTGGTTGATTCTAATCAGTATTCTATTTGACCTTAATTGTTTCAGGTCATGACCTCGGTTGTGAGTGTTACTTGCTGCCTTACATAAGGCTGTCAGAAACTCTTCTTTCAGGTATAAAATCAAGCCCAAGGAGTGACAAATATTAAGAAATAATTATTATTTTTTTCCAGAATGGATAAAAATAATCAAGAATTCTCTCTGTAAATTGGCAAACATGTCATTTATTGCCTAACATGTATTTGCTAACAATTAGGTTTTTTTGTTACTAATAATCTCTTCATTATCATGAGAATGCAGCATATTACTTCTACCAGTATTAATAGCAGTTGCCATTTAGGGCACACTGTTCCAAATGCTTTACTTATTTAATCTTCATGAGACTCCATAATTTAGACCCTACTTTCTTCTATTTTACAGGTAAATGAATCCAGGCTTAGAGCAGGGACTGCATGTAGTACAGAAGTAAAAACAGCAAACTCACAAAGTAAGCAGACTGTGTTCTAGAAGCAGTGCTGTTTACCAGATGTGGAATTTGAGTAAATGTCTTAAGCTCTTATTCCTCAGTTTCCTTACCTGTAAGATAATTGTGTGTTTTTTATACTGATAAAGAACATAAATATAAGTCCTTACTAAAGCAGTAAAATAAGTGAATATACTATATAATATTCAGTAGCAATATGGACTTGTAATTCTCTTAGGACATGCTGCGTGTTGTATCTTTTCTTTATTTTGAAGTACTGGCACTTAAACTCAGTGCCTCTTTTGTACTTGGCAGGTCTTCTACCACTTTAACTACACCTCCAACATGTTTTTTTCAGACAGTGCCTCATATTTGTCTGTGTATCCAGTATTAGACCATGATTTTCTTACCAATTACCCTCCACATATCTGGGATTGCAGATGGGTGCCACCACTGCCCCTAGCCCTTAAAATATTCTATTATGGGCTATTATTGGTAAAGCACCAATCTAGTTTAAAATTCTACCACCACTAAAAAACAAAAACTATATTTCTTTCTAGCTCAAAAACTGGAAATTATAGATGTTATTAAGCCCAATTTGGAAAGGTAAAGAATCTTGAAACTGAACCATTCAGCATTGTTGATTGCCAGCAAATTATTTTTAATGTAGCACTTCTTTCTATTGGAAAGAAAAATTCCAAAATGCCAATACATATTTTATTCTTTCAATAAAAATATATTTTCTTGAATTTAAAGAAAAATTTCTACTCTTATACCAAGGAGTTTCACTAGTAAAAAATAGAAAATGTTTATGATTTGTATGGGTTCTTGCTTCTATCCTTCCCTCTAATCTATGGGGGCATGTATTCTCACTTTCTCAATTCTAAATTATGTCTTATAAATGTAGGCAGCACTCAAGGTCCACAGAGGCATCAGCAGGTGGGCTGCTAAATGAGTCCTACTGCCCTGGTGTGCTGGGGTCTTCAGTGCCAAAATGTCACATGCACCCTTGCTAGTGCTGGTGCATTAGTTCAGTCATGTGATGTTGCCTTAGTTTCCTAGTAGAAGTGCTTTTTCCCCTTCTGCCTGTCTTCTAGTTTACTAGATATTCCCTTGTGGTTTTCTCTTATTCAATATAAATATATCCCAGTAAAACTGTATGGACAAATAAAGTATTACTTGAAGATTATTTTGCACTACATTTTATAAAACTGCTTTCTGTCTCTGATTTCTTCAAACAGAAAAAAGTTACTTCCACACATTCAAAAACTGTCTTAAACAAAGTTAATTTTTGTGTATTTCACTTTCTGTTTCCATTTGTTTTTTATGTTTCTTTCATCATAAAATTGCTTCCAGGGGAAAAAACATTCAAAGAATATGTTTTTGAAAGATTTACTCCAGCTTCTGACTGGTGTAAATGAGTGAAAATGGTGACCTTTCTTTACCATGTCCTTTTTGAAGCAGTTGGACCAACAATCAGAAAATGCTTTATTTTAAAATGTCAGTTTTCCAATTTCCTCAGAAAGCTATACTAAGTATTATTTTACATTTATTGAAGTTGACTTTTTTATTAATATGCATGACAAAATTGATTGTAAAAGAAAGTTTTATTGAATATCTCAAATAATCTTTTAAGTTGTAGTAGAATTTTGCTGAAGGGACTGGGAATCACTTAAATCTGACACTAGAGATATTTTTAAGTACAAAAACCAAAACATACTAGAATACAGCATAATTTCAGAGCTGATAAGAAGATGGGGTACAATTATGCCATTTACATTAAAATTATTCTATTCTTCTTTGTGTCAGGAAATTTTGAGTATAAGGGAATTAGATTCCTCAATCTCATAATATTGTTTCAGCAAGAAAATTCAGTCACAGTTGAGCCATATGTATAAGTTTAAAGGGAAGTAATGTTAGTTATAATTAACCTTTCCTAAATGATGGTGATGGATAAAGCACCAATTACAGTAATTTCTTTCAAGTATTTCCTGCATGAGTAACAACTCTTGCTCATATATCTTGGTGCTATTTTGGGTAAATAAATTCAGTAATAAAATTAACTGTAAATATAGGGCTAGCAGATGGGCTCAAGTGGAAGCTACCTAGCAAGAGTGAGACCCTGAATTCAAACCCCAGTACTGCCAAAAAATTAACTGTAAATATTATAATAGTTTAGAAAACACACTGTTAAAAGCAACATACATTTGTCATTGAAATTTCTGGATATTGTGTGTTATCAATAATATGTATTATAAATATTAATAAATTATGTATAATCAATATTTTTAAATATTATGTTTTATCATTGTGGGTGGGCACCATTTGGATTGACTGTCAAAAAATGCTTCACAAAAAACTACTCCAATAACCTACATTATAAGCATAGTTTTTGTCACATATGTGGAGCAGAGATGGAGGGATGCTAGATTTTTTTTTTAGATATTTCTGATTACACCTAAATTACTTGTTACAGAAGATTAATTTCATTTTGTTAGTAGTTATTTGATTTTCGATGTTATCATTTTCAGAGAATTTTTTGGGATACATAAAGCATGAATTATGTATTAGAAACTTTATTCTCAGAGACTAAGCAAATGAGAATAATGTTATTAAATAAAACTAAAGCACTTCTCCATGCCAGAGGTATTCATATACCTTTTTAATTGTTCAAGTCATACATATGAGAATATAGTTAGAGTTTTAATACTTATGGAAGAAACTGTATCACTTTCCTGTCTAAATACCACATTTTTATGATTGAGACTAAGATATATAATTAGTTAAAACAATTATGTACAAATATTTCAAATAGTGAAAGTTAAACTTGTTCCCAATACCAGCTTATTTTCTCTTCTCATAGGAAAGATAACTTAATGGCATTTGGTGTTTACTGAACAAACATATCTAAATTCTGTCACTGTTTACTAATGAATTAATGCAAAGACAACTAAGTAAAGACTGAATTAGGGAGCAATTTGTCACTTCCTCCCTTCTCTAATAACATGGAACTTTCCAGCATGTTTGTTGACTGAGTTTCTTAAAAGAAGAGCAGTAAGCGATATACATTAAAATTTTGTCTATAATCTCTCAAACTATGCTTAATACAAGCATACAAAATATTGATGGTTTTCAAAAATTTGCTTCCGTTTTCAATCACTAATACTTGTGAGCTGACTTAAGACACAGGAGTGATAAGAGATGAGCACAAGAGGTTACCAAACGTTGCTGGTGACTATTGTTTTCTGTCCTTGATATGAATTCATATGCTCCTCCAAGGGATTGTAACCCACATTGCTCCTCTCAATGGTTGGAGACTGCTACTAATTTTAAATAGAATGTTGTACTATTCAACTTGTTTTAAATGATATAAAGTCTGAGGCTTATGTGAGTAGAAACACAGATTAGCAGCTCTTCAGAAACCAAATGCTAGAGAAATGTTTTATGATACTCTGAACCACATTGCCTGCAGACAGGTTTCATATGCTGATACCTATACATGATATATCTATACATGTGATATTTATATAACATATACTTGCTTGAACTAGAATTTAGTTGAACTGAAACTAGTTAATCAATGAAAGAAGGAAATGTTAAGGACAGTCTCCATTGCAGTACATGGTCTATAGCAGTATTACAGGAAAACACTAGAGTAGAAATATATATGACAGACACATCTATTGTTATAGCCCATTTCCTACGTGCTAATAATAAGTAAGTCTTCCATTGGCTTTAACAAAGTTGCTCAAGAAGCAAATTGCCAAACTGAAGCAAAACTTGAAAAGCAAGTAAGGGAATTACTTGGAAAAATACCTAAGGTCATTTTCTTATTATACAAGCATTAATGACTAGCAGCAAAGACTGTCAGAAAATGTAATATAATTACTATGAGTATATGAAATTTCATATAAATAAGGAAAGGCCCTTGGTTCCCTTCTGCCAAATTTGGAGATATGGCATAATTTCTCACAGACGGTTACATTAAATAACCATCTCACAGATGGTTACATTAAATACCTAAAACTGAGTGTATCATCCACCAAGATAGGGACTGGAGAATATGAATGTATGCCCAGTTGCAAGAAGGCATTTTGTAAAATAAGTAGGAACAAATGAATGTTTTCAAACTTACAATTTATTTTTTCTTTATCCACATATTCATATGTGCATATATTGTTCAGGTCATTTCTCCCCCCTGGCCTTTGCCCCTCTCTGCTCCCCTCCTTCCTTACTTCCAGACAGAACCTGTTCTGCCCATTTCTCCAATTATGTTGAAGAGTAAACCTAAGCAATAATAAGAAAGACATAGCATTTTTGCTAGTTGAGATAACTATAGCTATACAGAGAGATTCCTAGCATTGCTTCCATGTACAAGAATATCAGAACCCAAATTGATTCATCTCTTGCAGATCTCTTCACTTCTTCCTGGTCATCTTCCCATATTGACCTCTGTCATTTTAAGGTTACTGTATTAACTCTTTAGCATGTGTTCTCCCCTTAGGGTGTGACCCAGGTCTAATAATATTATTGTATTTGTTTTAGATCTAAAGTCTGCACATGAAAGAGAAAATATGAGTTTTCATTTTCTGAGCCTGGCTAAATTTGCTTAAGATGATGATCTCCAGTTCCATCCATTTACTTGAAAATTATCAGATTTCATTCTTCCTCATGGCTAAGTAAGATTCCATTGTGTATAAATACCACATTTTATTAATCCGTTTATCAGTAGTGGGGCACCTTGGCTCTTTCCATAACTTGGCTATTGTGAATAGTGCTACAATGAACATGGGTGTGCAGGTGCTTCTGGAATAACCTGTGTCATATTACTTTGGTATATTCCAGGAGTGTGATTGCTGGATCATATGGCAGATCTATGTTTAGTTTTTTAAGAAGCCTCCATATTCTTTTCCAGAGTGGTTGTACTAGCTTGCATTTCCACCAGCAGTGTATGAGGGTTTCTTTTTCCCCACATCCTCACCAACACGTTTTTGGTGATGTTTTTGATGATGGCTATTCTAACAGAGATGAGGTAGAATTTTAGTATGGTGTTGATTTTCATTTCCTTTATGTCCAGAGTTGGTGAGCAATTTTTCATGGCTATTTTTTTTGCCATTTGAATTTCTTCTTTTGAAAAAGTTCTGTTTAGATCAGTTGCCATTTCTTTATTAGTTTAGCCATTTGGGGAGAGTTTAGTTTTTTGAGCTCCCTGTATATTCTGGTTATCAGTCCTTTGTCTGGTGTTTAGCTGGCAAATATTTTCTCACATTCTGTGGGTGGTCTCTTCAGTTATGACATCATATATTTTGTTGTGCAGACACTTTTTAATTTTATGTAGTACAATTTGCCCATCCTTTCTCTTGCTGAGTTGTTGAGGTTCTATTGAGGAATTCCTTGCCCATACCTGTTGCTTGCAGAGTATTCCCTGCTCTTTGCTGTCTGATATTAAGGTCCTTGATCCATTTTTAGTTGATACTAATACAGCATGATAAACAAGAATTTCAGTTTTCTACAAGCAGATAAACACTTTTCCTAGCAACATTTGTTGAAGAGGCTCTCTTTTCTCTGTATTATGTTTTTGGAGACTTCGCCAAAAATAAGGTGGTCATAGCTGTGTGGATTCATATCCCAGTCCTCCATTCTTTCTCAATCTGTTTATTGTTAGTGTATAGAAAACTAATGATTTTCATAAGTTGATTTTGTATCCTGGCACCTTGTTGAAGCTGTTAATTGTGTCTAGGAATTTTTGGGTAGAGTTTTTTGGGTCTTTAAGATATAGGATCATGTCATCTGCAAATAGGAATGTTTTGACACTTTCTTTGCCTATTTGTATTCCTTTTACTTCTTCTTCTTGTCTAATTGTTCTGGAAAGGAATTTCAGGTGAATATGAGTTGGGATAGTGGGCACCCTTGTCTCATTCCTGATTTTAGGGGAAATGGTTTTAGTTTTTCTCCATTGAGTATGATGTTGGCCATATATTTGTAATACACAGTTTTTACAATGTTGAGGTACATCCCTTCTATGCTTAGTTTTCTTAGAGCTTTTATCATGAAGTAGTGTTGGATCTTATCAAAGGATTTTTCTGCATCTATTAAAATAGTCAAGTGGTTTTTGTCTTTGCTTCTATTAATATGCTGTTTTTCATTTATACATTTGAGAATGTTGAACCACCCCTGCATACCTGGCATGAGGCTGACTTGGTCATGGTGAATGATCTTTCTGATATGTTGTTAGAGTTGGTTTGCCATTATTTTATTGAAGATTTTTGCATTGATATTCATTAAGGAGATTGGCATATAGTTCTTCTTTTTGGAGGTGTCTTTGTCTTGTTTTGGGATGAATTGATTACTGGCTTCACAGAATGAGTTAGGCAATGTTCTGTCCCTTTCTATTTTGTGGAAAAATTTAAGGAGAGTTGGCATTATTTCTTCTTTAAAGGTCTGATAGAATTTAGCAGAGAGTCCATCAGGTCCTGGACTTTTCTTTTTTGGGAGACTCTTTATTGCTGATTCAATTTCATTTCATGATCTAGATCTATTCAAGTGGTTAATATCCTCTTGGTTCTATTTTGGATAGTCATAAGTATCTAGAAATTTGTCCATTTCTTCAAGATTTTCAAATATATTGGAATATAGTTCCCTGCTGGTTCCCTGGATTTTTGTGGTATTTGTTATTATCTCCCCTTTTCCGTTTCTGACTTTACTGATTTGGGTTATTTCTCTCCTCATTTTAGTCAGATTTCCTAGGTTCTATCAATCTTCTTTATTTTTTCAAAGAACCAGATTTTATTTTGTTGATTCTTTGTTTGATTTTTTTTTCTATTTCATTGATTTCTGCTCTTATTTTTATTATTTCTCTTCTTCTGCTTATTTTTGGATTTGCTTGTTCTTGTTTTTCTGGGAGTTTGAGATGTAGCATGAGGTCCTTAATTTGAGATTTTTCTGTCCTTTTAATATATGCAGTCATGGATATAAACTTTCCTCTTAGGACTGCCTTTGCTGTGTCAGCTAGGTTCTGGTAGGCTTTCAATGACCCAATCATTATTGAGCAATGTGTTGCTCAGATGAGAATTTTTTGCATTTTTTTCTGGTATTATTATTGTTGTTGGGTTCTAGTTTTAATACATTGTGATCAGGTATACATCGTGGGATTTTTTTCTGTTATCTTACACTTGCTGAGGCTTGCTTTGTTCCCTAAGATATGATCAGTTTTGGAAAAAGTTCCATGGGCTGCTGAGAAGAATGTATATTGTGCAGATGTTGGATAAAACATTCTGTAGACATCAGTAATGTCCATTTGATTCATGCTGTGATATAGTTCTAGAATTTCTTTATTGAGTTTTTTCTTGGTTGACTTATCTATTGGTGATAGGGGGGTATTAAAGTCTCCCACTGTCACTGTATTGGATACTATATGTGCTTTTAAGTCCTTCAGAGTATTTTTGATGAAATTGTGTGCACTGACGTCGGGTGCATATAGGTTGGTAACTGTAATTTCCTGTTGGTGTATTTCCCCTTTTATTAGTATGGAGTGTCCTTCTTTATTTCATTTGATCAATGTAAGTTTGAAGTCTACTTTGTCTGAGATAAGTATTGCTGCTCCTTTCTGTTTTGGCAGGGCATTGTCTTGGTAAATCTTCTTCCAGCCTTTCACCCTAAGCCAGTGCTTGTGTCTGCTAATGATATGGGTCACCTGTAAACCACAGCTTGTTGGAATGTCCTTTTCAATCCAGTTTGTCAAATGATGTTTTTTGATGGGGGAGTTATGTCCATTAACATTTAGTATTAATATAGGTAAGTATGTGGTGATTACTGTCATTTAGTTATTTTTGTTGTTTAAGATTTGACTGTGTGCAGCGGAATTAATGTTACTCTCTGATTCTTTGTCTTTTCTTCTCCAGTGATTTGGTACTGCCTGTCCACTCATGGTTTTGTTTGCTTTCATTTTCTGTGTGCAGAATTCCTTGGAGAATCTTTTATACTGGTTACTTGGTGGACATAAATTGTTTTAGTTTCTGCTTATCATGGAAGACTTTTATTGCTGCATCTATTTTGAATTATAATTTTCCTGAGTAGAGTATCCTAGGGTTGAAGTTATTTTCATTCAGTGCCTGAAATGTCTAACTTCATACCCTTCTTGCTTTTAAGGTTTCCATTGAGAGATCTGCTGTGGCTTTGATTGGTCTACCTTTGTAGGTTGTTTGTTTTTTTCTCTCTTAAAGCCTTCAATACTCTTTCTCTATTCTCTGTGCTTGTTTTTGTTGTTGTTGTTGTTTTTAAAGATAATACATCATGAGAAAGTTCTATTTTTGTCAAGTCTGTTTGGTGTCTTAGAGGTTTCCTGTATCTGAATGGGCATAACTTTCCCTAAATTTGGAAATTTTTCTGTTATTATTTTATTAAATGTATTACAAACCTCCTTTTTCTTGACTGTTTTTCCTTCTTTAATGCCTGTGATTCTCAGGTTTGGTCTTTTGATGGTGTTAGTGTGTTCTTGCATATTCCTTTCACAGGTCTTGAGTTGTTTGACTAATAACTATTCAGTTTTTTCTTTTATTTCCATTTTATCTTCAAGTTCTGAGATTCTGTCTTCCACTTGTTCTAATCTGCTGGAGTGGCCTTCCACTCTGTTTTGTGTTTCTGTTTCATCCTTTTTTTTCTGAGGTTTTCCATGTCTTGGGTCCCTTCCTCTTTAATATTGTCTATTTCCAGCTTTAATTCATTTATCTCCCTATTTATAGTGTTCTCTGTTTCACTTTGGCGTTTATATAGGGCTCCTATGATTTCAATTATTTGTTTATGTGGCTTCTCATATTCTTTATTTTTGGTGTCTTGAAATTTCTTAAGTTCCTCTTGTATGCTTTGGTTTACCATGTCTATTATCATGTCCATCAAATTCTCTGTGATTGCTTGCAGGATTTCTTCTTTGAGGTTGTTGTGGACATTATTGGATTCCTTGGTGTCATTTATCTTGGATTTGTTGGAGTCTAGAACTGGGTATCTCTTTTCCTACTTTCCCTCTGATTCCTGTATTAAATTATTTTGGGGGGAGAATGGTTCCCAGCCCTTCTTATTCTTGTCATTTCTCCACTTGGTACTTTGCAACTATGTTTTTGATAGTCTAGTTGGTGGTTTTAGCCACCTGTTTTCTTTCCTTTGATTTAATTTTTGTTTTGTTATTTTCTTTGGTTTTTAGCTAAGTGTGTGTGTGCTATTTCTGTCTGTAGTCTGGGTATAAATAGTATTAACTAATTCACAGGTTTAATACCTTACTAGTAGTTTATGTGTTACATAATAGACCCTCTGGTGTTAATATTTATAAGCAGTGGGAGTTGGGGGGGGTTAACATTTATAATGCTAGATTTAGAAATTTGGGGGGAGTTGGATAGGGTAGCACTAAAGGTGGAGATGGGAAGTGGGGTGGGTGATTTGGAGAAGCAGTGTGGAGTCTGCTGTTTTGTAGTCCTTGTGTGTGTTTGGGTATATTTCTGTTGTTGTAGTTGAGGGTGTTTGTTTTAGGGATTGCAGGAGTTTGGGGTTGTGTAAATTGGTATAGTAGGTTGTTCAGTGTGTGATGAGTGTGAAAGAGGGAGGATAGTCTGATGACCGGTTAGGGAAGAATGGGAGGGGAAGGTGAGGGCCGGAGGAATAAAGAGGTTAAGAGGGGCAGAACAAGTTGTTCAAAGGGGAGCAATGTGTTTTTAGCACAGGAGAAGGATGGAGTGTGAAGGGGGTGAGTGTAAGGATGAGATGATGATTGTGGTTAAGTTGATAATATTGAAAGAGAAAAGAAAACAAAAGATAATTGGAGTAAAAGTAAAAATACAAAAACTACAATAACAAAACTAACAACAACAAAAACAAAAAGAAATCAATGGGGAGAGCTTAACAAATAAACAAGAATCAAAACAAACAAACTGAAGGTTCAGGAACAATAGAATCTCAGTCTTAGTTTAAATTCTGATGTTACTTTTCCAGCATCCAGTCCTGGTGTTGGTATTTAAGCAGAAGTTCTTTCATAGTCTCGCCAGGTGGTTGGCATGTGGATAATGTTTTTTTCTTCTGTCTTTCAGTGGTAGCAGCTTCATCAACTCCTCCATTAGTGAGATGTTGCAGTTTTAGTTTGCATCTGTCCTCAGGTTCAGGAAATCAGCTCTATAGTATACCAGCTTTCCTGCTTTGGTGGTGGCTTTCCACTGTACTTGTTTATTAGGGGATTATTTCTTTGCCTCACCCCCTTTTCTGGGGCAAGGTCAGTGATCCATCAACCACCCCCTGCTGTCAGCATGTTGTGATGGTTCAGTTTGTTTTACAATTTTGTGGAGCTGTTTGACTTTGGGTGTTGCTCATTGGCTCAGGATATTAGTATTGTGGTCCACTACCTACGCTGCTTCAGGCAGTGACATCACTCGCCTGCTGGAAACCTTCCTGCCTTTCCAGCAATTTGAATATTGATGGTTCTCAAGAAGGTTAGCTCCTTCCACTACCTCTCCCCCTTCTCTGGTGCACTTTAGCAATCCCCCACCTTCTTCTTTGTGGTAGTTTTCAGTACATTGTTTATTGTTCAGTTTCTTTTTTCTTTTGCCAGGGGGTGTGTCAGTCTGCCTAGTGAGGTATGTTGGTTTATCCTGGGGATGGCTGGGGAAATTCTGTGTGACCCTTTGTGCTCACCTGTTTAGTCTGCCAAATGTATTCCAGGCAGGTTTGGAGCTGGGAGCAGCTGTGGCAATTGTGGTAGTGGCGGCAGTGCACCTGTTTTCTCAGTGTAATGTGATGTGGAGGATCTTTCTACAGGCTATTGGTTCAGGGTTTCAAAGTTTTGATTCTCCTTGGTGCTTTATTTCCACCAAGTGTGGCTCCAGCATCTCAGCAGTTTTGGAGTCATGGAGCTCATGCTTTCTGCTTTTGCACCATAGTCACCATCTTAGATCCTCCTCAAACTTACAATTTAATAAAGCAAAGAAATAGTCCAGATGAAGTTTGAGTTCTATATTTAGAATGGGAATATTTGAAATATTTAGATATTATGTATTTATATATTTACAATATTTAATACATAAACAATAAATATAGACTAATGTAAATATATAGCAAACTACCAATACAATCAATCTATAATTTCAGCATAAAACTCCTTAGAACCAATATGCTCTTAAGAGTAAAAACATGGCTCAATGGTCAATGAAGAAATATTTTAGTGTTTTCCATTCTATGATTAATAGTTTTCTACCCAGTAAAATAAACAAAAATAAACAAGAATAATAACAAAAGATATGTTATCAAATTAAGACATATATTTTCATATCTTTGGATAAGTAAAAATTATGTACCTACTATTTTGGAATTTGTGTTGTTTTATCAATTGTAACATACACAGTATATTGAATTTTAGTTTTCTCATATAATCTTAAATCATGTGTATCCTGTCATGTCACCATTTCCTAAGTTAGCACTCTCATCTAATATTTTTAGGTGTCAAGCACTTTTTGAATGCTTTATAGTAGGTCATTTAATTCTAAAAGCATCTGTACAAAACAGGCAGCACTAAGTTTGCATCTGGTGAAATCAATGCAAAGCTAGCAATGCACTTCATGCACATACAGAAAGTCCATTGAAAGACTGGGTTTTGAACCTGTTTGTTCAGGATCTAGTTTTAGCTTTTTCAAAGAACAAACTTTTTATAAAACTATAAAATGCTACAGTATCATTCATGTATTCTGGAAATGTAGCAATGAAAATATACATTCCATACTCTAGCAAATCATTATGTAATTAAAGAGGAATTACTTCTAGACATTGGACTTGGAAATGATTTCTTTGATATGGCAGCAAAAGAAAGCAGAGAAAAAGTGGACATCCAATGTGATTACACCAAAAAACAAGGTTTTGAACTGCTGAGGGAATCACCAAAATGAAAAGTCTATCTTTAAAATGGGAAACTCTAAATTATTTATTGGATAAAGGATAATATCCATATATAAATCATTCACATAACTCAACAACAAAAATAAAATAGCCATTTTTTAAAAAAAGAGCAAAGGATATGAATAAACATCTCACCAAAAAGATGTACAAAATTCCTGACTGATATGTAAGTCACTCACTACCACAATCAGCAGAGTGAAGCAAACTGAATCCACACTAATATCTATATATATTAGTTTTAGTATATATATATATATATATATATATATATATATATATATATATATATATTAGATTTAGTATATATATTAGATTTATATATATAAATTTATATTTATATTATATACACATGCTAAATCTAATATATATATTAAATCTATATATAGATATATAAATATATTAAATCTATATATAGATATATAAATATATTTATATATTAGATTTAGTGTGTGTATATATTAGATTTTATATATATATACATATATATGTATATATGTGCATAATTTATATACATATAAATTTTAAGTCAAGATCTCAAATAAATATTTGTACTTTGTGTTCATTGATGGAAATACATAAATGTTCATTGAAAGATGAATGGAAAAATTAAGTCATGTGTACATACAGTGGAATATTATTAAACCTTAAAAAATGTGGAAATCCTACTTTTGAGAACAGAGGTGTTTCTGAGGTATCTTATGATTAATTAATTAGTCACAAAAGGAAAATACTGCATTATCCTCATTTTCTGAGGATGTACAATAGTCAAATGTATAAAGCAGAGTACAATAATGGGATGTACGGGTTTGTAAGGAGAAGAGAAAATGGGAAAGTGCCTGTTGAAGTGTTCAAAGTTCATTTGTGAACACATTTGAGAGACATACTCTCCAATTTACTGCCTAGTGTTAATAATATTGTATTATGTATTTAAATTTTTCTAAGAGGATGGATCTATGTTCCTCCCCACAAAAGTCATTTAATTTTTAATTAAATAAACAAATAAATGGAGTGTGTAAAACATTGGATAAGTCTATGGCCTTCCACATTCATACTGATCTGCAAATTCATTAAGCTGTACCTATTAAAAATGTACAGTATTTTGTTTACTACCCACACTTAAATAAAAAGGTTTAAAAAACACTTTAATCAAAATATTTACCTTCAAAAATTTTTGGCTTAATATTAGTTTAGTACCTCAATTTTCTTCTACTTACTATTAGCTTCCAATTTAGTGGTTAATTTTATTTACATCTTTTTCAGTTTTCTCCAAGGCAGTTGTTCCTGCACAATGAGGAGTCATCGCTCTTCAAAAACTTGAGAGGAAAAATTTAAAGGACTGAAGAATTTATTTTTCTCATGTTTTCAGAGGATTCAGTCCATGGTCACTTGGTCTTTGCCTTGACAGAACATCATGACAGTTGGCATTGCAGTGGAAGAGGTTTTCACTTCATGGTAGGTGGGAAGCAGAGTGTGGAAACAAGCAGGCCAAGTTCACAATATGTTCCCAGTGACCTGTTTCTTCCCCCTAGGTCCCACCTCTTAAATTTATCTCCCCATCCCAAATTAGCATCAATATTTAGAAATCAAGCATGAGTTTGTGTAAGTGGGACATTTTACATTCAAACTATAACAGGATACCACCTATTATTATTTACTATGGACATTTAATAGTGTGTGTGTGTAGACTGTATGAATGTGTAGGCTAATATTTTATTATTCAGTTTTTCATTCATTCCGCTAATGCATTTAGTGCCTACTCTATCAGAGGCAATATGCAAGTCATACATGAGCAGCAGTAAAAAAAACACACAGAAATATTACCTTCTGAAATTCTCTGTTGTTGCATAGAAGACTCAAAGTGCAACTTTATCTCCCTTTTCCTGAAGTGGAAGAGGGTGTGTAGGAACACAGTGAGCATGGCTCATGTTTCTGCTCCAAGAAAAAGGAGCTCAAAATTGCTCTTTAAGCAGACTCTAGCATTCATGACATAAATGGACTAAGTAAGACTTAGTGGAGACTAAGCAGTGTAGACTGCTCTTGGTTGTCCACATTCCAAGTTGGACAGTGATCAAATATGCCCATGGATATACACCAAGGTCTACACCAAAATGCATCTATGTGTGTAAAGATCCACCAAATTCAGTAATTTCATTAGCAATTAGAGGCAAGTTGAAGAGACATTATCTTTACTTGGAATATCTTTGCCTCATGTTTCATTTTAGCACCAAGAGGCTACATTACTAAGAATGGAAACGTGTACTAATGAGATTTAAAATATTTGTAATAAAAAGAGTTCACCAGTATCTACAATGAAAGCAGTAAATTAATTCAGCTAGGCTTGTAAAGAGAATTTCAACTTCTTCACTTTTTCTATTTCTATTGATTATAACATATCTTTCATGAGCAGTAACACAGACTGGTTATGACAATATCAAGGACAAAGTAGGATGCTAATACTAGTGAAAGTAACAACTATTGGGATTAAGCCTAATGTTTCACTAAACTATTATTACAATTTTAAGGGTGAGGAATAAATTTAACTTAGTGGTAGAAAACTGTTTCCCTAGAAAAAAACTGATGTGGCCTCTTACAGCATTTAATAATGGAGAAGTTAATGAGTTTTTCAAGTGGCAAATTGTCTTACATGTGAAAGAAACAAAAATTGTCACATCTGAAAACATTTAGTCAATTAGTAAGGTACTATTTCATGTAAAATATAGATAATTTTACTGAAATACTAGAGTAGTGAAAATAGATAATGAATCAATAGAACAAAATAAACATGAAATACCCTGTAATATTTTTGTACAAAAGGAATGACAGAATAAATCAATGAGAAGATAATTTAGAAATGAATGTTGAAGGCTGAGAGTGTGGCTTAAGTAGTAAAGCACACTGAGTTCAAAGTCCAGTACTGACAAGATTGTTGATAAATTCTATTACTAAAATGAATTACAAGGAAATAATATTTCACATGTGTTTGAACATTTGAACCACTTACTATAAATAGATAGAAATTAAGTTCTTAAAATTTGAAAAGAATGAGGAAGTGTTTTTGTTTAGCATCATGTAACAATGATTTGTAATTTCAAATTAAGTGAAGGAAGTAAGAAAATATATACTTATTAAATGAATACATGCTAAGTATATAAATGATACACTGAATAAAAATTCTTGAATTCAGAGGGATAGCTTGATGTAATCCATCAAATACTGGTTATCAATAGCAGCTCTAGGCAATGTATCAAATTTATCTATAATAATAGTAGAAAAGGTGAAGAACTTGAAATTCTCTTTTCAATCCTAACACAGTTTCCATGCTCTATTGAACACTGAATGTATGTATCTTTATAATGTTAGTTAGAATAGAATTTTATGAAGTGAAGAAAGGAACTTTACAACACTTTCTATACACTTTTAATTTTCACATATTATGTTAAGTATAATGATTCTTGGAAATGATTAAATTGAAACAACTACATCACAAATAAAGAAAAGTTGGCTACTTTAATTACAAGTCATGATGATGGTTAGGCATGACCCTCTAGTTCTACATCCTTTCGTTCTTGATTCATGACATGGTTGGTTTTCAGGTAAAAAGATATTTAACATGACATTTAAGATATTTTAATGGTATACTTATTAGCCATATACATTAAACCTCTTTCTGAATTGAATTCACGTGATAATATAATTCTCTGGTTTTTAATGATACAATCATCTCTTAACCCTAAGACTCAATGAAAGTTTCAAAGACCTGAATGTTTTATATTTACTCTCTACTTTTCCAAATGTTTTATCACCTTTAGATTTTTCTTGACACTTTAAAATAAGATGAAAAAGCTTTGGACAGAATTAAGAGCCTAGACATAAAGTGGAAAACACACACAAAAGAATAAGTTGACTGGTGTCAGAGCAAAGCCATTTATGAATACAAGGTTGGTTCCTCTGATATCACTATTATGAATTATGTTTATTTCCAAATTCTTCCTACTCATTGCTTTCTTATTACAAAACTTGATATTTTAAACTGAAAACTTGTGAGAAAATGCCCTGTAGTTATGGGTTATTCAGATTTAATTGCATTAATATTTGTGAAAAGATTGTAATTTTAATGAGCATATCTAGATTTAGTAGGAATGTTATAAATTTTTCAAAGAAGATTTTTAAAAGTTGAACATTAATTAACTACATTTTGAAGCTTGCCTCTATTTATGACCTCTGATAATACCTTTGCCTATATTTCTTTTTGTTTATCATATAATTTCAGTTTCAATTTAAAAATATTTAAATTTAACTGTTGCACTTTGCTGTACAAATTAAAATTTAACTGTTGCAATTTCCTTGAAAAAAATGAAAAATACATTTCCGATATTTGGCATAATTCAGTTTTCTATATTAAATTGATGGTGAAGAGGTAGACAATAAAGGAAGTTTATAAAATTGTTGCCCTCATGCTCTTGCTGTTCTCCGTTAAACTCAAGTGGAGATGCTGATTTGTTTAGAAATTGACCTGAAATATAAACACCCAACTGGCAGATATTGGTTCAGTAATGACAGGACTTTTATGATTGTACAGGATGTTATTGCATTAAACTCTACAGTCGAGAGAGTTCATATCTTGAATTACATAAACAAACATTAACATTTGCTCAATTTATATAGGATTAAAGGTGTGCAGTATGTTAACTATCATGGAAATACTGGAGAAAATATCTTTGTAAAATATATAGGCAAATTTCTTTTTATCTTCAAACACTTCAACTGCTCTTAGCACCTCTGATTTTTCCTTTATAATCTACAAACCTATTCCAACCAAAAAGAAGAAATTCCCACTGTTGTTAGTACATTACGTTTTTCTATTCCATGCATCCAAAATGAGTGTTATATCAGCACCAAGAGGCAAAAACTGATCCTTAGTGAATGAAAAAAATCTGCAATGCTCTGTACAATCAAAAACCCAATTTTTTTGTTACAAAGACAATTACTAATGACTATCTTGCTAATTCAAAGCTGTCATTTGTTTAACACAACATCATGTAGACACACACCAGGTTATTTTCAAGTTGTTGAAATAAATACATTTTAATCATTCTATGTGTCATAAGAGATTTGAAAGGGGAGTTTTTTAACCCTGCTGAAACTAGCGTAAAATGCTATGTCTTTCTTATTATCTCTTAGGTTTTCTCTTCAACAAAACTGGAGAACAAGGGCATCTGTTAAGTGCAATTAAAGGCTAATATAAGGTAAGTCTTTGAATTTTATGTGCTCCTAATGTGATGGTGGTTATTATTTTGCCTAGAAACAATCAGAATTACCCAGGTGTACCTCTGGCATCTCAAGGTTGCTTCTGGAGTCACAGAACTTAGTATTTCAGATTCCCAGCCCTAACCACAATCTTGGATCCCCCTTCAGTAATAGTTGTCTTGAGATTTCTATTATTTATCCAAAGAATAAACATTAAAAAAACACATCTGTAACTGAATTAAGAGAAAAACAAAAAATGGGAATGGGACTGTTTTTAATTTTACAAAATATACTTTCTACACACACACACACACACACACACACATATAAGCTTGTTTCTGCACTTATCAAATGAAAGTATAGGTAACTAAGTTTATACCTTTTTTGTAAGAAGAAATCCTGCAAGAAAACAATGAGAATTTCATAGAGATGATACTAGTTAAGGTCAACAAAAATGTACAGGAGGCACTCAAGAAATTCCAAGACAACAAAAATAAAGAATATGAGAAAGCACAAGAACATATAAAAGAAACCATAGATGCCCTAAATAAACACCAAAGTGAAACAGAGAACACCATAAATAGAGAGATAAATAAACTATGGTAAAAAAAAGACAATATTGAAGAACAAGTGACCCATGGTATGGGAAAATTCAGAAAAAAGATTGAAACAAACAAAATGGAAGGCCACTCCAACATTCTAGAACAAGCAGAAGACAAAGTCTCAGAACTCGAATATGAAATACTAATTAAAGGAAAAAGTGAAGAACTACTAGTCAGACAACTCAAGACCTGTGAACAGAGTATGAAAGAACTCATCAACTCCATGAAAAGACCAAACATGAGATTCATGGGCATTGAAGATGGAGAAGAGGTCCAAGCAAAAGGAATTCATAATATACTCAACAAAATAATAACAGAACATTTCCCAAATCTGGAGAAAATTATGCCTATTCAGGTGCAGGAAGCCTCCAGGACACCAAACAGACTTAACCAAAATAGAACTACCCAACAACATATGATCACTAAAACAACAAGCACAGAAAATAGAGAAAAAGCATTGAAGACTGTAAGAGAGAAAAAACCAATAACACAAAGATAAACCCATCAAAATCATAGCAGATTTCTCAACAGAAACCTTAAAATCAAGAACAGCATGGAGTAGGGTGCTCCAGGCACTGAATGAAAATAACTTCAACCCTAGAACACTCTACCCAGCCAAACTATCACTCAAAATAGATGGAGCAATAAAAGTCTTCCATGATAAGCAGAAACTAAAACAATATATGACCACAAAGCCATTACTACAAAAGATTCTTCAAGAATTCTGCACAGAGAAAGTGAAAGCAAGCAAAACAATCAAAGGGCAGGCAGTGTGAAATCACAGGAGAAAAAAGGCAAGAAAGAACAGAGCAACATTTATTTAGCTCCACACAATCAAATACTTAAACAACAAAGACAACTAAATGACAGGAATCACCACACACCTATCAATACTATCATTGCATAATAATGGACTTAATTCCCCCATCAAAAGACACTGTTTGACAAATCGGATGAAAATGGAAGATCCAATAATCTGTTGCTTACAGGAGACCCATGACATTGACAGAAACAAGGGCTGGTTTAGAGTAAAAGGCTTGATGAAGATTTACCAAGCCAATGGTCCCCCAAAACAGGCTGGAGTACCAATATTCATATCAGACAAAGTAGACTTCAAACCTTCATTGACTGAGCAAGATAAAGAAAGACATTCCCTGCTAATAAAAGGGGAAATATACCAAAAGGAAATAACAGGTTATCAATCCATATGCACCCAACAACAATTGCACCTAAATCTGACAAAAATAATTTGAATGACCTATGAAAATATATAAACTCCAAAACAGTGGCAGTGGGAGACTTTAATAACCCCCATCACCAACAGATAGGTCATCAAAAGTAAAAACCAATAAAGAAATCCTAGATCAAAATCAAACCATAGATCAAATGGACCTACCAGATGTCTACAGAATATTTCATCCAAACTCTGCAGAATATACATTCTTCTCAGCAGCCCATGGAACCTCCTCCAAAATTGATCATATCTTAGGGCACAAAGCAAGCCTCAGCAAATATAAGAAAATAGAAATAATACCATGCATTCTATCTGATCACAATGTATTAAAACTAGAACTCAACAACAAAAATAGCAGCAAAAAACATGCAAAGAGTTGGAAGCTGAACTACACATTGCTCAATGATGAATGGGTCATTCATGATATAAAAGAGGGAATTAAAAGGATCTTGGAAAGTTAATGGAAATGAAAACATGACCTACTGGAACCTATGGGACACTGCAATGGCAGTCATGTGAGGAAAGTTTATAGACATGAGTGCATATATTAAAAGGTCAGAAAGATCTCAAATCAATGACCTAATGCAACATCTCAAACTCCTAGAATAACAAGAACAAGCAAATCCCAAAACAAACAGAAGGAGAGAAATAATAAAAGTAAAGGCCAAAATCAATGAAATAGAAACAAACAAACAAAAAATAAAAAGAATCAATGAAACAAAAAGTTGTTTTTTTGACAAAATAAATAACATTGACAGACCCCTGTCAAACCTGACTAAAATGAGCACAGAAAATACTCAAATCAGTAAAATCAGAAATGCAAAAGGGGACATAACAACAAACACAAAGCAAATCCAGGTAATCATCATAAACTACTTTGAGAACGTATATTCAAATAAATTTGAAAATCTTGAAGATTCCTAGATACTTTTGACCACACAAAACTAAAACAAGAGGATATTAATCACCTCAATAGATCTATAACAAAAAGTGAAATTGAGGCAGCAGTAAAGACTCTCCCAAAGAAGAAAAGTCCAGGTTCTGATGGATTCTCTGATGAATTCTATCAGATGATTTAAGAAGAACAAACACCAATTCTCCTTAAACTGTTCCATGAAATAAAAAGGGAAGGAACACTGCCTAATTCTATGAAGCCAGTATTACACTCATTCCAAAACCAGACAGACACCTCTAAAAGGGAGAACTATGGGCCAATGTCCTTAATGAACATCAATACAAAAATCCTCAATGAAATAATGGAAAACTGAATTTTACAACACATCAGAAAGATCATCCATGACAACCAAGTCGGCTTCATCCCAGGAATGCAAGGAGGGTTCAACATATGCAAATCAATAAATGTAATCCAGCACATTAATGAAAGCAAAGACAAAAACCACTTCATCATCTCAATAGATTCAGGAAAAGCCTTCAACAAGATCCAAAAACACTTCATGATAAAAGCACAAAGAAAACTCAGAAGGAAAGTACCTCAACATTATAAAAGCTATATGTGACAGCCAATATCATACTTAAAGTGGAAAAACTGAAAAAATTTAACCTAAAGTCAGGGACGAGACAAGGGTGCCCACTATCCCCACTCCTATTCAACATAGTACTGGAATTGATAGCCAGAGCAATGGGCAAGATGAAGAAATAAAAGGAAAACAAATGGGTAAAGAAACTGTTAAAATATCCCTATTTGCAGATGATATGATCCCATACCTTAAAGACCCAAAATCTCTTAGACACCATAAACAGCTACAGTAAAATGGCAGGCTACAAAATCAATACACAAAATTCATTAGCTTTTCTCTGCACAAATCCTGAAAAAGCTGAGATTGAATATGTGAATACAATTCCATTTACAATAGCCTCAAAAAATCAAATACCTAGAAGTAAACTTAACAAAGTATGTGAGTAACCTCTAAAAGGAGAGCTACAAACCCATGAAGGAAGAGAATGAGGAAGACTACAGAAGGTGGAGATATCTCACATGCTCATGGATTGATAGAATTGGCATAGTAAAAATGGTTCTAATACCAAAAGCAATCTACATGTTTAATGCAATTCCCATAAAAATCCCAATGATGTTTATCACAGAGATTGAAAAACCTACCCTAAAATTCGTTTGGAAACACAAGAGACAATGAATAGCTAAGGCAATACTTAGCAAAAACAGTAATGATGGAGGTATCAGAATACCTGATTCAAACTTACAACTGACTTATATTACAAAGCAATAGCAATAAAAAAAGCATAGTACTGGCACAAAAAAAGACATGAAGACCAGTGGAACAGAATGGAGGGCCCAGATGTGGATCTACACATGTATGCATACCTTATTTTTGACAAAGGCACTAGAAATATATGATGGAGAAAAGAGAGCCTCTTCAACAGTTATTGGTTAACGTGATTAGCCATCTGTAAAAAACTTAGACTAGATCCTTGTATATTATACTGTACTAGTATAATTCAAAATGGATCAATGACCTTAATATCAGACTCCAAACTCTAAAGTTGGTACAGGAAATAGGAGGATACACTCTGGAACTAATAGGTATGCATGGACAAATAGGTATACTAATAGGTATACTGAGCTGCTGAGCCCCAGTAGCTCAGTAACCAAGAGAAAGTATAGACAAATGGGACTTCATAAAACTATAAACCTTCTGTACATCAAAAAAAGTGGTCTCTAAACTGAAGAGACCAGCCACAGAGTGGGGGAAAATATTTGCCAGTTACACATCAGACAAAGGACTGAAACCCAGAATATATAGGGAACTCCTAAAATTAAAGTCTCCCAAAATTAATGAACCAATAAGAAATGGGAAACTGAACTAAACAGAACTTTCTCAACAGAAGAAATTCAAATGGCCAAAAAACACATGAAAAATTGCACACTCTCTGTAGCCATAAAGGAAATGCAAATCCAAACCACACTAAGATTCCACCTCACCCCTGTTAGAAAAGCCCTCATCAAAAACTAATGAAAAATCATTAGCATTTCTATACACTAACAATGAGCAAACGGAAAAAGAATGTATGAAAACAATTCCATTTACAATAGCCTCAAACAAAATCAAATACCTAGGTGTAAACCTAACAAAAGATGTGAAAGACCTCTACAAGGAAAACTATACACTTCTGAAGAAAGAGATTGAGGAAGACTATAGAAAGTGGAGAGATCTCCCATGCTCATGGATTGGTAGAATCAACATAGTAAAAATGTCGATACTCCCTAAAGTAATCTACATGTTTAATGCAATTCCCATCAAAATTCTAATGACATTCATTAAAGAGATTGAAAAATCTACTGTTAAATTTATATGGAAACAGAAGAGGCCACGAATAGCCAAGGCAATACTCAGTCAAAAGAACAATGCAGGAGGTATCACAATACCTGACTTCAAATTATATTACAAAGCAATAACAATAAAAACAGCATGGTACTGGCACAAAAACAGACATGAAGACCAGTGGAACAGAATAGAGGATCCAGATATGAAGCCACACAACTATGAGCAACTTATCTTTGACAAAGGAGCTAAAAATATACGATGGGGAAATAGCAGCCTCTTCAACAAAAACTGCTGGGAAAACTGGTTAGCAGTCTGCAAAAAACTGAAACTAGATCCATGTATATCACCCTATACCAAGATTAACTCAAAATGGATCAAGGATCTAAATATCAGACCCCAAAATCTTAAGTTGATACAAGAAAGAGTAGGAAATACTCTGGAGTTAGTAGGTATAGGTAAGAACTTTCTCAATGAAACCCCAGCAGCACAGCAACTAAGAGATAGCATAGATAAATGGGACCTCATAAAACTAAAAAGCTTCTGTTCATCAAAAGAAATGGTCTCTAAACTGAAGAGAACACCCACAGAGTGGGAGAAAATATTTGCCAATTATACATCAGACAAAGGACTGATAACCAGAATATACAGGGAACTTAAAAAACTAAATTCTCCCAAAACTAATGAACCAATAAAGAAATGGGCATGTGAACTAAACAGAACTTTCTCAAAAGAAGAAATTCAAATGGCCAGAAAACACATGAAAAAATGCTCACCATCTCTAGCAATAAAGGAAATGTAAATTAAAACCTCGCTAAGATTCCACCTCACCCCTGTTAGAATAGCCATCATCAGCAACACCACCAACAGCAGGTGTTGGCGAGGATGCAGGGAAAAAGGAACCCTCTTACACTGTTGGTGGGAATGTAGACTAGTACAACCACTCTGGAAAAAAATTTGGAGGCTACTTAAAAAGCTAGACATTGATCTACCATTTGATCCAGCAATACCACTCTTGGGGATATACCCAAAAGACTGTTACTCCAGAGGCACCTGCACATCCATGTTTATTGCAGCACTATTCACAATAGCCAAGTTATGGAAACAGCCAAGATGCCCCAGCACTGACGACTGGATTAAGAAAATGTGGTATCTATACACAATGGAATTTTATGCAGCCATGAAGAAGAACAAAATGTTATCATTCGTTGGTAAATGGATGGAATTGGAGAACATCATTCTGAGTGAGGTTAGCCTGGCCCAAAAGACCAAAAATCGTATGTTCTCCCTCATATGTGGACATTAGATCAAGGGCAAACACAACAAGGGGAATGGATTATGAGCAAATGATAAAAGCGAGAGCACACAAGAGGGGTGAGGATAGGTAAGACACCTAAAAAACTAGCTAGCATTTGTTGCCCTTAATGCAGAGAAACTAAAGCAGATACCTTAAAGCAACTGAGGCCAATAGGAAAAGGGGAACAGGTACTAGAGAAAAGGTTAGATCAAAAAGAATTAACCTAGAAGGTAACACCCACGCACAGGAAATCAATGTGAGTCAATGCCCTGTATAGCTATCCTTATCTCAACCAGCAAAACCCTTGTTCCTTCGTATTATTGCTTATACTCTCTACAACAAAATTAGAGATAAGGGCAAAATAGTTTCTGCTGGGTATTGAGGGGGGGAAGCGGGAGGGGGCGGAGTGGGTGGTAAGGGAGGGGGTGGGGGCAGGGGGGAGAAATGAACCAAGCCTTGTATGCACATATGAATAATAAAAGAAAAATGAAAAAAAAACACCACTAACAGCAGGTGTTGGTGAGGATGTGAGGAATAAGGAACCCTTGTGCACTGCTGGTGGGTGGCAAAGTAGTGCAACCATATTGGGAAAAAACTTGGAGGCTTCTCAAAAATCTACACATAGTTCTGCCATATGATCCAGCAATCACACTCCTGGGGATATACCCAAAGGAATGTGACTCAGGTTACCCCAGAAGCACTTCCACACCCATGTTTATTGCAGCACTATTCACAATAGGCAAGTTAGGGAAACAGCCAAGATGCCCCACTACTGATGAATGGATTAAGAAAATGTGATATATATACACAATGGAATTCTACTTAGGCATGAAGAAGAATGAAATATTATAACTAGCTAGTAAATGGATGGAAATGGAGAACATCATCCTTACTGAGGTTAGCCAGTATATACTCTCTCTTCAACAAAATGAGAGATAAGGGCAAAACAGTTTCTGCCTGGAAGCAATGGGGTGGGGGGAGACAGATGGGATGGGGAAAAGTAGGGGCAGGAGGGTAAGGGGCAGAAATGACCCAAATATTGTATGCACATATGAATAAATGAAATAAATAAATAAATAAAAATCCTAACAATGAAAAAAAAAGAAAATGTGGTATTTATTTACAATGGAATTCTACTCAGCCATGAAGAAGAATGAAACCTTATTATTTGCAAGTAAATGGATGGAACTGGAGAACATCATTCTGAGTGAGGTTAGCCAGGCTCAGAAGACCAAAATTGTACGTTCTCCCTAATATTCAGACTTTAGATCTAGGGCAAATACAGCAATGTGATTGGTCTTGGGTCACATGATAAGGTGAGAGCACACACTGGATGTATGGGGATAGGTAACAAACCCAAAAAACAATAGTATTTGAGGTCCTCAATGCAGAGGAACTAATATAGAAACTTTAAAGTAACTGGGGTCAATATGAGAAGGCAGTCAGGAATTAGAGAAAAGGTCAGTTAGAGATGAGTCAACTTAGAATGTAACACATTTATACATGGATGCAATGCTAGGAATCTCCCTGTATAGCTATCCTTATTTCAACTGCCAAAAATGATTTGTTTATCTGATTATTGTTTATACTTTCTCCATCAAAATTAGAAATAACAGTAGAACAGATTCTGCCTGACAACAAGGGGAGTCTTAGGGGGGAAGGAAATGTGTGGGAGGTAGGGGGAGAAATGGCCCAAACAATGTATGCACATATGAATAAATGAGCAAAAAATAGACAACTAACAATGGTCACAACACCAGACAGAATTTCAAGCTTAACATACAGTAATCCTGGATTCTGCATAGCTTACTGGAACTAGGGATGTTCCTTCTTTTCCCCAGCATTCATAGAGTTCATATCTATGCCTGTTTCTTTAAGAATCAAATCCTTCATTTGTTTTGTCCAAAAAAAATTCCCAGCAAGAGTGTGGTGCAGTTCTGCTAATCCACTGGAATGTTGTCCCTGAGAATGAATCTAGCTAAAAAAGAAAGACTGAGTTCAAGGTACAGAGAGCTCCACATGTAAAAATTCTTAGAGTCATAGAGGGAGTAAATTAATTCCTGTTGGGTTCCATACAAACATGAATAAACTTTTTACTCTGTATTTTCACCTTTGTATTCTCTATTTTTGGTATTATATTTTTATTGTTTGCATTTCTATAGTGAATATTATCATCAGAACAACAGGTACAAATATTTATATATAATATTTTAATTTTATAGTATTTCTTCTATTTTTTGTCATTCATATTTTATTCTCATCTCTTCTCCTTTTGAAATGTAATTTATCTTAATATAGCCTTCCTGATTTCACTTTTGAGATGGTCTCTTGCCATAGGGTCCAGGCTGTGCTTAACATTAGAGACTACCTAGCTCAACACCTTGCCACTCAGAAGTGGGATTGTGGGCACAAGTCACCACACTCATGTTATAACATGCAAGTTTAATAATCTTTTATTCTTACTTCTACTTTACCATTCCCCATTGATATTGGCTTTTTTTCTCAATTATATCTTTATTTTTTCTCTTTTTGTTTCTTTTCATTTTTCTCCTTTCTTATTTCCCACGTGTTTGTATATGTTGTGGTTGATACTGCAGCTAGTTTTCTTTGGGGTAGTGCTTAGGATCAATTTTGCTTCTTTGCACATTTTAGGGATTTTTTAAAAATAAACTGAACATCCAATGCAGTTGTGGGAAATCTTACATCATTCTGTCATGAATTAGTCATGCCCAAACTTGGAAAATACTATGGCCAAAGGAATAAGGCATATTAAAACTTGTTGCCAATGAAATGGCTCCAGGTAAAGAAATCTCAATGCATAAACACAAGAAACAGCAAAAAGTTAAAATAACTTCTAAAAGTCAAGAATTCCTGAATGATTCTGAAGATAAGGAAGCGGATAAAATAGCATTCTAAGAATTCAAAAGTATGCTCATTAGAATCATCTGTGAATAAAAAAGAACACAAATTATCAGGTGAGAAAATTAAAGAAAAAACAAAGAACTGGAAGAAATAAGGAAGAAAATGCAGGATATGGCAGAGTAATCTTAATAAGTAAAAGAGATCCAAAAAACAATCTGGTTGCAACTTTCTTGTTTGCATTAGAATCACTCAAATAGCTTTTTAAAACACAAATTTTTTAGTTGAAGATTTATTGAGTCTGTGTTGTGTCTTGGAATTTGCATTTCCAAAAGTTGAACGTGTGAGAGCCACAATGATAATGGAAATTTTGCCTTTCTGGAAAACACCCAACTCATTCACTTCTGTTTCTGTTTTATCTCCTAATCTGTGAACCTGGACACCTAGTGTGTATAATTTTGTGATACTCATTGTATTTTCATCTCTGGAACTTCATTGCTATTCCTTTATTTTTTAAGGAAAATTGTTAGAATATATAAAACCATTCAGTCCTTTCTGTCCTTTATGCAACATCCAAATGTGAGTAACTCAGGATCTTCAAGTATATTGGGGGGACAAAATTGGTGAGGATTGAAACCTAAAGGTCCACCAAGACATCATTTAAAGACCAAATTTATAAGTTATGCACAAGAAATTAGAAGAGGCACAAGTAAAAGACAAAGGAATTATATTTGATAAAATAATAGCAAAACACTTTCTAAATCTCAGGAAAGTGATAGACATTTACATCTAGATGGCTGATATAACTCTAATCAGAACCTCCAGATATCATACCATAGTTTAAAACACAACATTCAAAAAGCAAGTTAACCATATTTCAACTGCAAATTGCAAGACATATATAGAGGCAAATCAATCGGGATAAGAGCAGACTTCTCAACAAAAACTCTAAAAACAAGAATGGAATGGAATGATGTACTTTAATCCCTGAAGCAAACAAAACAACTGCAAGACTAGATTACTGTATGCAATAAAGTTATCCTACAGTATCAAATGAGAAATAGATCTCTTCCATGAAAAACAAAAAGAAACTGAAAACTAAAAATCTAAAAACTCATGACCCGCAGGCTACTGTTGCAGAAAATATATAAAGAAACAGGGAGGTAAAGCACACACACACACACACACACACATATAAGAATACTGGGGGAAATATACCTTCCAAAATAGTAGATTAAAAAATGAGGAGTAGAAAAAAAATTAAAATTTTTCATAACATTCTATTATCAGAATATTGTTCAAATAAAAAGTATACACACACTGGCTGATTAGATTTAAAAACAAATAATAGCCAACTGTTTTTCTGCATGAGTGAAATGCACCTCACTGTCAAACACAAACAAATCCTGTAAGAAATATTTGGAAAAAGATATTCCAATGAAAAATAACCTGAAAGCAGACAGAAATATCTATATTCATATAGTAAAAGCACACTTCAAATCAAATTAACCATAAAAGAAAATGTCACTTCCTGTTGATAAAGACAACAATACATCAAGATGATTTAATAATTAAAAATATATATGTGGGGCTGGGATGTAGCTTGGTGGCACAGCGCTTGCTTAGCATGCGTGAGGCCCTGGGTTCGATCCCAGCACCAAAGAAAATATATATGCACCAGATAATGGATCACCCAATTTCATAAAACAAATACTGACAGTCATAAAGGTTCAGATAGATCCCAATAGAATAATATAGAGTAACTACAATACCACAAGTCACAGATAGATATGTCATCTAGACAACTCATAAAGAAATAGTAGAATTAAATGATATTGTAGATCAAATGGCCTTAACAGATCTTTTCAGAATATTCTACCTAACAGCTGCAGACCACACAAATCCACGAAATTTTCACAGGACGGATCACATTTCAGGACATAAAGCAAGTCTTAAAAAACAAACACAAGAAAGTTGAAATAATTTATTATACTTTAAGAGATGATTATGAAAAAAGTTCAATGGAACAGTAAGAGAAAAATATAAGAAATATATAAATACAAGAACATTGAACAATACACTTTCCAATGATCATTTAAAAACTGAGATATAGGATATAGGACATATTTGGAATAATGGAACTGCTCTATGGAACTCAGGGAAGGATGGAAAGGAAAAGAGATTAAGAGACCATCAACAGTATCATAAAATATAACATCTGTGAAAATAGAGGATATAAGGATAGGTATTGAAAGTTGTTGAAAAATTGAGGGTGGGAGGTACAAGGATAAGTGAATGTAAAGGAAGGGGTTGAATGGACCAAAGGAAAGTATAATCACACTGAAAATACATTGAGAAATCCCTTTGAACATTGACTTAATTATTAATAATGAACGAAAAGTGTGTATAACAGGTATAGTGTATGGGGGATATACATGGAGGATGGGGAAGGGTGAATGAAGGAGATTAAGGTGAAGGTATATGCTTGATGGACTTAACATAAGCATATGAAATAGAACAAAGTAACCTCTTTGAATTGCTTTAAGTGTGGTGGGAGGGACTTCAGAGGGAGGGACGGTGGAGGTGATCTAATTAATATATAATGTAAGCCTATTTGGAATTGTCACTATGAATCCCTTCTCTACAACAAATATATCCTAATTTTAAAAATCTAAGCAATTTCAAAGAAATGACCTAAAGATTCACATGAGTTCTTTAGTAAAACTAGAAGAAGCCAATCTTAAAATAAGTAGAAGAAAAAAAATACAATTATCAATATAGCAAAGCTGATCATTGGCAAGTATCAGCAATATTGGCAAAACTTAGCAAAAATAACCAAAAGAAAGATAGAAAGGTGACAGCAATAATAAATTTAGAGAAAAATGGGGTATCATAATAGACATTAGTGTAATACAGAAAATATTTGGGAATATTTGATAAAAATATATTTCATTAATTTAGGCAATCTAGAAGAAATTTTTAAATATCTAGATACACGTGGCCTACTGATATTGAATCTAAAAGATATATAAAAAACAAATTAATTGAGCAATGAGATTGAAGCATTAATTTAAAAAAAACAACATAAGGAATAAAAACCTGGGACCAGGTAGATTTAATGTGGACCTCTTACAATGATTAAAGAAAAATTTACACCAGTGTTCTTCAAGCTATTCCACAAAATAGAAAAGGTAAGAATTCCAACTAATTCTAAAAATATGTACGTTTATAGTTATCTCCCCCATTTCTGTTAGGATTATATGACAACCTTTTGGTTCTATCCTAATCCTATTTATAACTGGTTTTGTGTTTTATTGGGTATAAGCATGGAAATGGATAATTCAGACTGGCCCTTTGGATTTTCATTTTAAATCTCTTGTTTTTCATATAGTTGGATAAAAGAAATGTGATATGAGTTTCTCTTCATAACTTGTCTTTTGCTACAGGGGACATTGGCATGATGTTTTAGTTTGGGCAGGAAAAGGATCACGTCATTTTTCTGCCCCTACAAATGTGAGGATATAAATAGGTTGTTAGTCTCAGGTGATGAAAAGGTGTAAGTCAAGTACTCTAAGCAATAAGGATTAAGTAAAATGCCCCTTCCTGATGCAGAGATACCCTCTGTATACTTCCATTCAAATAATTTGACAAGCCTGAGAAATCCAAGTTACCTGTTCTTACTTCCCTCCTCTGACTTCATATAGAACTTGAACAACCCTGAGTCCATTCTCCATGGACGCATGCAAATCAAAAAGTCCCAGTTATAACAAAGTTCTCAACCTCTACTGACACTGACAGTAGACTTACCTGAAAGGAGGCCAACCAGGAGATTGTTGGGGTGCTGGAAAGCCTCTAAGATAACTAAATACCTTCTGGTATTTGGTGTGCTTTACATCATCTTGAGTGTGGACTTCCAACAAATTAGAGTACAGAAAAAGTGAAGGGGGTCTCAAGTCTGGAATCAGATTATAAGGACACTGATTTTCATTTTTTTCCTCAGCCTTTGTCTCCTCCTTTTTCTTCTTCTTACTCCCTCCTTCTCTTCCCTTCTTGTCTTTTTCATTTATTTTCTTTTTTGCCTTCTCCCCTACCCTTGTTATTCTACTTTTCCTACTAATGATTTTTCCTTCTTTCCCTCTACCTCTCCCTCTTTCTCCTCCCTTCTATTTTTCCTCCTCCTTCCCCTAATATTTCTCATCTTCTCTCTCTCTTCACCCCCTACTCTAACTCCCCACCCCTCCACTCCATTCTTTCCCCTTCCCTTCTCTCCTCTCTTTTCCTTTATTCCTCCATTGTTCACTTCCTCCTCACCCTCCTCCCCTTCTTCCTTCTCCTCCTCCTCCCCTTCTTCCTTCTCCTCTTCTTTCATCTACTTCTTCTCTCTTTCTTGCCACCACTCCTTTCTTCATTACCATAACTTAGAGAGCTGCTTCAGGCACCATCTTGAGAGAGGGCATCCAGATCAAGTCTGAGGTACTCATGGGATCTGGAAAGTAAGGAGAAATTACTGCTTAGGGCAAATTGAGAAACCTAGCTGAGTGAAATTCCATTGTGTATAAATATCACATTGTCTTGATCCATTTGTTGGTTGTGGAGCATCTTGGCTGTTTCCATAGCTTGTGTATTGTAAATAGAGCTGCAATAGACATGAGTGTTCAGGCATTTTTGTAATAACTTGAGTCATTACTTTAGATAAATCCCTAGGAATGGGTATCCCTAGGAATCATATGGAAGATCTATGGGTAGTTTATTGATGAGCCTCCATATTGTTTTCCCACCAGCAATGTATGAGGGTACTTTTTATCCAGCATCCTTGCCAGAATTTGTTGGTGTTGGTGTTCTTGATGATAGACTTTCTAACAGAGGTGAGGTAGAATCTTATTGTGGTTCTGATTTGCATTTCCTTTTTAACCAGAGATGGAGAACATTTTTTCATCCCTTTGATTTCTTCCTTAGAAAAAGTTCTGTTAAGTTCGGTTGCCCACTTCTTTATTTGTTCATTGGTTTTGGGGGAGTTTAATTTTTGAGCTCTCTGTGTATTTTTTTTGACAGTCCTTTGTCTGAGGTATAGCTAGCAAATATTTTCTCCCTTTCTGTGGGTGGTCTCTTCAAGGTAGAGACTGTGTCTTTTGTTGTGCAGAAGCTTTTCAAATTTATGTAGTCCCATTTGTCCATCCTTTCTCTTAGTTGCTGAGCTGATAGAGTTCTACTGAGGAAGTCCTTATATATACCTATTGCTTCCATGGTATTCCCTTCTCCTTCCTGTATTAACTGCAATGTTTTGGGCCCAACATTAAAGTCATTAATCCACTTTGAGATGATACTAGTACAGGGTGACAGGCATGAATCTAGTTTCAGTGTTCTGCGGTCACATAGCACTATTCACATCAACATTTGTTGAAGAGTTTGTGTTTTCTACATCATATGTTTTTGACAACTTTGTAAAAAATAAGGTGGGCACAGTTGTATGGATTCATATCTGCATCCTCTTCTCTGTTCCACTGGTATTCATATCTTTTTTTGGCCAGTAACATGCTTTCTTTATTGACTATGGCTCTGTAGTACAATTTCAAGTAGGGTATGGTGATATCTCCAGTGATGCTCTTTGCTCAGTATTGCTTTGGATAATTTCAGTCTTTTGTCTTTCCAAATGAACTTAGGGTAAATTTTTCAATATCTCTGATGAATGTATTGGTATTGTGATGGGTATTGCATTGAACATGTACATTGCTTTTGATAATATAGCCATTTTTACTATGTTGATTCTCCTAATCCATGAACATAGGAGATATTTCTATTTTCTGTAATCTTCCTCCATCACTTTCTTCAATAGTTTGCAGTTCTCCTTGTAGAGGTCATTTGCATCCTTCATTAAGTTTACTCCTAGGTATTTGATTTTTTGAGGCTATTGTAAATGGAATTGTTTTCCTACATTGTTTCTCAAATTGTTCTTTGTTATTGAATAGAAAGGCTGCTAATTTTTGCAAGTTGAATTTTTTTGTATCCTTCTACATTACTGAAGCTGTTTATGGTGTCTACAAGTTTTGGGGTAGAGTTTTTTCATCTTTATGGTATAGGATCATGTCATTTGGAAATAGGAAGATTTTGAATGCTTCTTTGCCTATTTATATTCTTTTTATTTCTTCTTCATGCTTAATTGCTTTGGGTAGCAATTCCAGGAATATGTTGAATAAGAGTGGGGAGAGCACACACCCATGTCTTGTTCCTGATTTTAGGGGGAATGGATTCTGTTTATTCCCATTAAGGATGATGTTGGCTATAGGGTTTTTTTTTCATATATAGCCTTTATATTGATAGGTACATTCCTTCTATTCATAGTTTGATTAGAGCTTTTCCCATGAATTTGTGTTGAATCATATCAAAGGCTTTTTCTGCATCTGTTGAGATGATCATGTGGTTTTGTCTTTGCTTCTGTTAATGTGCTGTGTTATATTTATTGATTTGCATATGTTGAACCATCCCTACATCCCTGAGATGAAGCTGACTTGGTCATGGTGAATGATCTTTCTGATATGTTGTCGGATTTGGTTTGCCATTATTTAATTGAGGTTTTTGCATCAATATTCATTAAGGAGATTAGTCTGTAGTTCTCCTTTTTGGATGTGTCCTTGTCTGATTTTGTGAGGAGTGTCATACTGGCTTCATAGAATGAGTCGAGCAATGTTCCTTCCCTTTCTATTTCATGGAAAAGTTGAAGGAGTGTTGGTAATAGTTCTTTTTTAAAGGTCTGGTAGAATTCAGCCGAGATTTCATCAGGACCTGCACTTTTGTTTTTTGGTAGACTATTACTGCTTCAATTTCATTATATGTTATAGACCTATTTAGCTGGTTAATACCTTCTTGGTTCAGTTTTGAATAGTCTTAGGTATCTAGAAATCTGTCCATTTTTTGCAAGATTTTCCAGTTTATTGGGATATAGTTTCTCCAAGTAGTCTCTGATAAGTCCCTGGATTTCCTTCGTGTTTGCTCTTATCTACATTCTTTCATATTGGATTTTACTAACTTGGGTCTTTGCCCTTCTCATTTCAGTCAGATTTGCCAGGGGAAGGAACATCAATCTTGTTCATTTTTTAAAGTCCCAGATTTTTTGTTTTATTCATGCTTTGTAAGATTTTTGTTTGGTTGTTCCTATTTCACAAAAATTGGCCCTTATTTTTAATTTTTCTCCATTTTGGGGGGGGTTGTTGGCTCTTGTTTTGCTAGGAGTTTGAGATGTAGCATTAAGTCATTTATTCGAATCTTTCTTTTTTTTAATACATGCTGTCATGGATACAAACTTTCCTCTTAAGACTGCCTTTGCTGTGTGCCATGTGTTCTGGTAGGTTGTGTTTTCATTTTCATTGGCTTCCAGGAATCTTTTGATTTCCTCTTGTATCTTTCTATGACTCACTGATCATTGAGCAGTGTGTTATTCAGCCTGCAATTATTTGCATATATTCTGTAGTTGTTTTTGTTGTTGAGTTCCAGTTTTAATGCATGTGAACAAGTAGAATCCAAGGGGTTAATTCTATTTTCTTATATTTGCTGAGGCTTGCTTCATACCCTAAGTTATGATCTATTTTAGAGATAGTACCATGGCCTGCTGAGAAGAAGGTATATTGTGTTGTAGTTTGATGAAATATTCTGTAGACATCAGTTAGGTCCATTTGATTTATGTTGTCATCTAGTTCTAGGATTTCTTTGTTCATTTTTTTGTTTGGATAACCTATCTATCAGTGACAGAGGGGTATAAAGTCTCCCACTACCACTATGTTGGAGTCTATATCTGCTTTTAAGTGCTTTAGTGTATGTTTATGAAATTGGGTGCACTGATAGGTTGATAATTGTTTGCATATAAGTTGATATTTGTTATTTCCTTTTGATGTATTGAACCTTTTCTTAGTGTGAATGCCCTTCTTTATCTCATTTGACCAATGCAAGTTTGAAGGCTACTTTGTCTGATGTAAGTATTGCTACTCTTTCCTGTTTTGGGGGGCCATTGGCTTGCTAAATTTTCTTCCAGCTTTTCACACTAAGTCAGTGTTTATTTCTGCCAATAAGATGGTTCTCTTGTAAATAATCCAGTTTACCAAATGGTGTCTTTTGATGGGGAGTTGAGCCCATCAGCATTTAGTGTTAATATTGACAGATATGTTGTGATTCCTGCCACGTAGTTGTCTTTGTTGTTTCAGGATCTGATTATGTGCAGTCAAATCCATGCACTCTCTGATTGCTTGTCTTTTCTTCTCCTGTGGTTTCATGCTTCCTGTCCTCTCATGGTTTTATTTGCTTTGATTTTCTATGTACAGAATTCTCTGTAGAATTTTATCTAGTGGGGACTTCGTGGTCATGTACTGCATTAGTTTCTGGTTATTGTGGAAGATTTTTATTGCTCTGTCAATGATAGTTTTTCTGGATAGGTTATTCTAAAATTGAAGTCATTTTCATTCAATCCCTGAAATACCTCACTCCCTGTCGTTTTTTCTTTTAAGGAATCTGTTGAGAAACCTTTTGCCTTCCAATTGTTATAGTCTGCTGGAGTGGTCTTCAACTGTGTTTTTTGTTTGACTATAGGGACTACATATTTCTAGGACTCCTGTTTGATTCTTTATTCTAAATATTTCCATATTTTTATTCAACTCCTCTTTTATAATTTGTGTTGTACTTTTTAATTCATGTACCTCTCTTTTTATACTGTCCTTTGTTTCACATTGATGTTTGTTGATGTCCTTCCTGAGTTCCTTTATTCATTTCTGTGTCATCTCATGTTCTTTATTTTTGGTGTCTTGAAATTTCTTTAGTGGATCTTGTACATTCTGGTTAATCATGTCTTATACCTTCTTCATATGTTTCTCAGGGATTTCTTCCCAGATTTCTTCTTTGAGGGTTTTTTGGTGGGCATTGCTGAGTCCATTAATTATATTTATCATTGTTTTGTTGAGGTCAGGAACTGGGTACCCATTTTCTTCCTTTCCCACTAAATCTTGTATTGAATTATTTTTTGAGGAGAATGTATCAATTCCTTATTTTTCTTCCCATGACTTTACTTTGTGCTGTGCCACTGTATTTTTGGCATGCTAGTTGGTAGATTTGAATGCCTGATTTCTTTCACTGATTCAATTTTCATGTTTTGGTTGACTTGATTGTTAGCTAGGTTGATGTGCTTTATCTTATCCTCATCTGGAGGTACAAATTTGGCAATGACAGGTCCATAGTTTCCATGGCAGACTAGATGTGGGTATTCTAAAAAAAACCCTTGATGATAATATCTATAAACAGCCTAAGTTGGATGGTGGTTTGTAATGGTTATTAGGCTAGTTATAGATTATGGGAATTGGAAAAGTTGGCACTAAAAAGAGGGGGCAGGAAAATGGGCGGGTATGTTAAGATGTATGGTGACTGCTGGGTTTTGTGGCCCTTATGTGTGTTTGGGTGTATTTCTGCTATAGTGGAAGGTGTTTGTTTCAGGGTTTGCAGGGGGCTAGGGTTGTGTGCAGTTGGTACAGAAAACTAGTCAGCAGGTGGTAAGTGTGTAGGAAGGAGAGGTAATATGGTGACATGTTGTGGGAGGATAGAAGGCAGAGGTAAAGACAGAGGAAACATGGATGCAAAGTGGCAGAAAGAGTAGTTGGGAAGAAGAACAGTGGATTGTAGTAGAAGAGAATGAGGGAGAGTTAAGAGGGTAAGAATAGGGATAAGATAATAGTGATGATGGAGTTAAATATACAGAAATAAAAACAGAAAAAGAAAGAAAAAAGAGAAACACAGATAAAACACCAGTTTCAGGAACCACAGAAACTTTAGTTTATTAATAAAAATTCTGGAATTATTCCTTAGGTGTCCAATCTTGGTATTTGTGTTCAAGTGGAAGCTCTGATGTGGTCTCACCAGCTGTGCTTGTGAGTTGTATTTGGACCTTCTTTCCACAAGATTACTTGGAGTTGTAAGGTGAGGTATGACTGCCAGCTCATGCAAGGTGGTCAAAGCTGTTGTTTTCATCAGGCAACAGCTGTGTTGTTCTTCAGTTGCAGTTCTGTTTGGTCAGCTCCTTCCCCAGCAAGGTGGAGCAATTCAGTTTTGAATGCTGTTCTCTGTCCCAGAGATCAGCTCTGGGATCCACCTCCAGCCCTGCTTTGGGAGGTTAGTTTATTGATCCACCCCCTCTTTCAGCCTTTACCCTTCTGCTGATCTCTGCTGGGTGCCTGCAGATCTTCTAGGCAATTGGTTTGTTGGCCCACCCCTGCTCTGAGCCTTTGCTTCTTTATGAAGTGTCACTGAGAGTTCTGTGCTAAGAGCTTGGTTCCTTGCCCCATCTCTGACTGTAGAGCAGTGAGAGATCATCTCTTTGCCCCACCTCCATTCTCTAGGGCAAGTTCAACATTCCACCCCCATGTCCAATGTTGGTGTCAGATTACAATTCACACTTTATAGTTTTCAGCTTTGGTGAGGTGTGCAATCTGCCCTGGGGCTGTGCTGGACTATTTTCCTGGGATGGAGTGGGTTTGGGATGTGGGTGGAGGAGCTGCATGTAGTGCATGATGTTCACTTCTTTCTTTTGTACTTTCATGCAGATAGCTTTGTAGTCTGCTGGAAGTTGTTTTCAGTGTGGCACAGAACAGTGAAACTTTCCACAGGCTAGGAGTCCAGGATGTTGCAGGGTTTGATTCTGACTGATGCTCTGTCTTCTGCTTGTTGGGAGAAGAGAGGAAAGAAAAGGAGAAGCAGCTGGGAACTTTTTTCTAGGGCCAGAGGCCAGACATGTGTTGTTGACTGTACTGGGCAGGATTTTTGCAGCAGTTAGGTGCAATTAAAAGCTGATTTTTAGTCTTTGAATTTTATCTGCACCCATTGTGGTGGAGGTTATTATTTTGGCTAGGAGCAATCAGAATTACCTAAGTGTGGTTCCCATATCTCAAGGAGGTTTGTGGTGTCACAGAGCTTAGAAGATCTGCTTCCCTACCTTAGCCAGAATTGTGGATCTTTCTCCACATTTGAACAGGAAGTCTCACCCATCTGTCTACCAGGACTTTGCAGACACAAAACAACTCAGAAGGCAAAACTCTTTAGAAGAATTGGTCTGTTGAGGGTAATCATGCTGTGTTGGAGGTCCTTCCCCTATGGCTAGAGGTGCAACTTTACTCTTTTGAAGTTGCTCACATAATAGCCAGGAAAGAAGGTCTAACTCGGACAAATACGAAGACACCAATGATCTTTTTCTCCACAAGAAATGTAAGTGGGCACTTTGTTAGTTTGTTGATTTATTTCTAGATTTTGAGGCTATAATAAATAGGATCATTATTCTCATTTCTTTCTCAATATATTCATTGTTGGTGTATACAAAAGTTACTTCATTTTACGTATTTATTTTATCCTCTAACCATGCAGAAAGTCTTTTGGTGGAGTCATTTTAGTCTTTTAGATCTAAGATCATATCATCAGCAAATGGGGATGATTTAATTTCATCCTCCTTTACTTTAATCACTTTTATTTTTTCTCCTTTCTTATTGTTCTGGCTTGGATTTCTAATACATATTTAATGAGTTAAGTGCATATCTTTATCTCATTTGGCTTTTTCTCTGGTCATAAAAGTAATGTAAATCAAAATGATATGGACATTTCACCTAACTCAAATCAGAATGCCTATCATCAAAAACACAACTATCAGTTGTTCGCAATGAAGATATGTAAAAAATGCCTTATACTCTCTTGATGGAATGTAAATTAGTAAAACCAGTATGCAAAGCAGTATGGAGATTCAACAAAAACCTTAATGTAGAACTACCATACAATTCACTGATATCTCAACTGAACAAAAAATAGAAGAAACGTAAATAAGGACACAATACAAACCCTTGCACATACATTTTGTCACAGGGAAATTCACTGTAGCCATGCTATGGAAACAGACCAGATGCCCTACAACTAATGAATAGAGTAAAGTTCAGCAAAAAGGAGAAGAAATTTTGCCATTTGCAGGTAAATGGATGGAAGTGGAGATAACTGTATGAAACAAAATAAGCCAGGTTCATGTAAAGAAATACTTTATATTTTTTTTACTTAGGGAAGATAGATCAAAAAGATAAACCTATTTGCAAATATAAACAGGTATATATGCTTATATATATATATAATCATATATATATTATATATGGTTAAATGACATATTATTTAACCATATATATTTATGATTAAAATAAAGGGGATAATTTTGATTAATGTACAACATATTTGTGGTTGAAATTCCATTGAAAAACACCTTTGAACACCAAATATATACTTAAAAATCTAAGGACAGGAATGTAAAGCAGGTCCTATTAAGGAGTGAAAAGTAGTGAGAGGGAAGAGAGTGAATGGAGAAAGTGAAGGAAGTGAATGTATATTATACACTTGTTTAAAATACAACAGTGAAACCTGTTGAAATTGTTTTTCAAGTACTATATTTTAAGTATTATATTGAGAAGGAACCTAACCAAGGTATGTTGTAAGAATATATGGAAATGTCAAAAAGAAAATTCACTGTACAACTAGTGTATGCTAATAAATTATTTAAAAAAGTGTAAATTGAGGCTCAGAATGTAGCTCAATGGTTGAGTGATTCTTCACATGCGTGAGGCCCTGGGTTCAATCACCATTAATACAAAAATTAAGAAAAGAATAAGTTAAGTGTCATTTACAGTAAAAATCATGAAACAAAACCATTTTCAATCTAAAAGGAAAACTATGAAAGGAAACTATTTTCAGTGTAAGAGGGAAAATGACAATAAAAATGAAATCTTTATTTCTTTCCTTTACTGTTGTGCTTGTTGGCGGTACGCTGTGGCATTTTCAAAGGTTCTTGCAATGTATCAACTACATCATACTTGAATCTACCCCTTCCACCAGCCCTGTTTATCCACCCCAGCACTGATGCATGGAGCAGTTTCAGCATGAATTATTTTTGCATCTACATGCATGTGCAAACATTTTTTCACCATATTCACACCCTTACCCGTTTCCCTGATACCTTCTCACTCCAACTGATGCCATGCTCACCCTGGGAATGGCCTGTTCTGCACTCCCGTTCTCCAGTTTTGCAGAAGACAAAAAAGAAAAGATATGAAGAAAAACGTGACATTTTTGTTAATTTTTTATTCATTTATTCACATATGCATACATTGTTTGGGTCATTTCTCCCCCATACCCCCACCCTCTTCCTCTCCCTTGCTCTCCCCATTGCTTCCAGTCAGAACCTGTTCTGCTCTTATCTCTTAATTTTCTTGAAGAGAAGCATAATAAGAAAAAGCCTTATTGCTCAGAAAAGCCTGGCTAACCTCACTTAGAAAGATGTTCTCCAGTTCCATCCACTTAGTTGCAAATGATAAGATTTCATTCTTCTTCATGGCTGAGTAAAATTAGGAACACTCATACACTGCTGTTGGGAATGCAAGCTAATGCAACCACTCTGGAAAAATATTTGGAGGCTTCTTAAAAATCTAAACATAGATCTGCCATATGATCTGGCAATCCCACTCCTGAGGATACCCAAAGCAATGCAACACAGATTACTCCAAAGGCACCTGCACACCCATCTTTAATGCAGCGCTATTCTCAATAGCCAAGTCATGGAAACAAACAAGGTGCCCCACTACGGACAAATGGATCAAGAAAATTTGCTATTTTAAAACAATAGAATTTTACTCAGCCATGAAGTAAAATGTGACATTTTTGTTAGTTTGAGATAAAAATAGGTATGCATGGTGGTTCCTGATGATTTTTTTCATGCATGTATGTGTTAACCCCCAATTTATTAAACTTCTCTAATTTTCTATATTCTACTTTAGTCCCTTTCTTACAGTAGTTTTGGCCAGTTTAAGATTTATATATTCATTCTTGTATAGGGAATATATTATCCACATTCAAATTCTTAGTTTCCTTCTTTTACCCTACCCCTTCCCTGTGTGACCTCTTCTTCGTGTGAGCATTGTTTCATAATATTTCTGTTTGCTTTAGTTCTGTTTTCTACATATGAGAGCCAGCATGCAGCTTTTGGCCTTTGGAGTCTGGCTAACTTCATTTAAGGTGATATTCTAAAGTTCCAACCATTTACCTGCAAAAGACAAAATTCCTTTCTTTGTGGCTGAAAAAAATTCCATTGTATATAAATAACATATGTTCCTAATATGTTTGTCAGTATTGGTACAGCTTGGCTGTTTCCATAGCTTAGCTATTGTGAATTGCTTTTGTTGTAAGCTGATTCACAATCTTTCAAGTATCTCCCAAGAGTGGAATTGATGGATCATATGGCAGATCTACTTTCAGTTTTTTAAGGGTCTTCCATCCTGTTTTCTAAGTGGATGTACTAGCTTATATTTTGACCATCAGTGTATGAGGGTTTCTTTTTCCCCTCATCTTCACCAACATTTGTTGTCATTTGTGTTCTTGATGGTAGCTATTCTAACAAGAGTAAGGTGCAATCTTAGTGTAGTTTTGATTTGCATTTCCTTTATGGCCAGGAATGGTGAGCATTTTTTCATGTGTTCTTCAGGCATGTGAACGTGTTCCTTTGAAAAGGTACTTATCAGTTCATTTGCCCATTTCTTCATTGGGGCATTCATTTTTGGGGGTGTTTAGTTTTTTTCAATCTCCCTGTATATTCTGGTTATCAACCTCTTGTCAGATGTAGAGCTGGCAAAGATTTTCTGCCATTCTCTGGGTGGCCTCTTCAATATAGAGACAATTTATTTTGTTGCGCAGAAACTGTTTAATTTGATGCAGTCCCATTTGTCAATACTTTCTCTTAGTTGCGAGTCACTTGAATTATACTGAGGAATTCATTACCTAACCCAGTTGCCTCCAGTGTATTCCATGCCCTTTCCTATACTAGCTTCAAGGTTTTATGTCTTATATTAAGAGATTTAATTGACTTTGAGTTGATACTTATACTGGATGATAAACATGGGTCCAGTTTCAGTTTTCTTCAGGAGGATATCCATTTTCCCAAGCAACATTTCTTGAAGATGCTGACTTTTCTCCATCATTTGTTTTTGGCATCTCTGTCAAAAATTAGGTCTGCATAGCTGAGTGGATTTATATTCCAGTGGTCTTCATATCTGTTTTTGTTCCAGTACCATGATTGGTTGTATTGCTATGGCTCTGTAGTACAGTTTGAAATCAGGTATTGTGGTAACTCCTGCATTTCTCTTTTTGCTCGGGATTTCCTTGGTTATTCAGTCTTTTGTGCCTTAAGATGAACTTTATGGTTGAATTTTCAATCACTTTGATGAATGCCATTGGGATTTTGATGAGAACTGTGTTTAACATGTACACCAACCACTTTTGGTAGTATAGGCATTTTTAATATGTTCATTCTAGCAATCCATGAGTATGAGAGATCTTTCCTTCCTCTGAAGTCTTCTTCGCTTTCTTTCTTTAATAGTTTGTAGCTTTCCTTGTAGAGTTCATTCACATCCTTTATTAAGTTTTTACCTAGATATTATATTTTTTGTGGCTATTGTAAATGAAATTCTTTTATCTTCTTTATCAATCTGTTCATTGTTAGTGTATAGAAAGGCTACTCATTTCATAAATTGATTTTGTATCCTGCTACTTTGCTGAAATGGCTAATTTTTCTAGGAAAGTTTTGGTGGAGTTTTTCTGGTCTTTTAGGTTTAAGATCATCATGTTGTCTTTAGCTATTTGCATTTCTGTTTATTTATTTTTCCTCCCTTATTACTCTGCCTAGGAATTCCAAGACTATATTGAATAGGAGTGTAGAGTATGAGCAATGATGTCTCATTTCTGACTCTAGAAGGAATGGTTTCAGTTTTTCCCCATTCAGTATGATGTTGCCCATAGTTTTGTCATATACAGCCTCTATTATGTTGAGGTTAATTCTTTCTACTACTATATTCATCACAGCTTTTATAATGAAATGGTGTTGAATTTTGTCAAAGGCTTATTCTGCATGTATTGGGATGATCAAGTGGTTTTTGTCTTTGCTTCTATCAATTTGCTTCTTATATTTGATGATTTGTGTATGTTGAACCATCCCAGCATCCCTGGATTGATTTTCACTTGGTCGTGGTATACGATCTTTTTCATGGGCTTTTGAGTTTGGTTTGCCATTATTTTACTGATAAGTTTTGCATCTATGTTCACTATAGAGATTGTCCTGTAATTCTCTTTTTATCTTGTATCCTTGCCCAGTTTCAGCATGAGTGTAATACTGGCTTTATAGAATGAGTTTGGTAGGTTACTTTCTCTGTTTACTTCATGGAAGACAATAAGGAATGGTGATCTTAGTTCTACTTTAAAATTCTCAAAGAATTCAGTGGATAATCTGTCATGTCCTAAAATTTTCTGTATTGAGGGACTACTTTTGTTCCAATTTGATTGTGTGTTATAGAACTTTTAAATTGATTAATATCTTCTTGGTTCAATTTTGAGTGGTCATATGTATCCAGAAAATGGCTCATTTCTTCTAAAATTTTTAATTAATTTTAATATATGTTTTCAAAGTACTCCTTAATATTTCCTTGGATTTCCTTTGTGTTAGTTGTTATCTCCCATTTTTCATTTCTGATATAATTTGGTTCTTTTCCCTCCTTTATTCAGATTTGCCAGCATTTGACAATCCTGTTTATTTTCTTCAAAGAACCAGAATTTTGTTTCATTGATCTTTTGCATGCATTTTGTTTTTGTTGGTCTCTATTTAATTAATTTTGGCCCATGTTTCTTATTTCTTTCTTTCTGCTTGTTTGGGTTTAGCCTATTCTACTTTCTCTGGGAGTTTGAGATGCATCATCAGGTCATTTATTAGAGATCTTTCTGTGTTTTTAGTACATGCCCTAATGGCTATAATCTTTCCTCTTAAGATTGTGCTTGCTGTGTCCCATAGGTTCTGAAAGGCTGTGTTTTAATTTTCATTAAATTTTAAGAACTTTTAAATTTCCTCCCTTATATCTTCTATAACCCTCTGGTCACTGAGCAATGCATTCTTCAGTCTCTACATGATTGAAATTTTTTGCTGCTGCTTTTGTTGTTGTGTTCTAGTTTCATTGTGTTGTGGTTGGACAGTATGCATGGGGTTATTTCAATTTTGTTGAATTTGTTGAGACTTGCTTTGTGCCCTAAGATATGGTCTGTTTTAGAAAAAGTTCCATGGGCTGCTGAGAAGAATGATGATTTTGCTGATTCAAGATGCAATACTCTATAGATGTATGTCAGGTTCATTAGATCTATGATGTCATTCAATTCTAGAATTTCTTTGTTGATTTTTTTGTCTGGATGAAGTATCTTGGTGATAGAGGAGTACTGAAGTCACCCACTTCCTCTGTGTTGATGTTTATCTCTGATTTTAAGTACATTAGCATATTTAATGAAGTTTGATGCACCATCACTGTGTCAATATAAGTTGATAATTGCTATTTCCTCTTGATGTATTGCTTCTTTTATTAGTATGAAGTGACCTTAATTTTCTCTTCTGATTAATATAGGTATGAAGTCCAAATTATCTGATGTAAGTATTGGTACTCCTGCTTGTTTTATAGGGCCATGAGGTTAGTAAATCTTCCACCCTTTTACTCTATGATAGTATTTGTTTCTGTCAATAGGACAGGTTTCTTATACAACAGATGGTTGGATCTTCCTTTTTAATCCAAATGGTCTTTTGATGGGAGAGTTGAGTCCATTAACATTCAGTGTTAGTAATCAGAGGCATGTGGTAATTCCTGCCATTTTGTTTTTTTGTTGTTTAAGGATGAGTGTGTGCACCCAATTCTATGCTACTTTTTGAGTACTTGTCTGTTTCTCTCATGCAGTTTAATATATCTCTTCCTTTTGTGGTAATGATTATTTTCATCCTCTCTGTCTAGGATTCCTTTCAGAATCTTTTGTGGTGATGTTATTGTGGTCATATATTGTTTTAGTTTCTATTTATCATGGAAGACTTTTATTCCACTGTCAATTTTGGATGGTAGACTTGCTGTGTAGAGCATCCCAGGGCTGAAAATGTTTTCTTCAGGGCTCAAAATATGAATCTCCATGTCTTCTTACTTTTAAGTTTCTGTTGAAAAATCTGCTGTTCTTTTGTTGGGTATACCTTTATGTATTAATTGATTTTTCCCTTTTTTAGCCATCAAAATTCTTTCCTTGTTCTCTGTGCCATTTGTGTTAATAACAGAATGTTGTGGAGAGGCTGTATTTTGGTCATGTCTGTTTGGTTTCCTGGATGCATCCCATTCCTGAAAGGGCATCTTTTTCTTGAGATTAGGGAAATTTTCTGCTATTCTTTTGCTTAATATGTTGTGTGTACCTTTGACTTGCACCTCTTGTTCAATGCCCATGATTTTCAGGTTTGGTCTTTTAATGGAATTGGTGAATTCTTGCTTCTTTTGTCTAAGAAGTCTCTGTTTTTTCTTTGATATCTATTCTGTCTTCAAGCCCTGAAATTTTGTCTTCCACTTGTTTGAAGTCCACTGGAGTGGCTTTCAAGTATATTTTTTAGTTTGATATAAGGAATGTTTTTTCAGAATTTCTGTTTGATTATTTTTTTGGAGATTTTCCATATCTTTGTTGAATTCCTCTTTCATATCTTGTGATATCTTCATTTCATACATCTCTTTTTTTAACATTAGCTTTAGTTTCATTTTGGAGTTTGTTGAAGTCCTCCCTGAGTTCCTTTAGTTGTTTCTGAGTTTTCTCAAATTTTTATTTTTGTTGTCTTAATATTCTTTGAGTTGATTTTATATGTTTTCTTTAAGCTTCTCTTAAGTCTCCACCATGAGTACCTCTGTGAGCTCCTTTATGAACTCTTTTTTAAAATATGTCTTTATGGGCTTCATTGAGGTCATTGGCATAGTTTCATCACTCTACTGGGGTCAGTTACTAGGTATTGATTTCCTTCATTGTCCACTAAATCCTCTGTTGAATTGTTAGTCCTTTGAGGAGTTGTATTTCCCTGGCTTGTGCTCCCCATGATTCTATTTTATGTCATGTTCCTATGTTATTGATTGGTTAGTGGAGGATTATAAACACCTGTTATCTTTACCTTTATTTTTTAACTGAACTGTGATGGGATTAGTCACTAGCTATGTTGATGTGTGATTTCTGTTCCCTGTCCTGGAGGTATAAATTTGCAATATCAAATTTATAGATTCAATGCCTAACCACTTGTTCACATAATATATACGGAACCCCTTCATGATATCACCTATAAGCAGTGGGAATAGGGGAGGGGTTATGTCAGTTTTGGTAGAGTCAGATACTTCAGTATTTGAAAAGATGGCACTAGAGGGGGGCAGATATATGGAGAGGATGGAAGGGAGGAAGTAATGTGAGATGTGGGGGAATTTAGGGTGTTAGGTCATTTGTGTGTGTTAGGTAAAGTATGGTTGATATGGGTGAGGTTACTTGTCTCACAGATTGCAGAGAGATACAATGAATGGAGGTAGCATTAGGGTTGGTACAGTAGACCAATTAGCAAGTGGTGAGTGTGGATGTGGTAGAGACAATGGGGTGAAAAGTAGAGGCAGTTAAAAAAGGATGGAGAAGATATGAGAATAGAAAAGAAGAAAAGGGCAAAAAAATATTGGGGGAGAGAAGGGAAAGAGGGGCAAGAGAGAGCTAAGCAGGATGATACTTGGAAAGAGAGGAACAGCAAGATAAGTAGCAGTAGATTGTAGCACAAGAAAAGGAGAGAAAGTGAAGAGAGTAAGAATAAAGTTAAGAAAAGAGTAGTAATTAAATATTGAAAATACTAAATAAAAAGGGGAAAATTTATTTGCTTAAATCTCAGGCCTTATTCTTTTGGCTTCAAATCCAAGTATTGGCACTTTTGCTTAGGGCTTTCTCAGTGTCTCTGTTCCTTCTGAAAGTTGGGGTGTTAGGCTGTGTGGTGAAGGATGCTGCCCCTCTTTGTCAGACAGCTTAGGGGAGAGTTGGCTAGGGGGTTTGAGCCCTGTGTTTCTTGGTCTGATGAGCTGTCCAGTGCAGGCACTGTCTACAAATTGTCTCAGCAGAAGGCTGGTTTGTGGGCCCTCATTGCTTCCTTTTGCCCATAGGGTAGGTTGCTATTGAGCTCTGTGGTCATTCATTATGGGAGTTTGGCTCTCAACTAGCCCCCACTCTCAGTGTTTGGCTCCTCACCCTGATCCCATTCTCAGAGGTCATTTCCATGTTCTACCTATGCCCTGTGAAGCAACGGTGAATTACATTCTGTCTATGGTTTTCAAATTTGTTCAGGGGAGTGGTGCAATCAGCCCAGGAACTTTACTGGATTATATTCCCTGGAGGGCAGGTGGTGTGTGGCACTCACCTGTTGGGGTTGTACTTTTAAATTTCTGGAGTTGTGTCCAAGCTGATAGGGTATAAGTAGGCTGTATCTGTGTGAAAGTTGTCCAGTATTTTGCAGAGTCCAATTCAGCTTGATTCATACTCCTCTGCCTTTTCTAAGAAATTTTTTTAAATGAAGAAATGGCTGAAGGCTTTTCCAGAGGCAGTCTGGTGTCTGCGATGTTCCTAGTGCAAGATGGTGACTGTGCTTGAACAGAGCTGGACCTTCCCAAGCTGTTATGTGCAATTAAAAGCTGTTTTAAGGGTCATCACAGAATCCAGTTCAGTTTGATAAACAGATTTTAAGGGTCACTTGTTGAATTTTATGTGTACACTATGTATTGGTGGCTATTTGGTTAGTTAAAAAGAATCAGAATTACCCAAATGTAGCTACCAGAACTCTGGAACATTTCTGAAATCCTGGAGATCAGGATTTCTGTTCCTCTCTGTTATCTGCCATCTTGGGATACACCAAAGAAACCTTTATTGAACTAGGTAATCACCAATGATGATGTGGATGCACGTCATAATTCAGGGTAATACAATAGGCACAAATGAACAAGTAACTTACTCTGTAGGTGAATAAGAGGAACAAAATTTTGATTTGGGTACAAAATTTGGCAAAACTTATTGTGTTTTCCTTTCTTATTTGCATAAAACAGATACATAGGGAGATGTTTTCTGACATTTATATATGTGCTTATAGTGTATTTCCTCATCCTTCTTCCCCTCCTTCTTAGAAAAATTTCCACAAGTTTAATTGTTCTAGTTTTATACATCATGCAAAATAAATACACAGGATTCACCCACCATCATCCTTTCCTTATGCCCTCCCTCCTTCAACTTGCACCAACCCCTGGACAGGACTAGTTCTACTACACTTCCAACGTTATTCTCAGTGTATATTGCAAGTTCTGGAGAAGTTTACTTCGGTATTTCAGACAAATTTATATTTTGATTCAGTCAGATTAATCACTACAATTGCTTTCTCTTTTTAAATCACCCAACCACATTAATTTTCAACAGCTTAGAGTGGATTGTAATATATTACCTTTATACACAGGGTATGTTTCAATATATTTAATTCTCTAAAATTCTCTTTTGCTTTCCTCCTGCCTTCTCCCAGTCCTGTTTGACAAACCCACTAATGCAATCATCTTTTCCCCTATTTGTCTATCTATCTATCTATCCATATGTCATGATATATATATATACACATACATATATATGTCATACAAATATGCATTTATGTGTACAATTACCTTATAGTTCTATTTTCCACATCTGATAGACAACATGCAACATTTTATTTTTTGAGCCTGGCTTATTGTACTTTACAGGATGTTCTACAGTTCCATAAATTTACTTCCAAACAACACAATTTCATTCATATTTATGGCAGAAAAATACTCCATTGTGTATATATCCCACAATTAATTTATTCATTGATAAATATTTGAGCAATTGGTTTGTTTTCCAAAACTTAACTATTGTGGGAAGTGCTGTAAAAAAAGGTAATACAAGTAACCATTCCATCCCGAAATGACATACATTCTAATGTACGACCAGGAGAGATATCACTGAATATGTAAGTCTGTGTATTTTTTTGAGAAATCTCCATATTACTATATATAGAAATTCCATTAATCTACATTTCCATGCTATTGTATAAGTGTTCTTTTTTCTGTTACACTCACAACCATTATTTGTTGTGCATGTTATTAATGGTGGTCTTTCTGAATGGAGTGAGGTGGAAAGTGAATGTCATTTCTTTGCATTTCCATTTTAGTCAAGGATATTGAGCATTTCATTTTGTGTTTATGAGCCATTTGGACTTGTTTTCTTGAGAATTTTTATTTCAGATTATTTCCCCATTTACTCAGTCGGTATTGATTATTTGTTGGGTTATTTTATTGAGGATCTTATATATTCTGCTTATTAATCCTTTGTCAGATGTATAGATGGTGAAGATTTTCTCCATTCTATAAGGTGTCTCTTCAGTCTAGAGACTAAATCTTTTACAATACAGAAACTCTTTAGTTTCATGCAATCCCACTTGTTTATCCTTTATCTTAATTACTGAGCTATTGGTGTTCTTTTCACAAAGTTATCTAGTGTATTTCCAGTTATTCCTGGAGGAATATCACTATGTCAGGCACCATAACAATATATTTCTTCCATTTTGAGTTGACACTAGTGCAAGATGAGAGACTGGGATATAGTTTCAGTCTTATGCAAGTGTTCTCATTGTTCTCAGCACCATGTGTTGAAGACATGATCCTTTCTCCAATACATATGTTGGGCTTCTTTCTTGAAAATTAAATAGCTGTGGCTGCCTGGGTATGACTCCAGATCTTCTATTTTATTCCATTTGTTTTCATGTCTCTTTAAAAGCCCATACCATGCAGTCTTATTCTTATGGCTCCTGCAGTGTACTTAGAAGTCAGGTATTGTGACACCTCCACCATTGCCTCAGGATTACTTTGGTTATTTAAAGTCTTTCATACTTCCATATGAACTTTAGGATTGAATTATCTATCTCAGTAAAGAATGTCACCCAGATATGAAGCCACACATCTATAACCAACTTGTCTTTGACAAAGACACTAAAAATATACGATGGAAAAATAGCAGCCTCTTCAACAAAAAGTGTTGGAAAAACTGGTTAGCAGTCTGAAAAAACTGAAACTACATCCATGTATATCACCCTATACCAATATTAACTCGAAATGGATCAAGGATCTTAATATCAGACCACAAACTCTAAAGTTGATATAGGAAAGAGTAGGAAATACTCTGGAATTAGTAGGTATAGGTAAGAACTTTCTCAATGGAGCCCCAGCAGCACAACAACTAAGAGATAGCATAGATAAATGGGACTTCATAAAACTAAAAAGCTTCTGCTCAATAAAAGAAATGGTCTCTAAACTGAAGAGAACATCCACTGAGTGGGAGAAAATATTTGCCAACTATACATCAGACAAAGGAGTGATAACCAGAATATATAGGGAACTTAAAATACTAAATTCTCCCAAACCTAATGAACCAATAAAGAAATGGGCAAGTGAACTAAACAGAACTTTCTCAAAAAAAGAAATTCAAATGGCAAAAAAAACACATGAAAAAATGCTCACCATCTCTAGCAATAAAGGAAATACAAATTAAAACCACACTAAGATTACACCTCACCCCTGTTAGAATAGCCATCATTAGCAACACCACCAACACAGGTGTTGGCGAAGATTCAGGGAAAAAGGAACCCTCTTACACTGTTGTTGGGAATGTAAACTAGTACAAGCACTCTGGAAAAAAATTTGGAGGCTACTTAAAAATCTAAACATTGATCTACCATGTGATCCAGCAATACCACTCTTGGGGAAATACCCAAAGACTGTGACATAGGTTACTCCAGAGGCACCTGCACATCCATGTTTATTGCAGCACTATTCACAATAGCCAAGTTATGGAAACAGCCAAGATGCCCCACTACTGACAAATGGATCAAGAAAATGTGATATCTATACACAATGGAATTTTATGCAGCCATGAAGAAGAACGAAATGTTATCATTTGCTAGTAAATGGATGGAATTGGAGAACATCATTCTGAGTGAGGTTAGCCTGGCCCAAAAGACCAAAAATCGTATGTTCTCCCTCATATGTGGACATTAGATCAAGGTCAAACACAACAAGATCATTGGACTTTAACCAAATGATAAAAGCGAGAGCACACAAGGAGATATGAAGATAGGTAAGACACCTAAAAAATTAGTTAGCATTTGCTGCCCTCAATGCAGAGAAACTAAGGCACATACCTTAAAAGCATCTGAGGCCAATGGAGAAGGGGATCAGGAACTAGAGAAAAGGTTAGATCAAGAAGAATTAACCTGGAAGGTAACACACATGCACAGGAAATCAATGTGAGTCAACTCCCTGTATAGCTATACTTATCTCAACCAGCAAAAACCCTTGTTCCTTCCTATTATTGCTTATACTCTCTCTACAACAAAATTAGAGATAAGGGCAAAATAGTTTCTGCTGGGTATTGAGGGGGGGGAGGGGGCAGGGTGGGTGGTAAGGGAGAGGGTGGGTACAGGGGGGAGAAATGACCCAAGCATTGTATGCACATATTAATAAAAAATTTTTAAAAAAGAATTTCAATGAAAATTTTTTGTTAGTTATAAAAACTGATCGTTTTATCTTTTATATTTTTATTCACTTATTCATATGTGCATACATTGTTTGGGACATTTCTCCCTCCAACCTCCCTACCCCTCCTTCTCTCCACCACCTCCCCTTGCTTCCAGGCACAATCTATTCTGCCCTTATCTCCAATTTTGTTGAAGAGAAAGTATAAGCAATAATAAGAAAGACAAAGCTTTTATGCTAGTTGAGATAAGGATAGCTATACAGAGAGATTCCTAGCATTGCTTCCATGTACAAATGCGTTACAACCCACAACTGACATTTTCACTAGATCCTGATCCCCTTCTCCTATTTACCTCTGTCGCTTTAAGGATTCTGTATTAGTTCCTCTGCAATGGGGACATCAAATACTATTATGTTTTGGGTTTCTTACCTATCCCCATACCTCTGTGTTATAAAAATAATTACCTCATCAAAATAAGTAAACAGAACACTAGCTTTTAGGATACAGACAGATACTACAGGCAATATTATTTGGCAATCATTTCCTGTACAGCATTATTTTATTTCCCGCCTGCCACACTAAAGATGGAAAATTTGGCTAAGCTTGATCATTTTGCATATTTGAGGGAGTTTTATTGAACCAGAGCTGATGAAATGTTGCTTTTCTTGGAAGATATAGATCAATGTATGAAGTGTCTGGGTCATCAGTATGCCCACAGAGTGAGCAGCATTTGTACAAAAAGCCACAATGTTTATGGCTCATGAAGAAACATTGGGGAAGACTGGTTTGTGCCACCCTGTGCTTCCCTGACCTCACAACTGTTCTTCTTGGAGTCTTAATAAAACACCAGGATTCTATCTTTATCAAGTCCAATAACTGTGCTCTTTGTTATATTCTGTTCTTCTCCTTCCCCTTCCATATTCACTGCTGCTTACTCTGAATTTTGTGTCATTGTGTAGCCACCTGCATCCTTCACCATACCACATTTGGGGTTGTGTTCACTGTGGCTGTTTCCAGTCTCTCATTCAAAATTCTTTCTGTTAAAATCACTGATCAGGGTAGAAAGAAGAAGTGGTTTGTTATATCAGGTACTCTTAACATCATCATTATCCAGTATTCTCTTAAATGATGCCTAGGTTGATTCCAGATCTTAGTTTTTGAGAATAGTGGTATGATAAACATCGATATGCAGGCATCTGTTTTATGCCAATTTAATTCTTTTGCAGATATCCATAGGGATAATATTGCTGGAACATATGCTAAGTCTTTTTTAAAGCATTTTGAGATAGACCCTTATGTATATACATAATGGTTGCATTAATTTTCTAATTACGAATATACTAATTCCAACAATCTACCAAGAATTCCTTGTTCCCAGTTTGCACCAGAATTTCTTATTTGATTTCATGGTGTTATCATTCTGACAGTGCTTAGATGTAATCTTCGTATTGTTTGATTTGCGTTTCCTGATATATAAATATGTTGAAAATTTCTTCATGTAATTATTTTCTTTTTACAATACTTTGCTTGAGAAGTGTCTGTTCAGTTCATGTGCTCATTTGATTGAATTGTTCTTCTTTTAATTTTTGAATGATTCATATATTCTGAATATTAATCCTATGTGAGATGAATATTTGCATTGGTTTTCTTTCATTCTGTTGGTTGTGTCTTCATCATTTATTGTTTCCTTTGCTATTTAGTCACATTTTAATTTAATATATTCCTATTTGTCAATTTTGCTGTTAGTGCATGAACATTTGGATGCCTATTCAGTAAATCTTTGTTTATCCCAATAATTTGAAGTGCTGTTCCTGTTTTCCCTTAGTTGTTTCAAAGTTTCAGACCATGGATCAACATCCTCTTCATACATGGTAACTAGTTCTCAGTTTTGAAATGCTATTTTTGTTGCTCTATAAGTTCTCATACATACACATGATTGGTTCTAAAGACATCAATTCACAGCTTTTTTATTTTAAATTTTCATTTGACAGTACAAAAGTGAACAGATTTTATTTACTGACGTGAAAATTGAGTCAAAAAATTATATTAAATTAAGGAAATTAGTTATATCTTGCATAATTACAAAGTTGTATAACTGTCCCCTCTATCAAGCTAGAATATACTTTTCAATCCAGTGTCAACCTCCTTCCTCATTAAGCAGCTATTCATTATTCCTTCCTTCTTATGAGGAAGGGAGGAACCCACTAGGGGATTTTCTATTTCCATGAACTTAATTTTTCTGGATTTCTTATAAATAAAGTATGATACTTCTTTGTGGCTTCTTTCACTTGGCATGTTTTCAAGGTGCATACACATTTTAAGAAGTATTCTTCATTCATTTCCATTCCCTAAAATTTTAAATGCCAAATATTTCCACTTATATGACATTATAACATGGGATCTTTCTAATGTAATCCAATCATGAAAAGAAACAAAAGATAGACCTTATTGAAAGTCAAGAAATAAATGTAGTACTCATTCAGTATAACAATAAACACAGGTCATACATTCTTGATGCCTAAATAGATAAATAGATGGGTCTTTTGGAATTTGATGAGAGAAGAAAAATGCTTTTATGTATATTGCAGATGAATAAGAATATGAAACAATAGGTTTGATTACATAATCCTAAAAAAGATGGATAATGTTCATTTAGAATAATTACCTACATGGATTTCCCATTTTTGCCATTTCCAGGAAGAAAGAAGGAAAATAGACTGAACTTTCCCAATTTTCTAATTTGAAGAGATGAATCTAACAGCAAAACAGTGAACTGTACAGATGGTTCCTGAAATTCTGTTCCAGATAAGTTCAGTGTGGAAAACATGCATTAGTATGGTACCATCAGGAAAGATCACTATTTCAGAAAACAAAAAAACAACACTGACCATCCAAGTTTATGAAATCTGCTTTGGGTTATCTTTGGCCATATAGTTCAGTATTTCTCTGAACAGATACATGTTCTATTTATGTCTTCTTTTTTTCCCTTTTTTTGTTATATTATTCATAAGTGCATACAAGGCTTGGATCATTTCTCCCTCCTTCCCCCACCCCCTCCCTTACCACCCACTCCACACCCTGCCTGTCCTCCCCACGCCCTCAATACCCAGCAGAAACTATTTTGCCCTTATTTCTAATTTTGTTGTAGAGAGAGTATAAGCCATAATAGGAAGGAACAAGGATTTTTGCTGGTTGAGATAAGGATAGCTATACAGGGAGTTGATTCACATTAATTTCCTGTGCATGTGTGTTACCTTCTAGGTTAATTCTTTTTGATCTCACCTTTTCTGTAGTTCCTGGTCCACTTTTCCTATTGGCCTCAGTTGCTTTTAAGGTATCTGCTTTAGATTCTCTGCATTAAGGGCAACAAATGCTAGCTAATTTTTTAGGTGTCTTACCTATCCTCACACCTTCCTTGTGTGCTCTCACTTTTATCATGTGATCAAAGTCCAATCCCATTGTTTTGTTTCCCCTTGATCTAAGGTCCACATATGAGGGAAAACATATGATTTTTGGTCTTTTGGGCAAGGCTAACCTTACTCAGAATGATGTTCTCCAATCCATCCACTTACCAGCGAATGATAACATTTCGTTCTTCTTCATGGCTGCATAAAATTCCACTGTGTATAGACACCACATTTTCTTAATCCATTCGTCAGTGATGGGGCATCTTGTCTGTTTCCATAACTTGGCTATTGTGAATATGCTGCAATAAACATGGGTGTGCAGGTGCCTCTGGAGTAACCTGTGTCACAGTCTTTTGGGTATATCCCCAACAATGGTATTGCTGGATCAAACGGTAGATCAATGTCTAGCTTTTTAAGTAGCCTCCAAATTTTTTTCCAGAGTGGTTGTACTAGTTTACATTCCCACCAACAGTGTAAGAGGGTTCCTTTATCTCTGCATCCTCGCCAACACCTGTTGTTGTTGGTGTTGCTAATGATGGCTATTCTAACAGGGGTGAGGTGGAATCTTAGTGTGGTTTCAATTTGAATTTCCTTTTGCTAGAGGTGGTGAGCAGTTTTTCATGTGTTCTTTGGCCATTTGAATTTCTTCTTTTGAGAATGTTCTGTTTAGTTCACTTGCCCATTTCTTAATTGGTTCATTAGTTTTGGGAGAACTTAGTTTTTTAAGATCCCTATATACTCTGGTTATCAGTCCTTTGTCTGATGTATAGTTGGCAAATATTTTCTCCACTCTGTGGGTGTTCTCTTCAGTTTAAAGACCACTTCTTTTGATGAACAGAAGCTTTTTAGCTTAATGAGGTCCCATTTATCTATGCTATCTCTTAGTTTCTGTGCTGCTGGTGTTTCGTTGAGAAAGTTCTTGCCTGTACCTACTAACTCCAGAGTATTTCTTATTCTTTCCTATATCAACTTTAGAGTTTGTGGTATGATATTTAGATCCTTGATCCATTTTGAGTTAATATTGGTGTAGGGTGATATACATGGATCTAGTTTCAGTTTTTTGCAGACTGCTAACCAGTTTTCCCAGCAGTTTTTGTTGAAGAGGCTGCTATTTCTCCATTGCATATTTTTAGCACCTTTGTCAAAGACAGTTGGTTACAGTTGTGCGGCTTCATATCTGGGTCCTCTATTCTGTTCCCCTGGTCTTCATGTCTGTTTTCATGCCAGTACCATCATGTTTTTATTGTTATTGCTTTGTAATATAGTTTGAACTCAGGTATTGTGATACCTCCTGCATTGTTCTTTTGACTGAGTCTTGCCTTGACTATTCGTGGCCTCTTGTGTTTCCATATAAATTTCATGGTATAGCTTTCAGTCTCTTTAATGAATGTCATTGGAATTTTGATGGGAATTGCATTAAACCTGTAGATTACTTTTGGGAGTACTGACATTTTTACAATGTTGATTCTATCAATCCATGAGCATGGGAGATCTCTCCACTTTCTATATTCTTCCTCAATCTCTTTCTTCAGAAGTTTGTAGTTTTCCTTGTAGAGGTCTTTCACATCTTTTGTTAGGTTTACACCTAGGTATTTGATTTTTTTGAGGCTATTGTAAATGGAATTGTTTTCATACATTCTTTCTCAGTTTGCTCATTGTTAGTTTATAGAAATGCTAATGATTTTTCTATGTTGATTTTATACCCTGCTACCTTGCTATAGCTATTGATGATGTCCAGAAGATTCAGAGTAGAGTTTTTTGGGTCTTTGAGGTATAGGATCATGTCGTCTGCAAATAGGAATATTTTGACAGTTTCTTTATCTATTTGTATTCCTTTTATTTATTCTTCTTGCCTAATTTCTCTGGCTAAGAATTCCAGTACTATGTTGAATAAGAGTGGGGATAGTGGGCATCCTTGTCTGGTTCCTGATTTTAGAGGGAATGGTTTCTGTTTTTCTCCGTTAAGTATAATGCTGGGTGTAGGTTTGTCATATATAATGTTGAGGTACTTTCCTTCTATTCCTAGTTTTCTTAGAGCTTTTATCATGAAATGATGTTGGATCTTTTCAAAGGGTTTTTCTGCATCTATTGAGATGATCAAGTGGTTTTTGTCTTTGCTTCTGTTAATGTGGTTTACTACATTTATTGATTTTCGTATGTTGAACCACCCCTGTATCCCTGGGATGAAGCCTACTTGGTCGTGGTGATTAATCTTTTTGATGTGTTGTTGAATTCGGTTTGCCATTATTTTGTTGAGGATTTTTGCGTCAATGTTCATTAAGGAGATTGGCCTATAGTTCTCCTTTTTGGAGGTGTCTTTGCCTGGTTTTGGGAGAAGTGTGATACTGGATACATAAAATGTGTTAGGCAGTTTTCCTTCCCTTTCTATTTCATGGAACAGTTTAAGGAGGGTTGGTATCAGTTCTTCTTTAAAGGTGTATTAGAACTCAGCAGAGAATCCATCAGGTCCTGGACTTTTCTTTTTGGGGAGATTCTTGATTGCTGCTTCAATTTCATTTTGTGTTATAGGTCTATTCAGGTGATTAATTTCCTCTTGGTTCAGGTTTGGATGATAGTATGTGTCTAGAAATCTTTCCATTTCTTTAAGATTTTCAAATTTACTTGAATATAGGTTCTCAAAGTAGTCTCTGATGATTTCCTGAACTTCCATGGTGTTTGTTGTTATCTCCCCTTTTGCATTCCTGATTCTACTAATTTGTTTTTTTCTCCCTCATTTTAGTCAGGTTTGCCTAGGGTCTACCAATCTTGTTTATTTTTTCAAACAACCAACTTTTTGTTTCATTAATTCTTTGTATGGTTTTTTTGGTTTCTATTTTGTTGATTTCAGCTCTTGTATTTATTATTTCTCTACTTCTATTTGTTTTGGGATTTGCTTGTTCTTGTATTTCTAGGAGTTTGAGATGTATCATTACGTCATTGATTTGGGATCTTTCAGTTTTTTTAATATATGCACTCATGGCTATAAACTTTCCTCTCAGGATTGCCTTAGCTGTGTCCCATAGGATCTGGTAGGTTGTGTTTTCATTTTCATTGACTTCCAGGAACTTTTTAATTTTGTCTTTTATTTCATCAATGATCCATTCTTCATTAAGTAATGAGTTATTTATTTTCCAGCTGCTTGCATGTGTTTTGTCTTTACTTTTGTTGTTGAGTTCTATTTTACTGCATTGTGATCAGATAGTATGCATGGTATAATTTCTGTTTTCTTATATCTGCTGAGACTTGCTTTGTGCCCTAGGATATGATCTATTTTAGAGATCATGGGCTGCTGAGAATGTATATAGTGTAGAGGTTGGATGAAATGTTCTGTAGACATCTACTAGGTCCTTTTGATCTATTGCATATTTTAGATCTTGAATTTCTTTATTGATTTTTTGTTTGGATGACCTATTTATTGATGATAATGGGGTGTTAAAGTCTCCCACAACCACTGTGTTGGCATTTATATATGCTTTTGGGTCTTTCCGGGTATGTTTGATGAAATTGGGTACGTTGACATTGGGTGCATTCAGGTTGAAAATTATTATATCCTTTTGGTCTATTTCCCCTTTTATTAGTATGGAATGTCCTTCTTTATCTCATTTAATCAATGTAGGTTTGAAGTCTACTTTGTCAGAGATAAGTATTGCTACTCCTGCCTGTTTTCGGGGGCCATGGCTTGGTACATGTTCTTCCAGCCTTTCATCCTAAGCCTATGCTTATTTCTGTCAGTGAGATGGGTCTCCTGTGAGCAACAAATTGTTGGATCTTCCTTTTTAATCCATTTCATCAAGCAGTGCTTTTTGATGTGTGATATTTATGTCTTCTGAAACATATTTATCATGGCTGTTCTTCTTAAACTTTTGGTGAAGCACCAAGACATTTCCTTTGATTAGAAAATATTAAGGTTCCCAGTTTTACACTGTTTATCTACATAACCTTGATTCCTCTGCTCCTTACTCTTCACATGCCATTAAAACAAAACTGCCTATATTCATCACCAGAGTACAGTGAAGCCAAGTTTCTGGTTTTCAGCATGGTGGTAGTTTTTATGGCTCTGAGTCAACAATCTCTCTCATATGCCAAGTCACTGAAGCAAAGACCAATGTGCCAGTGGATGTTTTCTATATTTTGTTCTGCCATTCAAAGCTGTTATAATGTCTTTGCCAACAAGTGCCACATTATTTCATTAAGTAAACCTTGCATTGATTCTGATGTAAAGCATGTTCTGGGTGCAGTACATCTTCATACATTTTAATTCATATGATTCATAAAATAAGAGATTTAAATATAAACCCACTAATATTACAGTTAAATATTGCAACATAAGATTTACCTTGAATAATAAGCATATCTTACTTTCTTCTCTAATCCTGTAAGAGTCATCATCACCTACATCTATGAACATTTCCAATTTCCTATTCATATTGGATTATTTGAGACTTTCTATTACATATAGTTAATTTTACTATTCTTACTTAAGGAAAGGATACTTTCCTTTAATTCAACTCTGGTTATCAAATGGTCCAACAAATTTTATGGAATATCCATCATGTTTCTGCCTATTAAAAATGTCACATAGAATTTAACATTCTCTAAGGAGGGATAGCAAATAAGGTTCATTCCTTTTTGTAGGTATTGTGTGTTATTACTGGACCCACTTTGTCAAAAATCAGTGTCAATTTTATCTGCACTCCTTTCAGAAAGATATCCAATGTAACAGTCCTCCTGGGGATAGTGTGATTATGAACCAGAATGGAAAACTGCATCCACAGAATGACGTTCTGAATTTTCAGAATTTTCTAGAATGTCTTCATCTCAAGGTTAATATAGAAAAATTTTCCTCACATGTTGGACATAGTCAACAATTGTCTATTTCTCAGGACATGATAGAGTTACTGCAAAAGTATAAATGTGGGGTGGACCTAATGAACATTCTTTGAGTTACCCATAAATAGCCATTGTTTCAATTTATGCCTCTTCTATGTATAAAACAAAATATGGACATTAACAATTCATCTTCCAGATTTAAACATTTTGTTACTAACATTTTTCTCATTGTTGGCATCATTGTTTTGATATTTGCAATTTCTTTTCTAAGACAGTTTCTTGCAATAAAGACCAGGCAATCCCAGAACGAGGTGTACATTCAAAACACTGTTCACAATAGCCAAGTTATGGAAACAACCAAGATGCCCCACTATTGATGAATGGATCAAGAATATGTGGTACTTGTGCACAATGGAATTTTACTTAGCCATGAAGAAGAATGAAATCTTATCATTTGCTGGTAAATGGATGGAACTAGAGAACATCCTTCTGAGTGAAGTCAGCCAAGCTCAAAAGATCTAGGGCAAGTGCAGCAATGTGGTTGACCTGGGACCACATGACAAGGGGAGAGCATATTTGGGTGATTTAGAAATAGGTAGAAAACTCAAAACATGAAAGCATTTGATGTCCCCACTCCAAAGGAGCTAATATAGAAACCTGAAAACAACAGAAGTTATCATGAGAAGGGGGTCAGTAACCAGGTAAATATCAGTTAGAGATGAATCAACATGGTCATAATATGTGTACATGAAAGCAATGCTAGAAATATTTCTGTATAGCTATCCTCAACTCAACAAGCAAAAACACTTTGTCTTCCTTATTAGGCTTGTATCTTTTCTTCAACAAAACTAATGATGAAGGCAGAACAGGACCTGACCTTAACTGTAAGGGAAGGGGGCAGAAGGTGGGGGAGGAGGGCAGGGGGGAGAAATGACCCAAACAGTGTATGCACATGTGACTAAAAGAATAATTAACAAAAAAATAAAGCGATAAAATGTATACAATGTTAAAAAAAATTCCATCTCATGAAAATTGATAGATAATATTAAAATTTTTTGTTTGGGCATACAGTAGGAGCACCAACTTGCATGAATCACTCATACTTCCCTTGCATTCCTTGTTCTTCACCCCCTGTTCTGTCCTCCTTCCTGCACATGGAACATGGGAAAGCATGTGTAACCCAAATTTGTGTATTTCTCCTCCTTATACTAATAATAAAACTAGTAATTTAGCTCTGCTAAGTGAAAGAATGCCTTCAACACAGTTTCTAGATGTCCACTCTGACGATTTTTATGGTTCCTACTTCCACCCATTTAAGATGTTTATTTGATCATCACCTTATCATTGAGGTCTTACATCACCTCTTTAATTTGAAACTATAATCCTGTGAACGGGTAAAGAAAATATGTCTTGTACTCAAAATGGAATATGATGTTGCCATAAAAAGGAATGAAATTTTGTTATTTGCTGCAAAATGGATAAAGTGGTAGACATTGTGTTAAGTGAAATAGATCATGCACAGAAAGACAAATTCTGCATGTTTGCAAGTAACTGTTTCTCAGAGCCCAGGGAGTGTATGGGAAAGGGTAAGTAAGGAGATCATGGTTAATGGGAAAGAGGGTGCATTCCAATTGTAGAAATAGCACTTAACTTCTTCTGTAGTTAAAGAGTATAACAATGATAGGCAAATATATGATTTTAGAAAAAGGGGTACTAATTATTCCTCAGATTAGGACATGTCAGAAACATCAGTTATAAGTGGATAAAATATAAGGGAGTTTTTAATGATGTAAATATTCATTTATTATCTCAACAATGACTCTCCAATGCTCATGCAGACCTTCTTGCCAAAATCCTGCTGTTGCCACCATACCATGAATGTACAGACAAAGTACAATCCACTGACCCTTGCTCACTCTAGACTTATCCTTGTTCTCTAAAAATTTTTATGTCATTTAATCACTATTTTGATTGGATATTCTTTCTGCTTTCTTCCTCCCTGTCTCCTCTGTCCCAGTAAGTCAGGGAAAGCTTTCCTTCCCCAAAGCAAGTCACAGCAAGCCAGACAAATGAAGAAGAAAATGAAAGGACAGCCCTGATTTAGTGTCCTCTAGTAAGTCTGTTAAGGCTAGAGCACACATTTATGCTTCACACCTATTTCAAAATGATAGTCCTTAATATATTGGAAGTATGTATAGAAATGTATAGTTTACCCTGTGTCTTTGGTTCTTCATGTAGAAGAATTTTTTATCACATTAAATTTTGTCCTGTCATTTATTTTAAAGGTATTGTCTGACATTTTGGGAAGAGTAGGAAAAGAATCACTGCCACCTCTATGTCTACACTGTGAAGATGGAAGTAGTTTTGTGATTTCTATGTATCTAAAATAGCTGAAGCAATTGCTATAGGGATTCAACACAAAGCAAAATGTCTCTTTCTGTGAAGAAACTCTGCAAAATTGCTTCCAAAGAAATTCAAAGTCCGGAGAACTCTAAACATTGTGTAACTGCTGCCTTCATATATGCACATTTGGAAGGATAATCTTTTAGAATGCAATATTTATGAATATGTGCATTCTAGCACCAAGGTCCAGCTTTGAAAATGTCCTCAACCTCCAGCAACACCAAAGATGGACAACCTTAGATAGGATCCAGGAAAGGGAATGTTGCACTGGTGGTTGTCTTCAATGATGGCTAAGTACTTCCTAATATTTCTTTAGCCATTCTTCCCTTAGAGAGTGTGCTCTCCTTAAATGATAGAATGCAGAAAACTAATAATAAGGCCCCTTCTTAGTTTATTTTCATCTACTCTTTCTCCTTCTCTTCTTTATCTTTTATCTTTCTCTTTTTCCACCTTCTCTACCCTTATTCTCTTCATTTAATCCCTTTTTATCATCAGCTGGCATAAAACTCATGTTCTTCCCCACTTCTCATTCTCTCTCCCTCAATGTCTCTTGACTCCTTTTCTCTTCTTATTCTTATCTTTCTTCCACTCCTACCACTGATCCTTCTTAACCATTTTCCTTGGCTTCTCATGTTTCATCCTTCTACTCTGTCATTTCCTTCTCCTACTTTATTCCATTCTTTTCACGTATCTTCCTTACTTTTTCAATCTTCTGCTTTCTCCTAATCATCTTTCTTCTTCCAATTATTGCCTTCCTATTATTCTTTCTTCTGTTCTGTATCTCCTTCTACTTCAATATTCTCTCCTTTTCCTGTTCTTCCTTCTTTCCATCTGCTCACCTCTGTTTCTTTCTTCTGCACTAGGAAAGCCCATGAAGAAGAGTTTTTGTTTTCCAAAAATAAAGATTGACGTTTGCTCAAAGTGAGTTTGGGTACAGATGCACTGGCCTGACTACAACCTAAGGATCACACCCTCTTTCCAAAAGTGTTGATACAGTTGAAGAATAGAAATTGAGATGCATGTGGACCCTGCTCTGTGAAGCTTATACTCTTGGAGAATTAAAATAATGAATTAATTATATGCATTGTACTTTTGGGGAGATTTTCTGGAGACTGAACCCAGTGCATTGCACATGCTAATCATACCTGTTATCAGTAAAATATATTCCCATTTTTATAGCTCCTTAAAATAATTATGTCATAAAAAAATTCTCAAATTCATTTACTCCAAAGTATAACCAGTCTAGACATATTGACTAAAACTTTCAGCTTTGTCAAACTTGCACTAGCTGTTTTCTCTGCCTGGACTGTCTTTCTATTAATACACCATTTCCCTGTCTGCCAAGTTAACTCAGCTTATTTTATAATCTCACAAAATGACTCTCCCCATTCTTTCTCTCTGCCCAGGGGAAGGGTGGATGTCCTAAGAAAAATTTGAGACTCCTGGTGGCTCCCTACGTCCTAAGGTAAGGAAGGAGTTGAACATTCCGACACCTGAGAGTGAGCAGACTCCTGCAGACAGCAATATTTCTATATGCAGAAATAACTCTTACCTAACAGACCTTTTCACACTAATTTCAATGACCTTTGACTTCTGGTACTGATACTCAAAGTTTGCCTGAATTTATTCACAGATTCAGCTCCAAATCCAGATGAGTGAATCTAATCTTTATTATTCCAGATATATGGGCACATACACTGAACCCTATAAACAAATTGAAGCACAGTAGTGTTACTCTATCTGACCTGACTTCAACTTATGAACAAATACCACAATGCTTTCATTGATTAGATTTACTTCCATTCTTGGAAGTAAATTGAAGTCTAGTGCATACTCATTATAATAACTCTAAAGATTCCAAACTCTTTTCTTACTTTTCCTAACAAATGATTGCCAGAAAATACTTTCATTTCTTTGTAAATTAGAAACCACTGATTTCAATGTTCATGTTATTCTTAAAAAACTTAGTAAATTATTACTTTAAGGTTTTTTCTTAGGTAAACAGTAAATGTCACAAAATAATGGCAGGATTTATATTTTTTCCTTAATTACTTTTTACATGAAAATGTGTTGATTAAATATCCAGAAAAATATTAATAAAAGTGACATATTTGTGTGTTGCCTCTGAGTTTCAAACCAAAGACTACAAAATTTTAACGATGAAAATTACATTGATATGTGCATTTGAAATAAATTAGAGCTGATTTTTACAAAAGAAAAATAAGATATTCCATTTTCCTTGCACTCAAAATTTTGTGAGGGACAAATACATTTTTATTGCTCTTTGCTCAAAATCTGAACTCTGTAGGAAGATTATTCTTCCATTTCTACTCACCATATGTTAAGGACTCCCTGGTGTATCTTACATAGGATTATTATATCTAACTATATCTTGGTAGTACAAACTGTTTTTGAACTCTATTGGGTAGGTCATGCCCTCCCTGACCCCAAGTCACCAACAGAGAAAGATAGTCCAGACTAATCCTTGAGCTCCCATTTGATGTGCTCCCAGCAATGAGCAGCACAGATGTATGGGTCCCTCCCCCAGGACTCTCAAACCAAATAAGTATCTGATATTCCAGAAATTCTTAAGCATTTTGTTAGTGACACATAATACCATGATTTTGCAATGTGTGGAACATGGTACAGTCAGGAAAACAGCATTATTTTTAAAATACATTTTATTTAAATTGAAACATAATAATTGCATGTATGTATTGGGTACAGTGTGGTAATTCAGTGCATGTGTCCAATGTATAGTGATCAGATCATTGCAACTAACATTTCTACCTTTTAATCATTTTCTTTATATTTGGTGTATTTTGAGCCTACAAACTCTTGTCTTCTGGCTCTTCATAAAGTATGTAAAATGTATCGTGTGCTATAGGTACCACAAAATGCCTTAATAAACTAGAATTTATTCCACTTATATATCTGTGTTTGGTGCCCATTATCCTGCTCCCTACTATCTTTGTTCTTATTAAATTTTCTATCTTTTGTAATTACTATTTTACTCTTATACACATATAAATCCAGTTTTTTTAAGCTTCCACATAGGCATGATCACACATGATGGTTTTTGTTTTTCTGTTACTGGCTTTTTTCACATAGCAAGATTTTTAAGCTTAGGCCTGAGCATCTGAAAGAGATTTGGGGAAATGGGCTCTGTTAGACCAGATGCCAATTCCCCAAGTGGAATTCAATTTCCTGGCAAGAGCAATTTTGCTTTCTAAAGCAGATACTGATCTCCTTCACTATGACATCCCAGCACATGTCTGCTTTTTACATCCTATTCACCATTCTCATTTGCTATTGTGGATGAATGGTTCATTCTTCCTTCTCTTACATTCATTAGACTTCATATAATGTGTCGTTCCCCATCCTGTAGGCTTTAAATTTTGGCTAGTAAACCTCAGTCATCTCTGGGAACAGCTCCTGTTTCTTTGTCTAATAAGAAACATAAAACACTTACGTATTCTTTACCTTTTCTCTATGTTGCTTCTTTAAAGAAGTGGGATGTATGCAAGGTACAGTGGCCCAGGCCTGTAATTCTAGCTATTTGGGAGAAAAGATCTGAAGATATGCAGTTCAAGGCAAGCCCATGAAAATCATATGCAGGGGTCATCACATCCAATGACTGTGCACAGTGTTGCATAACTCTCTTCTCAGATATGTCAGTGAAACACAAATATGAGGCTCAAAGTCCAGTTCAATTCCAGACATAAAGCACAACCCTATTTTAAAACTAACTGATATAAAAGTGACAGCAAAAAGAGCACTTGTCTTGCAAGCATGAGTCCCTGTGTTCAATCACCAGTACACCAAAAATTTTACCTAACATATTTAACATATTTCTTAATATACCTCCAGGAGGGAAGGGAAATTTGTAAAGATGATTCACAACTTAGTCCATTTTACACTAGTCTACATTGATCTATGGTTTTGCTTTCTGACATTTCAGTTCCTATGATTAGGTGAATTTTAATGGGAAATTTCTAAAAAATACACTTTGTAAATTTTTATAGCATAATATTACTATTGTTTTCTGTTAATGTTTAACATTAGCTGATTTATAAACAGTAACATAGTGTATTTGAAGTTCTAGTCCAAAGTCCCACGATGATGCCCCACATGTCAGTTCTGAATAATCATCCAAACACCTCAATTAAAGAAATTAGTAATGGGAAAGGTAAGAATGGGAGATATGTTAATGTGGTATGTAAACTGAAAAAAAGTAAGAATTTCATCATATCTTCGAGGTACATCCATGATATTTAGGCTTAAAGAGAGGAAGAATTAAAGCAGTAGTCATGAGTTGTGCTTAATTAAACAGTCCTCATCAATGTGTAATCACATTCTTGTCCCTGTTATGACTTTTGAAGGGGTTCAAAAGCACTTGTTATCTCTGTTCACAGAAGTGTTATGATTGATAACTGCAAAGATGTGTTACTTTCCTTATCATAAAGTCATTTACCTGATTGTCTGCAATCAAAGGTGATTTCAAGAATTAGAGACTTAGAAGGAAATATTTAAATAATCAAAAATAGAGTGAGTGAGAAACAAAATGAAATTAATTAGGACAGGAACAGGTGCACTGTTTAATCCAGTACCTAAATAACAGAAAAAAATTAAGTATATGTAGGGTTGAGTACTTTCCCCCAAATAGTCATCCAGTGGGGGGGCGTTAGGACAAATCTCCTTAGGATAAGAAGGACTAAATTTTCCTAGGAAACATTAAGAAAACAAGTTTCCAAAGATTATATGTTGAAAGGGCCTTGAGTGATGTAAATATCTGTTTATTCTAAGAATAAAGTTTCTCCCCCAAATTCATGGCTGTTTTCTCCAATATCTGTCTCAGTTACCATTTCTTGGATGAATTCTCTCTCTCTCTCTCTCTCTCTCTCTCTCTCTCTCTCTCTCTCTCTCTCTTCTCCTCTCTTCTCCTCTCTTTTTCTCTTTTGGCTTCCCCTTCCATCCCAACTTCCACATTTCCATGAATGCTAGCAGAAATTTTCTTCCTTAAAGCATGTGATAGCAATCTGTCCCACATTTTGTTCATGGAGATGGTCATAAAGACAATAACTGAACTATTTCATCTGATAGTAGCTCATTAGATACCTATTGCCGTGGAAAACCTGACATGCAGCCAGAAGCAATGTTTCACAGAAAACATGAAGAATCAGAGCAGAAAATCTTGGTTCAATTTCTTGTCTAAGTCCCATTATCACTAAATCAAACCATTTTGATTTTATCCCATGACTACAGGATTGGCAATGCTTCATTGGATCCAAGCATGGATATGTGTAGGTCACTATGAGTTTATGTCTTCAATCTGAAGCTCTTGTTTCAGAAAACACTGTGATGCAATAAATTTGTAGTGATTTTTCCTTGTTAACCTGTTTTTTGGTATATGGCAGATGGGCATGTCTTTTTAGAATGTGTGAGAAAGGGCTCAATCCTTTTCTGACTCTGCAACTGGAAGATGATATTAAGCTTGTGATTCCTAGCTGGTATAAGGACTGACTTTCATGCATTATGGAATCAGGATTATGCAAAATATCCCTGATTGTTACAAAGATACACTGTGTAGCATTCTACACAAAAAACTTGAGAGGCCTGAGAGTGCTAAGCTATGTGTCCATACTGCCCTCCTTTGTCTCCATTTGGAACTAAAAAATTCAAAACTCATTGCCTTTTTTATTTTTGCACTGGGTAAGTGTACTTTATGTCATTTCCAAAAGCAGAATCCATTTGCCATTGATATGTTTAACCAGTACTAAAGTCCAGAATTGAAATTATCAATAATTTCCCATGTCAATCAAGTAGAAAGAGGTACATGGAAAGAGGCATTCAGAAGATTCTTGGGCTCTTGGATAGTCCCTAGCATGACTAAATACTACCTGCTATTTCTTGTGCCTTCCTTCACCTTTAGTCTGGGTCTCCAAAAATTGTTGAAACCTAAAAATGATGGATTTTCATGTCATGTTATAAAGGCTAAAAGTTTCATTTTTAACTCTTCCTGCTGTATCTTCTCATACCTATTATCCTTTCATTCATCTTTTTTCTTTCTCTTCCCTTTTTCTATTTTCCACTTCTTCTTCTTCTTCTTCTTCTTCTTCTTCTTCTTCTTCTTCTTCTTCTTCTTCTTCTTCTTCTTCTACTTCTTCTACTTCTACTTCTTCTTCTTCTTCTTCTTCTTCTTCTTCTTCTTCTTCTTCTTCTTCTTCTTCTTGCTCCTCCTCCTCCTCTCCTCCTCCTCCACTTCTTCCTTCTCCTTCTACTCATTCTTCTTCCGCTTGTTCTTCACCTTTTCCTTTCCCTCCTACATTTCTTCCTCTTCCTCCTCTTCCTTCTCATTTTTATCCTTCATCTCTCCCAATATGACCCATCCTTTCTTCCTCTGCCCAAGGCAGACGCCCATATATCCAAATATAGCTACAGTCCTCAAAAACACATGGATGTCTGCTTATAATAAGATATGGAACAGATATTCTAGCCTGATTAAGACATGGGTTTACTACAGCTATACTTGAAACCTCTTCAGAAGCTTTATAAGATACCCTGAGACAGAGAAGCCCAGTTAAATTCATTACTAACTTCCAGACCTACAAAAATGTGACATGTTAACTACTGCTGACTGAGAGTTTGTATATAATGCATCCAAGATTTATTTCCAAAATTAAGAACCAGACCTCTGAAATGTGTTTAAAATCAACTTGTTCTTCCATTTACATTATAGGAAGATCCCTGTATCTGATGTACTCTTCCTACCTTCTTCACAGAAATAGTTCCTCCTTGGTTAGATTCAGGCCTCCTCTCAGGAGTCACCATATCAAAAAATCCCTCATCCAAACTCAGATTAAAGTATCTCTCTCTTTGACTCTGTCATATGACCTGAATAATGACTGTGATATCCTCCTCTTCATTGTTAAATATACAGGGATTTCTTTGGTTATTGTCAGGTGCCTTATTTGGGAAGGGTTGTTTTTCTTTGTTTCATTTAATATAGATAACCCTGAAATACTTATTTCGTTTATGTTATTATTGCAGTGCTAGAGATGGGACCCAGGACTTCATGCATGCTGGGCAACTGCTGTACCACTGAGCTTCATTGAAGGAATTCACTTACAGATTTTGAGTGTACAGACATGAAAGCAACATGCATTCCAGAGAATTTATACTTAGAATTGATATTTTCCTTGGCAGCTGTCATGTGGTATGAGTTTCACAGTACTGGGCAGTGACATTTGTGAGCCACAGTTCCCAGTCAGATACATGATGATAAAGAGCAAAATGCTGATTCTTTATTGCACAACATTCTATGTTATATCCAAAAAATTATATTATAGTTAAAACACTATTAAAATTGGCTTCCTGTTGAATGAAGTTGTCCAAATATAGGCTCAGGTAAATTTACTGACTAGGCTTAAAGTAGATTAAGCTATGAGGTCATAAGCATTAGGTTCAGTATATTTAATGCTTTTTCTTATTTTTATACAATAGCAGAGTCATACTAATTGGACAAATTAATGTGTTTTATTCTAACATTTCCACAAAAACTTATGTAATGGTTTGATTGTATCAGCCCCTCTAACTTGTACTCTCGCCATCTCTTCTATCATTTTCCGACTAATATTGTTATTTCTTATCTTTTCAGATCATTGATTTTTATTCTTTTTCCCTATATGACAGCAAAATATTTGATACTTATCTTTCTGTCTCTAGAAATCTCACTTAATATGATGACCTCTTATAGATCTGCCATATGTTCCAGCAATCTCATTCCTAAAGACACCTGGACAACCATGTTTATTGCAGAGCTATTCACAATAGCCAAATTATGGAAACAACCAAGATGCCCCACTACTGGCAAATGCATTAAGAAAATGTGGTCAGCAACACCACCAACAACAGGTTTTGGTGAGGATGCGGGGAAAAAGGAACCCTCTTACACTGCTGGCGGGAATGTAGACTAGTACAACCACTCTGGAAAAAAATTTGGAGGCTACTTAAAAAGCTGGACATTGATCTACCATTTGATCCAGCAATACCACTCTTGGGGATATACCCAAAAGACTGTTACTCCAGAGGCACCTGCACATCCATGTTTATTGTGGCACTATTCACAATAGCCAAGTTATGGAAACAGCCAAGATGCCCCAGCACTGATGAATGGATTAAGAAAATGTGGTATCTATACACAATGGAATTTTATGCAGCTATGAAGAAGAACGAAATGTTATCATTCGCTGGTAAATGGATGGAATTGGAGAACATCATTCTGAGTGAGGTTAGCCTGGCCCAAAGAACCAAAAATCGTATGTTCTCCCTCATATGTGGACATTAGATCAAGGGCAAACACAACAAGGGGATTGGACTATGAGCACATGATAAAAGCGAGAGCACACAAGGGAGGGGTGAGGATAGGTAAGACACCTAAAAAACTAGCTAGCATTTGTTGCCCTTAATGCAGAGAAACTAAAGCAGATACATTAAAGCAACTGAGGCCAATAGGAAAAGGGGAACAGGTACTAGAGAAAAGGTTAGATCAAAAAGAATTAACCTAGAAGGTAACACCCACTCACAAGAAATCAATGTGAGTCAATGCCCTGTATAGCTATCCTTATCTCAACCAGCAAAAACCCTTGATCCTTCCTATTATTGCTTATACTCTCTCTACAACAAAATTAGAAATAAGAGCAAAATAGTTTCTGCTGGGTATTGAGTGGGGGGGAGAGGGAGGGAGTGGAGTGGGTGGTAAGGGAGGGGGTCGGGGCAGGGGGGAGAAATGACCCAAGCCTTGTATGCACATATGAATAATAAAAGAAAAATGAAAAAAAAATGGACCAAAAAAAAAAAGAAAATGTGGTATTTGTACACAATGGAATTTTACTCATCCATGAAGAAGAATGAAATCTTATCATTCCCAAGTAAATGGATGGAACTGGAGAACATCATACTGAGCGATTTTAACCAGACTCAGAAGACCAAAACTCATATGTTCTCCCTCATATGCAGACTTTAAATCTAGGGCCAATACAGCAATGTTGTTGGAATTGGGTCACATGACAAAGGGAGAACACATACGGGAGGTATGGGGATAGGTAGAAAACCCAAAACATGAAAGTATTTGATGGCCCCCATCAGAGGAACTAATACAGAAACCCTAAAGAGACAAGGTCATCATGAGAAGGGAATCAGGAACCAGTGTAAAGGTCAGTTAGAGATGAATCAACTTGGGTTGTAGCACATTTGTACATAGAAGCAATGCTAGAAATCTCTCTGTAGAGCTATCCTTATCTCAACTAGCAAAAACACTTTGTCTTCCTTATTATGCTAATGTCTTTTCTTCAACAAGATTAGAGGTAAGGGCAGAACAGCTTGTACTGGAAGTGAGGGGTAAAGGGGGGAGAGGGTGGGGCAGGGGTTAGGAGGAGAAATGACCCAAACAATGTATGTACATGTGAATAAATGAATAATGATAAAATAATAATAATATGATGACCTCTAGTTCCATTTATCTCTTGTAAATGACATTACTTAATTTTGTGCTATGGCTGAGTATTATTATTTTATTGTGAACATATACCACATTTTTTAATGCAGTCATGGTTTGATAGAAATCTGATTCCATATCATGCTATTGTGAACAATGACTACTACTGTGAGTTTTGGTGTGATGATATGAACTTTTGGTTCTGCCTTCAATTTCTTTTTTGCATATACTTTATTAGTGTATGAAACTTAGACAGGGAATTTTATCATTCCACGTATACATTTATTACAGATTGGTTTGTTTCATCTCTTTCATTATTATTCCTCCTACCACACTACCCTAGTTAATTGGACTTCATCAGGTTTCAATGTTTCATATTCATACATGACTAGAAAGTACATCAACCACATTCACCCTCCACCTCTCATTAGTGCCTTCCCCTTACTATGACCTGTTTTACATCCCTGTCTTTTGTTGTTTGTTGTTCAGTGAGGATTTGGTTTGGTAATTTACCTGTAAGTGTATTTTATTTGAATCAGTCTAATCCCCTCCAATATTCTTCCTTACACTTTTCTCCATACCCCATATTGTCCAACAACAGTTTCAGTGTGTTTTCTTGTGTATTTTTCCTACACAGATGTGATGCACTTAATTGGATTCATTATCTACCATTCCTTTTTCCTTTCCTCCTCCCTTAGTCTTGTCTAACATTTTCATGTTTTGAAATGTATTCCATATATATTTGTATGTATATGTTATATTTCTTATATTTGTATTGGATCTATCTTCCACATATGAGAGAAAATATGCAACCTTTTGCATTCTGAACCTAGCTAACTTCACTTATGATGATGTTCTTCGGTTCCATTGATTTACCTGGGAACAACAAAATTCCTTTTGACTTGATTAAAATGTAGAAATGATATAGATGAATAATATGTTAATTTGTAACTTTTGAAGAGTTGTTATACTTTCCACATTGATTGTGGAAAATTGATTAGTGATTGTTTTAATTTTTAGTCCTATTAACAGTGGATGCATGTTACATATCCCCCACATCCTCACGAGCATTTCTAAAACTTTTGTTTTCTTTATCATAGTTATATTCAAGGGTGAGATGAAATTTCAATATTTTTACCAATAGATTTTATTTGTATTTCAATGATGCCTCAATTTGTTTAACTGTTTTCATACATATTGTCCTTTTTTCTTCTTTATGAAGATCATTAGCCAATTTATGGATTAGAGTAATTTTGAAATACATATTCAACTTAAAATAATTTTAAGGGTAAGTTATTCCATAATTAAATCCATTGCAATAGAAAAAGCACTATTGATTTTACTTTTTGAAAACTAACATAATGCAGCTGTCTCCACAACCCACAGTGCTTTATGTCCTTTGAAGGTGAGACCATCCCTGTATTTGTATGGAGATGGCAGGAAGAAGTACCACTTTCACAGCTGGGGAGGCACCAATGCAGGAGCTGCAACATTTTGCTTATGATATTCCCTATATCAATGGCCACAACCACCACCTCCACTGCCTCTGCCACCTCTGCCTCCACCTCTGCTGCCACTTCCACCTCTGCTGCCACCTCCACCTGCACCTCCGCCACCTCCACCTCCACCACCACTGCTGTGGCTAGGCAGACCTGGAAGACCTGAGATAGTGGGACAAGCATGGTGATAAAGGCTGTGGCCACCCAATAAGGCCCAGCAGCTGACCTCTCTTCTACCCATTGTATTGGGTTGCTTTTCCAGGTGACATATCTTGTCTAAGGATGATAGTGATCCTGGAAAGAAAAGAAGAGCATTGAGCAGTCTAGAACAGGAGCAAGAGGATGCAATGCAAGAAGCAGCTGCATCAATGGCACAGCTCTCTATATTGTGAAGAGCATGGCCAACTCAGGGAATATGATTTATTCCAGTGCTGAAAGAGCTCTCATCTGGTACTCCCAGGATTAGAAGTTTTGGATAAAAGTGGATGTCTTCTGCAAAAGCCTCTTCCAAACCTTAATAAGCCCAGTTACTGGTGCCAAATCTCTCACCCAGTGCTGCCTGACATCTGATGTGTGATTTGAGCACAGATCACCCATATTCCAACAACCTTATAAACACCTGTAAAATCAACTACTTTGAATACTTCATCTCTCAGGTCACTTCCAACCAAAAAGCACATTCTAATCAGATTCAAACAGAAAATTGCCAAATTCATCTACCTAGAATGGAGAATTTTCACCATTCCCAGTATAACAAAGGAAAGTTTGCCAGGATTTCATGGAAGTGTTTCAATTCACCTCTCCAAATCTTTTAGATCAAAGTCATCTGTCCCAGTGAGAGATGACATGACCCATGGTGTACTTACCAGATAAAGCTTGCTTAGCTGTAGCCTTGCCTAGAAAGATGGACAGACCATGATGGTTCTCTGAGCTCTCATCTGTGACCAGAAGATTTTGTACATCAGTTTCATGGTATCCTGAGTGTAAAATTAGTAGAATGACCTATAACTATTAGGAAATTGTATACCAGCATCTCAAAATGATTTCCTTGTCAGAACATCGGCCTCTTTTTAGAAAATACTGTTGCACTGGGGATACATTGTGACATTTACAAGAACATTTTACCACATAAAACATGTTTTGAGATTCTGTGGCTCTTAATGTCTTTCCCATCTGAACCATTCCAAAGAAATTCTTCCTAGTCTCTGTCAGTGAGCTCAGTCTGTTCATGACAAGTTCATGCACTCATTGTGTCTATGCACGACTAACTTGGACAAGAATTTCATAATTCCCATATATGTCCATTAGAGTTTTTGCTGCTATAGGGAAAAACAGAGAAGCAGAAGATAATCTTAAGGGGAGTTTATGTTCTAACCTCAAGACCAGAAATATTCTCAACATAGCATTTGTTCAGCCATCATCTTTTCCTGAAGCCCCTCTCAATGTGAGTAGAGTAGAAATGAAGAGTTTTTGTAGCTCCCAAACTGGAAAGAGGCCAGGTCCATTTATTTATGCTTTACCAAGGCCTAGTAGGAAGAAGAGACAGCCAGTGGCACGCACACTTACCTAAGACTTTGAGCAGTCTTGTTAGGATGAATGACCAGGAAGTGTGTTAGGCAGTCACTGTTTCCAAAATTTATGTCAAGAAACACACATGAGAGGATTCCAAGACGGCAGCTAGAGGAAGGAAGCAGAAAGCGAGCATCCTATAGTGGAATCTTGGAGAGCACTGAAAACACACTTTGCAGGCAAAATCACAGAGAAGAGGCAAAACTTTGACCCCTCCACACGTCCAGCCAGTGCAGAGAATCTTCACTTCACATTAAACAGAGAAACAAGGAGGGCCCCCGGGCTGGCAGTCGCCCACGCCACCAGTCGCCCACACCCAGACAGCTTGGAAAGATGCGGACAAGGTGAGCTTTGCGGTACTGTGATACTCCCACAGACAATCCTGGGCCAGAGCAGCATAGCCCCCTGAACAGACTGAACTCCACCCAGGGAAAAAAAGAGAAACTGACTAATAAGCAAAAAGAACAATAAAGACACGTGGGAAAGAGGGTGGGGGCACACTGAGTGCCAAAGATTGGGAGAAGGGAATCCTTCCAGGGACTGTAAATAAACAAGCAGGGCAGGCCAGAAAGGCTATGGTGGGAGCAGGGGCGGGCACCAAGCAACCAGAAGCAGGAAAGCTTGTGAGTGTGGCAGAGGGAGGAAAACTCCACAGGAGAGGAAGGAAGACCCACTTCCCATGTGAGCTGTAAACAAACATGGCGGCTGGCAGGAGCAGCAGCACTACCCAGTAATCAGGAGCAGGAAAGCTTGTAAAAGTGGCGGCAGGAGGAAAACTACACTGGAGAGGGGGGAAGACCCACTTCCCACTTGAACTGTAAATAAACACGCAGGCCTGAGAAAGCGAATGCAGTGTCACCTTCCCCAGCATGCTTGGAAGGGAAAAGCTTCCAGCAGAGGTTCACGTGCAGAAGAACTCTGAGTAAACAAAACCTGAGGGGCCAGGTGAGTGTTAAGCTCACCACAGAGATCTGCATAAATAACTACTCCAGCATCAGCAGGCTGACAGCAGCAGGCAGGCAAGCCACAGCCACAAATGCCATTCTCAGAACTGTCTCCAGACTCTTTTTTTCTCCCATTTTCTCCCTACCTTTGATGAGAGAACAACTGCACATGCATGCTGAAAAACTTACTGAAACTGTATTGCATTTGAACTTGGGATACATGGTGGAGTTTTGTGTGTGTGTGTGTGTGTGTGTGTGTGTAGTTTTATTCTACTTAATGTGTTCCCTTTCATAAGACAACTACAGAACAACTGAGGCACCATCTCCAGGATTGGAGACTAAGACTGGTTTTTTGGTTTTTTAAAATTTTCTACTTTTCATTTTATTGTATTTTATTTATATATATATATTTCTTTCATTTACTTATTTTTTATTGTTTATTCTTATCTTTATTTTTTTTTCTTTTTCAATCCTCTCTGTCTCTCTAATGCCTGCTCAGCTTACTGTCAATTAGTACACTAATGCTCCCTGTTTATACCTTTGAAACTTTCTTGTCTGATTCCTTGTTCTGTTTTCTCCTTCTTCTGTTTTTTTATTTTTCCCTTTTCTTTAACTTCTTGCTTTCCATCTCTGCTCACCTTTCCATTCTAAATATCACCATTGTTATTATTACAAGCAAGAAAATACTAATTTCACACAGTACAGGAACAGTAAAAACACCAAAGACAATGACAGGAAGACAGAAAAACAGGGAAACCAGTTTCCCCACAGCAAAAAATTAGTACAGGAATGAGAGGGGAATGAAGAAAACAGATACTCAGATCCAGTCTCCAATAAAATGAAGATAAACTAAGCCAAGGGACACAATGAAGTCCACAACAATAATTTAAAAGAAGACATACTACAGATACTCAATGAGAATTTTATAGAGATGATACTGGATAGGGTCAACCAAAATGTACAGAAGACACTCAAGAAATTCCAAGACAACAAAAATAGAGAATTTGAAAAAGCAAAAGAAGAAATAAAGGAAATCATAGAAGCACTGTATAACATCAAAGTGAAACAGAGAACACAATTAATAAACAGATAAATGAACTCAGGACAAAAATAGACAACATTAAGGAGGAAACAACCCAGGATATGGAAAACTTCAGAAAAAAGAATGAAAAAGTACTACAAAACAAAACGGAAGGCCAATCCAGCAGAATAGAACAAACAGAAGACAGAATCGCAGAACTTGAAGATGAAATGGTAATCAAAGAAAAAACCAAAGAACTATTAATTAAACAACTCAAGACCTGTGAAAAGAAAATGCAAGAACTCACCAACTCCATCAAAAGACCAAATTGAGAATCATGGACATCGAAGGAGAAGAGGTGCAAGTGAAGGGAATGCGTAATATATTCAACAAAATAATAACGGAAAATTTCCCAAATCTAGAGAAAGATATTCCCATGCAGATGCAAGAGGCCTCCAGGACACCAAACAGACCAGATCAAAATAGAACTACCCCACAACATATCATCATTAACACCATCAGTTCAGAAACTAGGGAAAGAATATTGAAGGCTGTAACAGAGAAAAAACAAGTAACATACAAAGGTAAACCCATCAAAATCACAGCAGACTTCTCAACAGAAACATTAAAAACAAAAAGAGTATGGGGTGAGATCTTATGGGCACTGAATGAAAATAACTTCAACCCTAGGATGCTCTACACAGCAAAACTATCATTCAAAATAGATGGAGCAATAAAAGTCTTCCATGATAAGCAGAAACTAAAACAATATGTTTTCAAGGGATTCTGCACACAGAAAGTGAAACCCAACTTAACCATGAAAATACAGACAGCACCAAACCACAGGAAAAGTAAAAGCAAGAAGTAGAGAATAACCTCAACTTAGGTACACACAATCACAGCTTCAAACAACTAAGCCAACTAAATAACAGAAATCACCACATACCTATAAGTACTAACACATAATGTTAACAGACTTAATTCACCCATTAAAAGGCACCATTTGATGAAATGGATTAAAAAGGAAGATCCAAAAATTTATTGCTTACAGAAGACCCATCTCACCAACAGAAATAAGCATAGGCTTAGGATGAAAGGCTGGAAGAAGATTTACCAAACCAATGGCCCCTGAAAACAGGCAGGAGGAGCAATACTTATCTCTGAGAAAGTAGACTTCAAACCTACATTGATCAAATGAGATAAAGAAGGACATTACATACTAATAAAATGTGAAATAGACCAAAAGGAAATAATAACTATCAACCTGTGTACATGCAATGTCAATGCACCCAATTTCATCAAACATACCCTGAAAGACCTAAAAGCATATTTTAACGCCAACACAGTGGTTGTTGGGGACTTTAACACTCCATTATCATCAATAGATAGGTCATCCAAACAAAAAATCAATAAAGAAATCCAAGATCTAAAATATACAATAGATCAAATGGACCAAGTTGATGTCTACAGTACATTTCATCCAAGTTCTACTCAATATATATTCTTCTCAGCAGCCCATGGAAACTTCTCCAAAATAGACCATATCCTAGGGCACAAAGCAAGCCTCAGCAAATCTAAGAAAATAGAAATTATACAGTGCATAATATCTGATCACAATGCAGTAAAAGTATAACTCAACAACAAAAGTAAAGACAAAACACATAAAAACAGCTGGAAACTAAATAACTCATTACTTAATGAAGAATGGATCATTGATGAAATAAAAGAGGAAATTAAAAAGTTCTTGGAAGTCAATGAAAATGAAAACACTACCTACTGGAACCTATGGGGCACAGCAAAGGCAGTCCTGAGAGGAAAGTTTACCACCATGAGTGCATATATTAAAAAAACTGAAAGATCCCAAATCAATGACCTAATGATACATCTCAAACTCCTAGAAAAACAAGAACAAGCAAATCCCAAAACAAATAGAAGGAGAGAAATAATAAAAATATAAGCTGAAATCAACAAAATAGAAACCAAAAAAACCATACAATGAAATAATGAAACAAAAATTGGTTCGTTGAAAAAATAAACAAGATCAATAGACCCCTGGCAAACCTGACTAAAATGAGGAGAGAAAAAAACCCAAATTAGTAGAATTAGGAATGCAAAAGGGGAGATAACAAAAAACACCATGGAAGTCCAGGAAATCATCAGAGACTACTTCGAGAACCTATATTCAAATAAATTTGAAAATCTAAAAGAAATGGACAGATTTCCAGATATATATGATCATCCAAATCTGAACCAAGAGGAAATTAATCACCTGAATACATCTATAACACAAAATGAAATTGAAGCAGCAATCAAGAGTCTCCCTAAAAAGAAAAGTCCAGCACCTGATGGATTCTCTGTTGAATTCTATCAGACCTTTAAAAAACAACTGATACAAACCCTCCTTAAACTGTACCACGAGATAGAAAGGGAAGGAAAACTGCCTAACACATTTTATGAAGTCAGTATTACACTTATTGCAAAACCAGGCAAAGACACGTCAAAAAAGAACTATTGGCCAATCTCCTTAATGAACATTGACACAAAAATCCTCAACAAAATAATCGGAAACCGAATTCAACAACACATCAAAAAGATTATTCAACACGACCAAGTAGGCTTCATCCCAGGAATGCAGGGGTAGTTCAACATATGAAAATCAATAAACATAATAAACCACATTAACAGAAGCAAAGACAAAAACCACTTGATCATCTCAATAGATGCAGAAAAACCCTTTGATAAGATCCAACACCATTTCATGATAAAAGCTCTAAGAAAACTAGGGCTAGAAGGAAAGTACCTCAACATTATAAAAGCTGTATATGACAAATCTACAGCCAGCATTATACTTAACGGAGAAAAACTGAAACCATTCCCTCTAAAATCAGGAACCAGACAAGGATGACCACTATCTCTATCTCCACTCCTATTCAACATAGTACTGGAATTCCTAGCCAGAGCAATTAGGCAAGAAGAAGGAATAAAGGAATACAAATAGGTAAAGAAACTGTCAAAATATCCCTATTTGAAGATGACATGATCCTATACCTTAAAGACCTAAAAACCTCAACTCAGAAGATCCTAGCTACAGGATGGTAGCAGGATATAAAATCAACATAGAAAAATCATTACAATTTCTATACACTAACAATGAGCAAACTGAAAAAGAGTGTATGAAAACAATTCCATTTACAATAGCCTCAAAAAAGTCAAATACCTAGGTGTAAACCTAACAAAAGATGTGAAAGACCTCTACGAGGAAAACTATAAATTTCTGAAGAAAGAGATTGAGGAAGACTACAGAAAGTGGAGAGAACCCCCATGCTCATGGATTGATAGAATCAACATAGTAAAAGTGTCTATACTCCCAAAAGTAATCTACATGTTTAATGCAATTCCAATAAAAATTCTAATGACATTCATTAAAGAGATTGCAAAATCTACCATGAAGTTTACATGGAAACACAAGAGGCTACGAATAGCCAAGGCAATACTCAGTCAAAAGAACAATGCTGGAGTTATCACGATACCTGACTTCAAACTATATTACAAAGCAATAACAATAAAAACAGCATGGTACTAGCACAAAAACAGACATGAAGACCAGTGGAACAGAATAGAGGACCCAGATATGAAGCCACACAACTATAACCAACTTGTCTTTGACAAAGGAGCTAAAAATATACGATGGAGAAATAGCAGCCTCTTCAACAAAAACTGCTGAGAAAACTGGTTAGCAGTCTGCAAAAAAGTGAAACTAGATCCATGTATGTCACCCTATACCAATATTAACTCAAAATGGATCAAGAATCTTAATATCAGACCACAAATTTTAAAGTTGATACAGGAAAGAGTAGGAAATACTCTGGAGTTAGTAGGTATAGGCAAAAACTTTCTCAACAAAACCCCAGCAGTACAGCAACTAAGAGATAGCATAGATAAATGGGACCTCATAAAACTAAAAAGCTTCTGTTAATCAAAAGAAGTGGTCTTTAAACTGAAGAGAACACCCAGAGAGTGGGAGAAATTATTTGCCAGCTACACATCAGACAAAGGACTGACAACCAGAAAATATAGGGTACTTAAAAAACTTAATTCTCCCAAAACTAATGAACCAATAAAGAAATGGGCAAGTGAACTAAACAGAACTTTCTCAAAAGAAGAAATTCAAGTGGCCAAAAACACATGAAAAAATGCTCACCATCTCTAACAATAAAGGAAATGCAAATTAAAACCAAACTAAGATTCTACCTCACCCCTGTTAGAATACCCATCATTAGCAACACCACCAACAACAGGTGTTGGCGAAGATGCGGGGAAAAAGGAACCCTCATACACTGTTGGTGGGAATGTAAACTAGTACAACCACTCTGGTAAAAAAATTTGGAGGCTACTTAAAACACTAAACATTGTTCTACCATTTGATCCAGCAATACCACTCTTGGGGATATACCCAAAGACTTTGACACAGGTTACTCCAGAGGCACCAGCACACCCATGTTTATTGCAGCACTATTCACAGTAGCCAAGTTGTGGAAACAGCCAAGATGCCCCACCACTGACAAATGGATTGGGAAAATGTGGTATCTATACACAATATAATTCTATGCAGCCATGAAGAAGAATGAAATGTTATCACTTGCTGGTAAATGGATGGAATTGGAGAACATCATTCTGAGTGAGGTTAGCCTGGCCCAAACGACCAAAAATCGTATGTTCTCTCTCATATGTGGACATTAGATCAAGGGCAAACACAAGAAGGGGATTGGACTTTGAGCACATATTAAAAGTGAGAGCACACAAGGGAGGCGTGGGGACAGGTAAGACACCTAAAAAATTAGCTAGCATTTGTTGGCCTCAATACAGAGAAACTAAAGCAGACACCTTAAAAGAAACTGAGGCCAATAGGAAAAGGGGACCAGGAAGTAGAGAAAAGATTAGATCAAGAAGAATTAACCTAGAAGGCAACACACACGTACAGGAAATTAATGTGAGTCAACTCCCTTTACAGCTATCCTTATCTCAACCAGCAAAAATCCTTGTTCCTTCCTATTGTTGCTTATACTCTCTCTTCAACAAAATTAGAGATAAGGGCAAAATTGTTTCTGTTGGATATTGAGGGGGCGGGGGGATAGGGATGGGGGGGAGTGGGTGGTAAGGGAGGGAGTGGGAGCAGGGGGGAGAAATGACCCAAGCCTTGTATGCACATATGAATAATAAAACAATTAAAAAAAGAGAAACACATATGATTTCCAGTGGGCTGTGTTCTGAATAGATAAAAACTTTGAGGCAGCCAAAGACAGTAAAACTGGAGTTTTTAGCCCTTGGTTCAAAGAGTAAGACCATTTGAATCTCACTGTTTAGCTTCTCATCTTTAGAATCTGCTTCATTTTGCCTTTCTGGTGTTCTGTGGTAACTTCATTGGGGTTTTCTGTGTAGTATAATGGATCTTCAGGTATGGATTGTACAGTTGGGATATTCCTAGAAGTTATGAAATATTGGTACTACTTTGAATTATCTATAGAGACAGCAGGTGTTTGAGATGGCTGCTTATCCTTTCTGAATTTTGTTGCAGGTGCTCAAACTAAAGAGACTGACTACATACCTACCCATAAACTTTGGCTCTTGAGATCTGTGGTAGTGTGTGGTGACAATGAACTTGGTGACAGTGAACAGGACAACCATGGAACTTAATGGACTTGAGCATGAGACTCAACTTTAGTATTTGTCAGCTGTATAACCCTGGGAAGAGTCATAGCATTTTATGTGCTGTCTGTACACAGTAGGAAGTCAGTTCCACATATTATAAAAAACATGGGGCATTGTCTTTGGAATACTGTCTGATTTCAATGAACATGTTGCTCAGCAGATTGGTGTTATCTGTATTCTCTCAAACCATGTATTTTCATGTTTCTTCATAGCTGAAGAGATTTCCATTGTACATAAACATAGATAATTAAGAGTGAAACTCAGTTTTTGTATGAGCACACTGAAAGATCACTCAGTTACTTTGTGACTTACACAAGTTTACCTTACAACCACTCTTGTTCACACCCCTGCTCCCTCCCTCAAGCACATTTTGAGATTCTGAAAGCAGGTTTTAATCATATCTCGGAACTACAACTATTTCTTCACACTGATAAGTAAATGAGTTGGTTATCTCTATTAAATTAACTAATCTCAGGGCTTTTGTCCTGGCTCCTTCCTCAACAAGATTATGATTTTTTTCCTTTTTTTATTTTGCTGGGTGGGGGTATGTGGTATAGGCATCACCTTCTCATTGAGGCCTTTTATGAACTCATTATTTAAAATTACAATTCTATGAAGAATAAAAATGGCATATTCTCTATACAGAATGGATTATGATTGAGTCATGGAAAGGAATGAAATTTCCTGATTTCTAGCAACAACAATGGTATTGGTGCACATTAAATTAAGTGAAATAAGTCAGGCACAGAAAGATTAACATTGCATGCTGTCAGTTTTATGGTGAAGCTACAATGCTTGTCTTGAAGACAAGAGTAAGCAATGTTTATAAGAGGCTGGGCTGCATCGGAGGAGCAGGAGATGCAGAGATTCTGGTTAATTGGAACAAAATATGTAGTTGGTACAAGTAATCAATTTTTATGTTTGTAGTTTGTGAAGTATCCTGTGGCTGGCAACAATTTATTGAGGGTATCAAATTACCTAGTAGATAGTATTTTAAATATTTCTACTATGTAAAATGTAGATGTCTTTGGTGATATATATTTGAAATTCACTGATCTGATCATTTCTCATGATACACATATATTGAAATGCCACCATGTGCTGAAGATGTAAGGAATATTTCTACTTGTCAATGAAAATAGAAACATGTTGAAAAATTACAAAATAAAAGTAAGAACTCAACCCCATCTGTAAAAAAATTACCCGTCTAAACTATTCTTACTGGCCTTATCCCTAATAGTGAGCAAGTAGAAAAACTCAAATGTTTGGAATTAATAAATAAATGAATTGGCCCATCCATACAAAGGAATGTTATTTAGCAAAGAATAAATGAATCACCAACAAATACTATGGCATGGATTAACAGTAGAAATCTTATCCTCTGAAATCAGACAAAGAACTGCATAGTGCCTGAGTCTGTTTATACCAAATATGCAGAATAAATTAATCAATAACAACAGAAAGCAGATTAGCTGTTGTTTAGGGTTGAGTGTGATGGATTGGAGTACAATAAGTAGCAATATCCTAGATGTGGGATTTCTTTTTAGGGCAATGGGAATGATTTAAAATTGAATATGGTGATGGTTTCACGACTAATCTGTTAATATACCTAAATACCCTTGATTTGTTCACTTAAATAGATACAAAGTCAAAGCTTACAGTTAACCATTTACATAATATGCAAGTTTTATATCAGTATTGCTGTTTAAAAGAAAGTTACTTCTGATATGATAAGGTCAGAGAATATTTCTTAACATTGCACTTTTTCAGAGTACTAATATATGCCTTAGGTTTCAGTAGAAGATGAATTGGAGCTGTGCTCCAGAGGTGTGCATTACTAAGTAGTCCCTATCATTGTGTGGCATGGTTACTTATTACCTCAGTTGTAGTTTTAAAGAGGTTCCAGAGAAGTTGTTATCACTGTTTGTCTGTGTGTTCTTATCACTCCTTGCAGAATTGTTATCCTTTTCATAATGATTTTTAGTTGACTGTTGGACTACAAGATGATTTAACAGGGAAAGGCTCAGGATTACAAAGTTAAGAGGTAAAAACAGCGTGAGAGAGGGACAAAATTGTGTTAATTAGGTCAGTCAGTGAGTTGTGCCCCCCCTTTGCCAATTATGTATATAGTGGAAAGATCATAGTATATATGTGGTTCATTACTACCTAGTAACAGGTATTCTCTGTAGGTCTTGAGCCATATCTTTTTAGTATAAGTTTGAACAATGCATTCCTAGGCCAAGGACAAATCAAGGACATAGGTCTCCAACGAATTTGTATTAAGGGACCATCAAGAGACATATGCTTTTATACTCTTAATAATAATGATTTCTGGTTCTTAACCTGGAACTATTCAAATCCTACCATGATCTCCATCTTTTGGATGAATAGACAATATGCCAGTTCATCCCTTCCTGGCTTCTGGCTTGAACTTCATTTCTCACTCATTTCTGTCATTTAGTTTCAAGTTATTATGGCAATTTAGCATGTTCTTTCTGCCTTCCCTCCCTCCTTTCTTTTTTTCTCTCTTTCTTACTTCCATACCCCTTCTTCATACTAGCTAATATTTAGTTTTATACACACATAAAAGAAATTAAATTTTTTCTAGTAACTAGCCATAAAAATTCTCTGAATTCCATTTTTGGCTTTCTGAGATTGGCTAACTTTGCTTAAGATGATGTTCTCCTGTTCCATCCATTTACTTGCAAATGATAAGATTTCATTCTTCTTTATGGCTGAGTAAAATTCCATTGTGTATAAATACCACATTTTCTTAACCCATTGGTCAGTAGTGGGCATCTTGGCTTTTCCATAACGTGGCTACTATGAATAGTGCTGCAATACACTATTCATAGTAGTGCTGCAATCACTACTGGGTGATCAGGTGCATCTGGAGTAATCTGTGCCACATTACTCTGTGTATACCCCAGTTTTGGCATTGCTAGATCAAATTGATATCAGTGATATAGCTGTCTTCTGTTGCCAATTGCCAGTAAAAAGCTTTAGGCACCTGCTTGAGGATTGGCCATTCTCACAGATGCCCAGTGTGTCCAAGAGGAATAGCAGTTCTGCAGTTTGAGGAGCTGCTAAAGCTGGAACAGCATTATTTCAGTCACAGTATTTACCATTTCAGTGACTACCATCTACAAAACCTCCACCACCTGCACTTTGACTTCACCGTCTACCACTGCCTCCGTGATTGCAACTCCTCTGCTACCACTACCATCACAGAAGCTTTGGAGAATAAGGAGATGATGGAAACTAAGAATCTAGGGGCTTACTGGGCCACTCGCAGTAGTTGATCTCTCCTATACTTACTGATGTGAGTTGCTTCTCAAGGTGGCATATCATGTCACTAAGTAACATTATTTAACTGCACAAAATCAAACCATTAAACAACAAAATCAACTAAATGACAGCAATGTCTACATACCTATCAATATGAACACTGAATGTTAACAGGCTCAACTCCCCCAATAAAAGACACTATTTGTAAACTGGATTAAAAAGGAAGATCCAACAATTTGTTGTTTACAGGAGACTCATCTCAGTGAGAGAAATAAGCACTGGCTTATGGTGAAGGGCTAGAAGATTTACCAAGCCTCTGGCCCCTCCAAACAGGCAGGAGTAGCAATGCTTATCTCTGACAAAGTGGACTTCAAACTTACATTTACCAAATGAGATAAAGAAGGACACGCCATACTAATAAAAGGAGAAATACATCAAAAGGAAATAACAATTATGAACCTATATGCACTCAATGTCAGTGTACCAAATTTCATGAAACATACCCTGAAGGACCTAAAAGTGCATAAAGACTTTAACACAGTGGCAGTGGGAGATGGTAACACGCCCCTATCACCAACTGATATGTCATCTAAACAAAATATCAATAAAGAAATTCTAGAACTAAATCACACCATAGATCAAGTGGACCTAGAAGATTGACAGAATATTTCATTCAATATCCAAACAATATACATTATTCTCAGCAGCCCATGGAACTTTCTCCAAAATTGATCACATTTTAGGGCACAAAGAAAGCCTCAGCAAATATAAGAAAATAGAAATAATCCCATGCATTCAATCTGACCACAATGCATTAAAACTAGAAATCAACAACAAAAACAGCAATAAAAAACATGCAAACAATTGGAAGATGAACAACACATTGTTCAATTATCAGTGGGTCACTGATGAAATAAAAGAGGAAATTAAAAGTTTCCTGGAATTTAATGAAATTGAAAACACGACCTATGGGACACAAGAAAGGGAGTACAAAGAGGAAAGTTTATAGCCATGAGGGCATGTTATAGAAGCACAGAAAGATCTTAAATCAATGACCTAATGCTGCATCTCAAACTCATAGAAAAATAAAAACAAGCAAAACCCAGAACAAGCAGAAGGTGAGAAATAATAAAAACAAAAGCTGAAATTAATGAAATAAAAAAATACCTATAAAAATCAACAAAACAAAAAAGCTGGTTTTTTGAAAAATAAACAAGATTGGCAGACCCCTGCCAAACCAGACTAAAATGAGGCGAGGAAAACCCAAATCAGTAAAATCAGAAATGCAAAAGGGGAGATAACAAGAAGTACAATGTAAATCCAGGGAATCATCAAAGACTACTTTGAGAAACTATATCCCAATAAATTTGAAAATCTTCAAGAAATGGACAAATTTCTAGATACTTATGACAATCCAAAATTGAACCAAGAGGATATTAACCACCTGAACAGATCTATAACACAAAAAAATTGATGCACTGATAAAGAATCTCCCAAAAAAGAAAAGCCCAGGACCTAATGGACTCTTTGCTGAATTATATAGCATTTTAAAGAAGAAATAGTACCAACTCTCTTTAAACTGTTCCACAAAATAGAAAGGGAAGAAATAGTTCCTAACTCATTCTATGAAGCAGTATCACACTTATCCCAAAAGCAGACAAGGACACCTCCAAAAAAGGAGAAATATAGGCCAATCTCCTTAATGAACATCGATGCAAAAATCCTCAACAAAATAATGACAAACTGAATCCAATCACATATTAGAAAGACCATTACCCACGACCAAGTCAGCTTCATCCCAGTAATGTAAGGTGGTTCAATGTACTCAAATCTATAAAAGTAATACAGTACATTAATGAAGCAAAGAGAAAAACCACTTGGTCATTTCAATATATGCAGAAAAGCCTTTGATATGATCCAACACCCCTTCATGATAAAAGCTCTAAGAAGGCTAGAAATAGAAGGAATGTACCTCAACATTGTAAAGGCTATATATGACAAACTGGTAGCCAACATCATACTTAATGGAGAAAAACTGAAACCATTTCCCCTAAAATCAATAATGAGACAAGGGTGCCCACTATCCCCACTCCTATTCAACATAGTACTGAAATTCATACCAAAAGCAATAAAGCAAGAAGAAGAAATAAAAGGAATACAAATAGTTGAAGAAACAGTTAAAATATCCCTATTTGCAGACAACATGATTCTGTATCTTAAAGACCCACAAAACTCTACCCAAAAACTCTTAAACACCATAAACAGCTAGGTGGCAGGATACAAAATCAACTTACAAAAATCATTAGGGACAGAGATTCCAATATGGCAGCTAGAGGGAGGAAGCAGAAAGTGTGCCTCCTATAGTGAAATCTTCTAGAGATGCTGGAGACACACCTTGCAGGCAAAACCACCGAGAAGAGGCAAAACTTTGACCCCTGGACACCTCCAGCCAGTGCAGAGCATCTCCACTTCATGTTAAATGGAAAAATCAAGAGGGCCCCTGGGCTGACAGCCCCTGGCCTCCAGCCGCAAGCTGCCCACACCCAGACAGCTTGGGAAGACATGGACAAGGTGAGCTTAGCATTACCGCAGTACTCTCACAGACAACCCTGTGCCAGAGCAGCATAGCCCCCTGGACAGACCAACCTCCACCCAGGGAAAAAAGAGAAACTGAGTAATAAGCAATAAGAACAATAAAGACACGCTGGAAAGAGGGTGAGGGGCACTGAGTGCTGAAGCTTGGGGGAAGGGAATCCTTCCTGGAGCTGTAAATAAACAAGCCAGGAGGGCTAGAGAGGCTCTGGTGGGAGCGGGGGCGCACGCCCAGCAACCAGGGGCAGGAAAGCTTGTGGCAGAGGGAGGAAAACTCCACAGGAGAGGAGGGAAGACCCACTTCTCACGTGAACTGTAAACAAACATGGCAGCTGGCAGGAGCAGCAGCACCACCCAGTAACCATGAGCGGGAAAGCTTGTAAAAGTGGCGGTGGGAGGAAAACTGCACTGGAGAGGAGGGAAGACCCACTTCCCATGCGAACTGTAAACAAACATGCAGGCCTGAGAAAGCAGGTGCAGTGTCACCTCCCCCAGTGTGCTTGAAAGGGGAAAGCTTGTAGCAGATGCTCATGCACGGGAGAACTCTGAGTAAACAAAGCCTCCAGGGCCAGGTGAGTGCTAAGCTCATTCCTGAGATCTGCATAAATAACACCTCCAGCAACAGCAGGCTGACAGCAGTGGGCAGGCAACCCACCACCGCAGATACCATTCACAGAACTGTCTCCAGACTCTTTTACTTTTTTTTGTCTCTCCTTACCTTTGATGAGAAAACAACCTAACTACACCTGCTTTGCTGAAAAACTTACTGAAACTGTATTGCATTTGAACTTGGGACACTTTGTGGGTTTCTTTTTTGTGTGTGTGCAGTTTTATTCTACTTTATGCATCCCCTTTGATGAGACAACTACAGAACAACATGTGAGGCACCATCACCAGGACTGGAAACTGAGACAGATACCAAAATTATTAAGACTGAAACTTCGTTGCATTTGAACTTGGAGGATTTTTTATTATTAATATTGTTTTTATTTTTACTTTTTTATTTATCATTTTGTTTCATTTTAGCTTCATAAATATATTACGTTCATTTACTTATTTTTTTATCTTTATTCTTATCTTTATTCTTTTTATTTTTTATTTTCAATCCTCTCTCTGTCTCTCAAAGGCCTGTTCAGCTTACTGTCGATTAGTACACTAAAGCTCCCTGTTTATACCTTTGAAATCTTCTTGGCTGACATCTTGTTCTGTTTTCTCCCTCCAGTCTGTGTATTTGTTTTTCCCATTTCTTTAACTTCTTGCTTTCCATCTCAGCTCATCCTTCCATTCTAAATATTACCATTGCTATTATTACAAGCTAGAAAATAATTAATTGCACACAGTACAGGGACAGTAACAACACCAAAGACAATGACAGGAAGACAGAAAAAACAGGGAAACCAGTTTCCCCACAGCAAAAAATTAGTACAGGAACCAGAGGGGAATGAAGAAGAGAGGTACTCAGATCCAGACTACAACAAAATGAAGATAAACTATGCCAAAAGACCCAATGAAGCCCACAAGAATAATTTAAAAGAAGACATACTACAGGTACTCAATGAGAATTTTATAGAGATAAAACTGGATATGGTCAACCAAAACGTACAGGAGACACTCAAGAAAATCCAAGACAACAAAAATAGAGAATTTGAAAAAGCAAAAGAAGAAATAAAGGAAACCATAAAAGCACTGTATAAACACCAAACTGAAACAGAGGATGATGAATAAACAGATAAATGAACTGGAAAATCTCAGAAAAAAGAATGAAACAAAACTGCAAAAGAAAACGGAAGGCCAATCCAGCAGAATAGAACAAAGAGAAGACAGAATCTCAGAACTTGAGGATGAAATGGTAATTAAAGGAAAAAACAAAAAACTATTAATTAAACAACTCCAGAACTGTGAAAAGAAAATGCAAGAACTCACCAACTCCATCAAAAGACCAAACTTGAGAATCATGGGCATCGAAGAAGGAGAAGACGTGAAAGTGAAGGGAATGCATAATATATTCAACAAAATAATAATGAAAAGTTTCCCAAATCTAGACAAAGATATTCCCATACAGATGCAAGAGGCCTCCAGGACACCAAACAGACCAGATCAAAATAGAACTACCCCACGACATATCGTCATTGAAACCACCAGTTCAGGAACTAGAGAAAGAATATTGAAGGCTGTAAAAGAGAAAAAACAAGTAACATGCAAAGGTAAACCCATCAAAATCACAGCAGACTTCTCAACAGAAACATTAAAAGCAAGAAGAGTATGGGGTGAGATCTTCTGGGCACTGAATGAAAATAACTTCAACCCTAGGATGCTCTACACAGCAAAACTATCATTCAAAATAGATGGAGCAATAAAAGTCTTCCATGATAAGCAGAAACTAAAACAATATGTGACCACAAAGCCACCACTACAGAAGATTCTTCAAGGGATTCTGCACACAGAAAGTAAAACCCAGCTTAACCATGAAAAGACAGACAGCACCAAACCAAAGGAAAAGAAAAAGAAAGACAGTAGAGAGTAACCTCAACTTAGGTACACACAATCAAACCTTCAAACAACTAAGACAACTAAATGATAGGAATCACCACATACCTATCAGTACTAACACTTAATGTTAACGGACTTAATTCACCCATAAAAAGGCATCACTTGAAGAAATGGATTAAAAGGGAAGATCCAACAATTTGTTGCTTACAGGAGACCCATCTCACCGACAGAAATAAGCATAGGCTTAGGATGAAAGGCTGGAAGAACATTTACAAAGCCAATGGCGCCTGAAAACAGGCAGGAGGAGCAATACTTACCACTGACAAAGTAGACTTCAAACCAACATTGATCAAGTGAGACAAAGAAGGACATTCCATACTAATAAAAGGGGAAATAGACCAAAGGAAATAATAATTATGAACCTGTATACACCCAATGTCAGCCCACCCAATTTCATCAAACATACCCTGAAAGACATAAAAGCATATTTTAATGCCAACACAGTGCTTGTGGGAGATTTTAACACCCCATTATTGTCAATAGATAGGTCATCCAAACAAAAAATCAATAAAGATATCCAAAATCTAAAATATACAATAGATCAAATGGAACATCTTGATGGCTACAGAACATTTCATCCAACTTCTACACAATATACATTCTTCTCAGCAGCCCATGGAAACTTCTCCAAAATAGATCATACCCTACGGCACAAAGCAAGTCTCAAAAAATATAAGAAAATAGAAATTATACCGTGCATACTATCTGATCACAATGAAGTGAAAATAGAACTCAACAACAAAAGTAAAGACAAAACACATGCAAGCAGCTGGAAACTAAATAACTCATTACTTAATGAAGAATGGATCATTGATGAAATAAAAGAGGAAATTAAAAAGTTCCTGGAAGTCAATGAAAATGACAACACAACCTATCAGAACCTATGGGACACAGCTAAGGCAATACTGAGAGGAAAGTTTACAGCCATGAGTGCATATATTAAAAAGACTGAAAGATCCCAAATCAATGACCTAATGATACATCTCAAACTCCTAGAAAAACAAGAACAAGCAAATCCCAAAACAAATAGAAGGAGAGAAATAATAAAAATATAAGCTGAAATCAACAAAATAGAAACCAAAAAAACCATACAATGAAATAATGAAACAAAAATTGGTTCGTTGAAAAAATAAACAAGATCAATAGACCCCTGGCAAACCTGACTAAAATGAGGAGAGAAAAAACCCAAATTAGTAGAATTAGGAATGCAAAAGGGGAGATAACAACAAACACCATGGAAGTCCAGGAAATCATCCGAGACTACTTCAAGAACCTATATTCAAATAAATTTGAAAATCTTAATGAAATGGACAGATTTCTAAGTACAAATGATCATCCATAACTGAACCAAGAGGAAATTAATCACCCGAATACATCTATAACACAAAATGAAATTGAGGCAGCAATCAAGACTCTCCCCAAAAAGAAAAGTCCAGGACATGATGGATTCTCTGCTGAAATCTATCATACATTCAAAGAAGAACTGATACCAACCCTCCTTAAACTGTTCCATGATATAGAAAGGGAAGGAAAACTGCAAAACACATTTTATAAAGCCAGTATTACACTTATCCCAAAACCAGGCAAAGATACCTCCAAAAGGAGAACTATAGGCCAATCTCCTTAATGAACATTGATGCAAAATCATCAACAAAGTAATGGCAAACTGAATTCAACAACACATCAAAAAGATTATTCAACACGACCATGTAGGCTTCATCCCAGGGATGCAGGGGTGGTTCAACATACGAAAATCAATACACATAATAAACCACATTAACAGAAGAAAAGACAAAAACCACTTGATCATCTCAATACATGCAAAAAAAGCCTTTGATAAGATCCAACACCATTTCATGATAAAAGCTCTAAGAAAACTAGGAATAGAAGGATAGTACCTCAACATTATAAAAGCTATATATGACAAACCTACACCCAGCATTATACTTAATGGAGAAAAACTGAAACCATTTCTCTAAAATCAGGAACCAGACAAGGATGCCCACTATCTCCACTCCTATTCAACATAGTACTGGAACTCCTAACCAGAGCAATTAGGCAAGAAGAAAGAATAAAAGGAATACAAATAGGTAAAAAAACTGTCAAAATATCCCTATTTGCAGACCACATGATTCTATACCTTAAAGACCATAAAAACTCTACTCAGAAGCTTCTAGATATCATCAATAGGTACAGCAAGCAAGCACAATATAAAATCAACATAGAAAAATCATTAGCATTTCTATACACTAATAATGGACAAACTGAGAAAGAATATATGAAAACAATTCCATTTACAGTAGCCTCAAAAAAAAATCAAATACCTAGGTGTAAACCCCACAAAAGATGTGAAAGACCTCTACAAGGAAAACTATACACTTATGAAGAAAGAGATTGAGGAAGACTATAGAAAGTGGAGAGATCTCCCATGCTCATGGATTGGTAGAATCAACATAGTAAAAATGTTGATACTCCCAAAAGTAATCTACATGTTTAATGCAATTCCCATCAAGATTCCAATGACATTCATTAAAGAGACTGAAAACTCAACCATCAAATTTATATGGAAGCACAAGAGGCCACAAATAGCAAAGGCAATACTCAGTCAAAAGAACAGTGCTGGAGGTATCATGATCCCTGACTTCAAACTATATTACAAAGCAATAATGATAAAAATAGCATGGTACTGGCACAAAAACAGACATGAAGACCAGTGGAACAGAATAGAGGACCCAAATATGAAGCCACACAACTATAACCAACTTGTCTTTGACAAAGGAGCTAAAAACATATGATGGAGAAATAGCAGCCTCTTCAACAAAAACTGCTGAGAAAACTGGTTAGCAGTCTGCAAAAAACTGAAACTAGACCCATGTATACCACCGTATACCAATATTAACTCAAAATGGATCAAGGATCTTAATATCAGACCACAAACTCTACAGTTGATACAGGAAAGAGTAAGAACTATTCTGGAGTTAGTAGATATAGGTAAGAACTTTCTCAATGAAACCCCAGCCTTACAGCAACTAAGAGATAGCATAGATAAATGGGACCTCATAAAACTAAAAAGCTTCTGTCCATCAAAAAAACGGTCTCTAAATTGAAGAGAACACCTACAGAGTGGGAGAAAATATTTGCCAGCTACACATCAGACAACGGACTGATAACCAAAATATATAGGGAACTTAAAAAACTAAATTCTTCCAAATCTAATGAACCAATAAAAAATGGGCAGGTGAACTAAACAGAACTTTCTCAAAAGAAGAAATTTAAATGGCCAAAAAACACATGAAAAAATGCTCACATCTCTAGCAATAAAGGAAATGCAAATTAAAAGCACACTAAGATTCCACCTCACCCCTGTTAGAATAGCCATCATTAGCAACACCACCACCAACAGGTGTTGGCAAGGATGTGGGGAAAAAGGAACCCTCTTACATTGTTGGTGTGAATGTAAACTAGTACAACCACTCTGGAAAAAAAATTGGAGGCTACTTAAAAAGCTAAATATTGATCTACTGTTTGATTGAGCAATACCACTCTTGGGGATATACCCAAAAGACTGTGACACAGGTTACTCCAGAGGCACCTGCACACCCATGTTTATTGCAGCATATTCACAATAGCCAAGTTATGGAAACAGCCAAGATGCCCCATCACTGACGAATGGATTAAGAAAATGTGGTGTCTATACACAGTGGAATTTTATGCAGCCATGAAGAAGAATGAAATGTTATCATTCACCAGTAAATGTGTGGAATTGGAGAACATCGTTCTGAGTGAGGTTAGCCTGGCCCAAAAGACCAAAAATCATATGTTCTCCCTCATATGTGGACATTAGATCAAGGGCAAACAGAACAAGGGGATTGGACTTTGAGCACATGATAAAAGCGAGAGCACAAAAGGGAGGGGTGGGGATAGATAAGACACTTAAAAAATTAGCTAGCGTTTGTTGCCCTTAACGCAGAGAAACTAAAAGCAGATACCTTAAAAGCAACTGAGGCCAATAGGAAAAGGGACCAGGAACTACAGAAAAGGTTAGATTAAAAAGAATTAACCTAGAAGTTAACACACACTCACAGGAAATATATGTGTGTCAACTCCCTGTATAGCTATCTTATCTCAATCAGCAATATCACTTGTTCCTTCCTATTATTGCTTATATTCTCTCTTCAACAAAATTAGAGATAAGGGCAAAATAGTTTCTGCTGGGTATTGAGGGGATGGGGGGAGCAGGAGGGGGAGGAGTGGGTGTTAGGGAGGAAGTGGTGGCATGGGGGAGAAATAACCCAAGCCTTATATACACAAATGAATAATAAAACAATTTTAAAAAATTATTAGGTTTTTTATACACCAACAATGATCAAACTGAGAAGGAATATATGGAAATAATTCCATTCACAGTAGCCTCAAAAACATTAAATAACTAAGAGTAAATTTAACAGAGGTTGTGAATGACCTCTACAAGGAGAACTACAAACCTCTGAATAAAGAGTCCAAGGAAGCCTACAGAAATTGGAAAGATCTCCTGTGCTAATGGACTGGTAGAATCAACATAGTAAAAATGGCTATACTATCAAAAGCAATCTACATATTTAATGAAATTCCTATCAAAATCCCAATGACATTCATCACAGAGATTGAAAAATCTATCCTACTGTTCATTTGGAAATACAAGAGACCACAAATAGCCAAAGCAATACTCAGCAAAAGAGCAACACTGGAGGTATCACAATACCCGAATTCAAGACATATTACAAAGCAATGGCAATAAAAACAGCACGGTATTGGCACAAAAACAGATATGAATACCAGAAGAACAGAATAAAGGACCTGGATATGAATCCACACAGCTATACCCACCTGATTTTTGACAAAAGCTCCAAAAACATATGGTGGAGAAAAAACATCATCTTCCACCAGTGTTCCTGGGAAATGTGGTTATCTGCCAGCAGAAAACTGAAACTAGATCCATGTTAATCACCCTGTACTAGTATCAATTCTAAGTGTATCAAGGACCTCAATATCAGATCCAAAACTCTGAAGTTAGTACAGGAAAGAGCAGAGAAGTCTCTGAAAGAAATAATTATGGGGAATCCACCTCACTCCTGTTATTATAGATATCATCAAAAACACCACCAACAACAAATGTTGGCAAGGATGTTGGGAAAAAAGAACCCTCATACACTGATGGTAGGAATGGAAGCTAGTACAACAACTTTGGAAAATAATACAGAGGCTTCTTTAAAAATTAAGCATAGATCTACTGTATGATCCAGCAATCCCACTCCTGAGGATATACCCAAGGGAATGCTACTCAGCTTACTCCAGGGGAACTTGCACACCCAGATGTATTGCAGCTCCATTCACAATAGCCAAGTTATGGAAACAGCCAAGATGCCCCACTACTGATGAATGGATTAAGAAAATGTGATATTTATACACAATGCAATTTTACTCAGCCATGAAAAAGAATGACATTATGTCATTCACAGGTAAATAGGCGGTACTGGAGAACATGATCTTAAGTGAAATTAGCTAGGATCAGAAAACCAAAAACTGAATGTTTTCCCTCATATTTCAGTCTTTAGAGTTAAAACAAATGCAGTAATATTATTCACTTGGGTCGCACACTAAGGGGAGAACACATACAGGAGGAATAGGGAAAGGTAGGAAACCCAAAATTTGAAAGTGTTTGATGTCCCTACTGCAGAGGAGCTAATACATTAACCTTAATGTGACAGAGGTCAATATAGGAAGGTGACCTGGAATTAGTGAAGATGTCTGGGGGAGATGACTCAATTAGGGTTGTAATACACTTGTGCATGGAAGCAATGCTAGGATTCTCTCTGTATAGCTGTCCTTATCTCAACTGGCAAAACTGCTATATCTTTCTTATTGTTCCTTATGTCTACACTTTGAGAAGTGGGTAGAACAGGTTCGGCCTAGAAGAGAGGGGGGTAGGGTGAGAAGGAAGAGATAGGGGCAGGGGGATGAAATGGCCCAAAGAATGTATGCACGTATGAACAAATGAGTAAGAAAAAATAAAAGGTGAGAACAATTTATATGAGTTCATATTTGGATATTAAATATTTTATAGAGTTACAATTTCAAGGTGTTTTTCTGTCCATTATGGTAAATAATGATAGTATTTATATTACTTTACCTTGATTTTGCTTTCTGCATCTAAATCTGTTGAATAGAATAGCCAGAAAATGGGGTTCACAGTGATATTTTCTTATCTTTCTCCTGACTTTCAAACCAAATCTTATAGAACTTTTAACCATGAACCCTGCATTCACATATGCACTTGAAGCAAATTATAACAGACATTTTACAAAAGCCTTTCTATTTTCCTTTGCACTTAAAGACTTCTGAGTAAACTATAGTTTTCATCTCTGTGTCTTCACAAATAGTCTCTTCTAAATGAAATGTTCTCTTACCTTTCTCCTAACTTTCTTTTAAGTTATGTCTGGAGTAACTTGCAGATTCCTTGAAAGCTATCTCTGTTCTGATAGGGCAAACTGACTGTTGACTCCGTACAGAGGTTCCAGCTTCCTCTCTGACATTAAGGCACACAGCAAGAAAGCCTATTCTCTGGAAAATGTGTCCTTCAGGATTTCTAGGTTCTAAGAATCCAGCAATGAGCAAGACAGATGCTTGTTTTCTTTCCCCATTGATGTTCAAACCCTCCAGGAATGTGAAATTCCACAAACTGTTAAATAATTTTTTCATGTCACCTTATACCAATATTTTCTTGTGAGGCAGGACATTGCACTGTGCATGGAATAGTAGACTTTAAAATATTTATTTTTCATTTTGATTTTCACATAATTATTGTATATATGTTTTCAGTACAGTGTGATAATTCAGTATATACATCAATATTTAGGGATCAGGCCAGGGTTAGGAGAATTTCCATGTCCTGACCAATGTTCTTTCTATATTTATGGTGTTCAAACACCTGTCTTAGTTTTCCTTTATAAAGTATATACTAGGATATTGTGGGTAATATTCACCTCACCTTAGTGTAGAACATTAGAATTTATTACCCCTTACTAACTGTGTATTGTTTCTTATTATTCAGCCTCCCTCTATCTCTCTTACCCCTACATTTCCTTGCTTTAATAATTACTATTCTACTCTATTCTTGGTAATCAAATTGTAAACTACCACATGTGATTGAAAACATGTGGCATTTGTCTTTCTGTATCTATATAATTTCACTTAATCTGACTTTAATATTTAGCAGCATCTCCTTGATGAGATTGGAAGAAATGCCATGTCAAACACACCATGTGCCAGTCTTTGGCAGCATCAATTTTGCTTTTCAATACTGAGATTGGCCTCTCTTACTGTGAGAACTCACAACTTGCCTGTTAACCCCAGGTTTTCACCTCCACCCTGCCTCTCTGCATTCCCATTTGCCTCCATATGAATAACTCATAAATCCTTCACTTATATTCATTGATCTTCACCCCTAGTTTACCCTCCATCCTAAAGGCTTTGAAACTCTGCAAGGTGGCCAAAGTCTCCTCAGAGAGCTGCTACTATTTCCTTGGACTAACAAGAAAATTGGCCATTATTTAGCTCTGCTAAAATGGTCCCAAATATATGCTCAGAGAATTTGTTTGAATATGATGGCATCTACTCAGCTCATAGTTTTTATTTTGCCACTCACCTGTGGCCAAATCCTCTTCCAGGAGGGAGCAGTTCTTCACAGATAGGCAAGGGCAAATAAGAATGGAAAGAGATTGGCTTTATTTAGTTTCATCCTCTAGTGGTGTTAGTAGTAGATAACATTGTTTTGTTTCAATCCTACTTCAAAACAGTTGTTCATGATGTATTTCATTTAAACATGGAAATAGATAAGTCACCCTGGGTCTTTGGTTCTTCAATCTAGAGTATATTCTGTTACATAAATGTGCTACACTTTTACCTTGTTAACCTGACTATCGGTGTAGGGGTTTTTCACATGAAATGTTAGTATAGACAGAAAAGGGATCATCCCCTTTTCTGCCCATACACTGTTACGAGGGAATTAGACATGTGGGTCTTGGGTGGTGATAACGTGAGAGTCAAATGCGTTAAGGGACTAGTACTAAGTAAAATGTACCTTTCTGTTGCAGAAATACTCTTGTTAAACTTCCCTCCAAAGAACCTGAGAGGCCTGAGACCTCCAATTTATGTGTTACTACTGTCCTCATGTGTCTCCATTTGGAACTTCAACAATCAGGAGACAAGTCTCAGAAATGGTGAAAACCAGCACCCATGCCCGGCTTTGAGAATGTCCTCCATTTCCTGTGACACTAAGGGTGGACTGTCCTGGGAAGCAGACAACCAGAAGACTGTTGGTTGATGGGAACTAACTAATATAGCCAAATATTTACTGGCATTTCCTATGCTTTCCCTCTCTTAATTGTGGGCTTCAAATAAACTATATAATGCAGGAAAAGATATGGGGTCTCACAACTGGTGTCAGTGTACAAAACTATGACCTGCATTTTGGTTGTTTTTCCTCTTCCTCTGTTATCTCCTCTTCCTCCTTCTTCATTCTCTCCTTCCTTTTCTTCTCTTCTCTTCATCCATTTTTTCTTTTACTTTCTCCTCTCTACTCCTCCTCTTTAGGATTTTTCTTCTCCTCCAACTTTTTCATTTTTCTGTCCTCAACCACTTCCACTTTGTCCCTCCTTCCCTTCCCTTCTTCACTTTCTTCTTTTTGCTTCCCAGAATCATTTGTCATCTTTCTTAACCTCCTCTACTTCTACTTCTTGTTTCTCTTTCTCTCTCCTTTCTATTTTCCCTTCATTCCCTTTCCTTTCTCTTTGCTACCTTTCCCATTAGCTTGTCCTTCTTCTTCAAATTTCTCTTCCTACTTTTCTCCTTCTCCACCTCCTCTTCCTTATTCCTCCTCCTTTTCTTGTTTTCCTTCTCATCTTCTGATGATCTTCTTCTTTCTTGCTCCTTCTCTTCCTCTTTTTCCTTCTTCTTGTCCTTCTCCTCCTTTTATTTCTGACAACCCCTTGTCCCTGGTTTCTTCTCTTACCTATGGAAAGGCTCATACTGACCAGAATTCTTTCCTCTATTAATGAAAAACTGAGGTCTTCTCATAGTGACTTTGGGAAAAGACATTCATGACTTCACAAGACTTGGGGTGACACAGCCCCACTTGTGTCCCTCATTGCACTTTTATAAGATGCTCTTAGCAAGAAAATAACAGCTAAAGTCAATTCCAGCTGCCTGAACTACAGAAACTATGACACCTTAACTATTGGTTGTTTAAAGCTGAGAATATGTTACACTTACAATGTTTGCAAGATTTTGTTCCATGTATACATACATATATATATATGTAAACTTACATATAGAAAGATCATACATATATTCATATATATTTATATAGAGAGAGAAATTTTAAAGGTTTTGTGTAAGTTATGTTTGACTATAAAATACCCAGATGAGGAAGCAATGATCATTTTGAAAATAATCTACCTAAGAGGTTAAGAAAAGCAGATATGAAACAAATAACTGATAAGCTATTAGTAATATGCATAAGAACAATCATTGAAAAAAGATACTAAGTTAGAAAATTAATCATTTACAAATTCCAAGGTAAGTAGTATTTCTGAAAACTTTCCCTAAGAGAAAAAAAAATATCAGCATGGAAAAAATTATTATTTTGATTTAAATATTCCCGTATTCTTATTGTGACCAAAAGTTTCACACATGAATTCTATCAAACATTAAAGGAGAACTGACATTCAAAGAGGAGTTCTCAGGGAAATGTCAAATTTAACTAAAGTAAGATACCATATAATCCCAGTTACAATAACATCTATCAAAAAAAATAGAAAATGCTAGTAAGGTTGTAGATGAAAATGAATATTCTGAAATTTTCAGTGGCAATGTAAATTGGTATAGCCATTGTGGAAAACAGTATGGAGGTTCTCAAAATAAGTAAAAATGTAGCTCTATATGATCTTCTCATCTCATGGATGACTTCACATACAAGAAAATAGTATTTTAAAGGGAAGTTAACTCGCATAGTTTGCACTATTCACAGTAGCCAAGATACAGAATGAGCCTAGCTACACTTGAACAGATGAATGGATAAAGATAATTTGGTGTTGGGCCATGGCTTAAGCTTTGAGCACCTGCTAACCATGGTCAAGGCCCTAAGTTCAAACATCAGTAGTACAAAAAAGGAAAGTCATAAAAAACGGTTTCTGGGGCTCTGGTAAGGTGTTAGCACAATAACATCACCTGGCATCTAACCTCAGGGAATACTTAGTTGGTCTGCTATTCTCACACCAATTTCCCTCCATAACTGCTAAGGAAGTTAGTGCTGGTAGACAGCAGTTTTGATTCCAACAACATTTTTTGAGCTTAACAGTAGTCATTCTCAGATGCAGATCTATGGGCTCTAGCATGGAAGCTGTAATGTAAAGTTACATGTAGTCCCATTCTTGATTGTTAAAACAGTAGAGAAACTATTGAGAGAAGTTACACCCAAACCAAAGGCATCATAGAAACTTCCATGAGGCAAAAGATGGATTCTTGAGGTCTGAATGAACAATGTTGCCAGCCAATGTTCCTACTATGAAATTGTAGCAGTTTGGACCTAAGCAGTGGGAGGTGAAGCAGAGCACAGCAGTTCAAACCAGAAAACAACAGTGCTGGTGCAGAAAATAACACACTGTACATTGGTAGAGACCTGAAAGAAGGAAGAAGCTGAAGTTAAATGGGAAGTGAAAGACTTGAGGATCGAGAGCCCAGACCACAAAAGCCCTCACTGGAGTTTGATTCAAATCACCATGTCCCATGATGGGAAACCAGTCCATGGCTGTGAGTAGGCACAATTCCAGAGTCAAGTCTCCCAGTATTCTGCCACTTACTGGATTGAAGTTTTAGACTTGAGGAAAAATACAAGCTGATTTGGAAAACAATTGAAATTCTGACTTAATTTTTTTTTGTTTTGGTTTGTATTGATTTATTTTTCCACACTTGATTTGGGTAACATTGTCCTCTTTCTCATTTTCTCTTTAGTTCTACATTCCTTCCTTTCCTTTTTTTGCAGACTATACATTTGTGCCATGACACACACCTTTCAGTATTCAATTTTGACCTGTATCTGTGTATTTGCACACTTATTTTCATCACTTATTTATTCTTTTTTTTATTTGTTATTCATATGTGCATACAAGGCTTGGGTCATTTCTCCCCCCTGACTCCACCCCCTCCCTTACCACCCACTCCACCCCCTCCCTCTGCCCCCCACCCCTTCAATACCCACCAGAAACTATTTTGGCTAATTTCTAATTTTGGAGTAGAGAGTATAAGCAATAATAGGAAGGAACAAGGGATTTTGCTGGTTGAGATAAGGATAGCTACACAGGGAGTTGACTCACATTAATTTCCTGTGTGTGTGTGTTACCTTCTAGGTTAACTCTTTTAGATATGACCTTTTCTCTAGTTCCTGGTGACCTTTTCTCTAGTTCCTGGTCCCCTTTTCCTATTGGCCTCAGTTGCTTTTAAGGTATCTGCTTTAGTTTCTCTGCGTTAAGGGAAACAAATGCTAGCTAATTTTTTAGGTGTCTTACCTATCCTCACCCCTCCCTTGTGTGCTCTCGCTTTTATCATGTGCTCAAAGTCCAATCCCATTGTTGTGTTTGCCCTTGATCTAATATCCACACATGAGGGAGAACATACGATTTTTGGTCTTTTGGGCCAGGCTAACCTCACTCAGAATGATGTTCTCCAATTCCATCCATTTACCAGCGAATGATAACATTTCGTTCTTCTTCATGGCTGCATAAAATTCCATTGTGTATAGATACCACATTTTCTTAATCTATTCGTCAGTTGTGGGGCATTTTGGCTGTTTCCATAACTTGGCTATTGTGAATAGTGCCACAATAAACATGGGTGTGCAGGTGTCTCTGGAGTAACCTGTGTCACAGTTTTTTGGGTATATCCCCAAGAGTGGTACTGCTGGATCAAATGGTAGATCAACGTCTAGCTTTTTAAGTAGCCTCCAATTTTTTTTTCCAGAGTGGTTGTACTAGTTTACATTCCCACCAACAATGTAAGAGGGTTCCTTTATCCCTGCATCCTTGCCAACACCTGTTGTTTGTGGTGTTGCTAATGATGGCTATTCTAACAGGGGTGAGGTGGAATCTTAATGTGGTTTTAAATTACTTTGTGTTTAAATTACTGGTTTGGGTTACCTTTCTATTGTTGAAAGTATGATATTGAAGTCTCTCATTATTATTATTATTATTATTATTATTGTAGTGGTGGCTTGGTGGTCACATATTGTTTTAGTTTCTTCTTATCATGGAAGACTTTTATTGCTCCATCTATTTTGAATGATAGTTTTGCTGGGTAGAGTAACCTGTGGTAGAAGTTATTTTCATTCAGTGCCCAGAAGATCTCACCCCATGCTCTTCAAGTTTTTAATGTTTCTGTTGAGAAATCTGCTGTGATTTTGATGGGTTTACCTTTTTATGTTACTTGTTTTTCTCTCTTACAGCCTTCAACATTCTTTCCCTAGTTTCTGAACCTGTTGTTTTAATGATAATATTTTGTGGGGTAGTTCTATTTTGATCTGGTCTGTTTGGTGTCCTGGAGGCCTCTTGCATCTGTATGCAATTTTCCATTATTATTTTGCCGAATATATTACTCATTCCCTTCACTTGCACCTCTTCTCCTTCTTCAGTGCCCATTATTCTCAAGTTTGGCCTTTTGATGGAGTTGGTGAGTTCTTGCATTTTCTTTTCACAGGTCTTGAGTTGTTTAATTAATAGTTCTTTGGTTTTTCCTTTAATTACCATTTCATCTTCAAGTTCTGAGATTCTGTCTTGTGTTTGTTGTATTCTTCTGGATTGGCCTTCCGTTTTGCTTTGCAGTTCTGTTTCATTCTTTTTTCTGAGGTTTTCCATACCCTGAGTGGTTTCCTCTTTAATGTTGTGTATTTTTGTCCTGAGTTCATTTATCTGTTTATTCATCATGTTCTCTGTTTCACTTTGGTGTTTATACAGTGCTTCTATGGTTTCCTTTATTTTTTCTTTTGCTTTTTTAAATTCTTTATTTTTGTTGTCTTGGAATTTCTTGAGTGTCTCCTGTACATTTTGGTTGACCCTATCCAGTATCATCTCTATAAAATTCTCATTGAGTACCTGTAGTATTTCTTCTTTTAAATTATTCTCATGGGCTTCATTGGGTCATTTGGCATAATTTATCTTCATTTTGTTGGAGTCTGGATCTGAATATCTGTTTTCTTCATTCCCCTCTGGTTCCTGTGCTAATTTTTTGCTGTGGGACACTGGTTTCCCTGTTTTTTCTGTCTTCCCATCGATGTCTTTGGTGTTGTTACTGTCCCTGTACTGTGTACTGTTAAGTGTTTTCTAGCTTGTAATAATCACAATGGTAATATTTAGAATGGAAGGGTGAGCAGAGATGGAAAGCAAGAAGCTAAAGGAAAGGTAAAAGCAAATACACACACAAGAAGGAGAAAACAGAACAAGGAATCAGACAATAAAGTTTCAAAGGTATAAACAGGAACATTAGTGTACTAATTGACAGTAAGCTGAACAAGCATTAGAGAGACAGAGAGAGTATTGAAAATAAAAAATAAAAAAAATAAGAATAAAAATAAAAAATAGGTAAATGAAAGAAATATCTCTATATAAAAATAAAATAAAATGAAAAATAGAAAATTTTTTTATAAAAACCAAAAAAACAAAAAACCTCCAAGTTCAAATGCAATAAAATTTCAGTCTTAATAATTTGGGTGTCCATCTCACTCTCCAATCCTGGAGATGGTGCCTCAGATGTTGTTCTGTAGTTGTCTCATCAAAGGGGATACATAAAGTAGAACAGAACTACACACACACACACACACACACACACACAAACCCCACCAACTGTCCCAAGTTCAAATGCAGTAGTTTCAGTAAGTTTTTCAGCATGCAGGTGTAATTCAGTTGTTCTCTCATCAACAGTAGGGAGAAAAAGAGAAAAAAAGAAAAAAAAACAAAAAAAAGAGTCTGGACACAGTTCTGAGAATGGTATCTGCAGCTGTAGCTTGCCTGCCCACTGCTGTCAGCCTGTTTTTGCTGGAAGTGTTATTTATGCAGATCTCTGGGGTAAGCTTAGCACTCACCTGGTGCTGCAGGCATTGTTTACTCAGAGTTTTCCTGTGAGCCTCTGCTACAAACTTTCCCCTTTCCAAGCACTGGGAAAGGTGACACTGCACCCGTGTTCTCAGGCCTGCGTTTTTATTTACAGTTCATGTGGGAAGTGGGTCTTCCCCCTTCTCCTGTGAAGTTTTCCTCCCACCGCCACTTTTACAGGCTTTCTGGTTCCTGATTACTAGGCAGTGGTGCTACTCCTGCCAGCTGCCATGTTTGTTTACAGCTCACGTGGGAAGTGGATCTTCTCTCCTCTCCTGTGGAGTTTTCCTCCCTCCACCACTCTCACAATCTTTCCCACTCCTGGTTGCTGGGCATGCATCCCCACTCCCGCCAGAGCCTCTCCAGCCCACCCGGCTTATTTCTTTGCCATCCCGGGAAGGATTCCCTTCCCCCAATATTTGGTGCTCAGTGTGCCCCACCTTCTTTCCAGCTTGTCTTTATTGTTCTTATTGCTTATTAGTCAGTTTCTCTTTTTTGCCCGGGTGGGGGTAAGTCTGTCCAGGTGGCTATGCTGCTCTGGCCCAGACTTGTCTGTGGGAGGACTGTGGTACCGTGAAGCTCACCTTGTCTGCATCTTCCCAAGCAATCTGGGCATGGGTGACTAGTGGCCCAGGGGCCCTCCTTGTTTCTCCATTTAATGTGAAGTGGAGATTCTCTGCGCCAGCTGGAGGTGTGGAGGGATCAAAATTTTTCCTCTTCTCAATGATTTTGCCTGCAAAGTGTGTCTTCAGTGTCGCTCCAAGATTTCACTATAGGAGGCTCACTTTCTGCTTCCTCCATCTAGCCACCATCTTCGAATTGTCCACTTGTTTATTCTTTACTTCTGTCTAGAAATAGAACAGCTCTCTTAATTGTATTTCTATTGTCTGTATTTCCTCATTCCTAGTCCTTTTTTGTTGCCTATACACTTACCAGGTAACTAGGTTGCCAAATACTTTGTATATGTGTATTTCTCTTATTTTCTCTTTTCCTTTATTCCTCAATAAAATATAAACTATATATTCCCAACCTATCACATTCTTCTCTATCATTAATCCCTTATGTGAACTTTTGCTGCCACTCCTTCTTTCCTTTTTTTTGGTTTCCAAATGGGTTTATTTATATTGTCTTCAATAAATTCTTGACCTAGTAAGGTATAGGGGTATGTACTTGTAGTTCTAACTGCTTGGGAGGCTAAGGCAGGTATATCACTTGAGGCCAGGACCTTGAAGCCTGTCTGTGCAACATAGTGAGAACCCATCTTGAAAAAAAAAGGAAAAGAGAAAAGAAAATCCTTGACTTAAAATCTTTTAGAGAGATAAGTTGCTTCAAGACCTTGAGAACACTGTTCATTTTTTCCATTATTTTAAAATTTTAAAATCATACAATGTGATCCACTGAGTGAGAGGTGGGTAGGACAGAATGGACTCATTGTAGGTTCTGGAATGAGTTGTAACTTTTCTTCTAGAAAAGATATATTATAACTTGCTGTATCTGATAGTTAATGCATTTTCCCATGTCATTGATGAAGGTGATGCTATTTATCACCTTGGATCAGGCTCAGAGAGTTATTTCTGAAGAAATAGACTAGGATTTTGAAACACACTAATACTTTTCATGTTCCTTCTTTCCTAATAACAAAATATACCCTGTGTTATTCTTTGGCATTATCTCTTTAACTACTTCCAATTACAACCATTATTACCTAAGTTCATACAGATCACAAAGAGTTATCTTTGAACCTATATTTATCTAATGATACTTGAACAGTACCATGATTGATCTTCATTAGGGATTCCTGTAATCTTGAGCTTGTGGTTTATCAGCTGTCATAGCTGCTGCAGCTAAGCTCCTCCATGAGTGGAGAAGACTCTGACACAATAATAATGAGAGACTTCAATATCATACTTTCACCAATAGACAGGTAACCCAGACCAGTAATTTAAACAGAAACTGTACAATTAAATGACACTACAGTTCATATGGACTTTGAAAACATCTACAAAGTATTTCATCCAGCAGCTACAGAATTCACAATTCTTTTCAGCAGTCTGTGCAACTTATTCCACAATATTTCATATTTTAGAATAAAACTCAAGTCTCAACAATTATAAGAAATTTGAAATATCACAGCATATTATATCAGACCACACTGGAATGAAAGTAGAAATCAGGATCAAAAGAAAACATACAATATTCAAATACATGGAGACTAAACAATACACCTTTGAATAGCTAATGGTATTAAAGAAATAAGGAATATGGAAACTAAACAATTTGCATGGATGTAAATGAAAGGAAAAATTTTACCAGAACCTTTGGACAGAGGATTGTTATTCAGAATATACAAAGTGCTCAAAACTCAAAGACAAAAATAATAAATAACCCAATTAGTAAATGGTCAAATGTATTGAACAAGTACTTCTCAGAATAGAAACAAATAGAATATAAACACAAGGAGAAATGTTAAATATAAACCATAAAGAAAATATATATATAATATATATATATATATATAAAACCATAAAGAAAATGGAATGTAAAATAAAATGACACAAAGATTCCTTTTCATCTCAGTCACAATGGCTATATTGAAGACAAACAGCAAATGTTAGCAAGGATGTGGATGGGATTGTAAAGTAGTGCAGCCTCTATGGAAATTAGTATTGCAGTTCATCCAAAAGCTAAAAATAGATCTGCTTTACCACTCTTGGGCATAAATCTGAAGGAGTATAAACCAGCACACATAGAGACAACTGAGAATTCATATTTATCATGGCACTTTTCACAATATTCAAAATATGCCATCATTCCAGATGCCCAAAAAGTGATGGATGGATAAAGAAAATGTGGTTATACACAATTATTCAATCATAGAACAAGAACAGAATTATGTCATTTAAAAAAAATGGATGGAACTGCAGATCACCACATTAAGTGAAATAAGCAAAGCTCAGAAATCCAGGTATTTCAATCACGTTAGGAATCTACACCTAAAATGTTAATATTAACATTAATAATGTAACATGAGTATTGAAAGGGAATGTGTGGGAGCAAATGAAATCAGCAGAATGGGGAGGGGAGAGGAGAGGGTACTAAAGGGTGAAGAAGTTAAAAATATATACATATGAAAGACAGCATAATGAAACCCACTGAATATACTTTGACAAAGGTGAAGGGAAGATGGAAGTACTAATATAACTTTACATGTATTACACATATCTATGAAGTTTTCTACCTGAAATTCCCTTGCACAATTAATAATATATTAGAAAGTGAAAATGAAAATAAAATTCATAAAAAGAAATGACAAAGTGGTATATATACATAATGGACTATTACTCAGTCACAAAATATAAGATCCTGTCATTTGCAACAAAATGGATGGAACATTAAGGATTTCGTATTAAATGACATAAGCCAGACACAGCATGACAATTATTGTCTTGTTTCTTTCTTTATACTTATTTATGTATTACTATTATTATTAAGTTATTCACATGTGTGTACATTGTTTGGGTCATTTCTTCCCCCGCCCCCCTGCCCCACACTCTCCCCCATTCCCTCCTCGCTTCCAGGCAGAACATGCTCTGCCCTTATATCTAATCTTGTTGAAGAGAACATATAGGCATAATAAGGAAGACAAAACGTTTTAGCTAGTTCAGTTAAGGATAGGTATACGGAGAAATTCCTAGCATTGCTTTCATGTACAAATGTGTTAGAACCCATGTTGATTCATCTCTAACTGATCTTTACACTCGTTCCTGATCCCCTTCTCATGTTGACCTATGTCACTTTAAGGTTTCTGTATTATTTCTTCTCGAGTGGGGACATCAAACGCTTTAATGTTTTGGGTTTTCTACCTATGCCCATATCTTCCATATGTGCTCTTGCCTTGTCATATAATTCAAGTCCAACCATTTTGTTGTGTTTGCCCTTGACCTAAAGTCCACATATGAGGGAGAACATATGATTTTTGGTCTTTTGCACCTGGCTAACCTCGCTCAGAGTGATGTTCAAAAGTTCCATCCATTTACCTGTAAATGATAAGATTTCATTCTTTTCATGGCTGAGTAAAATTCCATGGTATATAAATACCACATTTTCTTGATCCATTCATCAGTAGTGGGGCATCTTCATTGTTTCCACAACTTGGCTATTGTGACTAGTACTGCAATAAATGTAGGTGTGCAGCTAACCTGTAACCTGTGTTGCATTTCTTTGGGTATATCGCCAGGAGTGGGATTGTTGGATCATATGGCAGGTCTATGTTTAGATTTTTAAGAAATCTCCAAATATTTTTCCACAGTGGTTGCACCAGCTTGCATTCTCCTCAACAGTGGATTAATGTTCTTTTTTTTTCACATCCTCGCCAGCACTTGTCAGTGGTGGTGCTTTGGATGATAGCCTAGGAGTAAATTTAACAAAGGATGTGAATAACCTCTACAAGGAGACTTACAAACTCCTGATGAAAGAGATGGAGGAAGACTACAGAAGATGTAAAGATCTCACATGCTCATGGATTGGTAGAATCAACATAGTAAAAATGATTATACTACCAAAAGCAATCTACAGGTTTAAAGCAATTCCCATCAAAATCCCAATGAGTTTCATCACTGAGATTGAAAAACCTACCTTAAAATTCATTTGGAAACACAAAAGACTGCAAATAGCCAAGGCAATACTCAGTCAAAAGAACAATGCTGGAGGTATCACAATGCCTGACGTCAAACTATATTACAAAGCAATAGCAATAAAAACAGCATGGTACTCGCACAAAAACAGACATGAAGACCAGTGGAACAGAATAAAGGACCCAGATATGAACCCACACAACTATACCCACCTTATTTCTGACAAAGGTGCCAAAAATATATGATGGAGAAAAGACAGCCTCTTCGACAAATGTTTCTGGGAAAAGTGGTTAACCATCTGCAAGAAACTGAAACTAGACCCGTGTCAATCACCCTGTACTTGTATCAACTCAAAATAAATCAAGGACCTAAATATCAGACCTGAAACTCTGAAGTTACTACAGGAAAGAGCAGGAAACACTCTGGAACAAATAGGTATAGGCAAAGACTTTGTCAACAGAACCCAGCAGGTCAGCAACTAAGAGAAAGGGTGGTCAAATGAGACTTCATAAAATTAAAAAGCTTCTGCACAGCAAAAGAAATGGTCTCTAAACTGAAAAGACCACCCACAGAGTGGGAGAAAATATTTGTCAGCTATACATCAGATAAGGGACTGATAACCAGAATATACAGGGAACTTAAGAAACTAAACTCTCCTAAAACCAATGAACCAATTAAAAATGGACAACTGAACTAAACATAACTTTTTCAAAAGAAGAAGTTTAAATGGCCGAAAAAAATGCTCTCCATCTCTAGCCATAAAGGAAATGCAAGTAAAAACCACACTAAGATTCCACCTCACCCCTGTTAGAATAGCCATCATCCAAAACCTATTACTTTCAAAATGCTAAAAAAAACACTAAGTGAGATGGTCTCATATGTCTCTCCCATCTATAAGAAGTCCCATTAAGTTAGTAACATCCTTGAGCAAGAAGACTAAGCAGGTTCAATGACTTCCTCCTACAGATGGGAAGCAAGCAGAGTATGAAGCAAACTCTCAGTGATGGCAATGACTGCCATCTAAATCAGTTGTCTACCAAGCCAGAACTCTAATTGCCAAAAATTTTCAGGCACTTTATTTTAGGAAACTATTCTCGAGATTCCAAGATGGGGACTAGAGGGAGGAAGCAGAAAGCATATTTCCTAAAGTAAAACCTTGGAGAGATGCTGGAGATACACCTTGCAGGAAAAACCACTAAGAAGAGGCAAAACTCCAACTCCTCCACACCCCCAGCCCACACATAACATCCCCACTCCAGGTTAAACAGAGAAACAAGGAAGGCTCCTGTGCCACCAGATGCCAGCTCCCAGACTGCTTGGGAAGACAAAGGTGACCAGGTGAGCTAAGCAGCACGTGGTACTCCTACAGACAATCCTGGGCCAGATCAGCATAGCCCCCTAGACAGACTGACCCTCACCCAGCAGGAAAAAAAGGGAAAAAACAAACTGAATAATAAACAAGCAGCTGGAAGAAAATAAATAAAAAGACACGTAGCAAAGTGGGTGGGGTGCCTGAGCCCCAGAGAACTAGGGAGGGGTAATCACTCAGGCAAACTGTAAATAAACAAGCCTGCCAGAGAAGACAGAAGTGGCAGCACCCGCCCAGCAACCTTGGAGAGGGGAAAGCTTGTAACTGCAGCTGTCATGTGGAAAGTGCCACCAGAGGGGGTGGAGGGCCACTCCTCATGGAAAAAGACGGCAATTGCAAAAGGCCTGTAGGGCTGTATACTGAAAAAGAAAAGGGATTCATCCAGGAGAACTCTAAATAAACAAAGCCTGCAGCAGATGGCTGAAAATAGGAGGCAGGTGAGCTGCAGCCTCAGATTGACATTCACAAAGCTGTCTCCAGACTCGCCTTTTTGTTTTCCTCTCTCTTTGGTGAGACAACAACATCAGCTGCTGAAGGAATAACTGAAACTGTATTGCACTTGAACTTGGGATTATTTTTCCCCTTTGATGAGAAAATGACAGAACTACTTCAAAGACACTGAGATGTCTTCAGGGCTGGAGGCTAAAGTACTAACACAAGAATTATTAAGACTGAAACTTTATTGCACTTGAGCTTGTGATTTTTTGGTCTTTTTGTTTTCATTATCTTCTCTCTGTCTCTCTAATGCCAGTTTAGCTTACTGTTGATTAGTACACTATCTCTCCCTGTTTATTTCTTTGGCTCTACTTTTTGTTGTTGTTTGGTTTGGTTTTTTTGTTTTTTGTTTTGTTCTCCCTTTTTCTTTGCCTTCTTTGCTTTCCCTCTCCTCTCACCCCTGCACTATAGATAGCACCATTGTTATTATTACAAGATGCACAATACTGAATTACACACAGTATAGGAACAGTAACAATAGCAAGGGCATTGATGGGAAGATGGAAAAAAGAAGGAAATATTTTCCCACCAATAGTAAATTAGTACAGGAATCAGAGGGAAATGAAGACATCAGATACTCAGACCCAGAATCCAACAAAACAAAGATAAACTATGCCAAAGAACCCAATGAAGCCCACAAGAATACTCTGAAAGAGGAAATCCTGCAAGTAATCAATGAGAATTTTATAGAGATGATATTGGATGTGGTCAACCAAAATGTACAGGAGACACTCAAGAAATTTCAAGACAACAAAAATAGAGAATTTGAGAAAGCACAAGAACATATAAAAATAACCATGGAAGCACTGTATGAACACCAAAGTGAAATAAAGAACATAAAAAATAAAGAGATAAATGAAGTCAGGGTGAAAACAGACAATATTAAAAGAAAGATATTCAGGATATGGAAAACCTCAGAAAAAAGAATGAAACAGAAATGCAAAACAAAATGGAAGGCCAGTTCAGCAGACAAGAACAAGCAGAACATAGAATCTCTGAACTCAAAGATGAAGTGGTAATTGAAGGAAAAACAGAAGAGTTCAACAACTCAAGACCTGTGAAAAGAAAATTCAAGAACTTACTGACACCATCAAAAGACCAAACCTGAGAATGATGAGCATTGAAGAAGGAAAAGAGATGCAAGAAAAAAGAATGCATAACATATTCAACAAAAAGATTACAGAAAATTTCTCCAATCTAGAGAAAACTACTCACATACAGGTACAGGAAACCTTCAGAACTCCAAACAGAGGGAAACCAGTTTCCCCACAGCAAAAAATTAGTACAGGAACCAGAGGGAAATGAAGAAAACAGATACTCAGATCCAGACCTGAACAAAATGAAGATAAACTATGCCAAAGACTCCAATGAAGCCCACAAGAATAATTTAAAAGAAGACATACTACAGGTACTCAATGAGAATTTTATAGAGATGAAACTGGATATGGTCAACCAAAATGTACAGGAGACACACAAGAGATTCCAAGACAACAAAAATGGAGAATTTGAAAAAGCAAAAGAAGAATTAAAAGAAACCAGAGAAGCACTGTATAAACATGAAAGTGAAACAGAGAACACAACTAATAAACAGATAAATGAACTCAGGACAAAAATAGACAACATTAAAGAGGAAACCACACAGGATATGAAAAACCTCAGAAAAAAGAACGAAACAGAACTGCAAAAGAAAACAGAAGGCCAATCCAGCAGAATACAACAAACACAAGACAGAATCTCAGAACTCGAAGATGAAATGGTAATCAAAGGAAAATCCAAAGAAATATTAATTAAACAACTCAAGACCTGTGGAAAAAAAATGCAAGAACTCACCAACTCCATAAAAAGACCAAACTTGAGAATCATGGGCATCAAAGAAGGAGAAGAGGTGCTAGCTAAGGGAATGCGTAATATATTCATCAAAATAATAACAGAAAATTTCCCAAATCTAGAGAAAGATATTCCCATACAGATGCAAGAGGCCTCCAAGACATCATACAGACAAGATCAAAACAGAACTATTACACAGCATATTATCATTGAAACAACAAGTTCAGAAACTAGGGAAAGAATATTGAAGGCAGTAAGACTGAAAAAACAAGTAACATACAAAGGTAAACCCATCGAAATCACAGCAGACTTCTCAACAGAAACATTAAAAGCAAGAAGAGGGTGGGGTGAGATCTTCTGGGCACTGAATGAAAATAACTTCAACCCCAGGATACTCTACCCAGCAAAGCTATCATTCAAAATAGATGGAGCAATAAAAGTCTTCCATGATAAGCAGAAACTAAAACAATATGTGACCACAAAGCCACCACTAGAAAAGATTCTTCAAGGGATTCTGCACACAGAAAGTGAAACCCAACTTAACCGTGAAAAGACAGGCAGCACCAAACTACAAGAAAAGAAAAAGCAAGAGAGTAGAGACTAACCTCAACTTAGGTACACACAATCAAACCTTCAAACAAATAAGACAACTAAATGACAGGAATCACCACATACCTATCAGTACTAACACTTAATGTTAGTGGACTTAATTCACCCATCAAAAGGCACCGCTTGATGAAATGGATTAAAAAGGAAGATCCAACAATTTTTTGCTTACAGGAGACCAATCTCACCAACAAAAATAAGCATAGGCATAGGATGAAAGACTGGAAGAAAATTTACCAAGTCAATAGCTCTGAAAAACAGGCAGAAGGAGCAATACTTACCTCTGACAAAGTAGACTTCAAACCTACATTGATCAAGTGAGATAAAGAAGGACATTCCATACTAAAAAAAGGGGAAATAGACCAAAAGGAAATAATAATCATCAATCTGTATGCACCCAATGTCAACGCACCCAATTTCATCAAACATACCCTGAAAGACCTAAAGGAATATATTAACACCAACACAGTGGTTGTGGGAGACTTTAACACGCCATTATCATCAATAGATAGGTCATCCAAATAAAAAATCAATAATGAAATCTAAATCTAAAATCTACAATAGGTAAAATGGACCTACTTGATGTCTACAGAACATTTCATCCAACTTCTACACAATAAAAATTCTTCTCAGCATCCCATGGAACCTTCTCTAAAATAGATCATATCCTAGAGCACAAAGCAAGCCTCAGCAAATATAAGACAATAGAAATTATACCATGCATACTATCTGATCACAATGAAGTGAAAGTAGAACTCAACAACTAAAGTAAAGATAAAAAACATGCAAACAGTTGGAAACTAAATAACTCATTACTTAATGAATAATGGATCATCAATGAAATAATAGAGAAAATTAAAAAGTTCCTGGAAGTCAATGAAAATGAAAACACAAGCTACAGGAACCTATGGGACACAGGTAAGGCAGTCCTGAGAGGAAAGTTTATAGCCATGAGTGCATATATTAAAAAGACTGAAAGGTCCCAAATCAATGACCTAATGATACATCTCAAACTCCTAGAAAAACAAATACAAGCAAATCCCAAAACAAATAGAAGGGGAGAAATAATAAAAATAAGAACTGAATTCAATGAAATAGAAACCAAAAAAACCATACAAAGAATTAATGAAACAAAAAGTTGGTTCTTTGAAAAAATAAACAAGATTGATAGAACCATGGCAAACCTGACTATAATGAGGAGAGAAAAAAACCCAAATTAGTACAATCAGGAATGCAAAAGGGGAGATAACAACAAACACCATGGAAGTCCAGGAAATCATCAGAGACTACTTTGAGAACCTATATTCAAATAAATTTGAAAAATTAAAGAAATGGATAGATTTCTAGATATATATGAGCATCCAAAACTAAACCAAGAGGAAATTAATCACTTAAATAGATCTATAACACAAAATGAAATTGAGGCAGCAATCAAGAGTTTCCCCAAAAAGAAAACTCCAGGACCTGAAGGATTCTCTGCTGAATTCTATCAGACTTTTAAAGAAGAACTGATACCAACCCTCCTTAAACTGTTCCACAAAATAGAAAGGAAAGGAAAACTGCCAAACACCTTTTATGAAGCCAGTATTACACTTATCCCAAAACCAGGCAAAGACATCTCCAAAAAGAGAACAATAGGCCAATCTCCTTAATGATCATTGATGCAAAAATCCTCAACAAAATAATGGCAAACCGAATTCAACAACACATCAAAAAGATTATTCACCACGACCAAGTTGGCTTCATCCCAGGGATGCAGGAGTGGTTCAACATACGAAAATCAATAAATGTATTAAACCACATTAAGAGAAGCAAAGACAAAAACCACTTGGTCATCTCAATAGATGCAAAAAAAGCTGTTGATAATATCCAACACCATTTCATGATAAAGCTCTAAGAAAACTAGTAATAGAAGGAAAATACCTCAACATTATAAAAGCTATATTCAACAAACCTACAGCAAGCATTATACTCAACAGAGAAAAACTGAAACCATTCCCTCTAAAATCAGAACTCGGGAAGGATGTCCTCTATCTCCACTCCTATTCAACATAGTACTGGAATTCCTAGCCAGAGCAATTAGGTAAGAAGAAGGAATAAAAGGAATATGTATAGGTAAAGAAACTGTCAAAATATCCCTATTTGCAGATGACATGATCCAATACCTTAAAGACACAAAAAACTCTACTCAGAAGCTTCTAGACATCATCAATAGCTACAGAAAAGTAGCAGGATATAAAATCAACATAGAAAAATCATTACAATTTCTATACACTAACAATGAGCAAACTGAAAAAGAATGTATGAAAACAATTCCATTTACAATGACCTCAAAAAAAAAAATCAAATACCTAGGTGTAAACCTAACAAAAGATGTGAATGACCTCTACAAAGAAAACTACAAACTTCAGAAGACATTGAGTAAGACTATAGAAAGTGGAGAGATCTCCCATGCTCATGAATTGGTAGAATCAACATAGTAAAAATGTCTATACTCCCAAAAGTAATCTACATGTTTAATGCAATTCCCATCAAAATTCCAATAACATTCATTAAAGAGATTGAAAAATCTACCGTGAAATTTACATGAAAACACAAGAAGCCACGAATAGCCAAGGCAATACTCAGTCAAAAGAACAACGCTGGAGTTATCACGAGACCTGACTTCAAACTATATTACAAAGCAATAACAATAAAAACAGCATGGTACTGGCACAAAAACAGACATGAAGACCAGTGGAACAGAATAGAGGACCCAGACATGAAGCCACAAAACTATAACCAACTTGTCTTTGACAAAGGAGCTAAAAATATATGATGGAGAAATAGCAGCCTCTTCAACAAAAACTGCTGGGAAAACTGGTCAGCAGTCTGCAAAAAACTGAAACTAGATCCATGTATATCACCCTATACCAAGATTAACTCAAAATGGATCAAGGATCTAAATATCAGACCACGAACTCTACAGTTGATACAGGAGAGTATAGGAAATATTCTGGAGTTAGTAGTATAGGCAAGAACTTTCTCAGTGAAATCCCAGCAGCACAGCAACTGATAGCATAGATAAATGGGACCTCATAAAGCTAAAAAGCTTCTGTTCATCAAAAGAAATGGTCTCTAAGATGAAGAGAACACCCACAGAGTGGGAGAAAATATTTGCCAGCTACACATCAGACAAAGGACTGATAGCCAGAATACATAGGGTACTTAAAAAACTAAATTCTCCCAAAACTAATGAACCAATAAAGAAATGGGCAAGTGAACTAAACAGAACTTTCTCAAAACAAGAAATTCAAATGGCCAAAAAACACATGAAAAAATGCTCACCATCTTTAGCAATAAAGGAAATGTAAATTAAAACCACATTAAGATTCCACCTCATCCCTGTTAGAATAGTCATCATCAGCAACACCAACAACAGGTGTTGGCGAGGATGCGGGTGAAAAACGAACCCTCTTACACTGTTTGTGGGAATGTAATATAAACTAGTACAACCACTCTGGAAAAAAAATTTGGAGGCTACTTAAAAACTAAACATTGATCTACCATTTGATCCAGCAATACCACTCTTGGGGATATACCCAAAAGACTGTGACACAGGTTACTCCAGAGGCACCTGCACACCCATGTTTATTGCGGCACTATTCACAATAGCCAAGTTATGGAAACAGCCAAGATGCCCCACCACTGACGAATGGATTAAGAAAATGTGGTATCTATACACAATGGAATTTTATGCAGCCATGGAGAAGAATGAAATGTTATCATTCGCTGGTAAATGGATTGAACTGGAGAACATCATTCTGAGTGAGGTTAGCCTGGCCCAAAAGACCAAAAATCGTATGTTCTCCCTTATATGTGGATCAAGGGCAAACACAACAATGGGATTGCACTTTGAGCACATGATAAAAGCGAGAGCACACAAGGGAGGGGTGAGGATAGGTAAGACACCTAAAAAATTAGCTAGCATGTTGCCCTCAACGCAGAGAAACTAATGCCAATACCTTAAAAGCAACTGAGGCCAATAGGAAAAGGGGACCAGGAACTAGAGAAAAGGTTAGATCAAAAAGAATTAACTTAAAAGGTAACACACATTCACAGGAAATTAATGTGTGTCAACTCCCTGTATAGCTGTCCTTATCTCAACCAGCAAAAACACTTGTTCCTTCCTGCTACTGCTTATACTCTCTCTTCAACAAAATTAGAGATAAGGGCAAAATAGTTTCTGCTGGTATTGAGGGGGTAAGGGTGAGAGGGAGGATGTAGAGTGGGTCGTAAGTGAGGGAGTGGGAGCAGGGGGAAGAAATGACCCAAGCCTTGTATGCACATATGAATAATAAAAAAAAAAAAAACTCCAAACAGACCTGACCAAAATTGAACTACCCCATGACATATTATCATTAAAACAACAAATGTAGAGACTAGATAAAGAATATTGAAGGCTGTAAAAGAGAAAAAACAAATAACATACAAAGGCAAACCCAAAAAATTACAGCAGACTTTTCAACAGAAACATTAAAAGCAAGAAGAGCTTGGGAAGAGTACTTCCGGGCACTGAATGAAAAAACTTCAAACCTAGGATACTGTATCCAGCAAAACTATCATTCAAAATAGATGGAGTAATAAAAGTCTTGCAGGATAAGCAGAAACTAAAACAATATATGACCACAAAGCCACCACTACACAAGATTCTTGAAGGTATACTGCACACAGAAAGTGAAATCCAACATAACCATGAAAGGGCAGGCAATACAAAACTACGGGAAAAGAAAAAGCAAGAAAGTAGAGGGTAACATCGATTTAGCTACACACAAAAATACCCTCAAACAACTAACAGAACTAAATGACAGGAATCACCACATACCTCTCAATACTGACACTTAATGTTAATGGACTTTTTTTTCTTTTATTATTCATATGTGCATACAAGGCTTGGTTCATTTCTCCCCACTGCCCCCACCCCCTCCCTTACCACCCACTCTGCCCCCTCCCTCTCCACCCCACCCCCTCAATACCCAGAAGAAACTATTTTGCCCTTATTTCTAATTTTGTTGTAGAGAGAGTATAAGCAATAACAGGAAGGGACAAAGGTTTTTGCTGGTTGAGATAAGGATAGCTATACAGGGTATTGACTCACATTGGTTTAATTCCCCCATCAAAAGACACTGTTTGATGAACTGGATAAAAAGGAAGATCCAACAATTTGTTGCTTACAGGAGACCCATCTCATCAATAGAAATAAGCATAGACTTAGGATGAAAGGCTGGAAGAAGATTTACCAAGTCAATAGCCCCCAAAACGGGCAGGAGTAGCAATACTTATCTCTGACAAAGTAGACTTCAAACCTACATTGATCAAATGAGATAAAGAAGGACATTACATACTAATAAAAGGGGAAATAGACAAAAAGTAAATAACAATTATCAACCTATATGCACCCAATGTCAATGCACCCAATTTCATCAAACATACCCTGAAGGACCTAAAAGCATACACTAACTCCAACACAGTGGTTGGGGAGACTTTAACACCCCACCCTCACCATTAGAGAGATCATCCAAACAAAAAAATCAATAAAGAAATCTAAGATCTAAAGCATACAATAGATCAAATGGACCTAGTTGATGTCTACAGAACATTCCATCCAACTTCTACACAATATACATTCTTCTCAGCAGCTCATGGAACCTTCTTGAAAACAGATAATCTCCTAGCAAACAAAGCAAACCCCTGCCAATTTAAGAAAATAGAAATTATACTATGCATTCTATCAGATCATAATGAAATAAAACTAGAACTCAACAACAAAAATAAAGAAAAAAAACATGCAAACAGCTGGAAACTGAATAATTCATTGCTTAATGAACAATGGGCCATTGATGAAATAAAAAAAGAAATTAAAAAGTTACTGGAAGTAAATGAAAATGAAAATACAACCTACTGGAACCTATGGGACAGAGCAAAGGATGTGGGGAAACAGGAACCCTCTTACACTGCTGGTGGAAATGCTAACTAGTACAACCACTCTGGAAAAAAAATTGGAGGCTTCTTAAAAATCTAATATAATCCAGCAAAACCACTCTTGGGATATATATACTCAGTGGAATTTATGCAGTCATGAAGAAGAATGAAATGTTATTCGCAAGTAAATGGATGGAACTGGAGAACATAACTCTGAGTGAGGTTAGCCTGGCACAAAAGACCAAACATCATATGTTCTCTCTCATATGTGGACATTGGATTAAGGGCAAACACAAGAAGGGGACTGGACTTTGATCACATGATAAAGTGAGAGCACACAAGGGATATATGAGGATAGGTAAGACACCTAAAAAATTAGTTAGCATTTTTTGCCTACAACACAGAGATTCTAAAGCAGATACCTTAAAGTAACTGAAGCCAACAGGAGAAGGTGACCAGGAACTAGAAAAAAGGTTAGTTCAAGGAGAATTAACTTAGAAGGTAACACACATGTACAGGAAATCAATGCAAGTCAACTCTCTGTATAGCTATCCTTATCTCAACTAGCAAAAACCCTTGGTCCTTCCTATTATTGCTTATACACTCTCTTCAACAAAATTAGAGACAAGGACAAAATAGATTCTGCCTGCTAGTGAGGGGGTCAGGGGGAGAGGGAGGGGCAGGGGGAAGGAAGTGGGAGAAATGACCCAAACATTGTATGCATAAATGAATAAAAGAAAAAATAATAAAAAAGAAAAAGATTCTGTAAATTAAAGGAAAAAAATAAAAAGTGTAATAAAGTGTTGAAAAAAAAAGAATTCTATCAGGTGATTTGCTTATGTCACAGGCAATATGTACATAAGCACATGATGTGGTCCCAATTTATGAAGTCATAAAAGTGTACATAAACAAAAAAAAGCACACACAAACATTTGCAGCAATGTGCTTGGTGTCTGTGGATATCTGTAAATGAAATGACTCCAAAAGCATCCTGGTTTTGCTTCTTACATATAGGTTGTTCCTCCCTGATTTTGGCCTTCTCTGAACTGGCCCACCCCTTTTTCAGTTTGGGTTCCTTTATATATGATTCTGTATTTTATAGCTACAGTTTGATGAATCACAAAAATATGCTACTTGACACAGAAAACTCCAGTCCATAGTTTTGTCTGGATAAATTAAGGAAAGTGTGGCTGTTGTGTAAAATTAACATTTGTTAACATGCTTGCCTTTTACTTTATTAAAGTATCAATTTAATTTCAGTGGGGTTAGTCCTGCTGAGCTAAAAATTTATTGAAAGCAAAATGAGGAAAAAAATGAGGACACCATTAAGAACAATTGAGATCTTTAAGGTTTATTACACTTATGTCTGCATTTAATAACTAAAGTTATCAAAACTATGGCAGGTATAGGTGATTATTATAAAAACAAGCTTTGAAATCAGATTGCCTGTAATTGCAACTCTTATCATTTACTAACTGTATGTCCTTGAACAAATGACGTAACATCTCTGTAGCCTCTTCTGTAACACTGGGGTATAAAGGGCTGAATAACTATTTTTATATATGCTGTGCCCTTATAACCATGTCTAACCCATAAATACTTAGCATGTGTTAATTTAAAAAATAAATAAGTTGGCCAGAAAAAAAATCTAGCTAGGAAGGCACTATTATTTAGGGTCTTTGTTATACATACACAAATTTATCCTACTTATAGTGGTTGCTCACACTAATGTGAACTCACTGAGGAAGGAATATAACTTGTTTCTTATGCATGGTAGAGACATAACTTTTCAATAAAAACTAAGGAAAGAATAACGAATAGCAGATTCAATTAAACAGTATCAATTTAAAAATTAAAAAAAACTAGCAATTTTTTCTTCTTCCTTCCCTTTCTGAATAATTCAGTCTGGAAACATTAACTCTGTCAAAGTCAAGCAGCCCTGTACAGGGCATTGGCACCCTTCCTATGGAAGGGTGGTGAGTGGGATGTGGGCTCATAGATTTGTTACCTGGTGGGTGGAAGGGAATGATTGGCAAGATCCGATACATCAAGGGATTCATTAAATGTGTCGACATGTATAGGATAATAAGAGCCAGGAAGAAAGCTGGAATGAACTCCACGTGACTGAATTTGAATTTGCAGTGTTTATGAACTCTGTTTTCAGTACATATGAACACTTGTGTCTGTAGCATAGTGGATGTGGATGTGTGCATTTCTGCACATCTTCCCTAGCTCTGCCCACTAAGAGGTTGTATAAGCAGTGATAGTCCAATGGTAATGACCACACTTAGCATCCAGTTCCTGATTTCTAGATACTCTGCTCTACTAAAAGAAACCAGGGATCCTTGCAGAAATGGCTGACTACAGGGCAGGGACTGGGAAAACACAAGATGAGGCTGAAGCATCTTTTGTAAAATCATAAGAAAGTACTTAAAGAGGGCTGGGGGCATGGCTCAAATGGTGTTTGCTTAGCATGTGTTAGGTACTGGGTTCAATCCTCAGTACTACCAACAAAAAGTGCTTAGAGAATGTCAGGCATCCATCAGAGGGATACAAAAGTAACTCCCACTGACCAAATCTGAGACCATGTGAATATCAAAATAAACAATGATAGTAGTAGATTACAACCCATTACAGAATAAAAGAATCCATATATCTATATAATACAAAATAAAAATAATGTTCTACAATTAGTGGGTAAAAAGTTTGATGAAGAATGGAATATTCCTCACAAAAGATCCTCCCCACAAAACACTTACTGATTACAAAGGGATTATAGGATAGCTTTCCAACAGACCTGATAGTATTTTAACCGAGAGATCTAGATTACTAAAACCAGCAATGATAAAAAATTAAGTACCACCTGATAGAATGCAATGAGAACACAGCATCAATTTTATGATAATCCTTCCAAAAATGTATAACCTGAATCTGTATCATGAGGAATTATCAGTCAACATTAATTAACAACTTGTCTGTAATCTTCACAAGAGTCAAGGTCACCAAAGTAAAGGAGAAAATGAGGAATTGTTCCAGATTGAGGGAATCTGAAATGATATGACAACTAAATCCAGCACGTGATCCTGGGTTGACTATTTTAGCCATAAAAGATGGCAGATGTGAAACAGTTCTGTGGACTCCATGGCTATACTGTAGTATCTGTGATGATGAAGGCTAAAGAAGAGAATATACGTAATTGCAAAAAACACTATGACATGCCGGGGTAATGGAACATTATGTCAGCAACTTAATCCCAGATGGTTCAAGAAAAACCTCTGTACTTCTTGCAACTTTTCTGTAAACTTAAAATTATTTCAATTAAAAAGAAAAGACATCTAGTATTTATTATGAGAACAATTGTTTAGGTTTGGATATGAAGTGACCCCCTAAAAGACTCATGTGTTAAACACATAGTCCTCAGCTGGTGATGCTATTTTGGGAAGTTCTGGAAACTTTGCAAGGTGGAGCATAGCTGGAGGAAGTAGGTTACTGAGGGATGGCCTTGGAGGTGCATTGTCCCTGGCCCCTTCCTGTCACTCTCTCTGCTTCCTGGCCCCCATGATGTGAAGTGGCCTACTCCACCATGCCCTCTACACCATGATGGACTGACACCTCTGAAACCATGAGCCAAAATAAATCTTTCCTCCTTTTATTTCTGTCAGGTATTTTGGTCACAGTGACCATAAAATTAACTAATACAATAGTAAACACTATAACTATTTTTAAACTATTCCTAAATCTGTGGTGAGAATTAAATGAGTTAATACCTACAAAGTATTTAGCACAATGTCTCCTCTGGGGTAAGACCATAAAAATGCAGCTAGATATAATAAAGTGCATTAACAAATTAAATCACGAGATTCCAAGATGGCGGCTACAGGGAGGAAGCAGAAAGCGAGCCTCCTATAGTGAAATCTTGGAGAGACGCCAGAGACACACTTTGCAGGCATAATCACTGAGAAAAGGCATAATTTGGACCCCTCCACACCTCCAGCTGGCACAGAGAATCTCCACTTCATGTTAAATGGAGAAACAAGGAGGGCCCCCAGGCTGCCAGTCACTGGTGCCCAGATGGCTTGGGAAGATGCGGACCAGGTGAGCTTTGTGGTACTGCGGTACTCCCACAGACAAGCCTGGGCCAGAACACCATAGCCCCCTGGACAGAGTGACCTCCACCTGGGGAAAAAAAGAGAAACTGAGTAATAAGCACTAAGAACAAATAAGACACACAGGAAAGAGGGTGGGGCACCTTGAGCACTGAAGATTGGGGGAAGAGAACCCTTCCCAGGACTGTAAATAAACAAGCCAGGTGGGCCTGAGAGCCTCTGTTGGGAACGGGGTTGCATGCTCAGCAACCAGGAGCAGGGAAGCTTGTGAGAGTGGCAGAGGGAGGAAAACTCCACAGGAGAGGAGGGAAGACCCACTTCCCACGTGAACTGTAAACAAACATGGCGGCTGGCAGTAGAAGCAGCACTGCCCAGTAAGCAGGAGCAGGAAAGCTTGTGAAAGTGGCGGTGGGAGGAAAACTTCACGGGAGAGGGGGGAAGACCCACCTCCCACATGAACTGTAAATAAACACGCAGGCCTGACAATGCGGGTGCAGTGTCACCTTTCCCAGTGCTTGGAAAGGGGAAAGCCTGTAGCAGAGGCTCCCGCACAGGAGAACTCTGAACAAACAAAGCCTGCGGGGCCAGGTGAGTGCTAAGCTCACCCCAGAGATCTGCATAAATAACGCCTCCTGCAACAGCAGGCTGACAGCAGTGGGCAGGCAAGCCATAGCTGCAGATACCATTCTCAGAACTGTCTCCAGACTCTTTTTATTCTTTTTCTCCCTTCCTTTGATGAGAGAACAACCAAATTACACCTGCAAGCGGAAAAACTTACTGAAACTGTATTGCATTTGAACTTGGGACACTAGGTGGGTTTTGTGTGTGTGTGTGTGTGTGTGTGTGTGTGTGCAGTTTTGTTCTACTTTTTGCATCCCCTCTGATGAGACAACTGCAGAACAACATCTGAGGCACCATCTCCAGGATTGGAGACTGAGATGGACACTCAAATTATTAAGATGGAAATTTCATTGAATTTGAACTTGGAGGGTTTTTTGGTTTTTTTTTTATTTTCTATTTTCCATGTTATTTTAATTCATTTTTAATATATAGATATTTCTTTCATTTACTTATTTTTTATTTTTATTCCTATCTTAATTTTTTTTATTTTTGATTTTCAATCCTATCTCTGTCCCTCTAATGTCCGTTCAGTTTACTGTCAATTCGTACACTGATGATCCCTGTTTATATTTTGAAACTTTTTTGTCTGAAACCTTGTTCTGCTTTCTCCCTCTTGTCTGTGTATTTGTTTTCCCCTTTTCTTTAACTTCTTGTTTTCCATCTCAACTCACCCTTCCATTCTAAATATTACCTTTGTTATTATTACAACCTAGAAAATATTTAATTATACACAGTACAGGGACAGTAACAACACAAAAGACAATGATGGGAAGACAGAAAAAATAGGGAAACCAGTTTCCCCACAGCAAAAAATTAATACAGGAACCAGAGGGGAATGAAGAAAACAGAGACTCAGATCCACACTCCAACAAAATGAAGATTAACTATGCCAAAGGACTGAATGAAGCCCACAAGAACAATTTAAAAGAAGGCATACTACAAGTACTCAATGAGAATTTTATAGAGATGATACCAGGTAGGGTCAACCAAAATGTACAGGAGACACTCAAGAAATTCCAAGACAACAAAAATAGAGAATTTGAAAAAGCAAAAGAAGAAATAAAGGAAACCATAAAAGCACTGTATAAACACCAAAGTGAAAAGAGAACACAATTCATAAATGGATAAATGAACTCAGGACAAAAATAGACAACATTAAAGAGGAAAACAGACAGGATATGGAAAACCTCAGAAAAAAGAACAAAACAGAACTGCAAAACAAAATAGAAGGCCAATCCAGCAGAACAGAACAACAGAAGACAGAATTTCAGAACTTGAAGATGAAATGGTAATTAAAGGAAAAATTGAAGAACTACTAATTGAACAACTCAAGACCTGTGAAAAGAAAATGCAAGAACTCACTGATTCCATCAAAAGACCAAACTTGAGAATCATGGGTATCAAAGAAGGAGAAGAGATGCAAGTGAAGGGAATGCGTAATATATTCAAAAAAATAATAACGGAAAGTTTCCCAAATCTAGAGAAAGATATTCCCATACAGATGCAAGAGGCCTCCAGCACACCAAACAGACCAGATCAAAATAGAACTACTCCACGACATATCATCATTAAAACAACAAGTTCAGAAACTAGGGAAAGAATATTGAAGGCTATAAGAGAGAAAAAACAAGTAACACACAAAGGTAAACCCATTGAAATCACAGCAGACTTCTCAACAGAAACATTAAAAGCAAAAGAGTGTGGGGTGAGATCTTCTGGGCACAGAATGAAAATAACTTCAACCCCAGAATACTCTACCCAGCAAAACTATCATTCAAAATAGATGGAGAAATAAAAGTCTTCCATGATAAGCAGAAACTTAAACAATATGTGACCACAAAGCCACCACCACGAAAGATTCTTCAAGGGATTCTGTACACAGAAAGTGAAACCCAACTTAACCATGAAAAGACAGACAGCACCAAACCACAGGAAAAGAAAAAGCAAGACAGTAGAGAGTAACCTCAACTTAGGTACACACAATCAAACCTTCAAACAACTAAGACAATGAAATGGTAGGAATCACCACATACCTATCAGTACTAACGGTTAATGTTAACAGACTTAATTCACCCATCAAAAGGCACCGCTTGATGAAATGGATTAAAAAGGAAGATCCAACAATTTGTTGCTTACAGGGATCCATCTCACTGACAGAAATAAGCATAGGCTTAGGACGAAAGGCTAGAAGATGATTTACCAATCCAATGGCCCACAAAAACAGGCAGGAGGAGCAATACTTATCTCTGACAAAGTAGACTTCAAACCTACATTGATCAAGTGAGATAAAGAAGGACATTCCATACTAATAAAAGGGGAAATAGACCAAAAGGAAATAATAATCATCAATCTGTATGCACCCAATGTCAACGCACCCAATTTCATCAAACATACCCTGAAAGACATAAAAGCATATATTAACTCCAACATAGTGGTTGTGGGAGACTTTAACACCCCATTATCATCAATAGATAGGTCATCCAAACAAAAAAATCAATAAAGAAATACAAGATCTAAAATATGCAATAGATCAAATGGACCTACTAGATGTCTACAGAATATTTCATCCAACTTCTACACAATATACATTCTTTTTACCAGCCCATGGAACCTTCTCCAAAATAGATCATATCCTAGGGCACAAGGCAACTCTCAGCAAATATAAGAAAACAGAAATTATACCATGCATACTATCTGATCAAAATGCAGTAAAAGTAGAACTCAACAACAAAAGTAAGGACAAAAAATATGCAAACAGCTGGAAACTAAATAACGCATTACTTAATGAACAACGGAGCATTGAAGAAATAAAAGAGGAAATTAAAAATTTCCTGGAAGTCAATGAAAATGAAAACACAACCTACTGGAACCTGTGGGACACAGCTAAGACAGTCCTGAGAGGAAAATTTATAGTCATGAGTGCATATATTAAAGACTGAAAGATTCAAAGTCAATGACCTAATGATACATCTCAAACTACTAGAAAAACAAGAACAAGCAAATCCCAAAATAGAAGGAGAGAAATAATAAAAATAAGAGCTGAAATCAATGAAATAGAAACCAAAAAAACCATACAAAGAGTTATGAAACAAAAAGTTGATTCTTTGAAAAAATAAACAAGATCAATAGTCCCTTGGCAAACCTAACTATAATGAGGAGAGAAAAAACCCAAATTAGTAAAATGAGGAGTGCAAAAGGCGAGATAACAACAAACACCATGGAAGTCCAGGAAATCATCACAGCCTACTTTGAGAACCTATATTCAAATAAATTTGAAAAATTAAAGAAATGGATAGATTTCTAGATATATATGAGCATCCAAAACTGAACCAAGAGGAAATTAAGCACTTCAATAGATCTATAACACAAAATGAAATTGAAGCAGCAATCAAGAGTCTCCAAAAAGAAAAGTCCAGGACCTGATGGATTCTCTGCTGAATTCTATCAGACCTTTAAAGAAGAACTGATACCAACCCTCGTTAAACTGTTCCACAAAATAGAAAGGGAAGGAAAACTGCCAAACACCTTTTATGAAGCCAGTATTACACTTATCCCAAAACCAGGCAAAGACACCTACAAAAAGGAGAACTATAGGCCAATCTCCTCAACAAAATAATGGCAAACCGAATTCAACAACACATCAAAAAGATTATTCACCACGACCAAGTTGGCTTCATCCCAGGGATGCAGGAGTGGTTCAACATACGAAAATCAATAAATGTATTAAACCACATTAAGAGAAGCAAAGACAAAAACCACTTGGTCATCTCAATAGATGCAAAAAAAGCCGTTGATAATATCCAACACCATTTCATGATAAAGCTCTAAGAAAACTAGTAATAGAAGGAAAATACCTCAACATTATAAAAGCTATATTCAACAAACCTACAGCAAGCATTATACTCAACAGAGAAAAACTGAAACCATTCCCTCTAAAATCAGAACTCGGGAAGGATGTCCTCTATCTCCACTCCTATTCAACATAGTACTGGAATTCCTAGCCAGAGCAATTAGGTAAGAAGAAGGAATAAAAGGAATATGTATAGGTAAAGAAACTGTCAAAATATCCCTATTTGCAGATGACATGATCCAATACCTTAAAGACACAAAAAACTCTACTCAGAAGCTTCTAGACATCATCAATAGCTACAGAAAAGTAGCAGGATATAAAATCAACATAGAAAAATCATTACAATTTCTATACACTAACAATGAGCAAACTGAAAAAGAATGTATGAAAACAATTCCATTTACAATGACCTCAAAAAAAAATCAAATACCTAGGTGTAAACCTAACAAAAGATGTGAATGACCTCTACAAAGAAAACTACAAACTTCAGAAGACATTGAGTAAGACTATAGAAAGTGGAGAGATCTCCCATGCTCATGAATTGGTAGAATCAACATAGTAAAAATGTCTATACTCCCAAAAGTAATCTACATGTTTAATGCAATTCCCATCAAAATTCCAATAACATTCATTAAAGAGATTGAAAAATCTACCGTGAAATTTACATGAAAACACAAGAAGCCACGAATAGCCAAGGCAATACTCAGTCAAAAGAACAACGCTGGAGTTATCACGAGACCTGACTTCAAACTATATTACAAAGCAATAACAATAAAAACAGCATGGTACTGGCACAAAAACAGACATGAAGACCAGTGGAACAGAATAGAGGACCCAGACATGAAGCCACAAAACTATAACCAACTTGTCTTTGACAAAGGAGCTAAAAATATATGATGGAGAAATAGCAGCCTCTTCAACAAAAACTGCTGGGAAAACTGGTCAGCAGTCTGCAAAAAACTGAAACTAGATCCATGTATATCACCCTATACCAAGATTAACTCAAAATAGATCAAGGATCTAAATATCAGACCACGAACTCTACAGTTGATACAGGAGAGTGTAGGAAATACTCTGGAGTTAGTAGTATAGGCAAGAACTTTCTCGGTGAAACCCCAGCAGCACAGCAACTGAAAAATAGCATAGATAAATGGGACCTCATAAAGCTAAAAAGCTTCTGTTCATCAAAAGAAATGGTCTCTAAACTGAAAAGAACACCCACAGAGTGGGAGAAAATATTTGCCAACTATACATCAGAAAAAGGACTGATAACCAAAATATATAGGGAACTTAAAAAACTAAATTCTCCCAAAACTAATGAACCAATAAAGAAATGGGCAAGTGAACTAAACAGAACTTTCTCAAAACAAGAATTTCAAATGGCCAAAAAACACATGAAAAAATGCTCACCATCTCTAGCAATAAAGGAAATGCAAATTAAAACCACGGTAAGATTCCACCTCACCCCTGTTAGAATAGCCATCATCAGCAACACCACCAACAACAGGTGTTGGCAAGGATGTGGGGAAAAAGGAACCCTCTTACACTGTTGATGGGAATGTAAACTAGTACAACCACTCTGGACAAATATTTGGAGGCTACTTAAAAAGCTAGACATTGATCTACCATTTGATCCAGCAATACCACTCTTGGGGATATACCCAAAAAACTGTGACACAGGTTAGTCCAGAGGCACCTGCACACCCATGTTTATTGCAGCACTATTCACAATAGCCAAGTTATGCAAACAGTCAAGATGCCCCACCACTGACGACTGGATTACGAAAATGTGGTATCTATACACAATGGAATTTTATGCAGCCATGAAGAAGAACGCAATGTTATCATTTGCTGGTAAATGGATGGAACTGGAGAACATCATTCTGAGTGAGGTTAGCCTGGCCCAAAAGGCCAAAAATCGTATGTTCTCCCTCATATGTGGACATTAGATCAAGGGCAAACACAACAATGAAATTGCACTTTGAGCACATGATAAAAGCGAGAGCACACAAGGGAGGGGCGATGATACGTAAGACACCTAAAAAATTAGCTAGCATTTGTTGCCCTTAACAGAGAGAAACTAAAGCAGATACCTTAAAAGCAACTGAGGCCAATAGGAAAAGGGGACCAGGAACTAGAGAAAAGGTGAGATCATAAAGAATTAACCTAGAAGGTAACACCCACGCACAGGAAATCAATGTGAGTCAATGCCCTGTATAGCTATCCTTATCTCAACCAGCAAAAACCCTTGTTCCTTCCTATTATTGCTTATACTCTCTCTACAACAAAATTAGAAATAAGGGCAAAATAGTTTCTGCTGGGTATTGAGGGGGTGGGGGGAGGGGGGTGAAGTGGTTGGTAAGGGAGGGGCTGAGGGCAGGGGGTAGAAATGACCCAAGACTTGTATGCACATATGAATAATAAAAGAAAAAAACAAATTAAATCACAAATGCACATTCCCTCTCCCACTGGTGAGTACATCAGGAATGTCAAATGAATGGATTCAATCAGATGGTTGGAATTGTTACCACCATGAAGCAAATGTCAGGAATAGATGACCCTGATGCACCATTTCTACTTAATTATGCCTGGTCCCATAGTGCTGATTACCATATTCCTCAGCCCTTTCATAAGCAGTCTCCTGATTAAAAATCATTTATTAGGCACGGTATGATGTACACCACACCACCATAGCTTTATAAAGGCTTGATTAAGCATTGTGCTTTTCTGGGTTCCTGTTGAATTTACCCTTACCCACTTTTATTCTGTCAATGAAGGTACTAATTTGAAGTGTCTCCCCCGAGGGCATGAGCAGGTTGATGGCAGAATTAAGAGCAAATAGCTTGAGACTCATTGACCTTGTTTCTCCAGCTGGTTCCATATGACCAGTTCAACTTACCAAATTTGAGGACAAGTTCCCAATCAGTCAAATTTTGCTAATGATAATGACACTAGCTTGCTTTGTCCCTTTTCAATTTCAATTTTGCACTGACTTCCATATTCAAAAAAACTTAGAGCATAACAGCCTCTTGAAAATAATTTTATGGAGCTAATTCTGTAGCAAAAAAACCCAGCTATGTTCCTTTATCTTAAAAACAAGAAAAGAAAAAAGTCAAAGAAAGAAAAATATAAACCACTCAGCCCCAGTATCTAATTCTCCTCACACTGCCTCATTACTGGCATGCTCAGCTCACTTTGACATCAAGGGACGCTCTGCCAAGAAAGAGCCACATGGACTGTCGAAGGGAATCACAACCTCACCCTCTCATCTTCTACTCCTCCCCCTCCTCCACAGCCCCACTGCCAATTTAACCAACGGTTAATTGCCTTTTCATGCAAAGAGTTTGAAAGCCTTTCTCCTACAAACTATACTAAAATCTTACTCCCTGTACTGTTTGTGAAAAAAAGCTGCTTCCATTTTTGGAGAGCATAAGACCTGGCCTATTTTATTTAGAAATTAATAATAATTCTGAGTTCTCTCTTTTTCTGTGCTCTGGAAGAGCAGTGAAGCAGCTCTGAAATGAAGAATTTACTACTGTGCGTGCCAGAACAAAAACAGATGGACCAAAAAACTTTAGATGGATGAATATGAAAAATTGGGTGACATTTATAGTACCCTAAAAGTTATAAAAAATTAGAAGAGCAAAACTTCCATTTGCCAGAAAGATTCTCTCCAATTTACAAATTTCATATAGTGGATTCAGGCACAGGAGGAAGGCACAGCATTCTGTGGGCAGCCAGACATCATGTCCTAGCCACCAGTGAGCAATCCACCTGATCTTACCTGTAAAGTCTAGAAATTCTTCTGTCAGTCAACTGCTACTTCCTGCTCCAATGTAAAGAAGGAAAGTTAAGAGGCTCAACTCATGGTCACCTGACACCCTGAGATCCTGACACAGAGCTATGGCAAAAGTTGGGTACAGTTCATTAGAACTCAACCCAAATGAGACCAAGAACTGGCCTAATTCTCAGTTTGGTCAGCTAACTTCATGCTGCTGCCTGCTCCAATTGAAACTACTCACCTCCCAGATTTACCCATGATCAGAGTGGTGGAAGAAATTGCAGATTTATAGAATGTAAGTGGATCAGTGCAAATCCAGCAATAATTACAAAATCCATTTAAGATATCCTTAAATCAAAGATGAGTCTGGAGCATATAATTGTTCATATGTTTGGGAAAATGTTTACTCCACAGTCTGAATAATTCCTCAGCCATGTATAAAATGTACTATTGGGAATTAACAATATTATTTATAAATTAAGAATGCTGATGTAGACATATGCAGGTTCATCACATCCCAGCTCTGCTATGCATGGGGCAATTTTAGTATTTCTAGCCAATATACTATGGGATTGTAATCTTTCTGAGCTAGTGCATTTAGTTGCTTGAGTTGAACTCTCTAATCTTCTATCTCTGCTCTTCCCAACCATAGTAAGTCTTGAACATCATGTTGATGGTTGACATCATACAAAAAATGGAGTGAAACTTGAGGTAGCATGTCCTTGTCCCCCTTCCATGAGAAATTATTTTTTTTCTGCTTTAAACTACTGAGGTTTGGGGATATTTGTTGCTGGTACCAATGTCTACATTAGACACTTTGCCTATAATGTATGAACTCTAAATATCCAACTCAGGTCTTATTCCCCATCTCACATGATTTAACAGAAAGAGTGCAGATCCACATAAATAAGAAGTGTATGTCAGGCTTTATATGAGAACCTAATGCAAAAGAGAGGGGGCAAGGGAGAGAGGTATAGCAAAGATATGTAGCATATTAGCCACAGAGCCACATATCCAATTCCAAGAATAAGCAATTCTAAGCCCAAGGAAAAAAGTTAAGTCTTAAGCCATGTAATACCAATATTATAGACACTAGGGATTTCTATGAAATACCATCAGTCTTTTCTGTTGTTTCAGGTGGCTGTTATCATTACCAAATCACACAGACAGGAAATTTTTCTTTCACTCTATGCTATTCTAGAAAGAACCACAGAACTCTGGCAACAAAGAATATCCCAAAATCTTTCAAATTTAAAATCCACTGGAATCCAGCTAACTCAACCCATCTATTTTATTAGTGTAATTCTATGGTTTTTTTAAAAAATATGCAGAAGCCAAGCATAGTGGAATAAGCCTATACTCCCAGGAGACAGAGACAGGATAACAATTCAAGGCCAGCCCCAGCAAAGTTAATGTAAGACCTTACCTGAACAAAACAAATGAACTGGAGGCCTAGCTCAAATGGTAGGGCAAGAGGAAGACCTTGAGTTCAATATCTAGTACCACTAAATAAATATCATCCAGACAAGAGTCATTAATAATATCCTCAGACTTCATCTCCACTCCAAGATAATTGGCCCAAATACCAACTGCCAGCCCCAAACCATTTAATTCATTCTTACCCCTACTGTGAACAGATACTCCACACATTAGCAATAGAGTCACAGAATCATGTTTTAAATCTTAAGGCACTCTTGGATACTAACACATATACATACACACACTCAAGAACTGGACAAAAAAACAGCAGTAAAATTTAAAGAAGTTTTTAATCCATAGCTTTGGGGCTTTTATATCAGGTACTTCTATATCATGTATAAATCTACAAACCATTGGAGATTGTATATTAATATTAACATATCAAAAACTATCCCACCAATAATTAAATCAAAATGCAAGCTGCTGGTATTCCTTGGGTTTTTTATTAAAAGCAATATGTTATCATTTGCTCACATTCTTCTGCTTATTAGGAAATTTGGACTGTAATTTTTGATGCTAAGTCAAAAGAACTAATTAAATGATAAATATCACTTTTTCTCCCAACTTACACAACCAGGATTTGAATAACACATTCTCCTATTGTACCAAACCAAGGGAGAAAATATTATTTTGGTCTTTAGAGGACAAAAGAGACTTATAGAAAGTGATATATTTGCAAATAAATGGAAATTTTATATTACTAGGATTTTTCAGTTTTGGTTTTTTACAAGAGATATTTTAAAGGCATTTGTGATCCTTTGAGCACATCACAAACATTAATTTGCTATCTTGCTAATCTCCTAAGTGGCTTTAAATTTATCACTCCCCATTTATAAAGAGGCAAATTTCCTAGCGTCAAGTTTTTCCTATACAAGTAAGACAATGGTAAAACCTGGTCTGAATTCTAGACATTTTTTTTCATTTCTAAAGTTGTATTTCAGCCAGAGTTCAACAGTCCCCTCTTTCTCTCCCCCAAAGGAAGGAGGGAAGGAAGGAAAAAAGAAGAAAAGAAGGGAGGGAGGGAGAAAGAAAAAATATCTTAACAAATTCAGCTACCAAGAAAAACTGGCAAGTTTTAACTACTCAAAATATAAACTAAATAATGCTTCTCTGTAACATTCATCTATCCTTATATCATCCTTAAAATTCTCAGTCCCTTTAAAAACACAGTTGATATCTCAGGAATGGGCAAACTACATCAACTCACTGTTAACTAGCATTTTGGGGTAATTAACTATTAATATGAATAGCTAATTATTTTTGAGAATTGATTATATGCAGGCATTATTGTAAGTATTCATTGCTTCACCTAATGCCCCAATGAAATAGACATTGTGCCTAATACCTTCATTCTACAAGTAGGGAACTATAGCATGAAGACATCATTTATCTCACCCCATGGCAGCGTAGGACACCAGGAATGTCAGGTCCTGGAGTTTACCATGTTCTGTACTTTTAATTCAGTATTCTGTCTAACAAAGACTTGTTCCATGCAATTCAACACTTTTCACTCTTACAAAATATTACTCACATAGCAATAACACTATACCTAATTTCACTTTTCTTTAGTCAGTTAGAAGAACATCAGTATTTTGTAAGATTCCAGGGTTCATAATGATAACACAGAAATAATAATAAACAGAAAGTTAGATGATAGAAAAGGTATTCTTACTTTCAACAGTGAATTATAGAGACTACTAGTGAAGGTAAAGGAAGTGTTTAAAGATGGTGGGGTCTAAGGATTGAAAGTGCAGGTCTGTGAATCAGAAAGTCCTGCCACCCACTATATTTGTCATTTGGCAAGGTATACCTCCCTAGCCAAAGTTCTTTAACTTGTATTATAAGAATTATGTCACAGTTGTCAGTAAGTCTCATGGGGATTAAATGAATTAATACATTTTAAGTCTCACAAAGTGGGAGCCTTAACTTATGTGGGAGAACACATAATAAGTAAAAACTAAACAAATGACAAACCAAAAATTAATCATTGTAATATTCAGCTGACACGTAGTCTGTTGAACCAAAACATCTTCCTTGATTTTGGCTGTTACATTTTTCCTGTGATAATGCCTTCAAGGGTAGAGAGATAGTATTTTCAACACCATGATATTGATTTAGCTATTGAAGGAAACTGTACTTGACTTAAAGTACTATAACAGTATCAAATCTTATTTTAAAAGAAACTGGTAAGAAGGCAAAGAGAATAACTTATACTGTCTTTGGTCAAACAAGCTGCTGTAATCAGAATGACTTCTGCAATGATCAAGCTATTTTTCAGAGCTTCCAATTTTTTGAAGCCTAAAATGTTTTAATTCTATTCACAAAGGAATTAATATGTTGTACTAAACAAATCAGAGCTAGAGAACCAAATTAACACCTTTCAAGAGTGATATATCAGCACAAGAGTCTACAGAATGATTTATGACAATTCCACCTAACTAAATGGATAAATTCTAAGCATGAAATGCCCAGCACGGCTTGATTTCTCTCAGACACTGAAAAATATACATTCTGATGATGTGTAAGTTCTCAGTAGAAAAATGAAACTCCCCTCCCAGGTACAAAATTCTTCTTCTAAACCCCTCTTTAACAGCAAACTAAACTAAAGTTCTCTTTATTGATTGGCACTTAGGTCAGTTAGAAAGAGAGTTTGTGAAAATGAGTTAAGAGGTGATATAAATGCACACCAGACTTCCTTCCAGCCTCCCATTACTGAACGATCATGTCCTAGGACTGCAGGCCTCTCAGATGTGCAACAGATTGGCTTCCCCATACACTTTGTTGAAGGGTGCATACAGCCCAAAAACCTCAGCCTTACCTCCACCATGACAAAGCATGTAGACTTACTTTTTCTCACATCCCTACTCCCTTTCTGGATTTGAAGGTGATTGGGTTTTTTGGTTTGGTGTGGTGTTTGGTACTGGGAGGTTGAATTCGGGACCTCATGCTTGCTAGGCATGTGCCCTATTACTTGATCCATGCCTCCAGCCTTTGAAGGTGTTTGGGGAGATGAGCAAAGAAAATTTCTTTTTGTTCACTGAAACATTTTCATTTCCAATATCCTCTTTAGCCAAACTTGAAGGAATAAAAAGTACAAGAGTGAGACAGCCTAGAAATGCCTTAGATTTGATACATGAAGCAAAAGCTGATTCACACTTCCAGAATTAATTATTGGATAGTATTGATACACAGTGGGAAGATCCTCAACAGTCCCATGAATGCCAAGACCCTTCAGGTCACTTCTTTCCCTTGATATAGAGATGTCCCAAGTGGTGCATTTCTGTTCTCTGGCTCCTGATGCATTTGTCTGGATGGGGAACTTCAGAGAGTACCTCTGTCTTAAAGGGGAAGGAGGAAAAAAGAAAAGGGGGTAATTATTATTATTATTATTATTATTATTATTATTATTATTATTATACCAGATTTGTAGACTTGGCCCAGAAGCTAACTATAGAGTTACTGATTTTTTCTGAAATGAGAGGAGGAGCAAAAACTTGTGCTGACAAATGGGAAACTAATACAATAATTGTTCAGAAAGATGGCAAAATCATACTCAGGAAATAAAAGATGAAGGGCAGGTCAGGCCAAGGCTCAGAACCTGTAGCAAGATTCTAGAAGGCTAGGCTAGAGAACAAGGCAGAGAAGAATGATGACAAGCATGAGATTTCCAAGCCAACACTGCAAAGAACTGATGGCTGAGCTTGGCTACTGAGGTCAGAAAATCTAAGAGATTGAGTAGCATCTGAAGCATCATCTTCAAAAGTGGTACATCCAGTACAGCATCTGAAGTCAGATGCCCCTGCAAGCCAAGCATCCAGAAACTTCATGTGCTTAGTACTTTCCTGAGCATATAACAAGGACCAACCAGTGGGCACTCTTGTGATAGTGATGATGTTGTATTTTAATATAACTCTGATATTCAAAGAGTTCAAATCACCATTCTTGTTAATCCTTCCATAATGCCTGTATGTCAGATACCTAATCAACAAAAACAGTAGTTCCACTCTGATGGAATCAGAATTCATTGACTTTAAAAGCATTACATTGCAGTGAACCTGTGGATGCCCCAGCACAAAAATTAGTCAAGATCTATAATAAACAGTATTTTCTAGCAATATTATAGAATAAACATTGCCACAAAGAAAATAAGGTAATAAAATGGTAAAAATTATCTCTTCCATTAAATAGCAATGCAGAAAAATGCTACAAAGAAGAAAAACATTCTAGTACCAAGATCTACCATTAGCTTAACAATTTTCATGGTACATTATATTTTTTATTTCATCTAAAACAACCAAATCATGAATATATCATGTATTATTTACAAATGAGAAACATATGCTTAGGCAAATCAAGTATCTTGCTTGTGATTACTCACTCAGAGTAGGAACTGGAACTTAAACACAAACGCATTTTCCTCACGAGCGTGCTTCCCCAGTCTCTGGCCTATGGTGACTCCAGCATGTATCAAGCCAGATTTTCAAGTCTAATATTGGTATTCTAGAAAACTATATTGATGAAAACTTTGGCTATCTCTTCCTACAAAAGAAACAAACAGAACAAAATGCACAAGTCTGAAAATGGTTTCACCTAGATCTCAATGTACACTGAAATAGCAAACACAAAATTTTGTGCAGTACAAGGATTCCATAAAAGAAGAGGAAAAATCCTTTATCACTCTTGCAAATAAAATAGAACTCATAAACATGAACCAAAGTAATAGAAAACATGGAATTTTGCCCACTGTTGTACACTGGTTGCTTCTCATATTTAAATCATAACTAACAACAGCCAAAGATTATGGGTCTGCTCTATGTGATATCACATAAAATCAGGTATTGTTATATTCATATATGCAAATGAATGTCTATGTAAGTCTCAGCCCATTTCTTTTGCTGTAAGTGAATACCACAGACAGAGCAATTTCTAAGGATTAGAGGCTTATTTAGCTCATGGTACTGTAGGCTGGTAAGCCCAAAAGTAAAAACCTCTTTGCTACATGACAACATGTCAGAAGGTATCACACAGAGAATGCAAGCATGCCAGCTCATGACTCTCTTCCTGTTCTTCTATTGCCCCTAACTGCCATCATGGGGTCTCACCCTCATGCCCTCATCTAATCCTAATCACCTCCCAAAGACCTCACTTCTAAATACATTAGCATACAAATTTGAGGATCAAGTTTCTAACACATGAATTCCAGTGACACACTGAAACCACAGCAGTAGTGAGTATGTATTTTTAAATTTTTCTTCAGGACTGTAAATATATTTGTAAATATGCTTATAATTAAATACTTCACCATGCCACTAGTAATAGAATGTTGTTTGGATTTTATTTCTTAAAACTAATCTGTTTAATGTATCCTTTCCTCCTTTCTTTGCCCCTTTATCACACATTTGCTTTAGTTGTGTGGTAGTTTGAAATAATTAGAATGAATGAATGTGAAGAAATACACAGGCATCCCCCCTACCTATGGTTAGTCCATAAAAAGAAGCAAAATTCATGTGAGGTGTACAGAAAGAGCCTAAATAGCCACTCATCACCGTTTTCAGACAATCTCAGAAGCAAAGCCACCATAAGAACCATTCATTCAATGACTATTGAGTGAACATCATGTGCTTAGAAACCAGGCTAGTTCCTGAGGACACAGTGCCTGACTACTAGAAGATCAGGGGCTGGTCAGGAGAGAGACATGCAAACCCATCAACTGCAGAACCATTCCATCAGCATGCACTAGATGTGGTGGCTATGGAAATATATTCACTGTCCAGTAAAAGGACTGGTGTATTAACGTTTACCACATATAAATATTTGCTGACCTAAAGTACAGATGACAAAGAGTCATACTGAGATCTAATAAAACGTATTTTTAATTTCAGTTAATCCATAAACTATACCCAGTTGTCTCTGGTATTGAATCCTAGTAAGCCCCTACTTATCAAATCCTTATCAGTTTCAAGTTGCAGATCACTATCATCCTGTGCCTTATAATTTTTTATCTCATTTTCTACCTTCAGTTTCCAAACCCACATGGGCATGTCACCCACCTTCCAGTTTGGGGTGAAGATCATCACCTGGTCATTCATATTGCTGTGTTCTCAGTATAATAGAGACATATGGCTAATGTGTTCTTAATTGTGTTATTTTGTTGTGCTCTGTTGCTATAGCACCTCCTGAATTTTCTTCAGCCAATTAGTGTCAAGTGCATTTAATTTCTTCTATTTCATGTTAGCCCATTGCCAATATCCTTCTCCCCACAGAGCCCATATTCTGTGGGAGAAATACTAGGTTTTCCTTGTACACTGAAAACAGAGAGTCACTCAGTAACAGTTTCTTAAAAGTGAAGTCATTCTTTCTTAGAAAGCCTCAGTGGACATTGTTAAAAGCTGGTTACTTTTACGCATGCAGTGTATGTCAACATTCTTTATTCAGAATGTCACTGTCTCCTTGTTATACTTAATTATATGATAATGTGAAGAGTTCCTCCATGCTCCAAAAAAATTGACAAAATATTCTAGATGTCAACAACTAGTGGCAGAGCCCACAAGCAATACCATTTACTTATCCTCTAGCCAATAAAAAAACACAACTCAGGTCTTAGTAGAAAGATCCGAAAGTACACATGAAAGATCTAAAATCTGTACTTTACTGCAAAATGAAATACTTTTTCCTTGATTCTACTATAGTCAGCCCTCCATATTAGTGAGTTTAGCATCCACGGATTCAACCAACCATGAATCCAAAATATTAGGGGGAAAATGCATCTGTACTGAACACATAGCATTTACATTGCTTTAGGTGTTACAAGACATCTAGAGATGACTGACAGTATATGAGAGGATGTGTGTATGCAAATTTTACACTGTTTTACATAAGGAACTTGAGCATCTGCAGATGTGGGTATCCATGGGAGTCCTAGAACCAATTCCCATAGATACAGAGGAATGACTATATATGTACTATAATTTCAACAGTTTCCTGTTCCTCCTCAGAAAATGGTATAAGAATCATTTATAATATATTTGGTTTACAATACAATTGAAATGCTTCATATAGAAATTGGAAAACACTCATTATATTTCTTACATTGTAGTTTCCTTTTTTTAACCACAGAATCTAAGCAGGTTAATTTCTACCTCAGGACACAATTTCATTTTTCTTTTACTCTTTTAATTTTTTAAAGTGCATTGTTTCCACAAGCTTGAAGTGTTTATTTTGAGTTAAAATTTGCAATTTATAACTTTTAGTTTACATTACATCTGCTTTTTTTAGGGCAAGTCCTAAATGTTCTAAGAAGTAAAACATTCTTTTAATTCAACATTAACAGCTTAGTTCAAATCATGATTTTTATAATTTTAGTTCTTTAGGGAAAATGTTAATAATTAAAAAAAATACATTTTTATCATAAAATTTTCAGTGTATGGATACCAAACTTCTCTACAGAGATTTTTTTCAATGGTATATAGGCACCAAGTTTCTCCACAAAGATTTTAAAGAGGATATCAGAAGTGGACTTAAAATGCTGTGTGGCAGCTGGTCTAGCATGACAGTCTTGAATAAATGTGCCAACAAAGCCCTTATGGTTTATTGGGCAATTATAGGAAGTGGCATTGGTTCCAGCCAATCAGATTCCTGGCAGCTACTTTTAAACCCACTCACTCTTAAAGCAGATCATTAAAAATGCACTTTGGGAGAGATGCTTTGCTCCTACTTGACATAAATAGTCTATTTGCAAAGTTAGTCATTTGGTCAAAATGCAGTGCACAAGCACCTCTACATTGCACAAACATCTTCCATTAAAGGCAGTTCAGAGGAAGCATTCAAACAGAGAGGGATGAACAGGCCTGAAATGGGCATGTGCTCATCTATTCCCATCCATAAAACTACATATTCACACACAAAAGTGACTTCATTCCATTTGTTTGCAGGATTTTAAAAATTTCACTCCAGAGCTTATGTATACAGTACAAATTGAATTGCCTGTTTTTTTCTAATGCCAAACAGAGAATAAAAGTTCTAACTTAAAAAGACAAATTTTAATTCCTGAAAGCTGCTTAAATCCATTTCCTACCACCAAACCACTAAACAAAGAGGTGATAACTAAAAAGCTTTCCAAAACATTACTGAAGATTGGAACTTTTTCTTCCTTTTTTTGCAATACTAAGATTTAAACTCAGGGCTTCAGTGCTTGCTAGGCAAGCATTCTACCACTTGAGCCAAATTCCCTGTACTAGATTGAAACATTTACTTAATAACATGAGATGAATATTTTTAAATGTGCAGTCATCCAGTACCCAAATGTCAAAAGTCTATCTAACTCCAAATATAGTCTGAGGGGAAAAGTATTAGAACAATATCAAGAAAACCATGAAGACTTAGGCTTCTAAGTCCCTATGGGATTGACATGGATTTGATGTTTATTTTCTAGTATGAGATATGCAAAACATGAGAAAATATAACCCACATATAGAAAAAAATATCAGTAACAGAAGCTGTCCTTAAAGAAGTCCAAATGTTGGACTTAACAAAGATTTTCTGTCAGCTATCATATATATATCCAAAGAACTAAAAGTACTCATATACAAAGAATTAAAGGAGATCAGGTGTGGTGGCTCAAGCCTGTAATCCTAGCGATAGAGATCAGGAGAGATCAGGAGGATTTTTCAAGGCCAACTTAGGAAAAATGCTCATGAAGCTCCATATCAAACAACGGCCGAGCACATGGCTCACACTTGTCATAACAGCTACACAGTGAAGCACAATAGGAGGTTCACTGTCCAGACCAGCCCAATCATAAAGCAAGACCCTATCTCAAAAATAACCAATACAAGAAGGGCTTGCAGAGTAATTCAAGTGGTAGAGCATCTGCCTAGCAAATGTGAGCCCATGAGTTCAAATCCCAGTACAACCAATGAAAAAAAAAGAAAAAGAATAATATTCCTCAGTGTGTCCACCCCTGAATTCTTTTCTCAGTGAGACCAAGGACCTGCAAATTGTCTCCCCTGACAAACAGATAATATGTCCTTCTAGTTTACAGGTTCACTGTAGAGTTGAATTTTTCTTCAGGATGGGAGACATTCATCTATATCTAACTCATATTATTTAGATGATCAAATTTAGAACTTTTGAGTTAAGATATGTTGAGACATAAAGATATTGCTCCCCCACAAAAACTTGCACAGAAATGTTCATAGAAGCATTACTGATGCTAGTCAAAAAGTGGAAACAATCCAAGTGAAAACCAGCTGATGAACAAAATGTGATAGTCATACAATGGAATAGTATGACAAAAAAATGAGGTTTTGGTATATGTTACAGCAGTGTGAACTTTGAAAACAATTATGCAATAAGTAAGAGCATCTGAATAAAAGTACCTTATGTTGAATGACCCCATTTTTGTGACATTTCCACAGCATGCAAACACATAAAAACAGAAGGTATGTTAGTGTTTGGCAAGGGCTGAGGCAAGGGAAATGATTCCTGTGCACATGGGGGTTTCTTTTTCAGGTAATGAGAATGTTCTGGAATCAGAAGTGATGAACACACAACTTTGTGAATATACTAAAAGCCACTGAATTGCACACTTTCAAGGGCAAATTTTATGGGATATTAAGCATATTTCAATAAAATTGTAATTTTTCATTAATTTGGATCAAAATGTCAATAACCATGAAAACTTTCCTTTGTAGAATAAAATTTTCATTATATTTTACTAATACCAACTTGCCAACTTTCATGAAGTAGGACTAAAAATATCACACTCCATTTCATTTGTGTTTTATAATCCTTAAAACCTAGCTTTTAGTTTATGGACATTCAAAGGCATAAGTGTTGAGTTTTTATTTTTCATTCATCCAAGGAAAATTTACTGAGTGACTACTGTCAATTGGGTGTGGGGCATCCAATAGATGCAGTAATAGACTCTCCAAAGAGTTTCTAAAGATTTTGTTTAGCAGGACTGGGGTTTGAACTCAGGGCAGCATACTTGTTAAGCAGGCACTTTATCACTTGAACCACTCTGCCCATCCTTTTTTGTGTTGGGTACTTTTGAGATAGATTCTCACAAACTATTTGTCCAAACTGACCTCAAGCCAAAATTCCCCTGATCTCTGCCTACTGAGCCACCAGAGCCCAGCAGGAATTCTTTAAATAAACAGAAAATAAATTTTTAAATGTGTTGAGAGAGATATGTGAAAACTCCTATGATCACATGTTCACTTTCATGTGTATGCATATACGCTATCTTCCCCAAATTCCTACATCTGTTTCCAAATCCAATTGCAGTTTCATAAAGCTTTGGTTGTTCTGTTTAGGATAGACATTAAAGAAAAATATAAAAGCTAGAAGACTGAATACTCTGATTACAATTGTTAATTCACATTTATGTTATCAACCTAAAATTTTGTATTAGCTCAGATCCAATTAAAAATCTTGAACTAGAAATTTAAATTTTCCAGAACATTTCATGTAATAGATGAAATCATAGTGGTCATTTTATCATAACTCTTAGATTAATTTAAGAGCAAAAGTACATATGGGGAACTAAGAAATATTTTCAAAGGTCATGTGACATACTGAAAGTAACATTGATGTAAGAATCTGCCGAACTCACTGAAGATCATAAAATTTCATGCATCTCATCTACCTATGAGGACAAATGGTCCCTCATCTGTCAGATCAGATATATAAAGTCCTCACAACATTCTTTCACAAGCAGGCTCCCTTCATTGCTGATTCTGTCTGTTCCTGTGGCCTCCTTGGATTTTTAGGACTGTCCAAAATCCCCTGCTGACATTTTTAAACATAACATAGAGGTTGGGTTTGGGTCATTCACACAGTTTCAGTAGCTATTTCACTTCACTCCTCTCCATTACCTGGACATAGACTTTCTTCTCCAGCCTCCATCCTTTTCCACCATACCCAAAGATCCCAGCTTTTAGGAAGTAGAAGTGATTTTGACAATAACACTCACTGCTAGGTTCTTGTGCTAGTCATTTTTCCATTGCTATAACAAATACTTGAGATAATCAACTTATAAAGAGAAAAGATTTATTTTGTCTCACAGTTTTATAGATTTCAGTCCATGATTGGTTTCCTTGTTGCTTTTGGACCTGTGGTGAGACAGCACATCATGGTGAGGATCATATAGGGGGGCAAAGCTGCTCTCCTTATGGCCAGGATATAAAAGAGAGACAAAGAAGAAACTAGGGTCCTACAATCCCTTTTGAGAGCATGGCTCCATGACCAGAAGGCTTCCCACCATGCCCCAACACTTGCATATTCTGGCCCCTCCCAATAGCACCAAGATGGGGACCAAGCCTTTAACACTTGGACCTATGGGGGCATCTAGATCCAAACTATACCAGTTCCCCTGATAATCAAATGAGATCATGTCTACAAAATTTCTGTGTTAAGATAAGACTTTAGAATATAATTTTGTATTGTCAGACAAAGAAAAATGCCTAAATAACCCATAACTTGGATGAAAGAGAAAGGCTGCCCTATGTATTTTGTTTTCAGTTGCTATTTCTTTTTTGATGATCTTCTCAACAGGAACCCCCACGTTAGCCTAGGAAATAAGTTTTCCTAGATGGGTCCAGATGCCAAATAATTTGGTAGTTATTACTGAGCAACCCAGCATCCCTGAGGTTTGTGTAAAATTGATGTACGTTGATAACTTAAATGGGAAACAGAATTTTGCCCATAACTAAAAGTTAACCATTATTTTTAACCAGACAAGAAATTTTGTATTAAACTCATTACAGGAATCAGAATTAGTCAGCATGACAACTGTAGCGGGAAATCACAAGCACTCTGTGCTAAAATCCATTCTTAGGGACTCTAGGTAGCTGGTCTCTGTAAAGCTGTCTTTTGTATCCAAATGTTGTCCTGTCCATCAGTTACAGTCACTTGCGGGTTCCATCACAAAAGCTCCCTGTCATCTCTGGACAAGATTCTAACAGCTTCCAGAAGATCAATTCTGTCACGAACATTTTTTTCTTACCAACCTACATAAGATTATATTAATTTACCCAGACTAGAGACATTCTTTTTCTGTTAAGACCAACCTCTAGGCCAGATCTGTCCTCACTCTGAGCTTTTCTGCAGGGTCTCTGTCAAGGACTCTCTTTCCTCCTCCTTCTTAGATGCCTTACACACAAGAACACGCAAAAAATGTTTCCCTCAGTTAACACTCCATTAACTTTGGAGGTGAATATTTCAGAATGTGCTTCTGCTAAATTATAACTGGCACATTCAGGTCAATTTCCCCCTTTCTATTTACCCTGACATATTTCTCTCTCCAGTGTTAAGAACCACCACCAATGTCTCACTCACAGTTCCACTTGCAGGGAACACTTTAACTAGGTGGCATCCTGAGCTGCCCAGTAGAGGAGCATCCAAGCCATCTTCCTTGATGAACCTAACTCCTTTTCTTTTCTTCCCTGTGTTTCGTATGTACATCATAAAAACCCATACAGTTCTGAAAGTGTATCATGGCTATTTTCCACACTTAGGATATTCCAAGACCTTCCACTGATTTATGTAGAAATGATATGGTAAGTTTTAGTGTTTGCTGGAAATAATCAGGATTAGTTAACTAGTCCATGTAGGATACCATATAAAATTGACTAGACTCAGAAACCAGTCGGAAATGAAGAAGAGAGGGAGGGTTTTATTTAAGAGTATCTATAGATGGGTTGGGAAGCCTTTATATGAAAAAGGAATCTTAGGAAAGGGAATAGGATGGGGTTGGAAGGTGGAGGAGCAGAGAAGAGAATAAAATTGATTTAAAATATGTTGTGCTTGAGGTGTCTGAGATATGAATAAAGTGAGAATTGAGAAGTAAAAGGGAAAAGAATGGTAGAAGCTGCAAAACTCATCATAAGAAACGGTTACTGAAGCCATGAGAGTAGTTGGGGGTGGTTTGCAGGAGAGGAGAAAGAGAGAGAAAGAGAGAGAGGGAGGGAGGGAGGGAGGGAGAGAGAGAGAGAACACAAAGGGAAAAAAGAAAAAACTAATCTATAAGACAAACCTCCGTACTTCTTCTGTCTGTCCCCATTTAGGCACAAGTTTATTTTTGAAAAGGTCAGTGATTGTGACCAGAGCTAAGATGTATGGAGGGACAGAGTAGCCCAAAGAGGTGAATGAGGGAGCACATTTCTTCTCAACTCTGTCATTAAAAGTGAAGCCGATTTATTCAAAGCCAGCCATAAATTCAGTGGTGAATGCATCCTAAAGTAAGAAATAGCATAGCAAATCTAGAGGAGAATTGTGAGTGCTTCATGCTACGTGCACACTCACCCCAATAAAGTACCAGACTCCCACTAAAATGCAGTATGAACAATGCCCTCTTAAACTTATTTTCTTCACATTGGACTTAGAAGCCTAGATATCTACTAGACAGATGTAGAAAACAAAAATCTAATCTTGGCTTAGTTTTTAGTTTATCTATGATGAGACAACAAAAATCCAATTTATTTTTTCTATAAGATCCCAGAAAATTTAACAAAGGATTTTACATTCAAGCACTGATGTATTCAGTTAAAATCATTATCTTCTCTATGATTATGAAATCTGGATTGGAATCTTTAACTATCACTTTACTCATTCACTGTACTCAATGCTAGCAACAAGGAACCTGACCTCTCTGCTACATAGCAACTATTCTAGAGTTCTAGAATATAGTAGCCTTGTGTCTAGGTTAAATCTGTATCTGGACTACTCAATGAAAACATGGATTATTATTTTAACTTCTGCTCCATTTCACTGTACACTCAAGTATCTCCTACACTAGACTCTTTGCCAAGCCCTGCAAACATTTGGAAGAAACATTTGGGAATCACTATTCTGTGCATCTATCTGCTTTTGCTAACATGAAGACAAAAGAAAAGACATACAGTGTATCTGGTGCTGTTTTGCTCTCCTGTGTGCTTCCTCTTCTCTCTCCTGTAATTTGACCTCCTCATTCTCACATTTCATCATTAGGCTTGTATATCAGTTATATTACAGGCTAAGTTGCTTAACATAGAGACTCCTAAACACCAACAATATAGAGAAAACTTTTCTTTCTCTCCGTCTTTCTCTCCTTTAACAACATGACATAATAGATTGACCTGGGGGTTGGCAGCTCCCTTCTCTGAGATTATCCACGCAGACACATTTTTTCCTACGTTCATGTCCCACTGTTTCCAAAATTTGCTTTCCCTGTCCTCATTTCCAAAGCTAGTTAACTGCTACCATGCCTGCAAAAGGAGAAAGTAGAAAAAGGACACAGCACATTTTTACTTCTGTTCACATCCCACTGGCCAATGGTTGGGAACTGTGGTCCTAACATTCCATGTGTTTACCAGTTGTGGGGAATTCTCCCTTTTTTTAACTAAGGAAGAAGGAGGGAATGGACCTTGGGAGACAATTAGCAGTTTCTGTCACAACTGGTTCAAGTTGAGGCTTAGAAAGCATCAGGCTCACCCTCTCTGAGCACAAAGACTTCAGCATCTCTCAGATTAAATCCTTGAGAAACCTCAGCTAAGGGTGTCATTCTAATAATATCTATGGGAAATTTTTTATGTCTCAATTATTGTGTTAAGTACTTTAAATTCATGAACCTATGTAATCTTGACAGCAAACATATGAAGTGGATGCCAAAACCACCATTTTCAAGAGAAGAAAAACTGAATTTGGAGCAGTAAAGCATTTTCCAAGCTCAGATAGCTAAATGTAAGAATCAGGGGAATGGATACAGTGCAATAGTCATATGACAACCCAGTAGATTTAGAATAAATTATACATTTGGGGAAAGCTCTGAGATAACAGGGACAGGGTTGAATGCTAGATTCCCATCAGGCACTAGAGTTAGGACAGGAAACAGAGATGATAGTAGAAAGCCATGCTAGGGTTAAATAGATGCCCAATTCATCTAGGCATCTATGAGGTACTGAGCAAGGGATGTGCCTGGGACCCACTGGACCCTGAGTCTAGTCAGCTTGCCAGTTTCTGCTCTTCATCACTGGATGGGAAAACTCTTTCATGGTACCATAATCAGTGTCAAAGTTTCTGGGCTTGGAGGGCTCTGTTCAGTCATTCAGTTTCTGTACTGAATGCCATCCTTTCATTAAACTCTATCCAGGCCTTGGAACTATGTATAGAAATGAACAAAAACAACATCATCCTTTCTCCAACAGAAAGCACAGAAGGCAAGACAGACATTAGCTATTGAGCTCGCAATAATGTGTAACAAATATTGTAGTAGGGAGAGTACCAACTGGTAAGGATCATGGCAGAGGGAAGGACTTATTCACCACCAAGAGGGAGAGGAGGCCAGTTCATACCCAGAGGAAGGAGCTAGTCCATACCCAGAACACAGAGGACAGTCCATACTGAGGAGAGAGGTCCATTCTTTCCAGAGACCTCAAATTCTAAGCTTTATGACCAGGAAGGCTGACTGTGAGTAGTGACAACAGAAATGACATGTGATAACCAGAAAAGTATTCTGTGTTGTCCATAAAGCACAAGTTCTGCTGTTTTAAGACACCCTTCCATAATTGCAAAAGAATATTGCATAAGAGATTTGATTTAGGCTGGCAGAATGCCTCAAGCAGTAAGAGTGCTTGCCTAGAAAGTGTGAAACTCTGAGTTCAAACCCCAGTGCTGCCAAAAAAGAGTTCTGATTTAGGAAAAATAGTCAAATTATTGTACCATTGACTTTCTCCTTTGCTCCTATTTGCTAAGATCCTGATTGACTTATTTTAAATTGATCTTTTAGCAAGGACTATCTTTTCCTGGTGACCTTGTCTCCCTGTCAATGATGTTTTCATTTAAGCCCCTCAGCTTCATCAATCTGATTCCCTTTCCCTAAAATTCTTCCTTGGGGAAACCACTGCTGATCACAGGCAGCCCTATAAATAACAAGTTGCTACAAAATGTTAGTGACAATCAATACTCATAGTGAAAATGAATGGCAAGGATTATTGCACCATTATTCTAATAGAATGAGCACCCTTTCAGTTTAAAATAGCCTTACATGTTAGGTGTGAGACTGAGACAGGAGGATCATGAGTTTGAAACCATCCATGGCTACATAGTGATACTCTATCTCAAAAAATAAAAAGTACCTTTCCACAGTAAGTGGATGGAACTGGAGAACATCATCTTAATTGAAGTTAGCCAGGCTCAGGAGGCCAAAAGCCAAATGTTCTCCTTCATTTGCAGATTATAGACCCCAAACAAATGCAGGAATATTGTGGAACACAGGTCACACTAAGGGGAGGCCACACACAGGAGGGATAGGCCAAGGGAAGGGAAACAAAATCTTGAATGTAGTTGATATGCTCACTGTATAAAAATGAATATAGAAATCTTAAACTGGCCAGAAGCCACCATGGGAAGTAGACTAGGGAGGACTGGAGAGGACTGGAAGAGATGAATTAATTGGTGTTGCAATACATATATGCATGGAAACAACACAAGGAATCTCCCTGTGTACTTACCTTTATCTCAAGCTAGCAAAACCACCATGTTTCTCTTTTCCTTTTTTATATTTTTTCTTCTACAAAATCAGGGAACAGGAGGGCAGAACAGGTTCTGCAAGGTGGGAGGTTGACACCGGTGGTGGGGGGAGGTGGCAGGAAAGGAGTAGGAGAATGAATACAGTGCAAATACTCTGTACACATATATGTAAATGCAAAAATGATACCTGTTGAAACTGTTCCAGGAATCGGGGGGGGGGGGATGAAAGAGAGCAGTGGAGGTGTGAATTCAAATATGATATATTTGATACATTGTAAGAACCTTTGTAAATGCCACAATGTATACCCACCCAGCAGAAAAATAAAAAATAAATACCTTTTCATGACTAGAACTGGAGAATATTATTTTAAGCGAAGTAAGCCAGGCAAACAAAGGCAAATATCACATGTTCCAACTCACACTTCTCAAAGAAGTAGAGAATAGAGTAGCAGTTACCAAAGGCTAGAGGGCATAAGGTAGGGAGAGATGGAGTGGAATAGTTAATAGGTACAGGGAAATCTAGGCACAGTGGCATACCTATAATCTCAGCTACTTGGCAGGTAGAGATAGGAAGATCATAGTTCAAGGCCAGTCTGGGCAAAACAAAAAAATGTTAGTAAGACCTATTGTGGTGCACACCTATAATTCCAGCTATGAGGGAGCATAGACAAGAGCATTGTGATCCAAAGCCAGTCCAGGCAAATTTTGTGAGACTCCATATGAAAAATAACTAAAAAGCATTTGGAAACATGGCTCAAGGGGTACATTGCTTACCCAGCAAGTGCAAGATGTGAGTTCAACCACAATACTACCAAAAAAAAGGAAATGGGTACAGGGGTGTAATTGGAACAGAGGAATAAATTTTAATGTTCTATACACACTATGATAATTATACTTAAAAATTAATTAAATATTTCAAAACATCTAGCAGAGAGAACTTGAATGGTCTCAACATAAAGAAATGATGTATGTCTGAGGCAATAGATCTGCCAATTACCTTCATCTGATCATTACTCATTGTATTCAAGTATTGAAATGTCACAATGTGACCCAAACATATACAATTACTATGTATCAATTAAAAATAAGACATATTTTTTTAAAAATGAATTGAAAAATTATTTTTAAAATAAAATGAAATACTTTCAGCAAATTTTTTTTAGGATCAGAAAAATACACAATCACAAAAGGAACTTAAGTGACTGACAGTAAACACTATTGGTGATGCAACACAAGCCAAGGCAGGAGGCTGTTAGGTGAAGAACAGAAGGCTGCCAAGTCACCATCCCTGGAGTTTTGATTCTCATAATTAAATAGGTTCAGAATTAACTCAGAATTTATTTGGCTATGGCAAAGAGCAAATAAACACTTGGCAAAAGTAAGAAAGTAAAAAAATATTTAAGAAGCAGGTCTAGGATATAACTTAAATGATAGAGTGCTTACCTAGGAAGGATGAGGCCCTAGGGAGAAAAGAGAAAAGAAGGAGAAGGAAGAGAAAGAAAAAGAGGAGGAACAGTGTTTGCATATTCAGAGAGGTAAGTTCTTCTTCCTTGAGGTACTTCATATGTCAGACTGTGCTGCTGTATAAATCACAAGTGCTTCACTCCATGAGTATTTATTGAGCACCTAGTACACACCATGTAGTCTGCAGGGTTCATATAATGTCACAGTAACAAACAGACACAGTTTTTCCCATGTGGGCAAATGGACAAATAACTCTATGGTTATAAAGTGTGACAAAGGCAATGGAGGAAAGTTAAAGGGTCTGATTAACACTTTGAGATTGTAATTTCTTATCTGTCCCTCACTTTTTATTTTTGATTTATCATACATTAATAATACAGAGGATTTCATCGTGATAACCCCATACATGCTGAAAGTATACATTGAAGAAGTTCACCCCCTCCATTATATTCCCTCTTCCCCCCTTGAGACAGTAATTTAGATTAAGTGTCTGAAGAAGACAATGAAGCTCAAAATGAATATGAATAGGTCAGTAAAGGAGGTGATAAGTTGAGAAATGTTGAACACAGAGGACAGGATCACATGGCCAAGGCTGTAGAGGAGGGGATCAATACTCCAGCATTCTGTAGCACCTCAGCTTCCTTTGGATATGGCAAGCCAAGAAGGTCATAAAAGCCCTACCTCTCAACCCAGTTCACGGGACTTTCAGTGGTAAGTCCTTCTCCAACTTTAGGGTCAAGATAGAAAGAACAGTTTGAATTCTTTTTTTTTTTTTACTAAATTAAAACTTTATTGAATAAAGAACACTCTCCAGAGCACATGACCCGATGGACTAAGTCCACATTTCATGCAGTGAAGCTGAGCACTACAGTAGTTTAACATGGAATGTCAAACAAATTAGTATTTTTCATTGTACAAAACCATTTACGTAGCTGACATGAGAGGAAAAAGTATGACACTCTGCAATTTCACCGATCATCTATGATGAGTTTTAAAAAAGCATTTGAAGAAAGTGGTAGATGTCTTTAGCATATAGTTCAAATAAATTTGTTACATGAGAACTACTGAACCCTCTTTCAGCCTGTCTTGCATTCCAAATAAAATCTTAATGCAAATATCAAAGTTGCTGGTCACGCCAAAAGACTGTCAAACTCAAAAGAATACAATATCTGAACTAATGTGTATTAAGTAGGATAAAACCAAGAATACCAGTTACTGCAAAATTCATTTAGGCACTCTTAATAGTCCACTCTAAGCATTTCTTCTAAGTCTCTCACATTAATGACCAAAGCCTTTTACAGTACTAAAATTCTATCATTCAAGCATCAATGATTATATTTCCGAAAAAGGAAATCATTCATTTCAGTAATAGCATTACTGCTACATTCTAAACAAAAAAGAGAGAGAGGAAGAAAAAAATCATAATTAACAAAACCAGTACCCCACAGGATACATGGCAGAAAAAAATTGGGAAAAAATGTGCTTTACTGCACAGAAGGAATTATATAATGTAAACACCATATTGGCCCACACCACAAAATCCATGAGAGAGTCTTCAATTTGAACACCATGTGTGTATTGTTTTCCAATTTGTGTTTGTGGGTTTATACTGCATTTGTTTGTACCAATACATGACAAATAGAACACACTCTTCCCCCCCCACACACACACATCCAAGTGATTGTTAAATATTGAGCATGGCTTGCTTCCCTGATGCTAACTTAAAAAAATGGTAAGTGATGTCCCAACTGTTTTAAAAATGTCTACAGAAACCATTTAGTGAATGTGAAGAGTAGTTGAGGAATGAGGAAAACGTGAAGGTAATGGTATGATGAAAGTGGATACACAGAACCGGCTGACATGCAAATGTTTTACAGATGCATGCAAACTCTTTTTCTGTGGGCCTTGTCAGAACTTTTAATTGATATCAAGAATTAAAAAATATAGTAGCACAAGTCCATTGACACCTGGAGGGTCAGGCCTAGAAAGCTTACCTTCAAAGTGCAAATTTTAACAATGGAATGCTTTGACAGGGACACAAGGACAATCTATTGTTTTTTGTCTTGTTGAAAAGAAATAACATGTTCAGGAAGTAGTTATTCCTGGTGAAAGTTATTTCAATTTCTTGGTAAAACAAAGATGAAAAAAATTTAGCCATAATGATCACCCACTCGTTCACATACAAAGAAGCATTCTTAAGAGTGCGGGGGGGAGCAAAAGCCCTTACCTATGTATCACCTAATGTAACTTTTACCTAGCATTTAAGTTCTTTGAATCCACTACATTAAATGCCAACACATACCTCCCTTATCCCCTCCCTGTCCACCCGCCTATCCCAGATGCCCCCAAAGAACCTAAGTATTCTAATGTCTTCTGTTTTCCAAGCCTCACTTCTAAGGCTGCTGAGTACCACATCCACTGGAACAAAATCAACACCTAAGGTGCACTTTCTATAGCACCTTGGATTTCTCCTCCACAATTGCGTGGAATCTTGATGCTCTCAAGCCTGAATCTAGATCTAGGTCATCAGGCCGAGGTCTGCTGCTGGCGCGACTGCTGGCTTGGCTTGCAGGTCTCTGGTCCACGATGGCTAATGGCTGTAGTTCATATCCGATAGCAATTTTTTTAGAATTCTGGTGATCATCAGGGAAATCAAAAGGCTGGGCATGGGAGTTAGAGATGGTGCTTCCTGCCTGCCCCATTTGATTCTGCTCTGCACTGCAATTAGCCCAAATTTGCTCACTAGGTTGCTTGTTGTAATTGCGGCAAGAGGAATTGTTTCTGTCACCAGTAGCCAGCTTGTACCCAGGAGGGGACATGGGTGAGAAAGGAGCAGTTGGTGAGGAGCAGCCATTGAAATAAGCATATTTTGGGGACCCACAGTCTTTTGAGGGGCCAGTGGGCCAGTGGTGGTGTGGTAAGGATCTCTCCTTCCCTTCACACGATCCTTAACACCCTTGAAGAAGACGTAGAAGATTTTGATGATATTTAAGGCCAGCGACACCAGGGACACCACCAGCATGAAGATGATGAAGATGGTTTTCTCCGTGGGTCATGAGAGGAAGCAGTCCACCTGGTGTGGGCAGGGGTCTCTTTTGCAAGTGTAGACGGCATTCAGGCTGAAGCCATAGATGTACCACTGGGTCAGCAAAAAGGACACGTCAAAGACGGACTTGAAGAGGATACTGATGATTTAGGTTCGCAGCAGGCCCCTCGCGTCTTCACCTTACTATGCTCTTCTATGCCATATTTGAACTTCTTGATTTCAATCTGCTTCAAGTGCATCTCCACATTGACACCTTTAGTTTGGGCCACTTTGAGCTCCTCCTCTTTCTTGTTCAGTTTTTCTTCCTTCTGCATTACATAAAATACATGAGCCAGGTACAGCAGTGTGGGTGCAGACACAAATATGATCTGCAGCACCCAGAAGTACACATGAGAGATTGGGAAAGACTTGTCATAGCAGACGTTTTCACAGCCAGGCTGTTGAGTGTCACAACGAAAGGCAGACTGCTCATCACCCCAAGCCGACTCAACTGCTGTCCCAAGTAGCAGGATTAGAGAAAATGAAGAGGAATGAGAGCCACACCTTCCCTCCTGAAGTGGAGTAGGCTTGGACCTTGTCTAGAAGTTTCCCTAAGGCACTCCAGTCACCCATGTTGCCTGGGCACTTCTCTTGCACTTAAAAGAAGTGAAGTAGGCCAAGTGGTGGAACTCCTTGGAGGATGAGGTTAAATGAAAAGGCAAGTTCAGGCACTCAGACCTGTCTATTTAAAGTTTAAAAGTCTGCTGCTGTTTGGTACTTTCCTCACGCCTTCCCCCTAATCTTGAATTCTTATTGAATGAGGTTGTTACTAAGGCAATCTTTGAACTTCCAAGGAGGATTAATCATTAGATATTTTGGGTTTGCACACTACTTGGGCAACATTTTCTTGTCTTACTACTACTGTAATATAGTCACATCTTTATAATTTTTCTCCTATTCTAGGTTTTGAGGGTATACAGCACAGAAATATTAAATATTAAAATATAAATATTTTAAATATTTAAATATTACACAGAAATATTAAATATTAAAATATAAATATTTTAATATTTAAATATTAAATATAAATATTATTTATATTTAGTTCATGGAGTCTAGCACACTGTCTGGACAAGAGTACTCACTCTACAAATGTATAACAAACGAATGCATGAAAAAAATGCAGTGTTCCATTTATCAGTTATTGGGTTCTGTCAGGTTGATTTTCTTATAGTTCAAGTAGATATAGGTTTACATGCCTTATATATTTTAATGTGAAAGGGTCTAAAGATAATAATTTCATGAGAAATAACTTCTTTGATCTTTTTGAAAAATTCTCAAAATATTAATGAAATAAAAAGACATGGAAAATTATACTGATTCAGATCTCAGATACAACACCAGTTATTTTCTTGGAAGTTGTCAGTGGATTATGAAGTCCAGTCATCTAAAGATACAAAGCCCTCCACATCACTACCTGACTTCAAAAATAAAGGCATCCATCCATTAAAAAATCAAGTCAGCCCTGAGTTCTTTTTGCTCTCATTGAAAATCTGATGATTTCAACTAAAAAAGACTTATATTCCAAACTAATATCATAAAGCAATTACTCTCAAAATGTTCAGTTTGGAGACATTACATTTTGCACAACAATGCCAGCCACCCACAGTTGGTGAGACTTCCACTGAAGGCAATGGCTGGATATCAAGTGTAATAGGACCAGATGCAGCACACAAATTAAAATGTGTGTCTTTGTTGAATGACACTGTTTCAGGGAGTGTAAGTGACAAGGCAATTAATGTCTGTGAACAGCTGGTTTTAAAGATTAAAGAAAGTGATTATTTTGCCCTGCCAATGGACAGATCTACCTAAAGTGCTGAGATGTTGGCATTTTAAGTTGCATTTCTGTGAAACACTATAGATAAGATCATATGGTTTAGAAAAATTTAGCCCAATATTAAAACAGAAGACCATTGTTGAAGTATTTCAAGAGACAACTTAGAATTTCAATATGCTACCCAGGAATTGTGTATTGCTCTATTTATATAATTCAGAGCCCAGTTGCAGACTTTTAACAGCAGAAAATAATTTGATTACAAAGAATGATTTAGATTCTTATTAAGAGAGAGAGAAAGAGGAGGATTTGATTCCCTGTATTTAAAGGACTATCATCAATTTCAACAAAATGAGTCTCACAATGGCTGCCAGGACCACAAGTACAAACCGTAGTCAAAGTCTTAGAGTTGATAACTCTTTAAACCAAAATGTCTTCACATCGTAAGAACATTCTATAAGTGACAATGGACCTTGTCTCCAAGTAATAACATCCAAATTGCTCCAAGAGATTTACTTTGTGAAAACAAGACCAATTCCTTCATTTATAAAAAAGTATTTATTGAGATCTGTCTTTCATGGCTCAGATACTCATGTCAAAATTACAGTTTCATAAGGTCTTTGACTCCAACTCATACTTCAGCAAATCTAGAAATTGGGGAGCTGCTTATACAGAATACATATTAAACTGTTAAATCTGCCAGATCCCATATTATGTTAATGCACACAAACACTTAAAGAGAACTTTTTTAATGATGGGAAAACAGGGGTTTCTTGGGGTCTCTTAAAGACAGATGATAATCAGTGAGATTTATAATCACTTCTCAGAAGCCATCCAAGGAATGAGTAGCTGTGATTCCCATGTGACAGGTATGTGACAGTGGTATTATACAGTACTGCCTTTGGCCACAGAGAAAGACAAAGGCCCTGCAATCTCCATCCACAGGACAACTGTGCCAGCCCTATCTGAGGAGGTCCTTTCTCCACCACTAGCCAAATCCCGTTTCCTGCCCTGACACCAGAAGATGTTTTAAGAGGTGATTATACACTCTAAACTTGCCAATGTTGGTCCTATATATGACCTCTGCTATAAAAGAAATAGCTAAAGAAATGTGAATAAGTATGTAAAGTGCTTATTTAGGAATTTATTCTTTGAGATAAGATGTCTTAACTTCAATCATGAAAAAAATATTATGATTACCTGAGGAACAAGCAAATCTTTATTATAAGGCCTGCCTGGAAAACAAAAGTTGTGATAGAAAGATGACCTGGGTAGATAGATAAAGGACAGAGATATGTCCCTTAACTTTAAGCAAAGAAATTTAGATTGAGCAAGCAAGTAAATTCTAAAATAGAATAGCAAACTGGAGCAGTTATCTAGGAAGCACAAGTTCCTGAGTTCAAATCCCAGCATTACTCCCTAAAAAGGAAAAAACAAAAATAGCAAACTAACAAATATCTGAGAAAATTTATCCCAGTAACAAACACTATAAGAAAATGAACCAAGAAGAAACTGAGCTACAATAGTCTCCCAATAATTTCAACACACAGGGATGAACATAGAATATGGTCTGTAGAAACAATGAGGAAAGAACCCAGTTGAGGAGATGCTGTCAAGCTCGAAGCAGCAGAACCTGGGAAATGATCAGAGAAGAGCCTGACACAAGGACTCTCTCTCATCAAAATAACTCCAAAAGGTTGGCCAGTGTACTGTAGAATTAAATATAAAAGAAGGTTGAACAGGATAATCTCTAAAATTCATCCTTACACTTACTGTTGTGATTCCTAAAAAAATGATGAGCTCACTTTTAAAAAAAACATAAATCTTCAAACTTTCTTAATTCTATAAAAGTATTTATTAGACACGTGCTATATATCAGGCACTGACCAAAGTTCTGAAAATACAATGGTGAACAAGACAGGTCCTTGTCTTTAAGACTTCTATTCTTTTTTTGTGTGTGTGAAAAAAGAACATGTTAACAGTAACCGTATATTATTCCAGATTTTACCCAGCTGTTTTAGATCTTATTGAATCTGAACGAGGGAGTAACCTCTTTTAAGGATTAGAGAATATAAAGATTCAAAAGTAGTGGAACCCTTTTCAATAAAAAAGACTTCTATTCTTCATGAAAAAAATTACTAAAGGGCTTAAACACAACTAGATCCTATACAATTTGTTTTAGGAAAGTTGATATTTATTTCCCCTATAAAAAGTGGGTTAAAGGAACTGAAGGCTAAAGAGATGGTTAGGGGGATGAAGGTGGTCAAATTAGAGATGTAAGAAGATATAAAACTGAACTGACATTTATAGGTAGGTTTTCTGATTGGATTGGATATGTTCAGGAGGATAATGGTGAGAATTTGGATAATTTCTATGCTTCTGACTTCTACTACGATATGGAAATTTGGAGGGTGGGGAGAAAGAAGAATGGGAGTTGAGAGGGGAAAACAAAGCTCTTAAGGAAAACCTTACTGCTGAAGAAGACCGTATTGACTTGAAATGTCAGTAAGAAAAGATGTCACCAGCATGATGGCACAAGCATGTTATCCCAGCACTCAGGAAACTGAGCCAGGTATATCATGAATTTGAGGCCAATCTAGACTACATAGCAAGAAGCTGTCAGGAAAGGGAAGGGAAGGGTAAAAGGAAGGGGGAAGGGGAAAGGGAAGAGAAAGGGAAAAGGGAAAGAGAAAGGGAAAGGAAAGGAAGGAAAGGGAAGGGAAGGGAATGTTCATAGACATAATGGTTATATCCTTATCTTAACTATAGTAAATAATGCTGCAATGAACATTGGAGTCCAAATACCTCCTTAAGATACTGATTTTAATTATTTTGGAGAAGTACCCAGAAGTAATATTTATGGATCATATTGTAATTTTTTTAGTGGTTTTGGTATTTGAACTTGGGGCCTTGCACTTGCGAGGCACATATTCTACCATTTAATTCATATCCCCAGCCCAGTAATTTTATTGTTATTTTTGGCCTGTACATACACTGGAATATTATTCAACATAAAAAGTGGGAGATTCACCATATATAACATCATGGATAAACATAGAATATATTATATTAAGTGAAATACTTAGTATACTAAGTGTTATACTAAGTTGAAGAATGAGTACCACTTGACTTCATTTATATGAGCTATCCAAAGTAGTCAAACTTATAGAAGCAAAATGGTACTTACCAGGGACTTGGAAGTAAGAAATGGACATTTGCTGCTCAGTAGCTGTAATGTTTCAGTCAAGCAAGATGAGAAACTTCTGGAGATCTGTAATAGAGCCTTGTGTTTGTAGTTAACCATAGGTATTGCATACTTAAATATTTGTTTGATGCCCTTAATGCAGAGAAACTAAAGCAGATACTTTAAAGCAACTGAGGCCAATAGGAGAAGGGGACCAGGAACTAGAAAAAAGGTTAGTTCAAGAAGAATTAACTTAGAAGGTAGCACACATGTACAGGAAATCAATGTGAGTCAACTCCCTGTATAGCTATCCTTATCTCAATTAGCAAAAACCCTTGGTCCTTCCTGTTATTGCTTATACTCTCTCTTCAACAGAATTAGAGATAAGGGCAGAATAGTTTCTGCCTGCTAGTGAGGGGTAATGAGGAGCAAGAGAGGGGAAGCAGAGGGAAGGGGGGAGAAATGAACAAAACATTGTATGTACATATGAATAAAATTAAAAAATATATATTTGTTTCAGGGAAGCTGAAGCTGGAGGATCATGAGTTCAAGGCCAGCCTGAGCTATATATTCTTTGAGACTCTGTCTCAAAAAAAATTAAATTTGTCTAAAAAAGAAAAACAAATACTGTGTTACTGGAGATCTTGATGGCCCAGAGCCTGATAGTGTGTGAAAAGACATGACATTGGCATGTCATTCAGAAGAATCAGCTAAGAAAGTGGAGTCAGTTTAGAAATACTTTAACCAATATTGAATTTATATATTTCTGATGAATGTAAACAAAAGTCATAAATAATAAAAATCCATGTCCAAAACAGAGAAAGGAAAAAGAAAGATGAGTCAAATGTGAAGTCTGAGAATTGTGCCAAATGGCTCTCCAGGTACATGGGATTCATCACTGGAGGAGGAATATGGACATTTGAGCTTGATCTATTGGGTTTTGAGCAGTCAAATGCGGGATGTGGGGTTGTGGTGGGCAGGAAAGGAGGGAGGCATGCAGACCAAAACTGATTAGATTCTTTCAAATGCAAGTCAGAGAACAGTTACAAAATATTACTCATCATCAAGTAGCTTATTGTCACTGTCACACAGCACACATCGCTGACAGTGAAGAGTTTAGGCAGGGATGTTCTTCACCATCTTAGTGCCACAGGCAAGACTGAAAGGCATACAGAAATGACTTCCTTGTGGTATGTGAGGCTAAACTGCAAAATCAACATCCTCTCCATACACTTATGTAATAGAAAATCTTTATTTACAATATTGTTCTCTGTTATCACTGCATTGATTGGCATCTAAATGTCACCATCTGTACCTTAATCCTTAGTTAGAAACATCAAGTCCTGAAATATATTGATGGTAGCTGGAAATAGAAAAGTAATATTGTAGGGATTCCTCTGATGTGGAAAATCAGAACTTACCAAATAAACAATTTTCTGTTTTCTTCCCAAATCAACAGGTCAATTGATTCTGACTCTACGTTTTCAATGTATATTAGGCCTTGAAATTATAGACTCTTTCAACCTAGTTGTATAAATCCGTCTAAGTTAGTAAGTCATGTTAATATGTTATTGAGGGAAAAGAATTTTTAAATAATTGACAGGACAATTAAATGGTGAAAAGACAGGGAATCATTTTCCTACAGGATCTTGCAGACATCTCTGGTTCATTTCATGTCTAATTTGCCCAGATTCTATCATGCAACAGCTCGTAAATCATTCTTCTCTTCTTACTTAATGTCCCCCCATCATTATCTCACCCTTCAATGCAGCCATCTCCAAACTTTCCAATACTATTCAATTATTTAATTAATTGCATATTAGTTGCACAGTTATTTATGTGACAGACAGTATTCCCAGGTACTTGAGAGCAAAGTAGATAAAAACTTCCTCCCCTCAAGGAATTTACAACTTACCTGGCAGAGACAGAAAAACAAGAAACATTAAGTAAATAAATTAAATAGTAGGCTAGGTGACACATGCTAAGAAAAAGCAAAGTAAGGTCAGGAAGGTCAACACCATGGTGGAGGAGGATATGTTAGAGTATTAGATAATCTGGCAAGAGAGATCTCAGAGGGAAGGTGAAAACGGAAAGGAGCTGGCCACCAGTGGCTCATGCCTATAGTCCTAGCTACTCAGGTGGCAGAAATCAGGAGGATTATGGTTCAAAGCCAGCCCAGCAAATACTTTCTGAGACCCTATCTCAAAAATACCCAGCACAAAAAAGGCCTGGCAGAGTGGCTCAAGGCATAGGCCCTGAGTTCAAGCCCCAGTACCATAAAAAAAAGGGAAAGAAATTGGCCAACTTGGTATCCATGGGAAAAGCATTCTAGGAGAGGAAGCAGCAAGAGAAAAAACTGCAAAGCTAGAACTGTGCTTGGTGTCTTAGTCTGTTGGTTGTTTTGCTATAACAAAATAGCTGAGCCTGCATGATTTAGAAAGAATAAAGGTTTGTTTTGTCTTTGATTTCTAGCAGCTGAGAAGTCCAGCATCTGCTTGGCTTCTGGCAACTGCCTTGGGCTGTGTCTTAACATGGCAGAGAAATGAAAATCAAGTGGGTGTGCATGGGATGGCCTTGCTTTATAACAAACTGCTCTCCTGGTAACCAATCCACCTGCAAAAACTGCATGAATCTCTCTTAATGACTTGATTACCTTTAAAGGTTCCACTACCTGTTAACACTTTTATTGCACTGGAGACCAAACCTCAGCATGAGATTCAGTCAAACCACATCCAAATCATAGCACCTGTATCTTCCAGGAACAGCACAAGCTTATTGGCTAACATGGGAGACTGGAGGGTAGAGAAGTAAAAATATCTTCCGTTTCTTTCTTTTTCTCCACAGCAGGACTCAACTCAGAAATGCAGACAATCTTATGGAATTTTCTTCTCCTTCCACCATTCTCCCTTCTCTCACTATGTCCTGTTGGATTTACACATCAGCTTCCTTCTGAGGCCTTTTCTGGCTTATTTTAGACTCTTATCACTCCATATAGAGATTGCTGAAGCAGGCCTTGTCTACTCTGCTGTCCACTGGCCCTCAAGCTGTACTCCAGGAGATTCCAGCACTGTCTCTGCAGTGATTTGGAGTCAGTCACCTTACAGAATCCAGGAGATCCCACTTACCTCCCTAATGCTAAAAATATATCAAGGCATTTCCCCAAAATGGTGACTGGGTTGTCTCTGGATGGTATTATTTCAGGAGATTTTTATTTTCTTGTATAACTTTTTATATTTTTTAAAATTTATATTACATTTATAATAAATAACAAATTTTTGTAATAAAGCATTAATAATAGGGTCTTTGATGGGGGGAAAGATTTTCCCTATTTATTTCTTAACATACGGAAATAAATTACCTTGTTGAGTAAAAAGGCAATTGATAAAATGATACTTGGTCTGTCCATAGAAAAAAAAACTGAGATACATGTCATCATGTTAGTGACAGCATTCTCTGAACTCTGTGGTGACAGATAACTTTTCCTTTGTGTTTTTTATGCATTGTTACATGTTTTATACATTGAATACATATTATTTCTATACTTTTTGCAGAGGTGGTACTGGGATTTGAACTCAGGGTCTTAGGATTGCTAGAATGTCACTCTATCACTTGAGCCATACCTCCACCCCATTTTTTGCTACAGTTATTTTTAGTTATTTTTTCACAGTGTCAGCCTTTGACAGCAATCTTCCTACTTCTGCCTCCTGCATCAGCATACCTATCTTGTTTGTTGAAATGGAGTCTTTCTAACTTCTGAGGGTGGGTAGGTTGGCCTAGAGTGATGATCCTCTGGATCTCTGCCTCCGGAGTAGCTGACTATAGGTGTGCACTACCACACCCAGCCTACTTTAGAAAGAAAACAATGTTTTTGTTTTATACATTTTTAAAAGCTAGTACTAAAAAGCTACATAGTATCACCTGACATTGAATCTACCCTGGTTCATGCTGATTAAATCACCTCCTATTCTTACCTTCTGATAAGCACTATTTCCTTGCTGACTGGCCACATCTAGAAACCCAGGAAAAGAAGGAAATGTTCATGCAATTATTTCTTGTTTGTGAAGTCCTAAGATAAGTGAAAATGACATCAGAGAGAGTACCTACAAGTGTGTCATCCTACCAAACAGCAATATGGTAAGGGCTGGAACCATGAACATCAACTTGGAAACTCTCACATTTTTTGTTAAGATACTCAACAACAGTAATATTATATGTTTGTTGCAACCATTTAATGCCTATTTAGTTTTAATTTTTCAATCCTAGAAGCTCATTTTTCCTCCTATTAAAATAGTACCTCATCATTTCAACCTCTCCTCTTAGAGTTGCACTTGCTTTTCACTTGATCATATCCTAAACACAAAGGGTTAACTATGGACTTCGCCTTACACTTGTTCCTAGAAATCCTCACCAGAAAAACTGTCCACAATGGGCCCTCAGTGTCTTTATTTTGTATCTAAGCCATCTTCCCAGTCAATGAGCCTCCCTAAAAGATTAATGTAGTTTGAACTTTTATAGAGGAATATCATCTGTGTGCTGTCATATTTAGCACAAATGGTGCTTCAGTCACACTTCAGTAATATTCCAGCATATTATTTCCAAGGCATTTGAGAGTTTAAAGAATGATTGAAGGGCATGCTGTACTCGTTTGGTAATAAGGCAGAGAGCTCTGCTGTCTATACATGATTTCAGCAAATAGAATCTCTATTAATTTCATTGCACGTAGCAAAATAGTTGTGATAGTAACCAAAATACAAAATCCCACTGGAGAAAATAGCTAAGATACATTTTTACAAGACCTTCAGAAGAATTAAAGAGGAATTGAGGGCGAGATATTGAGAAGTCACCTTTTCATATCTAATGTCAACCCTCAATACTGTGGTTTGTCAGTCCTGAATGTGAGGCCACAGTCTTCGCTTGGGCATAATTTGTCTACAGAACTGCCATGATACAAAATAACATAATGACGACACTAGAGCCACTGAAGATGAATGAAGGAGTTAATGTCACCTAGCAGAAAACATAACCGTACCAAATTCTACATTTTTGGTGAGAAACTTCCCCGACTTTCCAGCTGTATAAAGAGCATCAATGAAACGAGATTCAATTTTTAAACATCTGAATTAACAGATATGTCTTAAAGAAGAACAGAAGTCTTGATCATTGTCAAGTGTCACTGAATAGCAGTTTAAATATTTCTGGATGTGTGCTGGTCAGAAAGAAAGAGACACCTGCTGTCATGAACGGTCCTTTTCATGTATGTTGTTCCAATTCTATCAAGTACTAGCCTTAAATTCCTTAATGAATTCTCCATTCTAAGCAATCATATCATTTCCATCTCTTAGTAATGAGAATCCTGAAAGCAGGGATGGATCTTGTCTTCTGTTTCCAGATTATGGAAGGCATAATTTTGCCATTTGGGAAACAAGCTTTTTCAGAACATATTATAGTTTTTTCCTACCTACTAGAAGTTATTCTATGATATTAGAATTAACTTACAGAGACATTCTGAAAATACTCAGTTATTTTATTAGTTTGAAAAAAACTCCAAGTCAATTTAGATAGCAGTGGCTCTGCTCATATATTTCCCCATTGCTTCCCAATAACTACTGCTCCACCTATGCACCCTCTACTCTGTCTGCTCTGTCCTTGTCTCCTGTGACCAGTGCATGTCAGCACAAAATGCACCGAAATACTTTGCAAGCAGCCTTGCCATGTTTTTTATTAAGTGAATGTGAAATCATTTCAGCAGCATTTTAGTATCTCCCAACAAGTATCTGACCACTTGGAAAAAGTAGTCAGAAGTACATGTTTCACACAACACTCTTTAAACCTTAGACTAGATACAAACTTGATGAAAACTGTAAAAAGTATACAAATGCCAAAAACAGTTCATCTGACTACTGCTGAAGTGACAATATGCCAAAATCCTTAAAAGTATAAAAAAGATGCTTTTTAGAGATTTCCTTAAATTATAGAGATGGTATTATATCATATTTAGTATCTTGCATGTAAGACCAGAAATTGTTTTTCTAGATATCTTACTCCTCCTCAAGTATACTATGTTGACTTCAACCAACTGTCACACTGTTTTCCTGCCTAAGTCATCATTTGGGGGTAGGCAGATACCTCTACAAGATTTAGTAAATATGAGGGTCAGGATATTGGTTCAGATGTGTTCTTTTTTCCCACTAGATATAAGTGATAAAAACACACAACACTAAGGTGTTGTTGGACGTCATCTTGTAGTCCCTAGGAAAAATCAGAAGACAAAGTGGAAAGAAAGAAGTACTGGCCTGTCATCAAATTATTGAGCCTCTAAACAAGGCCCAAAAGCCTGATTTGGATTTGCTTCTCAGCAGCATAAACCAACCAACCTTTTTAAATAAGATAGGTTGGTAGAGGTTTTCAGCTAGTTGCAAAAACAAAAAAGTACTAACTGATACACAGATCCAGAAAAAAAATCAAATGACATCTATTAAAAACACAAACCAGGAAGTATGATATCAAAGATCAAATAAAGCATTTTAGAGCCTATAATTTATATAGTACTCATCACCAGGCCACCCAGGCTCTGTGACAAATGAGCAACTGTGATCATTTAGAACAAGACATTATATCATTTCTCAGGTTCTGCTTGTAAGACCTTTTTTATTATTTATTGTTTTTATTTCCTGACTCTAAACAAAACTGGAACTGAGGATTAGGTGCAATTTTCTTTCTTTCAGGGCCCAGATGAAAAACTGCAAGAACTTAATTTCTGGTCTCTTGGTAGAAATTTGAGGACTGTCAGCTCTTAGGATTTTAAGTAATTCTGCCAAGTGTAGGTAGGTTTGGGAATTGCTCTGTCTTCAGTTTTGTTGTTGCTTTGTTTTATTTTATTTTTAATAATTGTAACATATCTTAATATTCATGTCTGTCCTTGGAGAAAATTGGCAGGTGCTCCCCTGTGATCAACAACATGGATTTGTCTACAGGCAAAGAGGATCCAAGGATCTAACTTGGAACAGCTGCAGCTCCTGAGACTGCTGTGATGGAGCTCAGCAAATACAAGGAAGCATTTGGAGAATTACGCCAGGAGATGCTACCTTGGGGGAGGTTTGACAATAGGAGAATGATGACAGAGGCAGTTTGGGGCAAAAAGGAATTTAGGTTGTCCATGGAACTCTGGAGAAAGCTTTTAAAGCTCACAGATTTGAGTCATCATAGGATTTTGTGAAAGGAAGGGGTATGGCAGTAGGTAACATTCTAAGATGGTCCCCAAGATTTCCCACCTTCTCCCTGACCTCTATGCACACAATTCATAATCCTCAGTGCTATGAAGCAGATGGATTTTTCTCCCACAGTTGTACATGTGGGATGGCAAAAACAGCTATTATATTATAGCTAGAATATAAGCTATAATATTATCAATATATGACCAGAAAGCTTTAAAAGCTAGGAGTTTTCTCTGGCTGGTGGCAAGAGAGGAAATTCATTTGGAGCAGGATTCAATTCACCACTGCAGTCTGAAGACAGAAGGAGTCACACACAGGAAGTGTGATCGAGATCTAGTAGCTGAAAGCAGACCAGTACAGCTGACACCCATCAAGAAAATGGAAATCTTGGTCCTGCAACCATGAAAACTGAATTTTGTAAGCAACAATGAGCATGAGCTTAGGAGGTGATCTTTCTTCAGTGTCCACATAAGAGCTCAGCCCAGCTGACATCCTGATTTTGGCCTTGTGTTCATCCTGAAGAGAGAACCCAACTATGACCTGCTGGACTTTTGACCTACAGAACTGTGGGCTAAGCAGTAGCTGTTGTTTAAGACTCTTAACTTGTAGTTATTTATTATACAGCAATAGATGATGAGTATATTGGTCAAATCAAAACAGTAAACAGAAAAGCCTTTTGGCAGGAACAGTGAGTCATACTCACCTTCTTTACTTCTTTCTTTTACCCTCCCCTTCCTGTTACTGCCCTCCCCTTAGCATGACCTGTTTTTCATTCTTGTCCTTCATTGTTTAGGTGTCTGTTCATTATTCAGTGGGATTTTTGCATTGGTGTTGTACCTATATATGCATTGTGCTTATGGACTTATTTTTATTTTCATTGAGTGACCTTGAACTATTTTTACCAGCTGCATATTGACAGATTAAATAACAAACAGAAAGAGGCAATTTTGCTGTTTCCTAAAAAACACATCTGATAATGTATAGCTTTTTATTTATGAATCTTGAAATCCTTATTTTAAAGAATAATGTGAAATACCACTCACAAAATGTTTTTTAAAAGATGTTATTTTAAAAGCAGTTTTAGTTTCCTGCATAGGCTCCCCCATTATCAAAATCCTCCACAGAGTGCAACATTTGTTAGAGCTGAAGAACTTACTCTGACACTTCATTCTTACACTAAGTCTGTACTTTAGTGTCACACTTCGTGTGCTGCATGATAGAAGTTTGTACAAGTGTATAATGACATGTGTCTAGAACTACAGTAACTTCCAGAATAGTTTCACTACCCCGAAAATCCTCTGGGCTCCACCTATTCATCTGTCCATCCCCCACCAACTGGTAACCATTCATTTTTTAGTAGCTCCACAGTTTTGCCTTTTCCAAAAGGTCATCTTGTTGAAATCATACAGTTTGTAGCCTTTTCAAATTTGCTTCTTTTGCTTAGTAATGTGCATTTAAAGTTCCTTCCTATGTTTTCAAGGCTTGAGAACTCACTTCTTTTGAGAGCTGGATAGTATTTCATTGTCTAATTGTACTAAAATTCTTCTATGGAAGAACATCTTGGTTGCTTTAAAGTTTTGGCTTGAAACAAAGTTGTTGTAAAAATATGTCTACAGATTTGTGTGTAGACATGAGTTTTCAGCCCCTTTGGGTAAATACCAAGAAGCACAATACTGAATTGTATGGTAAGGGTAAGCTTAGTGTTGTAAGACTCTGCCGAACTATCTTTCAAAGTGGCAGTACCATTTTGCATCACCACCAACAATGAATTAGTTTTGTTTCTCCCCCATTCTCACCAGCATTTGGTGTTATCAGTGTTCTGGATTTTGGCCATTCTGATGGTGGTTTAGTGTGTATAATTGTTATTTTAAGTTGCAATTCCCTAAAGACATATGATGTGGAATATTGACTCATGGTTATTTGCCATCTGCATGTGTTGGTGAAGTATGTGTTCAGATCTTTAGACCATTTATTTGGGTTGTTGAGTTTTAAGAGATCTTTGTAGATTTTGGCTAATAGTCCTTGATCATATATGCTGTTTACAAATGGTTTCTATTAGTCTATAGCTTGTCTTTTCATTCACTGGACACTATCTTTCATGGAGAAAAATCTTTCATATTAATGAAGTCTAGTTCATCAGCTCTTTATTTCATGGATTGTTCCTTTGTTATTGTATTTAAAAAGTCATCACCCAACCCAAGGTCACCAAGATGTTTCTCCTCTATTATATTCCAGGAGCTTGATACTTTTGTGTTTTGCTTTTGGGTCTATAATTCGTTTGAGTTAATTTTCACAAAGACACATTGTGTGTCTAGATTCATTTTTTTGTGTCTGGATATCCGTGATTCTGGCACCATTTATTGAAAACCAAAAAATTTTCATTTCCTCACCAAGTTTTATTGGAAGCTGTCTGCCAGTATGTTAATGTACATTTGTTTCTAACAATAATAATAAATCTCCCTAGGACCTATTATGCAGGCATTTCATATAAAGACCCAGTAATGGTGCTGATTTTATTCATCCCTCTTAACTGCTCTGCAAGCTGAATTAGTGTTGTGTCCTCATTTTACAAATAGAAAAGCTGACACAGAAGGAAAAGAAAAGCTGTCTTGCTCACTCACAGCAGAGTGAAAATTCACATCTATTGCCTCTGACTGCTGCCTTCACCAGAGCACCTGTTTTGTGAGGGTCGTGATTTTCACTGTTATTCATAAGGCAATGAAGATGATGCATTCTGGGTTTTCTGGGCCCTGAATTAATAAAATGCCTAAGGGGGAGGGGCTTGTGGCTCAAGTGACAGAGAACCTGCTTAGCCAAGACAAGGCCCTGAATTCAAACCCCAGGACCTCAGGGGGAAAAATCAGCAAAAGAAATGCCTAAGGAAACAATTTTTTAAAAATTATCTTTCTCTCATAAAACAAAATGAGGAGAGCCCCTGAGTTACCCATCACAAGGAGTATGAAAAATATTCATTGTCAAGAATAGAGACATCTTATAGCCTCAGTCCCTCTACTACAAAAAATACTAACCCTTGTTCACTCTCCTTCCTTTTGCAATCATTGTTAATAAATAATGAACATTCTAAAATGTGAGCCTAGATTAGAGGTAAAGGGAAATATTGATCTATTATTCTTATTTTTCTGCAAATAATTTTTCAGAAAAGTTAAGCAAAAAATAAGTGGTGGAATATTGGGAATTTGGCAGGCTTTCTGACCAAACAAATATGAGTTAATTTCAGAAGCAAAGATGCTTTACACCAACTTCAATACACAAACTTAAATACAGGTTGAGCATCCCTTATTCACAATTCTCAGAATTAGAAGTGGTTTGTATATCAAACTTCTTCAAACTTTTTTATTATTTGCATAGATATATTGGGATATTTTAGCTGAGTGTCAGTGGCTTATGACTGTAATCCTATCTAATCAGGAGGCAGAGATCAGGAGAACCATGGTTCAAAACCAGCATGGGCAAATAGTTCACATGACCCTATCTTGAAAAAGCCCTTCACGAAAAAGGACTCCAGTGACTCAAGGTGTAGGCCCTGAGGTCAAAATCCAGGATTGAAGAGAGAGAGAGAGAGAGAGAGATTTTGGGGATAGGACCCAAGACTAAACATGAAATTAATTTATTTTATGTGTGCTTTATACATATAACCTTGATGTATTTGGGCAGAGATTGGCAGTGCTAGGTTGTTTTGAACTCAGAGCCTTGTGCTTGCTAAGCAAATGCTCTACCATTTGAGCCACTCCCCCAGCCCTTTTGTTTAAGTTCTTTTTTTGATAGGGTCTTGAATTTATGCCCTAGCTGACTTATTTACACTTCTCATGAAAGCTGGGGTTACAGGCACCATGCCTGGCTTATTTGTTGGGATGGGGTCTGGCTAAATTTTTTTCTTGGACTGGTCTCAAACCAGTCTTCCCAATCTCTAACTCCCTTATATCTTGTCATTTTCCTGACCCCTGAAGGTAATTTTATACAATAATTTTAATGTGCCTGCATCTTGATTGCAATGTGTCACATGAGCTCATGTATGAAATTTTTCATTCATGTTGTCATGTTGGCACTTGAAAGTTTCAGATTTTGGACCATTTGGAATTTCAAAATTTTTGGTTTAGGGATGCTAAAACCTGTGCTAATCTTCCTAACTGAAGACAACTTATTTTTTATTACTTTGCTTGTTCATGTTTAGGGGAAAAAAACTTTGCATGACCAACTCATGGATTGCTCAGAAAAATATTCTAGGATGGTCAAGACTGCATGCAAATCTGCTTTTAACTTGATGGTTTATCCTTCCTGTTGATTTTTGTCATTTGCTGTCTGTTCCAATTTCTCTGAGCTTTGCTGATGTTACTTTCAGCTTCCCACATGATCCCAAACCCAAAAGTTTACTTCAAAGTTACATTGTTTTACAAGTTGCTCACATGTTGACTCTAACAATTAGATTTGAGAAACAATAACTTACAATGATGAGCCTTCAAAAAAGGCACTGGATTGTCTACCAATATTTTAAATTTTTTTAAATTAAAACATAGCTAACTGAATTTCTCTCTCTCTCTCTCTCTCTCTCTCTCTCTCTCTCTCTCTCTCTCTCTCCCTCTCTCTGCTGGGAATTGAAATAAGGACCTCACACTTGCTAGACAGGTATGCAACACTTGAACCACTCTACCAGACTTTTTTGCATTGGTTATTTTTGAGATAGGATGTTGCTTTATGTCCAAGCCAGCCTGGACCACAGTCCTCCTATTTGTGCTTCCCCATGTAGCTGGAATTACGGGTACTTATCACCTCACCCAGTCACTTGTTGAGATGGAATCATGCAAAATTTTTCCTAGGCTGGCCTCAAATCACAATCCTCCTGATCTCTTTCTCCCAAGTAGCTAGAATTATAGATTTGAACTAGAATTACAGATTTGAGCCAGTCAACTGAGTCTCTTGACTTAATGTGTAGTCATGTATCACTTAACTGGGAAACATTCAGAGAAATGTGTCAATAGGTTATTTCATTATTGTGTGTACTTATTATAGAATGCACTTATACAAATCTACAAGGTAGAACCTTCTACACACTGAGCTATATCTCGTAGCCTATTGCTATTAGGGTACAAATCTATACAGCATGTTATTGTACTGAATACTATAGAAAGCTGTAATACAACATTAAGCATTTGTGTATCCAAACATATAATGGCTATAATGTCACCAGGCAATATAAACATTTTAGCTAACTGTAATCTTATAGGATCAAGGTCATATATGTGATCCATCACTGACAACAATGTGATTATGCAGCTCATGGCTGTGTTTGGTAAGTGTCATATAACCTTTCTCCTTGCTTCTGAGTAAAACTCAGCCTTCAGTATCTCTCCAAAAGTTTTTAGCTTGCCCCTCCTCCCTACTGATAGCATTCACTTACATTAGGACTTAAGCTTTTTTTCCTCAGTCATACACCATTTCTGTATACTAACTCATCTATATCTCTGTGTGTCAATATCTATATCTTTAGGTATACCCCAAGAAGACAAATTTGGGGTGCCCCTAGCATTAGAATGGTAACATATTGTGGTAAAGAGGAATGTCTGTAGAGACAGTCCTATATCTGTTACACATAAGCTGAGGATCTTTGGGCAAGTTCACCCACATTAATTCCTATCCTGTAGGTTTTGTGGGAAGATTAAATGAGAAACTATATATAAAAAACACAATACTGCATGGAACAATACATGTGGAATGGATAAGTGTTTGATTTCAGCTGTGTCTCAGGTTTTTTTCTTTGAAATGGGGGTAACAGTATGAAAAGTAGTTGTAAATGAAAGTAAACCAGAGTGTGCAGGATGAATGTAAACACTGAGCACTCTTACCGTCAACCTCTCACCCAGGATCAACAAAGAGAAGCTTTATGATTCTGTACTTCATTAAAACCTGCACTTGTGAGGGGCTAGCTAGGTTAGAAGATACTGTGACCTTTGTTTTTCCAGTGAATTCATACATCATTAATGAGTGCATGATAATTGTATAGTTCCCCACTCATAGCCTGATGCCTTCTAAATTAAAACAAATGCCATAGCTACCTCCATTTTCCTAGGTCAGGACTACAGGATTGTAACACCATGCTTGGCACCTGAGTTGAAAGGACTCCAACAGAGCTGTGGGTGTGTCCTGAGCACCTGAGGGTGGAGTGGCTGCTTGGGCCTCAGCGAAAGGCACCTTTGAGAATCCATCATACACAACACAGCCTATCTTCCTGGGGCTTGCCTACCCTGTTGCCCATCAGGCCCCAGGGAATCTGTGAGGGTGGCCTCATCACTAGTGGAGAGTCAGCTGTTCCCCATCTGCTGTAAGTGCTCTGAGGGAAACTTACACAGCAATGGAATAGTTGTCTCTCAGACAGCTGACACACATTGCTTATGGAGATGAACCAGCTGAAACCACAAAGTGAGGGAAACTAGCCCCATAGAGAAGCCATGGAAGAGGACATGCCATAGAGGAATTGACATCCCAGAGGCAAGGGGGCCAAGGCACACACACAGCAGTATGTAGAGAATCCCTGATCAGGGAAAATGATTCAAGCCATTTAGCGTGGACTCCCACTTCCACGCAGGTTTTCTGCCCCTGTGCCTTTCCTGCCAATGCTTGGACAGACAAAACATTTGGTCTGCTTTTTCTTGTCCTTTGAATAAGATGGTAGCAGACACATGATCCTTGCACTTCCAAGTCTGGTGGGAAAGGACAAAGAAAGTCAAGGTGAGTTCTGTCATTCTGCTGTCCTTCTCTTTGCATCCAGGGATATCAGCTCCATCCTTGGCAGATGGCTCTACCAGGACTGGGAAAATTTTGACAATTCTGCAGAGTTTCCCTGCCTCACACTGACAATGATACACATGCAGTTACAAATGCCTGGAATACAGGAGTGTGAGGCCCAACTTTTCCTGGTTCACTGGGAGTACCGGGTGTCCAGTGGGGCCATATATGGAGGTGAGGAGCATGGCATGCATTGTTAGCACATGAGGAGTTGTCTGTGTAGGCCCCACCTGTGGACCTTCTATTTCTGGAGTTGGGCAAAGTGGAATGAGGGACCCACAACCCCACAGCATTGGGACCACAGTCTAGGAAGGTTTTCTGCTGTGGGGCCAGGGCTCTGGCTCCTCCGGCAGCCTGGGGTTATCTCTGATGTTCAAAAGCATCAGGCCAAGGTGGTCATCTGGAGATTTGTCTCCTTCTGCAGCTACATTAATAGGTCTGGTGATGGTTCCCCAACCAAATGCAGAGCCTGAGCCACCTCCTTCAGAGGCCCAAGGATTTGAGCCAAATCCTATGCCAGGACCAACAACAAATTCTCCTGGGCCTATGGCTGAAGACATGGATGTGGAGTGGATCGATGAGGACACTAAGTTCATTGTCATGCCTCAAGACCTGGTGCAAGAGCACTTCCTGGTAGTGGATGGTGTGAGTGGCTGTGTCAGGCAGAGTGTTCACAGGTGTCTTTCAGACCTCCTCTGTCCAAACCTGGCATTCCCTGGTCATTTTAATAACCAGGAGTACTATGGAAAGAGCTGATCTTTAACCAAAGACCTGAGTTCTCAATTTGAACAGTGGAGATAGGCCACCACAACTGGCTGTATGCACTCAGAGATTGCACAGAGGGGCAGCCAAGCATACATTTGTCTTCTGTGCCAGAACCTCAGGACTTTGGGTTAGGTCTGAATTGACTGACCCCCCACTCAGTGTGTTAACTAGATAGGAGGTTAAAGTATAGGGGTTTGTGTGAAAGGGTAAAGCAGGGTGCTGGGCTCTCCAGGCCCAGGCAGCTTTGAACATGGACACGGGGTGGACAGCACACTGAGACAGGAAAGAAGAAGTAGGACTCATAATGGAAAAATCTTGGGGGGTCAGAAATTATACCCCAAGGTGCTTGATGTGTCACTAGAGATACCCATAACTCCTAAAGAGCTTCTTTGACCTTAAGCCCTGTTTGTCACCAAGTTACTTTAGTGAGTAGAGGGAGGACAGTGATGGTAATGGAACCTGAATCCACGCAGCCATATCCCACACACATACTGTCAACTCAGTTTTTCTGCATCATGCATGGATGGGAGGGGCTGGGCAAGGGCAGGAGCACACCTTGGTGGTGAACTCCATGGAGTAGTAAAAATCAGTGACCCCTCACAGCCTTCTCAGAAGAAGCTGAGATCTGAATGTCAGACAAGGCACATACACCATTGAATCCAGTACTGACTGGATCACAATCATTATGGTATAAAAAGTCAATTTCCATCTGTCTTTGGCTTCTGCTTTGTCCTCCTGTCTCACCCTCTTATACCCCATGTATTTCATCCTGCTGTGTCATTCAGGGAGCAGGACACTCATTCCCCTGCACAAAAGTCCACCCTCCATTGTATGGTTGTGGGTATTGATTAGTTGGCATGGATATGAAAAGCAGGCCCTGATTTGTGGAGTTATCCATCCTGAGTGACTTGATACTCTGAGGAGTCCTTTAATAAGGGAGAGATTTGTCAGAATACAAGTGCCCACCCATGAATCTGGTACCAGGAGGATGATAAAAATGGCACTGTGCTACCAAACTCCACAAAATGCTGGTTCAGACCTGGTCCTAACCAACAACCCTGGTACACCCATACACACACACATACACACACACACGCACACACACACACACACATATACACATGTACTTGTCATTTTTTCTCAATTCCATTGTGGAACGCAGGCTTGGTTTGAGTCCTGTGCCATTTTTGCTGTTGAATGAATGACATATTCTGGGTGTGTGGCCCTGGCTGTCCTGGAAGACAACATTCAGTTCCTTTAACCTCCAATGTACGGAAATTAGAGGAGGGCATCACTACAACCTGGCCTGCTTTATATACTTTGTCTTTCAATTTACTCCAATTTTTTCCTCTTTGTGATGGTGCATTAGCTACTCTGAGAGTCACAGTAAATACAGCCACTCTGGGATATATAAAAGCAAGGACTTTCTAGGCATCCAACACCATGATCATCTACAGCAAGCACTTGGGGACAGTGCCAAGAACAGGAAATGTACAATACCCAGCCATAGTCACACACCTGCTTAAATGAGGGTCCAGGTGTAAATGCAGCTCTGTCTCCTCAAAATAGGAAAATGGGCTGTCCAGATCTGCCTTGGGGTGACATGGTATAGAGTGTGGTTGTGACTGTGTCTGGTTTTCTACATGGACTGGGCACCCGGTGGGGGGAGTGGTCAGCATATCAGTACACCTTGGGGAGGTTTTGTGTTAGGGCAGAGAGTTGGTAGAGTAAAACTTCAGAGAATAAACCTCTTATGGCATTGTGTGTATACCAATAACTTTGTAGATCCATGAGACCAGGCATGTACATTCCAGACAACCTCAGCAAACCCATTGATCTGGAGAATCTTCAGGCAGCAGAGTGTTCTCTTGGTGTCTCCCAATGTGCACAAGCTTAGTCCCTATGACCTCCCCAAGTGATGCCTAGTACAAATCAACAGATGTTGGGTCACCACAGTCCCATGAAGACAGGTGATCACCAAGGTGACATGGGGATTACCAGGATAGGTGTCAAGGGCCCTTCAGACCATACTGAACCTGTTTAAAGCAAGAGATCCCTACCAATTTGTGTGTGTGTGTCTGTATAACATGTTCAGGGCATTTTTCTCTACACTCTAAAGGCAAATAGCTTTTCTGTTTGATAGTGCTTCAGTATTTGAATGTCACCTCATTATCCCCAACCAGATATGCACCCTTGTCCATACAAGAGGATTCCTGGAGCAAAGGAATACCCATGGTTAGCTCCCTGGAGAATTTATTGGAGCAACATTGGATTGCCATGTTCCTTGGGGACATCACCTTTTTCAACCACTTCCTTGGCATCTATGGCCAGTTCACTACTGCAGAGCATGTTCTCCATGTTGTCTTCACATGGTGAGCACAGTTTCCATACCCAGTGGAGTCCCTCACTCCTGGCTGTGATTTGGACATACAGTGTCCTGCTCTTGTCCCAGTTTGATTGTGGAGACTGGTGTGCCCAATAGAACACCCTTATAAGGTGTTTCCATTGCCTACAGGGATGAGCCATAGAAGCACTTGTCTTGAGCCTGATGTTGTGTAGGCAGCTAGCCAGGGCTGTGGCTCCTCTGTGCATCCCCAGTGCCCCTGGGAGAATCATGCTACCTTGGGCCTCACTTACTCTTGGCCTCAGGGAACAGTCTTCCCAGTTTTAAAAGAAAATCCCCAGTCTATGGACTACTATCTGACCTATCTTAAGCAGATTGGCAGCTCTCAGGTTCTGAGGAACACAGTCCAAGCAAATTATCTGGGAATGAGCCAGGTGGTCTCCTTCCTTGCTCAATATAACATAAGGCACCTGGTATGTGTGGGCAAGTTTCCAGGAATGTAGTATATGTCAGTCAAAAAGCAGGCAAATTCCTGATGTCCTGAGCTCCATTCCTTTGGAAAGTTACTCAGTAATGCTGTTTCATCGCAGGTTCCATAGTGTGGACAGCTTCTGTGAGTCTGCATGGTGTGACTCCCATGAGTCTGATAGACCAGAGAAGACGCTGAAAAAGTTAGCTGCTGTTGGGTAAAGAGGGTGGGCACCTGTGCTAAGACTGTGTACTTTTAGGGGATGGTTTGGGTAGGACAAGGCACACACTGGGCCCCAAAACTCTAGTGATTCTGACTAGAGGGCTGCAGTCTAGATCTTCACCTGAATTAAAAGAAATCCAAGAGGACTGTAGGTGGTACCCCTCCCTGCACACCTGAGAGGGAGAGGTGTTTCTAAGGCGTTAGTGAAGTCCCCTTTGAGAATTCATCATCTACTTCATAGCCTATCCCTGAGGGGATTGCCCACCATGTTGTACCCATCAGGCTTTCCAGAGAATCTGCAAGGATTATCTGGAGAGATTCTCTAGTGGAGAATCTAGTGGATTCTCTATTGGAGAGGAACCAGAACTGAGAGATTCCTGGAGTGCTCACAGTCAGTCTGGGCATGTCAATTGAATAGTGTAATTGGCAGACAGCCAACACATATTACTCAGGGAAATGACACAGCTGGAACCACAGTATATGAGGGACACCAGGGCCTGTGGAAGCCACACAGATGAACATGCCTTAGTGGACTTGACATCACAGAGACACAGAGCAGTATATAGAGATTCCCTGAACACGAGAGATGTGCTCAGACCATTTAGCCTTGGTACTCTCCCATGGTGGCTCCCAACATCTCCCTCTTCTTTTCCTTCCCTGCCACTTCCTGCACAGACAAAGGTTTGCTCTGGTTGTTCTGTCCTCTGTATAGACAGGGATGGGCACAGGATGCCAGGTCCAACAAATTCACTCTGGCAGTACAGGGAAAGGAAGTCCAGTTTCTGATTCTGTTGCCCTTCTATGTGCTTCCAGGGCCCTCACATACATCCTTCACATGTGGCTTAACATGTATTGGGAGGATTTCTATGAACCTAGTGAGTTTCCCTGCCTCAAATTGATGGTAGTGTACTTGAACCTCCATATGCCTGGTTCAGAGGAGCTGAGCCTGGCCCAACATCGCTTGTTCCAATGGGAGTTTCTGGAACCCAATGAAAAAGACTACGAAGGTGAGGAGCCTGGGTTTGCACGCTGGGCACATGAGGAATGGTTTGTGCAGGGCCCCACCTTGTGGACCTTCCACTTTTGGAGGAGGGCAAGGAGGAATGAAGAGCCTGTGACTCCACAGCACTTGGACCACAGTCTAGGCTGTGTTCTTCTCTGCAGTGAGGGCTCTGGCTTCTCTGGTAACCTTGGTCTTTTCTGATTTTTGAAAGCATGAGGGCAAGGCATTCATATGAGGATCTTGTCTCCTCCTGCAGGGCTTTTAACTGCTCAATTGTTGACTCCTCAACCCAATGCAGAGCCTGATCCATCTCCCTCAGAGGCCTAAGGATTTGAGCCAAATCCTATTCCAGGACCAACAATAAGTTCTCCCAGCCCTATACCTGAGGACATGGAGCTGGAGATGATCAGTGATGACACTGAGCTTCTTGCCACATCTGAGGACCATGAAGAGCACTTCATGGTAATGGGTGGTGGGAGTGGCTGTGCAGGCCAGAATGGTGTCAGTTCTCACCTGTTCTGTGCAGATGTGGCTTTCTTTGGTTCACAGGCATTTTTCCCATCAGAAGATCATTCCTGCCCTGTCCTTATTTCCAAAGTGGATGAGCCAATGGAAGAGGAGCTTTACTTCCTTTTTTCTTAGTTTGTTTTATTTGTTCTTTTTGTGATATAAAAATGAGTCTATGAAAATTACTGTTGTTCACATGATATTTACTGACTCAATAATACACTATTGTAATTAATTGAATAACATCATTTGGCATAAATAACCATAATTTTCTTTACTCTTTGACATTCGATGCCAAACTTCATGGCATTTCCTTCAGACCTAGTAGCATGGCACTTCATTCTGACAGATGCTGTGAATGGCTCTGCAGGTCAGGGTGGTAGCAAGTGTCCTTTAGGCTGGTTCTGCACACACCTGGCATCTCCTGGCTAAGAGCCATTTTCCCATTCAATTCACAGAAGCAACCTGAAGAGGGCCATTTTCTTAATGCAAAACTTCAGGTCAATCTTCAGACTGTAGATGTGGGCACCCTCCAGTTACTGTGCAGAGTCAGGGATGGGGTAGAGGTGCATCTATGCATATATTTATCTCCTATGCTATGACCTCAGGCATTTCTTTGAGGCTGGAGATGGCTGGCCCACCCCTTTTGTGAGTGTAACACGGTATTTAGAGTGCAGGGCTTTGTGTGAAAGAGATGGGTGCTGTGTTCACCAGGTCCAGGAATCTGTGAGCATGAGTGACAAATGGACAGTTCTCTGAGAGAGGAAGGGACTTTTGAGTCATACTGGGATGACCTTGATGTCAGAGTTTATAAACCAATGGGTTGCATTTGTCATTTGTGGGAGTCACAGTTCCTGGACAGTATCCTGTTTGGTATGAAGTCCATTTAGCGTTCAGTAAGGTGGACAGCAGTAAAAAGTGAACCTACTATCCAGGAAGGATGCCCCACATACCTACTGTCAACTCACCTTCTCTGCATCTTCAAGGGTTTGGAGGGGATTGGCAGACAAGGAGCCTCTTAGATGACACACTGCTTGGAAGAGCTCAGCTCAGGGGCCCCTCACAGGCTGCTCAGAAAGAGTTGATTGCTGCAGTGAGGAAGAATCTTATGGTGAAGAGACTGTTGTGGGGAAACAGAGCACATGAGAATGGGTCTGTGTCCCCACAGAATATGCACCATGTACATATTCTAAGTCTGGAACTGTGCCAGGAAAAAGATGAGCCTTCTGCCAAAGGTCTTGGACCACAGTCTGGGCAGGTTTCCTGTTGTGGGTTCAGGTCTGTGTCTTCTCAGGTCAATGTCTTGGATTTGCCTTATTAAACTCTAGAAGGGAAGGGAAAGTTGATGGGGTTCAGATGGGGTGTGGATAGTGCAGGATCATCCATAGGTTAGTGTTTGTTAGGCGTGGGTGACAAATACTTTAAAGTTCATTATATCTTTTGTACTTTTATGTATATGTTAATTTGTTATTGTGGTCCTGGAGAACAAACCAAGTGCTCTACCACCAAGCTACACCCTCCATCCTTAAAATGCTTTTTAAACAATTGTATAACTGCATTGAAAGACTATAGGGAGAGACACGCATGATGGCAGGAGTGGAAGAGTATGGTGACTCATCAATCATAGTAAGAAATGCAGAGATATTATCTGTAACAAACAAGAAATTCAGGAAATACCTGAATTTGCATGCTTTTTAGAAATAGGATTATAAACTATAAACTAGCTACTGTAGGGGGTTTCATCCTCCTGGTGAGTCAGGGTGAGGGCCTGAGATGCACAACAGAACCCCTGTGGGCCACAGGAACCAGCAATTGGAGGGCAGCACCACTCATCAGACTGGTAAGAACCTGAGTTCAAATTCAGGCCTCCACAGGAGGCAGAAGTGTAGCTTTATCAGCTCCCAATGAGAGATCCTAGTAACTGCCATTTTTGGGGTGAAACCATGTCTCTCAGTTTCAGGGAGCAGTATGGAAGTATGATGCTTTATGAGAGTTTATGAAAATGGAAGCTGAGCCACAGTCTCGGAAGTGAGTGAGGAGTTCCCTCCCACTCTGTATCTGTCTGGCAGGCTGGTAATGGGATGAGATATGTGGAAATCAGAGTCTAAACCCTCCCTTGGAGTGTATGATTAATAACTTTAAAAAGGGATTTAATGGAGAATACAGAGTTAACTCCTAACAAGCTTAAGGTCCTTTGTAAAGTAGATTGGACTGCTTTTGGTGTAGGATGGCCCATGGAATGGTCACTAGATAAAACTGTGGTTAATGAAGTTTACAGAGTAATTGTGAAAAACAATAAACAATCTAACACCCAGGAGAATGTGAAAAGCCAAGAGGCTAAAATTGGTCTTCAAGAAGCAGACATTGTTGTTTATTTAAATTCAGCCAGCAATTTATTGGGCATCCTGAAGGAGGACTGAGGTTCAGCAAACACTGAGCTCTTACAAAAATTAACACATGAAGGATGGATTTATACTGATACATAAGATCTGGTCTGAATTCAGAGAAAAAGAATGTTGCAGAATGGTGTGAATGTAGAGAGAGGAAAATGGAAAAATGGAAAGAAAATTGGGATGAAGTCTTCATGAATAAAATGAAGAAAGAGAGAAAGGAGAGAGAAAAAGAAAAGGAGAGAGAGGGGAGAAAAAGAGGGGAGAGAGAAAAAATAAGATGTTGTAAAATATTTAGAGACAGGAAAGGAATAAAAAATATTTCAGTTGAATTTTTATGTCTTTAAAATAAAAAGTAAAATAAAAACAATTTAAGATTATTAAAATATGCCAGAAATACTGAACTTCCTAGCACCTTTTCATCTAGGGAGCATAAATAGGGAGAATCTACCTGAAAGGGTAAGAAAGAAAGGAGCAAATTTGTCTGTTGCTGGGTAAAAAAAAAAAGCTGTTCCAAAACTTTGGTGCAGCAAGCTTCATCTGATATTGAGACAGTCATGAGATGCTTATATTTCCCTTGCTAATAGCTGGTCATATTATGCATCCATATAATGGTGTGCTTACAGTGTGTTTGTGTATGCAAACATCTTCAAAATGGTTCTTAAACTACAGCTGTACGGTTAATATGATAAACAGGGTGTTTATTTTAAAGATCTCTGTTATAAACTGCCCAGGCTTTTTATACATAAATATGTAAACATCTTGAGAACAATTCTTATTGTAGAGTCAATTTAAAAATTATTACTCTGTTCTGCTGTGACTTTTAAAGAAAACAGGTTATGAAACTTATTTCAATCAGGTCTCACTAGGATGCAGGCATTCAGGTGTTAACACTCCAGCTCAGACCAGCGGGAGGATAAGAAGAAAAAAAGGGGGGGCCACAGCCTGCAGCAGGAAAGTTGAAACTTGGATAATTAAAGAAATGACCTTCACATGTTTCATTCTGTCATAAATACAATCTGGAATTTAATTCTTTCTTATAATACAGGGGTATATTAACAAATAGACTTTGTATAAATTGTTTCTATACAAAAAATAATTTTAAGGTTGATTTCCTTCTGTTTTTTCCCATACAAACGTAAGGTTCTAAGTTAAAAGGTTTTATAAATTAATTCCAATAAGTAACATGATATTAAAGGTATGATTTTTTAAAACAAAAGGATAAAAAATACTTTACAAAAAGAATAAAGACAAGCTCCCACAGGGGATACAAAATAAGTTGTCATAAAGGTACAGAGTAAGTTGTGAGAAAAAGATGGAGCTTATAGATGATTATGTAAGTGATTAAGTTAAATAAAATCCATTACATTAAAGGTTTTGTAAGGTCAAAATTTAACATACTCATGGCCATAAACTTTCCTCTCAGGACTGCTTTTGCTGTGTCCCATAGGTTCTGGGAGGTCATGTTTTCATTTTCATTAACTTCCATAAACCTTTTCATTTCCGACTTCAAACTATATTACAAAGCAATAGCAATAAAAACAGCATGGTACTGGCATAAAAACAGAGCTGAAGACCAGTGGAACAGAATAGAAGATCCAAAGTATCTGCCATTCTGGATGAAAATTAATCAATAGATAAGCATTAAAAATGTCAGTTTCTTTTTATAGTAATATAAATGTCTAAATACATAAACATAAATAATATATACATATTTTTTCATTCTCTTTGATGTTCTTAAAAATTGAAGTATATAAAAGACAATGAAGACAAAATAGCTAAAAAACAAATGCACTCTTTTTGGAGAACTAAGCACAAGATCATCTTTCTCTGAAACTGTTCATTCCATGTAAAATCTAAAACCATTTACCAATTTTAAATTTACACAAAGCAATTAACTTTTGTTTCACAGAGAAAACTCAGAAATGGCATTGATAAATGTGCACTGCCTATTGATCAGCAGACTTCTACAGCAAACCTGCACAGCACATATATAAATATATCTCTCTGCAGCCATACATGATTTATAGTGTTCTTTAACTGGCAGAAATAATTGTTCACTACAAACATAATGACATTTCCTCTCAGGAGCATACAAAACAAAAGACAAAGTACATAACCTTAAATTATGCTTAGCAAACAACGTTACAGCATTTTCTTACAGAGAATTAATCTAGGTTAATGGGTAGCCATTAATTGAACTTTCTATCAGCTCAGATTTGTGAATTACTTAAAGTTCTTCAAAATGATTTTCAACCTGATGTACTCTAAGATGTAATTATTATTTATATAGTTTGTCAAAGTAATTTCACCTACATTTTCAAAGTACATACTTTGTAACCCTAGACATTCAGTAGAAGTAATGCAAACTTACTCAATTCATACATTTACAAGAGTTTGGGTGAAATATATTTAAGTAGAAAATACATTCATGTGTGTACTGTAATTAACAGTGACAAATCAGCAAAAGCAGTGTTACTTTTCTTAAACCCAAAATATGAAAGGAGTGGCATCTGTCAAAGAGTTACCTAAGTTATAAGAGACTGCATTCCTAAAACTGTTCCATGTTGCTTCTTTACACAGGCTTTTTAAATTGGTACACTGAAAGTTTTAAACACTCAATTGCTTGTTATCTATAAAATGAATATTCCATTTATTAAGGACTATTAATATCCCTAAGACTTATCCCTCAGTCTATTTCAATGTATCTCTTTTATGAGATTTTAGAATTTAATTAGGTAATACCACTTGGATATAGGAAAATAGTATACAAACTCTAGTGCTCAGAACTTCTTTGAATTATAGACCAACAAACACATAGACACAAAGAGTTATTTGAATTTCAGTACCAAATTTATCCCTTAGTCAAGATTAAATCCAGCCCACGTCGGACTGACCCCCGGGTGGAGGCTGCGCGCCCGTCAGCAGCACGTGGACTGCATGGCGGCGCCGAGGAGCTCCCCACGGGTGTGGGAGCGGCTTCACCCCAGCGCTGCAGGCAGTGACCAAGTTCACTCCTGGACACTAGTTATAGGCCAAGCTCTTGATACTGCTTGGAGAACAGCAAAGGGCTCTGTGATTCTGGGAGTTTCACTTCTGATGGCCACCCTCTGCTACTTCAGAAGGCTGCATTTCTATTTAGGGCATTGGTGGAAATGGTGGATTGGATAGCTGCAGAGAAAATTCAAAAGAAACCTCAGTGTGGAGGCAGAAGTTGATTTACTCAGTTATTGTGCAAGAGAATGGAAAGGAGAAACACCCCATGCCAAACTGATGAGGAAGGCTTGTGAGGAGCTGTCTTGGCATCACCATATTAAATGTGCTCGACAAGTGAAGAGAGATAACTACGGTGCTCTGAGATCAGTGTTATTTCAGATATTCAGCCAGGGCCTCTCTTTTCCATCTTGGATGAGAGAAAAAGACATTGTTAAGCTTCCTGAAAAACTTATGTTTTACCAAGGCTGTAATTGGATCCAGCAGTACAGTTTTGGTCCTGAGAAATATACTGGTTCAAATGTATTTGGAAAATTACGTAAATGCATAGAATTATTGAAAACACAGTGGACTGAATTCAGCGGAATCAGAGATCATCACAAGAGGGGAAGTATGTGTAACACCATCTTTTGTGATGCCATTCTGGAGTATAAACTCTACGAAGCTTTAAAGTTCATCATGCTCCACCAAGTTAGTGAAGTTTATGAACAAATGAAGATCATTCCCAGTCTCTTTAGACTCTTGTTTTCCAGGGAGACGTCAGCAGATCCTTTGAGCTTCATGATGAATCACCTGAATTCCATAGGTGACACGTGTGGATTAGAGTAGATTGATATGTTTATACTTGGATATTCCCTTGAAGTAAAGATAAAAGTGTTCAGACTGTTCAAGTTTAACTCAAGAGACTTTACAGTCTGCTACCCAGAGGAACTCCTCAGGGAGTGGCCGGAGATCTCCCTGCTGACTGAGAATGACCAGCACTACCACATCCCCATCTTTTAACTCTGCAGTGGCCTGGGCTCTGGCTGTCACAGTGGCCATTGTCACACTTGCAAGTAAAATGTTTCTCAAAAACCAAAGCCAGTGTTTCAACTGTGGAAGGAATTAGGACCTTTTTCTCTGGAATTGAGAGTAACGTGATGGAGAGGTGCTTGAATGGTTTTTCTTTTCAGAGATCGTCTCTAAGACAGCCACACTGGTGTATTTGGGGTCAGTGATTTGACCTTGCTCATAAGCGCTCTGGTTATGTCACATAATGGCAGACTTTCCATGGACAACAACAGGAAAACACTAGAAGAAAATGAGGAGGGAGAATGGCTAACCTGGAAAGAAAGAATTTATCAATGACCTTTATGCTCTTCAGTAAGAATCTCATCTTGGGCTGATTTTGAATCATCGTAAATATGACGATATTTTTAAGCATTACTGTCCTGGGAATCTTTGTTGTATATTAATATTCTTGAACCATGTGACTAAAATAATGTGTATGTGTGTTTATGTACATGTATGTTTACATATACACACAAATGTATACATTTATATATGCACAGATACACATACACAAATAGCCACTACTTTGTAATACTGTACAGTTTGTTTTATATCTCTCCATGTTTTGTTACTGTTGAATCTGACCAGCTTAATAGGTTTTATTTAGATAAAAAGGATAAATTCTATAGATTAAGGCAACTGAATGATAATTATTGATCTGCTACAAAAATATTAAACTGCGTCATATATCATGTGTAAAAAAAAAAGAGTAAATCCAAATTTAAAAACCCTTTTTTCCTCTCAGTAGGGTGGCATTTTTAATGATTTTGATCTCAAAACATACAAATAAAGGAGACTAACAAACCCAATTTTCTTATAGCTCTTACAGTAAGGACAAGATCTCTAGAAAGAATGTATCTTTATATAAAAGTCACAAAAATTGTTAAATCATTGAACTAAATTTCCAGTGGTGGAATATATATAACAAAATGTATATAAATCAAAACACAAGGAACTAGCAGCAAAAATCAGGACTCTAGCTAAAAATATACAAATAAAATCTATGCTTCATTACAAATGAGCAGGATTTTGATAGAAAATCCCTTTAAGTCCCGAGATATATGTCAGGGAAAGAACAAAAGAGACAGCTTTTTATTTGGCTTGGATAAAGGGGAGTTTTAAAATGAAGTGCAATCTTAAGTCACGGTATAAAATATGAATTGGAGAATGCAGAAGTTAATTTTATTTCAACTATTGCAATAGTGAGAACTTTCATTTCAACAGGAAAACACTAGAAAAAAGTTTTACAGAGGCATCAAACAAGGGAATCAAGAAGAAGCGTTGATGGACTTCAAGTTGTGAAGAAGAAGGACTTTTGCAGTTAGCTGTTTCAAAAGATAAAGTATGCGGTGAGAAATTTCTTAGTCATAACTGCTTTCCAGGGCCACAGGATAAAAGGAATGCAACATTATCAAGAATATGCATAGGTTTTTCAATCCTGGTCTTTGACAAGGAAATTCTCAAGGCAATGATGAAGATGGACTTAAAACTCCTTTTAGCTTGAGTAAACATTGATAAATTTCTTTCTAACCATAACTCTGATCTCCCTTTCCTATAAGCCCTTTGTAAAACCTGACTGCAAATTCTCTTCTGTGCTCTTTTGAAATGTCTATCCATCTGCTTCAAGTCATCTTGACAGTTTTAGGATGCAGGGAGTTTTCTTGTGGAACTGTATATCAGCTCTTTGAAATGTTAACATCAACAAGTCTTTTACTCTATGTGGGAGAGTAGGATCCTAAAGCCCAGAAGCACCAATTAGTAAACACAGAGACTAGAATAATATATAAATATTAAAAAAAAATAAAGATAAAAAACCCAGCTCCCATTAACATCTAATAACTACAATAGATTACAAATAATTTATCATTGCTCAACTGCTCCCCTAGTTCCTCCTTCTGTTCCACTAGATCATCCCAGCACTGAAAAAATATTTCTTTTAGAAAACAAAGTCGAGTTTGGTCTCTCCTTCCTATTAAAATCATCTTTGAAAAGGTCTCCTTTATTTGCTTAACATTGGTGTAGTTTTTGCCCTGACAGAAGTAAGCTTGGCAATCATGAAGCTCTTGTTACTTGTTTCTCATCTCAAGACCATTCTGGAAATTCTGGAGTTTGAACTCAGGACCTCATGTTTGCTAGACAGATGCTCTGCCATCTAAGCCATGTCCTTGCCCTTTTTTTGCCTTAGAGTCTTATTTTCTTTTCTTAGAGCTGGCCTTGGACTGTGTTCCTCCTACTTCATGCATCCAGCATAGCTGTGAATACAGGCTGCTTCACCACATCTGGTATTCCTCTCTGGAGAATTCTTAAAGTTTGCTGCATGAGTAGCTATATTCTGAAGACCATTATTTTGCATATGTTTTTCTTTTGTGTTCGTTTTGTGAAGGAAGTTACTTGACCTTGAGTGGAAGCAGAAAAAAGCCACACAAATTATTTTTAATTATTAAGTGAAAACTCTTATCAAATGAGAGCAATAATATGCTAAGTTGGAAGTGCATTTTCTAAGTGGACAATGTGCTGTTCCTGTTTAATTTCATGAACATAAATTAATAATTAAAAGTCATCAAAGTGGCTAGTTCATTATTTGTCAAGTAGTTATACATGTTAAAACCATGAATGTGAAGAAGGGCATCTCCTTGTAGTTCTCTGATTGTGCAAGTTTTCACATACCATTTTGACCTTCCATGGAAATTTCTCAGTGTACAAACTTTTGAAATCCTTGAGTAACCATCTCTTTCTAAATTACTTTTAGGAATTGATTGCTGAGGAAGCTTACGATCATGTACAACTTTGTATCCAATTGTCCCAGGTAAAGCAATTAGGAAAAATAACTTTAAGTTATGAACATGTAAGGATATGAAGCTGAGATGACAGATAAAATGCAGAAGTAGAGATAAAAGGTTGTTGAAATGTTAAAATCAACATTTACAATTATTTATAGCACTCCCAGAAGAAAATAGGACTAACACTTATGAAAGATGTACTAAAATACTGAAGTTAAAGTGATGTACAGTATTCTAATAGGTAAGACCTTGCATAAAATTGTCATGAGTAAGATTAAATTGTGTGTTAACATATTTGAGTGAGGAATGTGGATTAAGACATTCTTTAATATCCAAAGAATATTTGTTTAAATATGAGTTTGAATAACAGGAGAGTGAATATAAATCTAGAAAATATCAGTACAGAGTTGAAAAAATCACATAAACATCTTTTGAATTTTGAAAATGGCAAGAAAAATTTTGAAGAAGTTAATGAGTTAACAGTAATTTGTGAGTTCTATGACTTTATACACTAAATTTCAGTGATATTTCATTTAAAATTTCATAAATTTACTAATTTTGCCTTCCTCACTGTAGCATTTTTATACATTATGGGGTGAGGAAGAGGCAAAAGTTTTGTCTAGAACGATGAACTTGTTTGGAATAGAATTAATACTAACCATCCATTTATTTCCAGCTGATAACCCAGTGCTATTCCTGTATGAAAATGAGAAGTGTTTGATAATTTTTGTTACCTCAGATTTATAGACAAAACATGAACATACATATTTCCCACATCATTTATAATGAAATCTCAAAATAGTAAACTAAAGATCAGAAATGAGTTTATTTGTTATACATACATGTACCTGACATAAGCTATGCTTATAAAATTATACAGCAATATGTCTTGGCATTTGTCTTATAATAGTAGGCACACACATGTGATAAAATAGTGCAGATTAATTATGGATTTAAAAGATTTTTAAACATGGCCAGGAATGGTAGTGTTTGCCTGTAATTCCAGTTACATGTGAGGTGGAGATAGGAAGATCATAGTCCAAGGTTGGCCCTGGTAAAAGTGAAAGAACCTATCTGAGAAACAAACAAAAGAAAAAATGGCTAGGATTTGGCTTAAGTGGCAGAGTACTTGTCTAGGTTGCATGAGGCTCTGAGTTCACACTTCAGTACCAACAACAAAAACAACAAAAAATTAAAATATAATATCTAAAATCAATTAGAGGAAGTCACATAACTTCACGAGTAGTAGTTTTTGGGATCATACAAGAAATATTTTTCTACTATTTCATTCAATTACATTTATACTGAAGAAAAATTATTTCTGATAGTTGCTTGATCCATGTTTGATGACATGTTGTTTGTGGTTGTACACAGTTGTCATCCTTGTAATGGTTGAATGTGGTGCAGGCCAGTATGGGCACGAAGTAACAAACTATCTTAAAAATCACCAGAGGAGAAGGGGTAGGAAATGTGGCTCAAGTGGCAGAGCACCTGCCTACTAAACATAAATTCCTGGGTATGAATTTAAGTACTGTAAAAAACATACAACCGCCCCACTGAAAACAGAACACAAAATTCCAAAATGTAAAACAGAAAAAAATATAAAAGACAGGAAAGAAGGACGAGAAAGTATGGCTTTATTTTACCAGATAGGAAGCACATGGAAACCAGCAACAAAGACCAGGTGCTACACCAAAGAATGACTAGAAGAGGAACTCAAGATAAGGAGAGTCATGCTGATTTACACGTCATCACAGACTACTTCCTCAGAGTAGCAAGGCAAGTGGGACCTCTTGTAGGTTCTGCACCTGGTCAAATGCTGAGGTACAAGCAACTGGTCTGGCAGATAGAGACTCACTGGGGGCTCTATAAGTGAAAAAAATAACTAAGGAATTGTCCATCATTGATCAAGTCCCACCCACCTGAGGATGAATGTTTGAGAGGTTATTATTTGAATTACTTGAATACTTACTCAGGAAAAACCTAAATATGTCCTCCAGCTTTATGTGCACTTAGTTGACTTTAAAGAATAACTAAATTTGGAGGTCAAATAGGTGGGTTGTACATTATTCAACTTCCACTAGTTTTCCTGCAGATGCCACATCTGACTGAAGCCACCCAATGGGTCAAAAGTGTTCTCTAGAGAATTCTATCTCCACCTGTTCTAAGGGGAAAACTTGCTTTTCTGTACTTCACCTGTTCCCACAGGGAAAAATTGCCTTTTACTATCTTCCCCTGTTCTCTGTGGAAAAGCACCCCATATCTTAATAACTTCAGAATTGTCTATTCCTCAGAAAAGGATCATAAGAATTTCTGATCAGTAAGTTTTCTGTAAGTTGACAAATCCCAGGGCAACTGGGAACCTACAGATAGGAGAAACCCATGGGTCAGAAAAACAGACCATCCAAACTTTCTAACTACCCTGGAATTTGTAATTACCTTGATGTGTGCCTATCAGACCACCTTCTGTATAAGCTTTGAACCTGCAACTTCTAAGTGAAATTTTGTTAAATTTCTTTGATTTGCTAGCATTCCAAGTATTTTTTTCTTCTTCCCCAAACTCATTATTGAGTTACCTGCCTTCTCAAGTATCAAGCAACAAACATTGAGATATTCTTTGAGAATGTTACCAGAGATTCAAGTCTGATTTTCAAGTCAGATTTACAGCAGGCTGGTTTCTTGGCAGTTTATTGAAAATAAGGGATTTCAATCTAGTAGATATGAGGTAGCTTTATGGACAGATGCTGCAGGTTGTAAATCCAAGTTCTATTTTCACATAGGGTTGGCAATTGTTTATTTCTGTGTTTGGTCTCTCACATTATTACATACAAGAATTACTTGTATGATCATCAAAACTCCACAATTAACATTTAACTCTTCCAGGCTGCCAAGTTACCCAGATGGTGCAAACCCTTATAGCATAAATTAACTTTTGGATTTATTTTAGTTAATACCTAGGAAATAAAAAGCATATAATATTTTTGTCTCTTTACAAAAATATCCCCTAATCTGGGCATGGTGGTTCATGTCTGAAATCGCAGCTTGGGGGAGGCTAGGGCAAAAGGACTGCAAGTTCAAAGTCTGTTTAAGCTTCATACAGAAACCATATTGCTTAGCAAAAAAACAACAAAAAAGAAAGAATACTGTCCTACTTTTTATCAAGATTAATTAAGTATGGTTTATATATCTAACATACTCGTGTGGAGTTAGAACAAATATACTGCATACCTACCTTATATCTAGTTACATATGTGTGTACATGCATTTTTCCCATTAAAACTGTTACATTTTATTTATCTTCCTTTTTCCACATTGAAATTTAGAATGTAAAAGACATTTTCTTACTATTTGATTTTTTGAATCAAATTCTTTCAACCTATGTCTTCAATTCAGTTATTATGAACTTGAAAGAGAGGACAGGGAGAGATTTGAATTTTAGTGTCTGCTTGTAGCTGTTATTTTTCAACTATGCAGCAAATGAGGGTATTAGTAAAATTTCAAGTGAATTTGCTTATAATTTTCTATTATTTCTTTCTATAATGTTTACATTTGAGATCAAGAAGAAGATACACAATTGTAATTAGGGAATGGCATCGATAGCTCTCAGGTAATAAAGGTATGTCTTGGACCTATAACTATTGTAAGTGCATTTTGTGGCGTGATTAACTTACTTGAGCTACACAAAATAAGAAATATTATCACATGCTTTCCAGGTGGTATAAATTAAAGTTGTACCGATTTGGACTCACTTGCCTTAGGTCACCCACCAACATTGCAACCAGATTTTGAATCCAGATGTCCAGCTCAACTGCTAGTGAACTGTTAGTGGGCTCAAGTGTTTTAGAAACGTGCTTCTAAAAAAGTCAAGTACTAATAGAGTACTGTTTTCATTTACTTTTGTTTTGCATGTATTGTATTTCAAAATTGTTTCCATTCATTAATAGAAGATAACTGACATGGCATAGTGGTTCATACCCGTAACCCCAGGTATTCAACAGGATGAAGTAGGAGAATCACTGTCTGAGGAAAGCCCAGGAAAAGTGGAAGACCCTATCTGAAGAACAAACTTTATCCAAAAGGACTGGGGTGTGACTCAAGTAGTACAGCACATGGCTAGAGTGAGTTTCTGAGTTCAGTACCAAGTATCACCATTTCTCTTAAGGACTTGGGAGCCATGTCTTTGAAATGACAATAATAACAGAGATTTCTTTCTATCTTCCGATCTCTGTGGAAGAATAGATGCTTAACTTCACTAGGAGTCAGTTAGGACACATAGATGGTTTAATAACAAGAAAAATACAAATCAGAAATAATTCTAAATGCTGGACACATCAATCAAAAAATAAAATAAAATATTAAGATATCTGTAAAGTTTATATATAAAATAGTAAGTATATGTACAAATATACACATGTATAAATATGCTGTGTACATATATGTGCATATACATATAGTATAAACTGATGGATTATCTTTTTCACAGGTTTATATTCTCTCTAACTGCAATAGTATCAAAAGAAAATAAATTTCCCTTTGCTCATCCTGTGGGATGTGATTTATATTTTTAATATGTAGGAGGTATTTGAATGTGATATTTCACCATCAAGCAGCTGTAATGTAAAGACCTCAGCCTGATTATTAATGAATGCTGTGAAATTCACCATAAAAAATAGGGACATCTGTGGAAAGGATGTTTAGTTTGCACTTCAATGGTAGGTGATAAAATTGAGACGGTCCTTGCCATACATTGTACTGTTGCATTAGGGCCCTCTTCAGCAGTAACAGCTCAAGGTATTTTCTAGGGTGATAAAATATTTAATAAAAGTAAAAAGAGGCACAACAGACCTCAGCAGCTCTTTTGGCCTTTGACAAGCATTGCTAGTCAAAGCTATTATCTGAATACTCTCTTCTAGTAAAAATTGCAGCTCATCCTCAAAAAGCACAGGGGTTTCAGTAGATCTGTAAAACTTCTCTTCATCTTCATTCAAGATCCTAAACCAGATCTGATTTAAGTTGCTGTCTTCACATGCACAGGATGATATGAAGGACCTGATGTTACAATAATGCCATTTCCCCTATCAACCAACAATCAAGGAATCTTCAGTGCTAAAAGGACAGCACTGACTTGCTAAATTACATCCTGATTCTGTGCAGTGGTGTGGAGAAATCTGAGCTGAACACATTAATTCAATTAATTAATTAATTAATGGGAGGCTGTCCTCCCATTAATTGTTAATGATTACCTTCATGAATTGAGAGTAACCCTGCATCATCAATTTCATTTTTCTTTTTTTTAACTCATTTATTCATATGCGCATACATTGTTTGGGCCATTTCTCCCCCTTATCCCCAACCCTTCCCTCTCCCCTCCACCACCCCCATTGCTTCCAGGCAGAATCTGTTCTGCCCTTATCTCTCATTTTGTTGAATAGCAATAATAAGAAGGACAAAGAGTTTTTGCTAGTTGACATAAGGATAGCTATACAGAGAGATTCCTAGCATTGCTTCCATGTACAAATGTGTTACATCCCAAGTTGGCTCATGTCTAACTGACCTTTTCACTAATTCCTGATCCCCTTCTAATATAGATCTCTGTCACTTTAAGGTTTCTGTTATTAGTTTTGCTGCAATGGGGACATCAAATACTATCATGTTTTGAGTTTCTCGCCTATCCCCATATCTGGTGTGTGTGCTCTCCCCTTGTCATGTGACCCAAGCCCAACCATATTGGTGCATTTGCTCTAGATCTAAAGTCTGCATATGAGAGAGAACATGTGATTAACTTCCTTCTTTTACTATCCCACTCTTGTGTGTGACCTGCCCTTAGCATGACCTGTTTTTCATAACATTGCTATATTTGTATTAGGTCTGTATTCCACATATGAGAGAAAACATGTGGAGTTTAGACTTCTGAACCTGACTACTTCACTTATGATGAAGTTTTCCAATTCCATCCATTTACTTGCAAGTGACAAAATTTCATTCTTTTTGTGGCTGAATAAAATTCCATTGCATATAAATACCATATTTCCTGAATCCATTTATCAGTAGAGGGGCATCTTGGCTTTTTTTATAGCTCAGCTATTGTGAATAATGCTGCAAAAACTTGGGTGTGCAGGAGTCTTTGTTGTAACCTGACTGACATTCCTTTGGGCATATATCTAGGAGTGGAATTGCTGGATGATATAGCAGATTTATTTTTAATTTTCTTGAGGAGCCTCCATATTGTTTTCCATAGTGGTTGTACTAATTTACATTCCCACCAACAGTGTATGAGGGTTCCTTTTTCCCCACATCCTCACCAACAATTGTTGTTGTTGTTCTTGATGATAGCCGTTCTAACAGGAGTGAGGTAGAACCTTAACCTGGTTTTGTTTTGCATTTCCTTTATGGCCAGGGATGGTGAGCATTTCTTCATGTGCTTTTTAGCTATTTGGACATCTTCTTTCAAAAAAGTTCCATTGTGTTCCTTTCCCCATGTCTTCACTGGGTCATTGATTTTTGGGGAGCTTAGATTTTTAGCTTCCTGTATATTCTGGTTATCAATCCCTTGTTAGATGTATAGCTGGCAAAGATTTTCTTCCATTCTATGGGAGGCCTTGTCAATTTGAAGACCATTTCTTTTTTATGCAGAAACCTTTTAATTTCATGTAGTCCTGTTTGTCAGCCTTTTCTCATAGTAGCTCAGCCATCTGAATTCTATTAAGGAAGTCATTACCTATGCCTCTTAATGCCAGTATATTCCTTGTTCTTTTCTGCACTAGTTTCAAAGTTTCAGGTCTTATATTATGGTCGATAATCCACCTCGAGTTGAAATTTAAACAGTGTGACAGACATGGATCTAGTTTCAGTTTTTGGCATGCAAATTTGTAACATATCATTTAATGAGAGTGCAACAAAGCATTACATGATACAGTTCTCCATTTTTTAATGTTGTAGCTTTCTATATGTGTATGTATTTTATAATTAACTGAAAACTATAATGTATAAGTAATCAATTTTTATTTTTGCTTTTTTTATTCCTTATTTTTTATTTCTATTTTTCCATTGTTCAAGGTATTAAAAAGCTATGTGTATTGTCTAAATGTTTTCAAGTTTAGTTTTCTTATCTAAGCCTGTAAATCCTTCAAGTTAATTTTCACGTGGTATGAAGTTGTGATTATGGCTAATTATTTCACATGTGGATAACTAATATTTCTATCATCATTTGTTGAAAAGACTGTTCCTTCTCTATGGAATTGCTTTGTTACCTCTGTTGAAATTAAATTAATTATTTGTGTGTGATTGAATTTTCCATGCTATATTCTGTTCTGCTTTTCTGTCCTGACCCTATACTATAGTGCCTGATTATTCTAACTTTGTAGCAAGTTTTCAAACCAGAAAGTGTAAGTCTGCTGTCTTTGATTGTCTTTTAAAAATTTGGTTTGATAATCTAGACTCATTTCATTTAAATATAAATTTTAGAACTAGTTTATTCACTTCTAAAAAAAGGCCTACTCATATTTTGATGAAAAATATATTGAATTTTCTAGTAGTTTTGAGAGTTCTAGATTGTTGAACATGGTATATACATCCATGTATTGTGGTCTCCATTAGTTGTTCTCAGTGAATCATAATCTTCAGTGATCAGATGTTACAAATCTTTCATTTTCATTATTGTTAAAAGTATTTCCTATTTATAATGTGTCCATTCTTCTGAATTTATTTAATGTAAACACAACATAGATGTTTTATATTTTAAGCAGATGTCCTAAACTTTCCTAAGTTACTTTATTAGCTATAAAATCTGTTCTCTAGATTCACTGGGATTTTCTTTGTAAACAACCATGTGATCTGCAAATAGAGAAGGTTTTTACATCTTTTGCTTTCTAATATCTGAATTGCTATGATCACTACACATGGTTTAGCCTGTGTATGATAATATGTTTTATATTTATAGTGTCTCATTAATGAGAGTAATAAAATAGGTCCTTTCAAAAGAATAATTATTTCATTTGGTACTTAGTGCAAGAAAGTGTGCTTCTAACAGGAGTTCACATAGGAACTGACTCCTCTCTGCAACTATAGTGTCTTATACAATCTGACTATTCTCAAAATTTTCTTTGCTAGAAAATAGAGCATCAAAGTTTGATGCCAGCTCACGAAAAAATGTTAGTGGACCCTATGTCTAAAGCAAGCCAGGCGTGTGTTTCCTTGAATCTTAGTTCTGCAGGAGGCAGAGGAAGAAGGATTATGGTCTGAGTCTGTCTTGGACAAAAGCAGAGACCCTATCTTGAAAACAAAAACTAGAGTGGGAGTCAGGCGAGCAGTGCATTGGGCGGTGGGGGTCAGGCTGCAGGTGCGTCGTGTGGTGGGGGTCAGGCGGGAGGTGGTCGGGCTGCACGCAGCATGGGTCAGGCTGGAGGTGCATCAGGTGCCAGGTGCGGGTATCTGGGGTCAGGTGGTGCCCGGGCTGTGGGAGTTAGGAGGGAGGTGCCTCAGGATGCGCATGAGAGGGGGCTGGTGGGAGGTGCTTAGGGATGCTCGCTGCAGGGGTCAGGCGGGAGGTGTGTCTGGATGCCTGAGGCGGGGTCAGGCAGGAGGTGCTTGGGGATGTGCGCGGCGGGGGTCTGGTGAGAAGTGCCTCTGGATGCATGTGGCATGCTTCAAGCGGGACATGTAGCTGGCTGTGGGATTCAAGCTGGAGGTACGTCGGGCTGCGGGCGAGGTCAGGCCAGCCAAGCATCAGGCAGCAGAGGTCAGGCGTGCGGTGCATCCAGCGGCGGGGGTCAGGCGGGAGGTGCGTCAGGATGCTGGTGGCGGGGGGGTCAGGCTTGCAGTGCATCGGGTTATGGTTGGCGGGGTCAGGCTAGTGGTCCATCGGGCGGTGGGTGCGGGGTCAGGCGTGCGGTGTGTAGGGCGGCGGGGTTCAGGCGGGAGGTGCACGGGGCTGCGGGCATATGGGGTCAGGGGGTGCATCGGGCTGCGCGCGGCGGGGGTCGGGCGGGAGGTGCTTTGGGATGTCCGGGGTGGAGGTCAGGCGGGAGGTGCATTGGGTTGTGGGCAGCGGGGTCAGGCGAGTGGTGCATCGGGAGGCGGGGGTCAGGCGGGAAGTGGGCTGCAGGAGGCATGGGTCAGGCGGGAGGTGCTTCATGATGCGCGCAGTGGGGTTCTGGTGGGAGGTGCTTCAGGATGCAGGCAGTGGGAGTCAGGCGAGCTGTGAATCAGGCAGCAGAGGTCAGGCGTGAGGTGCATCGGGTGGCGGGGGTCAGGCGGGAAGTGGGCTGCGGGCGGCGTGGGTCAGGCGGGAGGTGTGTCAGGATGCTGGTGGTGGGGGTCAGGCTTGTGGTGCATCGGGCGGCGGGGGCGGGGTCAGGCGTGCGGTGCAGATCAGGTGTGAGGTGCGTGAGGATGCTGGTGGCAGTGGGGTCAGGCTTGCAGTGCATCGGATTATGGTTGGCGGTGTCAGGCTTGTAGTGCATCTGGCGGCTGGGGCGGGGTCAGGTGTGCGGTGTGTAGGGCCGCGTATGTCAGGCTGGAGGTGCGTTGGGATGCGGGCAGAGGGGTCAGGCCTGCGGTGTGTGTGGTTTTGGGAGTCAGCGTGCAGTGCATGGAATTGTGGGGAGCAGTGGACAGGCGTGTGGTGTATTGGGGTTCTGTGGTCAGTGTGCCCTGCGTTGGGTTGCAGGCGGTGGGGGTCAGCAGGCGGTGCATTGGGCAGCGGGTGCCAGGCATGCAAAAAAAAATAGCAAAAGGACTAGGGCATGGCTCAAGTGGTGGAGTACTTGCCTCACAAGCGTGAGACGTTGAGTTCAATCTCCAGAACATCAAAAACAAACAAAATGAAATAACCAAAATTCTTAATATGCAGCAGAGGCTGGTGAAATCTCAGAGTCTTGATATCCTTTGTTTGAGTATAGAAGATAGTACCTACTTTGAGCTATTATTTTTAACCAAGAGCATTCACAGATTTTGAAGTTTTGGTTTGCTCAATCTCATTTGGAAAATGCCTTTCCTACCTTGTACTTTGTTGCCCAGTTTGAGCAACAAATCCCTAATCCTTTAAAAACATCTGCTGATGTGTTTGGATTTTAAGAAAACAAATCCCAATCAGCTCATGGCTCACTCTCCTGTTGGCATTTTGCAATCTAACTTGGGCCTATGACTATTTCTTAATTTATATGAGTCCATTCATATACCTTTTTTGGATTCGATTTTATCACCTGGCCATGGTTTCTCTCTCAGACTGGTCCCAGGTGAGTCTTTCCTATTGCAAATTCCATTTCTGTTCCTGGCTTATTTCCCAAGTGCAAAGATAGTACAGCTTTCTATGTGCTGGAGATGCCCTAGGCTGATATAGATCAATAGGTTACAATATTCAAAATCTTTTTGAAGTATGTAATGCAAATATCACCTCCTGAATGATTTAAACTTTAACTCTTAATAGGATTGAAATTAATCCATAAAAATCTATGTGATATTAAGCATTGCATTTTTTTCTTTTTTTTTTTTTTTGCATTTTAAGTGGACAGTTTTTTTGAAATTCTACCATATAGAAAGTCATATTATCAGAAAGAATACATTGGCTGATTCTCCTCAAGCTAATTATTTTACTTCTGTTTATTATTTAATAATGTAGAGGGGTTTTAAATACACAAATAATATGATGTGATTGTTTATTTTAAATGTGAAGTATATAATATGATTTTATTATAGGTTTTTTGTTTATTTATTCATTCATATATTTATACATGATTTGGGCCATATTTCACCCCCTGCCCCCATGTCCCTCACTTCCCACCCACCCCCTCAGTTCCAGGCAGATCCTGTTCTGCCTTCTTCTCCAATTTTGTTGAAGAGAAAATGTAAGAGAGAATAAGAAAGACATAGCATTTTTACTAGCTTGAGATAAAGATAGATACACAGAGAGATTCCTAACATTGCTTCCATGCACTTGCGTATTTTAACCCACATAGGTTCATCCCACCGGACCTCTTCACTTCTTCCCAGTCCCCTTCCCATAGTGGTCTCTGCCAGTTTAAGATTACTTTATTCACTCCTCTACAGTGGGCACATCAAACACTTTCAAGTTTTAGGTTTCCTTCCCTTTCCCTATTCTTCCTGTACGTGTTCTCTCCTTAGCCTGTGACCCATGTTCAATAATATTACTGCAATTGTTTTAGGTCTATAATCCACATACAAGGGAGAACATGGATTTTTGGCCATTTGAGTGTGGCTAACTTCACGTAAGTTGATATTCTCCAGTTCCATCCATTTATTTGTGAATGACAAAATTTCATTCTTCCTTGTAGCTGAGTAAAATTCCATTTCATGTAAATACAACATTTTCTTAATCCATTCATCAGTAGTGGGGCATATTGCCTGTTCCATAACTTAGCTATTGTGAATGGTGATGCAATAAACATGGGTGTGCAGTTGCCTTTTGAATAAACTGAGTTTCATCCCTTTGGATATAACCCCAGGAGTGAGATTGCTGTATCATATAGCAGATCTATGTGTAGTTGTGTTAAGAAGCCTCCATATTGTTTTCCAAAGTGGTTGTACTAGCTTACATTCCCACCAACAGTGTATATGAGGGTTCCATTTTCCCCACATGCTTGTCAACATTTGTTGGTGGTGGTGTTTTTGGTGATACCTATTCTAACAGGAGTAAGGTGGAATCTTACTAAAAGAGTAAGTTGTGGTTTTGATTTACATTTCCTTTACAGCCAGGGATGGTGAGCATTTTTTAATGTGTTTTTGGACATTTAGATTTGTCCCTTTGAAGAAGTTCTGTTTAGTTCAGTTGCCCATTTCCTTACTGATTCATTGATTTTGGGGGAGATTAGTTTTTTGAGTTCCCTGCATATTCTGGTTATCAGTCCTTTGTCTGATGTTTAGCCAGCAAATTGTTTCTCCCACTCTGTGGGTGGTTTCTTCAGTTTAGAGGCCATTTCTTTTGTTGTGCAGAAGCTTTTAAATTTAATGTAGTCTCATTTGTACATCCTTTCTCTTAGTTGCTGGGATGCTGGAGTTCTGCTGAGGAAGTCCTTGCTTATACCTATGGTTTTCAGAGTATTCCTGGCTTTGTCCTGTACTAACTTTAGGGTTTCAGGTCCAATATTAAGGTCCTTAATTCACTTTAAGTGGATACAAATACAAGGTGATAGTCATGGATCTAGTTTCAGTTTTTCACAGGCAGATAATAACTTTTCCCAGCAAAATTTGTTGAAGAGGCTGTCTTTTCTCCATCATATGTTTTTGGCGACTTTGTCAAAAATAAGGTGGACATAGCTGTGTGGATTCATATTGGGTCCTATATTTTGTTCCACTGGTCTTCATATCTTTTTTGGTGCAAGTACCATGCTGGTTTTATTGCTATGGCTCTATAATATAGTTTGAAGTAGGGCATTATGATACCTTTAGCATTGCTCTATTTCCTGATCATTGCCTTGGCTATTCACAGTCTCTTGTATTTCCAAATGAACTTTAGGGTAGATTTTTCAATCCCTGTCCTAAATATCATTGGGATTTTGATGGGAATTGCTTGAACATGTAGATTGCTTTTGGTAGTATAGCCATTTTTACTATGTTGATTCTATCAATTCATGAACATGGGAGATCTTTTCACCTTCTGTAATCTTCCTCAGTTTCTTTCTTCAGAGTTTTGTAATTCTCCTTGTAGAGGTCATTCACATCCTTTGTTAAGTTTACTCCTGGGAATTTGATTTTTTTGAGGCTATTGTAAATGGAATTGTTCTCATGTATTATTTCTCAATTTGTTCATTGTTGGTGTGTAGAAAGGCTACTGATTTTTGTGAGTATATTTTGTGTCCTGCTACATTGCTGAAGCTGTTTATGATGTCTAGGAGTTCTGGGGTAGAGTTTTTTGGATGTTTGAGATATAGGGTCATGTCATCTGCAAATAGGTGTACTTTAACAGTTTCCTTACCTATTTTTATTCCTTTTATTATGTCTTGTTTTATTGCTCTGTCTGAGAATTCCAGGACTATGCTGAATAGGAGTGGTGAAAGTGGGCACACTTGTCTCATGCCTAATTTTAGTGGAAATGGTTTGAGATTTTCCCCATTAAGTATGATGTTGGTGGCAGGTTTATCATATATAGCCTTTGTAATGTTGAAGTACATTCCTTCTATTTCTAGATGTCTTAAGACTTTTATCATGAAGTGACATTGAATCTTTTCAAAGGCTTTCTGCATCTATTAAGATGATCAAGTGGTTTTTGTCTTTGCTTCTATTAATGTGCTGTATTACATTTATTGATTTGTGTATGTTGAATCATCACTGCATCCCTGGGATGAAGCCGACATGGTCGTTGTGAATGATCTTTCTGATATGTTGTTGGATTCTGTTTGCCGTTATTTTACTGAGGATTTTTGCATTGATGTTTATTAAGGAGATTGGCCTGTAGTTCTTTTTGGGTGTGACTTTGTCTGGGTTTGGAATGAGTTTAATACTGTCTTCATAGAATGACTTCATCAGTGTTCCTTCTCTTTCTATTTCCTGGAATAGTTCAAGGAGGGTTAGTATTAGTTCTTCATTTTAAAGACTTTTCTTTTTTTGGGAGACTATTGGTGCTTCAATTTCATTTCATGTTATAGATCTGTTTAGGTGGTTAATATCCTCTTGGTTCAGTTTTGGTTGGTCAAAGTTATCTAGAAATTTTTCCATTTCTTCCAGATTTTCAAATTTATTGTAATATAGGTTCTCAAAGTAATCTCTGATGAGTCCCTGGATTTCTCTGATGTTTGTTGTTATTTCTCCTTTGTTATTTCTGATTTTACTGATTTGAGTATTTTCCCTCCTCATTTTAATCAGATTTCCCAAGGGTTTGCCAATCTTGTTTATTTTTTCAAAGAACCAGCTTTTTGTTTCATTGATTCTTTGTATTTTTTGTTGTTGTTTTCTATTTCATTAGTTTCGGCCCTTACTTTTATTATTTCTTTGCTGCTTGATTTGCATTTTGCATGTTCTTGTTTTTGAGGAGTTTGAGATGTAGCGTTAGGCCATTTATTTGATATCTTTCAGTCCTTTTAATATATTCACTCATGGATATAAACTGCCTTTGCTGAGTCCCATAGGTTCTAGTAAGTCATGTTTTCATTTTCATCAAATTCCAGGAACCTTTTAATTTACTCTTTTATTTCATCTATGACCAAATGATCGTTGAGCGATGTGCTATTCAGCTTCCAATTGTTTGCATATTTTCTGCTGTTGTTTTTGCTGTAGAGTTCTAGTTTTAATGTAATGTGATCAGATAGAATGCAGGGGATTGTTTCTATTTTCTTATAGTTGGTGAGACTTGCTTTGTTTCCTAACATATGATCAAATTTGGAGAAAGTTCCATGGACTGCTGAGAAGAATGTATATTGCACACATGTTGGATGAAATATTCTGTAGATATTTGTTAGGTCTATTTGATCTGTGGTTTGATTTAGCTCTAGAATTTCTTTATTGATTTTTTTGTTTGGATGACCAATCTATTGGTGACAGGGGTACTAAAGTCTCCCCATACGTCTGTGTTGAGGTCTATATGTGCTTTTTTTATTGTTTATTATTCATATGTGCATACAATGATTGTATCATTTCTCCCCACTGCCCCCACCCCCTCATTTAACACCCACTCCGCCCCCTACCTCTCCCCCACCCCCTCTATACCCGGCAGAAACTATTTTGGCCTTATCTCTAATTTTGTTGAAGAGAGAGTATAAGCAATAATAGGAAGGAACAAGGGTTTTTGCTACTTGAGATAAGGATAGCTATACAGGGAGTTGACTCACATTAATTTCCTGTGCATTTGTGTTACCTTCCAGGTTAATTCTTTTTGATCTAACCTTTTCTCTAGTTCCTGGTCCCCTTTTCCTATTGGCCTCAGTTGCATTTGAGGTATCTGCTTTAGTTTCTCTGTGTTAAGGGCAACAAATGCTACCTAATATTTTAGGTGTCTTACCTATCCTCATATTTCCCTGGTGTGCTCGAGTTCCTCTTCTTCTTCTAAGGACACTAAGGCCATCATGGAGACGCCTTTCCTGTGACATCACCTAAACACAATTAGCTCTTGAAGACCCCACTCCCCAACACTGCCACGCTGTGACTTGTCTTCAACCTATAAACTGTTCAGTCAAAACTTTCTGTCCCCCACCAGATTCATGTCCTTGCAAACAAATTCCATCCGCTTTATCCCAACAGCATCAGATCTTGGTTTGCTCCAGCATCAACTTGAATGTCCAAGTCTCATCAAAACCGGACACGGGCTAAATCTCAAGGAAGAGTTAATCCTGAGCCCGTGCCATAAGGAAATTATGTGCTCCCCAAACACAGAAGTTTATAGTTTTCCTCGTAGAGGTCATTCACATCTTTTGTTAGGTTTATACCTAGGTATTTGATTTTTTTTGAAGCTATTGTAAATGGAATTGTTTTCATATATTCTTTTTCAGTTTGTTCATTATTAGTGTATGGAAATGCTAATGATTTTTCTATGTTGATTTTATATCCTGCTACCTAGCTGTAGCTATTGATGATGTCTAGAAGCTTCTGAGTAGAGTTTTTTGGGTCTTTAAGGTATAGGATCATGGCATCGGCAAAAAGGGATATTTGGACAGTTTCTTTACCTATTTGTATTCCCTTTATTCCTTCTTCCTGCCTAATTGCTCTGGCTAGGAATTCCAGTTCTATGTTGAATAGGAGTGGAGATAGTGGGCATCCTTGTCTAGTTCCTGATTTTAGAGGGAATGGTTTCAGTTTTTCTCTGTTAAGTATAATGCTGGCTGTAGGTTTGTCATATATAGCTTTTATAATGTTGAGTTACTTTCCTTCTATTCCTAGTTTTCTTAGAGCTTTTATTATGAAATGGTGTTGGATCTTATCAAAGGCTTTTTCTGCATCTATTGTGATGATCATGTGGTTTTTGTCTTTGCTTCTGTTAATGTGGTTTATTACATTTATTGATTTTCATATGTTGAACCACCCCTGCATTCCTGGGATAAAGCCTACTTGGTCGTGGTGATTAATCTTTTTGATGTGTTGTTGAATTCAGTTTGCTGTTATTTGTTAAGGATTTTTGCATCAATGTTCATTAAGGAGATCGGCCTATAGTTCCCCTTTTTGGAGGTGTCTTTGCCTGGTTTTTGGATAAGTGTAATACTGGCTTCATAAAATGTGTTAGGTAGTTTTCCTTCCCTTTCTAGTTTGTGGAACAGTTTAAGGAGGGTTGGTATCAGTTCTTCTTTAAAGGTTTGATAGAATTCAGCAGAGAATCCATCAGGTCCTGGACTTTTCTTTTTGGGGAGTCTCTTGATTGCTGCTTCAATTTCATTTTGTGTTATAGGTCTATTCAGGTGATTAATTTCCTCTTAGTTCAGTTTTGGATGATCATACATGTCTAGAAATCTGTCCATTTTTTTAAGATTTTCAAATTTATTTGAATATAGATTCTCAAAGTAGTCTCTGATGATTTCCTGGACTTCCATGGTGTTTGTTGTTATCTCCCCTCTTGCACTCCTGATTCTACTAATTTGGGTTTTTTCTCTCCTCATTTTAGTCAGGTTTGCCAGGCGTCTGTCGATCTTGTTTATTTTTTCAAAGAAGCAACTTTTTGTTTCATTAATTCTTTGTATGGTTTTTTTTGGTTTCTATTTCGTTGATTTCAGCTCTTATTTTTATTATTTCTCTCCTATTTTGGGATTTGCTTGTTCTTGTTTTTCTAGCAGTTTGAGATGTATCGTTAGGGCATTGATTTGGGATCTTTCAGTCTTTTTAATATATGCACTCATGGCTATAAACTTTCCTCTCAGGACTGCCTTTGCTGTGTCCCATAGGTTCTGGTAGGTTGTGTTTTCATTTTCATTGACTTCCAGGAACTTTTTAATTTCCTCTTTTATTTCATCAATGACCCATCGTTCATTAAGTAATGAGTTATTTACTTTCCAGCTGTTTGCAAGTTTTTGTCTTTACTTTTGTTGTTGACTTCTAGTTTTATTGCATTGTGATCAGATAGTATGCATGGTATAATTTCTATTTTCTTATATTTGCTGAGGCTTGCTTTGTGCCCTAAGATATGATCTATTTTGGAGAAGGTTCCATGGGCTGCTGAGAAGAATGTATATTTTGTAGAGGTTGTGTGAAATGTTCTGTAGACATCAAGTAGATCCATTTGATCTATTGTATATTTTAGATCTTGGATTTATTTATTGATTTTTTGTTTGGATGACCTATCTATTAATGATAATGGGGTGTTAAAGTCTCCCACAACCACTGTGTTGGAGTTAATATATGCTTTTAGGTCTTTCAGGGTATGTTTGATGAAATTGGGTGTGTTGACACTGGGTGCATATAGGTTGGTAATTATTATTTCCTTTTGGTCTATTTCCCCTTTTATTAGTATGGAATGTCCTTCTTTATCTCATTTGATCAATGTAAGTTTGAAGTCTACTTTGTCAGTGATAAGTATTGCTACTCCTGCCTGTTTTCAGGGGCATTGCCTTGGTAAATCTTCTTTCAGCCTTTCATCCTAAGCCTATGCTTATTTCTGTCGGTGAGATGGGTGTCCTGTAAGCAACAAATTGTTGGATCTTCCTTTTTAATCCATTTCTTCAAGCAGTGCCTTTTGATGGGTGAATTAAGTCCATTAACATTAAGTGGTAGTACTGATAGGTATGTGGTGATTCCTGTCATTTAGTTGTCTTCGTTGTTTGAAGGTTTGATTCTGTGTACCTAAATTGAGGTTACTCTCTACTTTCTTGCTTTTTCTTTTCCTGTAGTTTCGTGCTGTCTGTCCTTTCATGGTTATGTTGGGTTTCACTTTCTGTGTGGAGAATCCCTTGAAGAATCTTTTGTAGTGGTGTCTTTGTGGTCATATATTGTTTTAGTTTCTGCTTATCACGGAAGACTTTTATAGCTCCATCTATTTTGAATGATAGTTTTGCTGGGTAGAGTATCCTGGGTTTGAAGTTATTTTCATTCAGTGCCTGGAAGATCTCACCCCACCCTCTTCTTGCTTTTAATGTTTCTGTTGAGAACTCTGCTGTGATTTTGATGGGTTTACCTTTGTATGTTACTTGTTTTTTCTCTCTTACATCCTTCAGTATTCTTTCCCTAGTTTTTGTACTTGTTGTTTTAATGATGATATGTTGTGGGGTAGTTCTATTTTGAACTGGTCTGTTTGGTGTGTCCTGGAGGCCTCTTGCATCTGTATGGGAATATCTTTCTCTAGATTTGGGAAATTTTCTGTTAATATTTTGTTGAATATATTATGCATTCCCTTCATTTACACCTCTTCTCCTTCTTTGATGCCCATGATTCTCAAGTTTGGTCTTTTGATGGAGTCGGTGAGTTCTTGCATTTTCTTTTCACAGGTCTTGAGTTGTTTAATTAATAGTTCTTTGTTTTTTCCTTTAATTACCATTTCATCTTCGAGTTCTGAGATTCTGTCTTCTGTTTGTTCTATTCTGCTGGATTGGCCTTCCATTTTCTTTTGCAGTTGTTTCATTCTTTTTTCTGAGTTCTTCCATATACTGTGTTGTTTCCTTTTTAATGTTGTCTATTTTTGTCCTGAATTCATTTATCTGTTTATTAATCATGTTCTCTGTTTCACTTTGGTGTTTTATACAGTGCTTCTGTGGTTTCCTTTATTTCTTCTTTTGCTTTTTCAAATTCTCTATTTTTGTTGACTTGGAATTTCTTGAGTGTCTCCTGTACATTTTGGTTGATCATATCCAGTATCATCTCTGTAAAATTCTCATAAGTACCTGTAGTATGTCTTCTTTTAAATCATTCTGGGCTTCCTTGGGTTCTTTGGCATAGTTTATCTTCATTTAGTTGGAGTCTGGATCTGAGTATCTGTTTTCATCATTCCCCTCTGGTTCCTGTACTAATTTTTTGCTGTGGGGAAACTGGTTTCCCTGTTTTTTCTGTCTTCCCCATTGTTGCCCTTGATATTGTTATTGTCCCTGGACTGTGTGCAATTAAGTATTTTCTGACTTGTATATAGTGATATTTAGAATGGAAGGGTGAGAGGGGCTGGAAAGCAAAGAAGTTAAAGGAAAAGAAAAAAACAGATAATCAAGTAGAAAAAAACAAAACAAAAATAGTTTCAAAGATATAAACAGGGAGAGACAGGATACTAATCAACTGTACCTGAAAAGGCATTAGAGAGACAGAGAGAGGATTGAAAATTAAAAATAAAAAGAGTAAAGATAAGAATAAAAATAAAAAATAAGTAAAAGAAAAAAACATATATATATAATAAAATAAAACTTAATAAAAAATAAAAACCTCCAAGTTCAAATGCAATGAAATTTCAGTCTTAATAATTTTGGTGTTCATCCCTCAGCCTGCAATCCTGTTGATGGTGCCTCAGATGTTGGTCTGTAGTTTTCTCATCAAAGGGGAGACATAAAATAGAACAAAACTGCACACACAAAAAATAAAATCGACCAAGTGTCCTGAGTTCAAATGCAATACAGTTTCAGTAAGTTTTTCAGCATGCAGGTGTAGTTCAGTTGTTTTCTCATCAAAGGTAGGAAGAGAGAAAAGAAAGAGTCTGGAGAGAGGTCTATGAATGGCTATCTGCACAGTGGCTTGCCTGCCAGCTGCTGTCAGCCTGCTGTTGCTGGAGGCATTATTTCTGCAGATCTCAGGAGTGAGCTTAGCACTCACCTGGCCCTGCAGGCTTTGTTTACTCAGACTCCTGTGTGTGAGCCACTGCTGCAAGCTTTCCCCTTTCCAAACACACTATGGGAGATGACACTGCACCTGCTTTCTCAGGCCTGCGTGTTTATTTACAGTTCACTTGGGAAATGGGTCTTCCCCCTTCTCCTGTGGAGTTTTCCTCGCACAGCCACTTTTACAAGCTTTCCCACTGCTGATTGCTGGGAGTGTGCTGCTGCTTCTGCCAGCCGGCATGTTTGTTTACAGCTGACGTGGAAAGTGGATCTTCCCCCCTCTCCTGTGGAGTTTTCCTCCCTCCGCCACTCTCACAAGATTTCCTGCTCTTGGTTGCTGGGCATGCGCCCCTACTCCTGCTGGAGCCTCTCCGGCCAGGCCTGGCTTGTTTATTTACAGCTCCAGGAAGGATCCCCTCCCCTCCTCTTCGGAGCTCAGGGAGCCCCACCCTCTTTGCCATGAGTCTTTGTTGTGCTTATTGCTTATTACTCAGTTTCTCTTTCTTTCCCCAGGTGGGGGTCTGTCTGTCCAGGGGGCTATGCGGATCTGGCCCAGGGTTGCCTGTGGAAGTACCGCATACTGCTTAGCTCACCTTGTCTGCATCTTCCCAAGCTGTCTGGGCAAAGGTGACTGGCGGCCCAGGGGCCCTCCTGGTTTCTCCATTTAAAGTGAAGTGGAGATGCTCTGTGCTGGCTGGAGGTGTGGAGGGATCAAAGTTTTGCCTCTTTTCAGTGGCCTTGCCTGCAAGGTGTTTCTCCAGCATTTCTCCAAGATTTCACTGTAGGAGGCATGCTTTCTGCTTCCACCCTCTAGCTGCCATCTTGGAATCCCCCCATATGTGCTTTTATATCTGTTAGAGTATGTTTGATGAAATTGGATACACTGCAATTGGGTGCATATAGGTTGATAATTGTTATTTCCTTTTGGTTATTTCCCTTTTATTATTGTGAAGTGTCCTTCTTTATCTCATATGATCAATGTAAGTTTGAAGTGTATTTTGTGTGATATAAGTATTGGTACTCTTGCCAGTTTTGGGTGCTGTTGGCTTGGTAAATCTTCATTCAGAATTTCACCCTCAGCCAGTGTTTACTTCTGACAATGAAGTAGATCTCGTGTACACAACAGATTGTTGGATCTTCCTTTTTAATCCAGTTTGCCAGATGGTATCTTTTGATGGGGAAGTTGAGTCTGTTGATATTCAGTGCTAATATTGATAGGTATGTGGTGATTCCTGCACTTTAGTTATTTTTTTGTTGTTTAAGGGCTTGATTGTGTGCAGCTGAATGAATGCTACTCCCTGAATCCTTTTCTCCTCCTGTGACTTGATACTGATCATCCTCTTGTTTTGTTTGCTTTCATCTTCTGTGTGCAGAATTATTTGGAGAATCTTTCATAGTGGTGGCTTTGTGGTCATATATTGTTTTAGTTTCTGCTTAGTGTGGAAAATTTTTATTGCTCTATCTATTTTGAATGATATTTTTGCTGGGTAGAATATCTTAGGGTTAAAGTTATTTTCATTCAGTGCATGAAATACCTCACTTTATGCCTTTCTTGCTTTTAAGGTTTCCATTGAGAAATCTGCTGTGATTTTTATGAGATTACCTTTATATTTTATTTGTTTTTCTCTCTTACAACCTTCACTATTCTCTCTCCATTCTTTGTGATTTTTGTTTTTAATGATAAAACCAAAAAGCTATGGGGAGGTTCTGTTTTGGTCAAGTCTGTTTGGTGTCCTGGAAGCTTACTGTACCTGGATGCACAAAAGTTTCTCAAGATTTTGGAAATTTTTTGTTATTATTTTATTGACCATATTGTGAATCCCTTTTGCTTGGACATCTTCTCATTCTTCAATACCCATGATTCTCAGGTTTGGTCTTTTGATGGACTTGGTGACTTCTTGTCTGTTCCTTTCACAGCTCTTGAGTTGTTTCACTAGCATTTCTTCAGTTTTTTATTTAATTTCTCTTTTATGTTCAAGTTCTGAGTTTCTGTGTTCCAGTTGTTTTAGTCTGCTGGGATAGCCTTCCACTTTTTTTGTGGTTTATGTTTGATTCTTTTTTCTGAGGTTTTCCATTCTTGGGCCACTTCCTCTTTAATTCTTTTTATTTTCATCTTAATTTATTTCTCTGTATTTATAGCATTTTCTGTGTCACCTTGGTGTTTATTTAGGGTGGCTCTGAGGTTATTTACTTGTCTTTGTATCTTCTCATATTCTTTACTTTTGGTGTCTTGAAATTTCTTGAGTCCATCTTGTACATTTTGGTTAACTTGGTCTAGTATTTCCTCCATGAAACTCTCAGTGATTTCTAACAAAATTTCTTCTTTGAGGGTGTTTTTTGTGGGCATTGCTGGGTTCTATATTGTCATTCATTTAGTGTTGTTTTTTGGGGGTCAGGAACTGGGTACTCATTTTCTTCATTTCCGTCTGAGTTCTGTATTAAATTAAATTTTTGAGGAAAGTGGTTTCCATCCCTTCTTCTTCTTGCCATTGCTCCACTCGGTACTGTGCAACTATGTTCTTGATAGGTTAGTTGATGGTTTTAGTTTCTTGTCCTCTTTCCCTGGATTTAGTTTTTGTCTTTTGGCTGTTTTGGTTCTTAGCTAGATTGATGTGGTATTTCAGTCCCTGATCTGCAGTTGAACTTTAGCAATAACTAATTCACAGGTTCAATACCCTAAATGTTGTTTATATATTATAGAAGACCTCTTTGTGGAACATGTATAAATAGTGGTAGTTGAGGGGTTAATGTTTGTTAGGCTAGCTATAAAGATTTGGGGAGTTGGTTAAGGTAGCATTAAGAAGGGAGGTGGGAAGTGAGGTGGGTGAGTGGCAATAGTGGTGTCGTGGCTACTGGGTTTTGTGGCCCTTGTGTGTTTGGGTGTAATTGTTTTGTGGTAGTGTATGGTGGTTGTGACAGAGATTTCAGGGGTTTGGGGTTGTGTAAAGTTGGTATAGTAGGTTGATCAGCAGATGGTGAGTGCCTAGGAGGGTGGGGTGCTCTAGTGACAGGTTGAGGGAGAATAAGAGGTGAAGGTGAGAACGGGGTGAGAGTGGATGGGAAGGGGCAGAAAGAGTAGGTGGGAAGGAGATCAATGGATTGTAGCACAGGAAGAAGGAGAGTGAAGTGGTGGGAGTAGGGATAGGAAGATAGTTATGGTAAAGTTGATAGCACAGAAAGGAAAATAGGTATAAAAATAAAAATAAAAATCCAAAATAATTTAGTAGGCATACAGCAACAACAACAACAAAAAGAAACAGGAAAAAAAGCACATAATAAAAAAAAACCCACCAGGTTCAGGAGCAATAGAATTTCAGTCTAAATTTAAGCTCTGGGGATATTCCAAGCATCCACTCCTGGAATTGGCATATAAGCATAAGCTCTGACATTGTCTCCCCAGGTGATTGGCTTATGAGTAGTGTTTTGTTCTTCTGTCTATCATTTTAATTGAAATTGTGAGTCAAGGTAGGATTGCCAGATCATGAAGGGTGGTGGAGCTATTTTATCCTCAGCTGACAGTTGTGTTATTCTTCAGTTGCAGTGGTTTGGTCAGCTCCTTCCCCACCGAGGTGAGGGAGTTCTGTTTTGGATGTTGCTCCCTGACTCAGGAGAACAGCCTTGTGATCCATTACCTTCCCTGCTTCAGGGAGTGGCTTATCACCTGCTCACTCTCAGTCTTCACTGCCTTTCTTGTGTGTATTTACTGTGAGTTTTGTGTTCTGACTCCTTTCTCTGAGGCAGGATCAGCATGCCACTAACTTCCTCTGTCCATGTTGTTTATAGTTCGCTGTTTGTTTTTCCGGTTTTGCAGGGGGAGATCAGTCTGCCCAGGGGCTGCACTGATTTATGTTTCCAGGAGACAGTAGGGGAGTCACATGTGGTGCAGGACTCATTATCTCATTTAAACCCCACTACACTCTGAAGCTGGCAATCTTGAGAACTCTCTAAGTAAAGAGACAAAGGTTTTAGGAATTTAGTCATCAATTTAGGGCAAGTGGCAGAGTAGGTTCACCAGCCTATGTCTTTCCACTGATATTGATTCCCTAAACTGCTATAGTGTCTTATATTACCTAGGAAGGCCTTACTTTGCTGATTGTCTTTTAAAAATGTGTTAACACTTGCTTTCAGCTTTCATAAACCTACATTGGCTATAATTTTGGAATGTGATGTAACTCACCACATATCCAAAGGCAGTTAATAATGAATATGCAATAAGGAGCAAAAGATACAAAATAGTAGGAAGGATCATTATTTCTATTGGTTGATTTGTTTGAAAAATTCCTCCCCAAATATATTAATATATTAGTATATGTGCAAGTTACACTGGTGACCTTACTGCATAGAATGGAAATGAGAAAAGGCATCCCATTGTTAGGTAAATGCTTTTCATTTCAATCATGGAAGAAGCATCACATTCAGTGGATTAAAAATCAACTGATCTCAGCAAGCAAAGAATATTGTTAAATTGGATGGTCTCCTCACTGTCTTTCTCCTTTTGCAATGAATGGAAACAGAGAAGGCTTACCCTCTCTGTTGTTCTAGACTTTTGGGTCTAGGGCTACATTTGCTACAAATAAACCCTAACAACAATTGGATTGTGTTTTCCAAGTGCAATTATATTGTAACTGCTTCTCTTTGCCTTAAGTCACATTTGCAATTTGAGAATAAAATATTAGTGGAAATGAAGCAAAGACATATTGTAGTTAATGAAGGATTTAATGTTATTTCTTCAATGCTTTTTTCCACAGAAGAACATATTTATGTTAACTTTTATGCATGCTATATTTAGGTTTTTATATATTATTTAGGAAAACTTTTGCATTAACACTAATAAATACACAGTTGAGCTTTAAATCATCCTCTTTGCTCTACTTTATTTATATTTACTTTTTCATTAATAAAGGAGAAAATAGACCCTGTGTTTTATTTTCATAATAAAATTCTCTGAGAAAGAGTTATTATGGATCCTAACACTTGTATGCAAACATCATCAAAGTTTCCACAGAAAATGCTTTTAATAACATTTGGAGAGAGTTTGGCTGATGTGTTTGTACACTAATATTTCTGCTTCAAGGTAAGATATACTGGATGTTATCCTAATTAGCATCCTGGGAAATACTGGTGTTATTTGTAAGTGAAGACTGAGGAGCATTTAGATGAGCTTCTGTATAAAGTGTACATACAACGACACCTTTTTTTCTATTTGGAATTTTAAAATATGATTTATCTTCCTATATTAGGTAGCCTTCAGAGTTTAAAATGGAAAATAAGTGAAAGGCTAAAACTGGAACCAATACTGACTCAATCTTGACAATGGCAACTGGAACACAATTGGGAAGGATTTGTAGGGGATGTGGAGGAGAGAATTCAGGCTGTGAATTAGAAGTGGTGACAAAGAGATGAGGATGTAAGAAAGAGAGAATTATATTGTTAAACCATCTCCATTAAAATGCCATTATTTTGAATGGTCTGCTGTTTTTTGACTCCTTATTAAAAATAATAAGACTAGTGACAAAATTGCCAAATTTGAGGGGCATTTGAAAGGAATTATAGCATGTGAATCCTTGACCACACATTTTCTTCCCACATGAAACTGATCTACTATGAAATAAATAAACAATGGCGAGCTATTATTACTAAGTTTCCTGCTTCTAGGTCCTAAAAACTCTCTGGGAGAGTTGTCTAAACATTCACACATGTAGTTACTAACATTCAAGAGTAAAAATTGAATTATGTGATCTAGAAGAATTGATGACAGTTTAATCATTGGATTTTTTTCTATGGGAAGGCAGAAAATGGAGGACTCTATAAAGAGAACAATGGAGAACTCAGTCCCAGTTTGGAGAGGGGAAGAAGCAGTGGAAATTCTCTGAAAGAAAAATATTTTTATGAAAATTTAAAGTAATACTTGAGTTAGGTGAGGTTTGTGCACTTTCTATGTAAAATTTAACTTCAGATGTAACTGTAACAAATAGTGAAATGAGAGCATCATATATGCTAGCTTGTTTAAAAGTAATGTCTTGAAATGTTCCAAAATGGTAAACTACTTTATAAAGTTAAACTTATCTTAAAATGTATCCAAAATTTGGATGAAATAATGTAAGAGTGGATGAAAAGCTGGACTAATTAATATATATATATTAATTTATATACATATTTATATAAATATTAATTTGTATATATTTATATATATATATATATATGAGAGAGAGGGAGAGAGAGAGAGAGAAAGGTAGGTGTGTGATAAAACAAATGCTACTTATAGAATTGAAGCCCTGGATACATGGCTGTATATTATACATTTTCTTCAACTTTTCTTATGTTGGAAAATTTTTGTAATAAACTGTTAATTATGAAAGCAAAGCTACCTGAAACAATGGTAAGAAAATCCATACTTTCATATTAATGTAATACTAACTGAAAATTAATTCTTTAAAAAAAGCTTTTTGGAAAAGTCACAGATTATATAAACAGTGCTCACTTCTATGAACATTATGAATTCCTAATGTTCTTCTGAGCTTGTCATAATCCTGGACTAGATACACCATTTATTTGTTAATGAGTGTCCCAGGTAAAGCAATGTTTTATATTCTTTTGTCATAAAAAGCCTTATCACTTACAGATTCTGCAGATCACAAGTGCAGTAGCAATATTTTATATTTATATTTTCTGCTTCTGGCAAAGACAGGTCTATTAGAGCATTGACTACAATCTTGATGAATCATTTGAGACTAAAGATGAAAATGTGTGTTCAGTACCAAAACTAAAGGAAAGATGAGAACAAAGTTAAAAATAATATAGATGTGAAAGTGGTTGTCTTAGACCAAAAGTATTGCTGGAGTCATAAGTGTCTCTCTAGGGTGATATAGTATATATTTAGGGGAAAGATACTTCTTTTTTCCCTCAAATCAAGATACATCAATGATCTTCACTTTGCTATAAGATTGTCTGTCATTTCTCTAACTTGTGAAGAAGAATCTTTCTGGCCAGCAGAGACCTTTCCTATCTCTCCATTAATGGTTATGAAGATAAGGAAAATCAATTCACAATCTCTGGGATAGTGTCATCCTTGCCAACCTGCTGCTCTGCTCATCTCTCCACCTCTGATCCACAGGAGAGGAATTAAAATATGTTACAGGACCACAGGGTCAAGTGCTTCCCCTTTCTTAAATATTAGTTCTTCCATCTTTCTTGAACTAAATGAGGTCATTAATCAAATGTTATTAAACTTGAAGACATAAAATTTTTAAGTTTAAGCTGACCTAACCAAGAAAACATATGGAGTTTTCTTCATCACAAATTTCCAGTAGTTAGTAAATTAATGATGTGCTTTGTTTTTCCTCTTTAAATATTAGAAGAAGCATAATCCCAGTGTATATGGAACAATTTATATGGCTAATGTATTAATATTTTATTTATTCACAATTTTTCCACCATTACCTTTACTTCAGTGATGAATGTTTTGATGCTAAACCCCTTTATAAATAAGAAAAATTACTAATGAGAAAATTTTGTGCATTATCTACCCATGACAGTTTCAGAAACTGATCTTTTATGTTGAAGAAATGGTCACTGACCAGATCCTCGTGGCACATTCGTTACTTCTCAACACATTCATCAATTTAAAGGCCTTGATGGTGACTGGATCTAAAGTACTGTGCCACTGCACTTTCTGAAAATGCATTACTGTATATAGACTACGTCTTCCCAAGCTTATCACTAGGGAAATCAATTGTCTTACCTGTAAGTATGTATGATAAAAAAAAATGCAAATCCCTAGAACTGAATTATTATTGTAGGCAATCATTCAGGTTAAATATTTACTTCCTTAATAGAATTAATCTTAAACTACAATATAGGCAGGAACAGGTCCTGTTTTAAAATATTTCTGGGGAAAATCCTTAGTCCATTTAAATAATGCTGTATATGAATCCAATTCTTTTTCATGTCCAGCTCGTCTAATTTTCTCTGTGCTATTTGAATACAAAGTTAGTCATCTAAACTTGAAACTCCATAGAAACTAGTGTTCAGGAAAAATGGTTTCTCTGTCAATAGACTTTGGATTTATATTGCAGCATACCATATTCTTGCCACATTGCTATTTCACTGAAGTTCTATATGTCCAAATTGGGGGAGCATAGGCTCCTAGATCACAAGTATAATGCAGTCATGTTGCTTAATGATGAGGGACTATTCTGTGAAAGGTGTCATTAGCAACTTTGTCACTGTGCATGCATCATAGGCATCCTGGCCTACTGCACAACCGGAATATGTAGATGAACAGTCTCAAGACTGTAACAGACTTGAGAGTTGCTGAGGCCCTTAGGAGGGATTCATGCCTTTCTAGTGGGAGTAAGGTCCTGATCTTGTAGGACTGCTGGAATGTTACCATGGGAATAGGTTATTATGATACAACTCTGGAACCACCTTTTCAGTCTTTATAGAGTACATGCTTTTCTCATGTGTGCACGTCTAAACACTCTACTTTTCTGCATTTCCACCATGAATTGAACCTCCATGAGTCCCTCGCCAGTAGGTGACACCATGTCCTTGAACCTCCAGAAGTTTTAGATAAATAAATTTCTCTATAAAGTACCCAGTCTCAGATATTTTTCTTATAGCAAAATAAAGACATGGAGACAATCACTGAACTCAGGGTACTCTTGGAAGTCTGTAAGTCTCTATTGTTTCAGAAGGAAAAGACAAGGGTGATAGAGATGCATTTGTTTTGATCAAGACAGTCACCTAGAACTTTAAGTGTAGATACCACTTTCTTCTGTCTTTCTTTCCTTTTATTTAGTGAACTTTAAAAATTCTCAGTTCTTCCCCTGGCTCTCTAAATTGCCCTTGCAATAATCTTAGGACTGTGTCCTTCAGATTGAAGAGTTAACTTTTTATAAAAGTTATTGGTAGACAGTTTTTCCATAGATACCATTTTAATGCCCACAAGTTTTATTATTCTTTAGTGTGTGCTAGTAAGGAGGGCATAAATATAGTGGTCACTTTTAAATTCCCCAAATCATCTTCAGATACATTAAATATGGTGTATTGCTCTGAACCACACAACTGACTCCCTCAAAGACCGAATGCTGAGTGCTATGAAAAAATACTCATTTTAGAATTACTTAAGGATTGAACTCCTACAAAATCAATTGATATTATAAAGGATAGCCTGTCGTTGAATGCTTTTTATTTATATTTCGGTTCTTGTCCCAGTTTTGTTATTACATAAGCCACTTAAACACATCAAAGAAACTTATTTCCTGATGGAGAAAATATGACTAACACCAGTTCTTTTTCCGAGTCATTTACACAAGTAATTATAGTGACTAGTTATACAAATCACAGTTATCAATTGATCCAATGGGTTATGTTGGGAAATATTCTGTCTTCATTAAAATATTGGCTTTGAAACATGTAAACCATCACAAATATAGCTTCTTATTCTTATTTAACTATGAAGAGACTAGGAAAGACATTATGGAAACCAGAAGGCAGAAAAAAAGAGAGAAATGGAATTGAAGAAATAAGAAATGAAGAAAACTTCCTGGGAAGAGCTGGCTTATCCAATATTCACTTCAGGAAACTTCTCTTAACTGCCTCATTGTACATCTCTGTTGCAATGTAATTGAGCAGTGTAATGGCTCTAATAAGTTAATGAAGAATGCAAAGAATCTTTTCCACAGGAAGATGAGCATATGCTCATATGTTACTTCACTTAAACATAAGAATTTTAGCATAATTATGAAAAATGAATGACTTAGTTTTGCAGCCTTGTATTGGAAACTATTAACCAGATGGAGGACATATAATATCTGTGAATTTTTCTTGAATTCCTTTCTTCAATCCTAATTCTTGTGTCCTTGTCCCAGTGATTCACTTTCTGTGACTTTCTTGTGAATCACTTAGGGATACTTTGGGATCCTTAAGAGTTTGGCATAACAACACCCTACAGAGTTGTCCACTCATTAAATTAATTTATCCAGTCTTTCCATTTTCCACAAATATAAAATGGCAGTGTAGTCAGTGTAGTTATGTTCATTTTGTTATGCAGTTGTTTATTAAAGAACAGAATATGTGCATACTTTGTTTTAATTTCCAGCTCTATAATTTACTAATTTTGTGAACTTGGCAATGTATTTTACCTTGTCCCTCACATTATTCATCTATTGTGTTGGTATAATATATAGTGGCAACTTTAAAGCCTTCTTATGGGTTGGTAAATGAGATGTTATATTGCAACTGATTACTATAGTGCCCTTCATTGCTACTGCAGTTCCACTACTATTATGTAGTTCTTGTTGACTGCTAGAAACTCTACCAAATATTTTTCCATGAAGGATATTTCCCAGAAAATTTATAAAAATCTCAAGAATATAGATTTTTTGTGAGTCTCATTTTACGCTTTGTAAAGGAGGTATTCTTATATTGATCTGATTGTTCATTTGTTATTTGTTCATTCATCCAGTAGGTAATTATGAAGATATTATACATTCTAGATGAAGTAGTAGTTCACCTGCACTTCTGATGTTTTATGTCTTTCATCTGTAATCAACTAAACAAACCTAGGAAATCCACATCTTCCCAATCCAAAGATTTAATTTCATATGGCATTAGTCAAATGGAAATGGTAGCTATAGTTTAGACTTACAGTTTTCAAGTAAATTTTACATAACCAAATGTCTTTGGATTTCACTATTGTTTTTGGTATATTTATTATGAAATTAAAACGTTGAAATCACTTTGTATTGGAAAAAGTATCATTATAGGAAGCAAATTAATGTGTTTCCTACCATCTGTTAGAAAACCCAGTGCTACCAGGGGCACGGCCTGGAAGATTATATAAATTGATGACATGAGTATATGTAGTGACAATGGTTAGGAATTTGCTTGAGTTGTGACCCAGCATGATGTCAGCCTAGTTACATGGCTTTTTTGTTTATCCCAAAGCAAACTTGTCTGGATGATCTATCAGGACAGAAGATCAACAGTTTGCAGCCCATGAGTTGAGTTACAGACCTGTAAGAACTCTTAGAAGTTATCTAATCTTGCATCTCTTAAGAAAAAAGTGAGTTTATTAAACTTTTAGCTTTGAAGACATGAATATTTATGAAGACCACTAGTATATTCGTTCAATTTAGCATATGTGTATGACTCTCCATTCCTGAAGTTAGACTCTAGTGCTTTAAATATACCAAGCCTTCTTTTCTAACCGTCAGACACACTGGGATCTACCAATGAAGAAAATACCAGCTAAAAAGACAATGCAGTACCTCCCTTCTAATCTCTGTGCATTGCTATGAACCTAACATCTAGTTTTCTAGGTAAAACCACTGACCTTTTTGAGGGTTTTAACCAAGAGGGGAAATAAATGCCAGAAGGAAATTGCTGATAGTGACATTTTCATGAAGTTATTGGAGCTTTAGAATGAAGGGCTGAATCTAGCACAACTTGTCCCATCAGTGTTGAGATTAGAAATTCATATAGTTTTCATAGTAACATTCCTTTTTTTGTTATCAAGAATTTTGGTCACTTTTCTGGTGATATATTAAATACCTGGGATAATCAAATTAGAAAGCTCAGAATTTTATTTTGACTCATAATTTTGGAGTTTCCAGTCTATGATTTGGTGGACCCATTGCTTTCAAATCCTCCAGTGGAAGGGCAGTACATCATGGCAGGAGTGTGCTGCACAGCAAATCTGCTCACTTGATGGTCCTTGGCTGGGGTGGAAAGAAGAAAGAGGAAGAGAGAGCATGGTTCCTTTCAAGGTTATGCCCACAATGACCTAAAATCTCCCACTGGGGCCCATGTCTTTAAGTTTCCACCAAGTCCCCATGAGGCCAAGCTTGACACCAGGCATTTGGGAAACATTGGAGATCCAAACTGTATCATCAAGTGTTTTGTAAAAAAAAGGAGATGTAGTTTGCTAAAAGATGAAGTAACAACTAAATCTATTACAGCACGAATAGCTATGATCTAGTATAAAAAAGAACAATAACAACAATAACACTGGCCTTTCTACTAACAAATAGAGGACTAAATCTGCTATATTAATTAAAAGACTCTTTTTAACATTGAAGAAAATGTAGTGGATTTTTTGGGGGTGGAGATAAAAGCATACAAAAAATCATCTGGTCTAAGAAATTATTTGAAGCTATTTCCCTTAAAACACCATTACAGTTTGCAGATAAGTGCTAAGGAATGTAAGTCCATAACTGAAGAATCTCATGTTCATTGTAATTTTGGTTTCATTGCAAATTTTGTTACAGAAGTAATTTGACAGAGGTGCCTTCAGAAGATCATCAGCATCTTCCTTGGCTTGTGAAGAGAAGTTTTGATTATTCTTGAAGAGTTAGGTATTGAAGTATTTCCTTTTAAAAGTAACAATTTATAAAAGGAGTACATTATCATATTTTTTATGAAGGAAAAACTTATTTGGATACATTCATGAAGCCTACATATTTCTAACTCTCATTGAGTTTATGGAAGAAAAGGCTTTCATTTTTATTATTAGAAAACAATTATTGCAAGACCAGTAATTATACTACGCAAATGTATTAGAGTAGATTCCATGCTTCTACATTATCCCCAATTTTAAGAATTTAAACTAGATTTAGATGCCATATTGGCAAATAATTTATAGAGCTCAAGGCTGTCACTGTGACATTAGTGGTTAGGAAGGGCTAATATCACATAAAGTACAGATCATGAAGCTATGATTAATTAGGTCATTTGAATCAACATACAGAACTAGAGGGAACCAGATACATTTTCCAAAAATGTCAAAAAACAAACGAAAACCTTTAAGTCAACATTTACAGAACCATGCCCTTCTTTGAAGAAATAACTTTCAATTTCCATAGACTACATGATCATCTTATTTAACCTCATAAGATATGAGGATAAACAAACTGAGCAATTTTCTTGATAATGCCACTCAGGCCAGCAGATTAGGGTGACTTACGCAGGTAACCTGTGAGGAAAGTGTAGTACAGAGTATGGTTAAATTGGCCTTGATATCAGCATGGCTTGAGCTCATGCCTTGGTATGAGCCTACATATTGAGGTAAAGAAAGCTCTCTCTTCTTATCATTTGACACATCTGATTAGATACAAGCATGTGAGATGATTTGATCCTTTAAACTGGGCTTAAAAAGACTCATCTGCTCCTATTTATGAAAAAGAGAGAGAAAGAAATCATTCTCCCAAAAGTATTTGATAAACTTAAGGAATTTATTGGACTCATGACAGCTGATTTGTTATTATTATACAAAATTCAAAATGAGTTGATTCTGGTTGCTATTGTGCTCTACCAAATAGTTTCTGTTTATAGTTCATTTAAATGTCATGTTATATTATATTTCAAACAATTTCCTGGCAGCAATACTTTACAAGGTGTCATTTAAGTATCTGACTTGTATCTTAAAATGTCCAAGCACCCAATTAACCTATCCCATTATGCTTTCATGAGTGGAAAATAGTGTTTTACAGATTTTGAGATTTGTGTTACTCATTTGTAAACATCAACATCAACCAAGATGCAACTGTATATTTTACTTTGTTGAATTACAAAAAGGAGATTAAGTTACATTGATAGGCATAACCTAGTGTGTCTCTGCTTGTTTTTCCAAGAACACAGATGAACTCATTTAAATGTAACAGTACCAAGGAATCGTCAGCCAGAGAGAAAACCATGGCAGAGAATGTTTTCCCTCACAGATAAATGAATCACTGTGGCTTTTAAATAGATTTTTCTCTGATGTTGAATGAGACATTATTTTCTTTGCATCAATAGAGTAGAAGTAGTTATATTTTTGTTTTTGTTTTATACTTGCATTTCTATTCTTAAGTCAAACTTCTTTTCTTACTGTCATGGTCTGATACTGTGCCGAGTAAAAAGCAAATTTAGTTTGTTATAATGTATTTAATTTTACAAGAGTCAGAAGAGAGTATGCTTTTTTAACTTATTACTACTGGAAGCATGCCAAATGTTGTACTAAGCGTTTTGCATGTACTATTTTATTTATCATCAAATAACCTGAAATAGATACTACTAATTTATTTATATTCTACAGTATTCATTTAATAGTCACAACTAAAACTTATTAGTATGATGTTTCACAATGAGAAAGTAAAGAAGCTGGCCCTAGCATGTGTTCTAAATTTCATATGATAATCAATTAGGATACATTCTTTCACTCAAGGGGAAAAATGGGCACACACATACACACACAAATAGAAAGATAAGCTCTGCTTTATTTTATCCATGGATTTTTAAAATATTTATTTTCATTATTTCTATACTGCGAGTGCATTGTGATATTTACCAAATTTCTTACAATAATTGTAATTGAATTCACCCCCTCCATCATTCTCCTTTATCCTCCTCCCTCCATTCATAAAAGAAAATACATAGTAGAGAAGAAATTCATTCAGCTGATGATAGAAGTAACAAGATAGAAGTTGAAACCATAAATGTAAAATCTGTATGAATTTTAATTTTAGCTGTTGTATATTTTCTGGAACCTCAAGTACCTATGATAAAATATGAGCACACATTACTTTGCTAAACTGCATCGTATACAATTTATTTGTATGCCACTTTAAAACTTTATTTCTCATATTTTTCCTGCCCCCTCCTAATAAAAATAATTTACAAAACTGAAAGTACAGCCTCTAAAGTATGGGGGCTTAGAGACTATCATACTGATAAGGGACATTTCCATAAAATGAGAGCTACCTATGTAGTTATCATACAAAATTCAAAATGAATTGATTCTGGTTGCTATTGTGCTCCACCAAAATCATAGCTACTGTTTAAAGGTAGTTTAAATGTCATTTTACATTACATTGCAAATAACAAATCAGCTGTCAGTAGTCCAATAAATTCCTTAATTTTGTCAAATACTTTCTGGAGAATGTCTTCTTTCTCTCTTGTTCATAAATAAGAGCAGATGAGTCTTTTAAAGCCCTGTTTCAAAGGATCAAATCATCTAGTGTCCTTGTTTTTAATCAGATGTCTTAAACAATAAGAAGAGACAGAGATCTTTATCTTAATATGAAGGTTCATATCAAGGCATGAGCTCATCAGGCTTATATCATTATCAAAATTAAACCCCTTTGTACTATTAAATGTATGCTAACAAAAAAAGAGAATCTTCCTAGAAAAAAACATTCTAATGTATATTTTCCACTTATGTTTATGAAAGGGGTTATTTTCAGATGTAATTATATGCCTGAATGCAATTGGATGTAATAATCAACAGAGAATAACTTTGCCTGGACCTACAGCCAGTGTCCCCCCACTACACAGTTCATTCATTAGCTGTAAGAAGAGACATTTGCCAGTATTTTAAAATAATATTCTACTTTCTGTCTCGGCTATGAAAATTAGTTGGAGTGATTTCAATGTTTATTCAGTTAGTACTTATTTATCCACATTATCTTTCTTTTTGTAAATTGTTTGAGTGTAATGTTCAATTGAGAAAACCCTATAGAAATCAGTGAAACCAGACTTGGGAGGCATCTTTATGGAAAGTGCATTTTCATCTGTGGCTCTCAATTTTGCATGGGCTGTAGAAGACCTTGATCCAATTCTCCTAGTTTATCCTGCTTTGTCTGGGTTTTGTCAGAAATTTTGTAACATTAGGGAAACAAGGTTAATTATTTGTGAGTTGCAAATTAATAGTCAAGATTTTTAACTACATTATTTATCCACATTACATTCACCATCTTCTCACACTTGATTGCTGATTGATCTGTCATCTATCCATCTCTATCTATCTTTCTATCTCTATCTATCATCTATCTATCATCTATCTTGGCAACTATAATTGAAAAGTTGTCATTTAAGCATCTGCCTGTGTCTTAAAATGTCTTTTGTATATTTGCCCTTGGTTTTCTGGAAGGGGATATTTTAATATTTAATTATATACCTGAATGCAATTTGATATAATAATCAACAGAGAATTCCTTTGCCAGGACCTATAACCAGTGTACCCCCACTACAGACTTCATTCATTAAATATAAGAGGAGACATTTAACAGTATTTTAAAATAAATAGTATTCCATTTTCCATCTTGGCTATGGAAAATGAAAATTTAGCTGGAGCAATTCCAATGTTTATTCAGTGATTACGTATTTATCTGCATTATTTTCCTGTTTTTAAATTGTTTAATTGAGTTTAACAATGTACTCTTCATCTTTGCTGAATTCATTAATTGTGGATTCCTTGAGTTTTTATAGAAAGAATCATGCCATATGCTGACAGAAGGGTTTATTTTCTTCATTTCTAAGTTGACTGACTTTTTAAGAGTTTTCTTACCAATTACTCTGGTTAGAACTTTAAGTACAACATTGTGTAGCCGTGGTTATAGTGAGCATCCTTGTTTTGTTCTGATCATGGGAAAAGTTTCAGTATTTTACTATAGAGTATCTTGGCTGTGAGTAATCATGTTGGGGAAGTTTTCTTCCATTCCTCATTTTAAACTCTTTTTATAAAGCAAAGGTGTTGAATTTTTTCAAATGCATTTATCAATGTTTTCAAATGTGGTATATCAGCTTAGGTGATAATCTATTTTTTCCCTTCCTTTTCTATTAGTGTGTTACAATATATTGATTTTCTTTAGTTAAACCACCTCACATTCCTGGGATAAATCCCACTTGTTCATGCTGTAAGTACATTTAATATATTGAACAATTTGATTTGCTAAAATTCAGTTAGTATTTTTATGTCTGTATTAATAAGGATTATTGGTTAATTTTTTGTGCTGCTTTTTGCTTTGGTATCAGAATAAACTCTCACCTCATAAAATGAATTAATAAGCAATTTCATATTGTAGAGTTTTTGGAAGAATTTGTGAAAGATTGGTGTTAATACTTTTTAAAATGTTTAACTCAGAAGCAAAGTCACTTAGTTCTAAAGTTTTCTTTTTTGGGAGGTTTTTGATTACTGATGAATTTTTGTTGCTATGTACTTGTTATAGGTCTGTACAGACTATCTTTTTTTTATTTTGGTGAGACTGGGGCTTGAACTCAGGGCTTCATGCTTATAAAGCAGGTAGTCTACCACTTGAGACAGACCTCCATTCCATTTTGCTCTGGTTATTTGCCCAAGTTTGCATTGAATCATAGTTCTCCTGATCTCAGTCTTCCTAGTAATTACAAGTACAAGCATGAGCCACCTGTGCCTGTCTATATTTTCTTATCCTAAAATTGTTTAAGTTTGTGAGATTCTAGAAATTTGTCCATTTCATATTGGCTATCCAGCCATTGGCATGCAGTTTTCATAGTTTCCCTCATAATCCTTGGTTCTGTAAGGTTGTATTCATTTCCCTAATTTTGTTTCTAATTTATGTCCAACCACTTTTTCTTCTTAGGTAGTTGAGATAAAGATTTGTTAATTTTGTTGATCATTCTAAGCAAACAATATACTCTACTGAATGTGTATCCCGCCATTGATTTATTACTACTTTAATCTTTATTATTTCCTTCTTGCTTTTAGCTGTCATCTCGTTTTCATTTTTTTGTTTTCTGAAGATATAAATTTAAGGTTTTGAATTGACATCTTTTCCCATTAAATTGGAGGTTTTTCCATCCATGAATTTCCTTTTGATTAATACTTGTAGTAAATTCTATAATCTTTGGTATTTTTTATTTTATTTGTTCCAAAACTATTTTTTCTTTATCCCTTTGTTACTTTTCTCACCCATTAATTTATTGAAAGCATGTAATTTAAATTCCACATTTAGTCAAGTTTTCTTCTTTCATTCTATTATTTATTTGTATCTGTATTTCATACCATTAAAAATACTATGTACTATTTCAATATTTTAAAATTAACTGAGAGTAGTACTCAGGAGGCAGAGACAGGAAAATCAAAAGTTTCAGCCAGTCCTGGGCTACATAGTGAGTCCTAAGTCCAGGTCATATACTGAGAAAAAAGGATTACTGAGACTATTTTGGGGAACTAATTATTGGTGTATTCTGGAGAATTTTAACCTATACATGAAAAACGTGTGCATTCTTCTATTATATGGTGAACTGTTCTGAATTTATCAGTGTTTTAACTACTTCTTTACATGTTCATACAGTATTATTGATCTTCTATTCATTCTTGTAAGTAGAATATTACAGTTTCTAATATATACTTGGCCATTTCTCCCTTCAATTTTGTCCATGTTAGACACATATACTTCTTTTGTTCATTTGTGTTGCTCTCACAAATTACCATGGACTGGGTGAATAATTTATAAATAATAGCAACTTATTTATCAGAGGGTCTGGAGTCCAAAATTACAGTTTCAGCAGAGTGAGAGACTGGTTAGGGCTGCTTTCTGCTTCTAAGATGGTACTTTGTTACTACAACTTCTGAGGGTGAGGAATAGTGTGTCCTTCATTGGTGGAAGTTTTAGAAGAACAAGAAAATCCTGCTTTAGCCTCAAAAGCCTTCCTAAGAAAGCAAATCCCGATCATGAGGGGCAGAGCACTCATGACTTTACTCCTTATCAGAGGCCACACTTCTTAACACTGTTTGCACTGAGGATTTATTTTCAATAAGAATTTAGAGGGAACACCATTATTCAAACTTTAGCATATAATTGTGGCTTTAGTGTTTGTTGCTTCCATGATGACCATTGTTATATCTCATTTATTGTACTTTTTTGCCTTTTGTAACTTTTTTTATTTAAAGTTTATTTTGTTTTACATTAGTATAGCCAACTCTGCTCTCCTTTAGTTATTATTTGTATGGAATATATTTTTACCTTCATTCATCCTCTATATATTTGTGCCTTTGGATGTTAAATAATGTATTATTTCTATTCAAATGTATTACCATTTTGGGCCATTTTATTAATTAGAGCCTAATCCATTCACATTTAATGTTGCTTACGACTAGATTTTTTTTCATTTTTACATTTTTATATTTCTTTTACCTTCTTTAATTCCTTAAGTTCACCTAGTGTTGCCTTCTTTGATGTTTCTTTTTTGCATATATACTTTTGTTGATTCTTTTTTATTTCCTTTTTGTATTTTGTGTATAAATCAGACATTGTAATTAATATATTAAAATGACAGCTACCCTCTTATGATGTTTTTGGCACACAGAACCTCTGGGTTCATTGTATGACTTTTCACATAAATTTATAATTACTTATTTATATGTTTGTCTTTTAAATCAAATAGAAAAAAAGAATTATAAAATAAATATAAAATAATACACTTTATATTTGCCTACATAGTTATCTTTAATGCAGTTCTTTGTTTTATCACATGGTTTCAATTGATTGTCTAGTGTCCTCTGACTTCATTCTGGAGAACTCCATTTAACATTGTTTTGAAGGGCATGTCCAAGGGTAATTTTGCTGGATATAATGGTTTTGGCTAACAACATTATTTCAGTATTTTTAAAATGCTCTTTCATTTCCTTCTCACTTCCATAATTATTGATGTGAAATCTGTTAAACTTATGATTGATTCCTTTTTTATGTTAAGTAGCTTTTGTCTTTCTACTTTTAAGATCATTTATTTGTCATTAGTTTATGATAATATTATTAAAATGTGTCTCAGAATATATCTCTGTATCTCCATATTGAAGTTTACTGAGCTTCATGAATATATGAACCTATGTTTATCAACTTCAGAAACATTTAGCTTATCATTTCTCCAAATACTCATTCTTCCTTTTCCACCCATTCCTGTGTTTTTTATTCTTGTATGAATACCCTTACAGTTAGGCTGACTTATTTGAAGATTTATTACAAGTGGTTTTTAATAACAGTATTAAAAAAAAACCCTCCCATGTGTGCCTTATGCAGCTCACATGATGTGAAGAAGCTGTGTCAGTCCTGCCTTAATGTCAGTGGTGTGAGTGTTCATGGTGCTTTCTCATGGTGTCATTGGAACTGTTCACCCACAGACACCAAGGGCCAACTCTGTCCTTATGTTTGTATGCTTAATGCTCCACATGTACCTTCGGTTCATTGCATGTTCTTTTGTTCTTTTTACTCTTTTCTCGTTCCTGGTAATTTCTGTCATCATTGGCTCTAACTTCTGTCTACACAAATCTGATATTTTAATCCTAGAGTGAGTTTTCTAATTAGTCAGTATACATTTTGTTCCCAAAATTTTTTAAATAACATCTGTTTTCTCCAGTTTTCCTTGCTTTGTTTTCCAAGTTTTCTGCAGCTCTATATTCATGGCTTCCTTTAAATCTGTGAGTATATTTAGCAAAATTGTTTAAAAAATCTTAATGTAGTGAATAAAATGTCTGCTTCCTTTGGCAGATTTTTGTTAGTTTTTTCTTAGGACCTACCATACTTTCTCTTTCTTTTGCATGCATTCCAAGTTTTCATTGAAAATTATACATTTTAACATTATGATGTGTAACACTGGCAAACAGTTTCTTATTCCTCTAAGTGTAGCTGTTTTTTATTTAGTAGACTGTTGAACTAGTTTTGGTTAAAAGATACACTTTTTTCTCATGTGTAATCTCTAAAGTCTCTGTTTCTTTACCTTGTATTTGACTGATTTCTGCATTTGGTTTTCTTTCCTGTTGTTTTTGTTTTTGACAATTATTTGCTTGAACATTAGTATCCCATTGTGGCCAGAAGGAGAATCAAAAAATAACAAATGCAAACACAAAGAGAAATGTATCTTTCATTCTTATCAGATTAGGTTTCTGCCATGGTTTTTAGTCTTCACTTAGCCAGACAATTATGACTCTGTCATAAACATCATCTCCTGCTTTTACTGAGTGTAGACTTAAACCAGGGTCTTCACCTTGAGCCACTCCACCAGCCCTTTTTTGTGATGGGTTTTTTTCAAGATAGAGTCTCATGAACTATTTGCCTGGGCTGGCTTCGAGCTTCAATCCTCCTGATCTCTGCCCCCTAAATAGCTAGGATTACAGGTGTGAACCACTGGCGCCCAACCATTTGTGTGTGTGTGTGTGTGTGGTACTGGGCTTGAACTCAGGGCCTTCACTTTTAGCCATTGCACCAGCCCATTTTGTGATGGATATTTTCGAGATAGGGTCCCTCAAACTATTTGCTTGGGCTTCAAATCTCGATCTTCCTGATTTCTGCCTCTTGAGTAGCTAGGATTATAGGCGTGAGCCACTGGTGCCCAACCATATATATATATATTTTGAAACAAGGTCTCACTATGTAACTCAGGCTGACCTCAGACTTGTACTGTCTCAGTTTCGCTAGTGCTGGGATTACAGGCATGTATCACCATGAGCGACACACAATAAGATATTTTGAGAGAAAGAGAGGCCATATTCATATAACTTTTACTATAGTGTATTATTATAAATGTTCTATTTATTATTAGTTATTGTGGTTAATCTCATTCCGTGCCTAATTTATAAATTAGATTTTATTACAAGCACATATATATATATATATATATATATATATATATATGAAAAGCACTGTACATGTAGGACTCAGTACAATTCACAGTCCTGAACAATACCCCCTGTGAATGGAGAAGACCCCTGTGTCTGTCTCCCATCATAACCTCACTGATTTTGTTCCTAGCTTCCCCTGTTGTCCACTCTGTCTGGCTATGCCTTCTGTTCTTCAGATACACACCAGGGATACCTCCACCTCAAGGCCTTTGACCTTACTGTCTTGCCTGCCTGCAATGCTCTTCTACCCAACCCCCACCCCACCCCCACCCCCACCCCTGCCTCCGCCACCACCTTCATGGCTTGATGTCCCCTACGTTTTTGGTCTGCACCCATGTCTCTGAACCCTTCCTAGGCCACCATATGAAAATGTCAGCACTCCAACACTTCATCTCCTCCTTGCTTGCTTTGTTTTTTGTCATTCTCACATACCACTACCTAATATGATATTTGTTTTATTTATTTTGCTTATTTTCAATCTTCATTTGGTTTTTGGTGGCATTGGGGTTTGAACTCAGGGCCTCACACTTGCTAGACAGGTGTTCTTACCACTTGAGCCATTCCACCAGCCCTTTTTTGTGATGGGTTTTTAATGATAGGGTCTTGAGAACTATTTGCCCAGGCTGGCTTCGAACCACAATCCTCCTGATCTCTGCCTCCTGAGTAGCTAGGATTACAGCTGTGAGCCACTGACACCTGGCTTTGTTTTAAATCTTACCTACTAAAATATATGACGTTTAAGAAAGGAATTTTCTAAAAAATCTCCTATGTTCTCTGTTTTTTTCCCGCAGTAGCAAGCAAGATCAACACATGACATGCACTCGGCACTCAGTAAATTCTTGCTAAATTAATGAAAGTATCCAGTCACCTAGGGAATTGCTCAGGCAGAGGCCATTGCTTTCAGGAAACATTGATTGAAGTGTGAGTGTCCTCGCCTCTTGCACATGTTCAATCTACTAACAGCGTTTCTAGAAGGTTGGTCTGAATTTCCTTGAACTCAGTGTTTCTCAGTGGAGTATGATTTTTGCCCCCTCAGAGGAAACCTGGCAATAAATAGAGACATTCGGATTCGTTTCAAGGGAAGAAGGGCTGTGGTGTCTGTGGGTCGAGCTCTCATTAGTGCCCTTCATAACACACAGGATAAACCTTGTTGCAAAGAATTATCTGGACAGAATATCAGCTGTGCTAAAGGTGAGAGACCCCGATTTTACCTGATTGCATTAGGAGTCATTGGTCTGTGTTTAATAGGAGGTAAGTTTCTTGTGGGTTGTTATGGGTTGACTTTTGTCCCTGCAAAATTGTTATGTCAAAGTGAAGTCCTAACCCAGTGCCAGAGAATGTGGCTGTATTTAGAGTTGGGGCATTTGAAGTAATTAAGTTAAAATGAGGTTATTAGGGTGGGTCTTCATCTAATATGACTGGTGTCCTTATTTAAATAAAAAGATGTCTGGACACAGACACATACCGAGGGAATATGGCATGAAGACACAGGGAGAAGATAGCCACATGATAGAAGTGATGTAATGATAAGCCAAGGGACACCAGGTGACCACCAGAAGCTAGAAGGAGCCTCCCTCAGACACTCCCCTAGAGCCAGGGAGAGCGCAGCCCTGACACCACTTGGAATTTGGATATGTAGTCTCCAGAACTGGGAGAGAACACATTTCTATTCTTTAAACTCTGAGTTTCGGGTACTTTGTGATGGCAACCCAGGCAAATTGATACAAGGACACGGCTATTGACACCAGTGGGCTCTATGCTCTAGTTTCAAAATAAGATGTTTTACCAAGATGGTGCTTAGCCCTTTTGTGGGAGGGGGAACCAGGATATTTAGTCTTATGAGCATCGTGAAACTCAGCAAGTGCTGGAATCAGCTAAGAACACGTGTATAGTAAGTGTTCAAAGCCACCAGTCACCAAAGCCTTTCATGGGAAGATGACCCCAGCACAAAGTGGTTTTTGCTAGTATTAACTTTGGTACTATTTCAGATCAATGAAGGTAAAAAACCAGTAGAGCCCATAAATCCTGCCAAGCCTGTCTTTGCTGTCAAATTATGCCCTGACAAAGCTGCTGGTGGCTACTGACATGGTCGTCACCCAGCCCGGATTTGGGCAGGAGGGGCTTTCGAGAGCATCTGGCCCCCCATGCACACACTTGTCATGCAGTATCACCTGGACGTTCTGTGGCTGTAATGAAGGGTGGTGCTTTGAACCTGATTATCTCTTTAAGAAAAAACAATAATAAGGACAATTTAAAAATAAACAAAGACCTGGGCTTAGAGGCTACTTACTGTCCTGGGACCAAGATTAATGGTGAATGGCAAGTTTTGTGACGGTCTTCTGTAGTCCAATTAGCTGTGTGGGAGTCCAGAGAGATAATGTCTTTTCACATATAAAAGAGCCTATTGATTTCCTGTTAGTATTATCCTGAAAATGTGCAGAATATATCTATGGAGGAGAGACTATCTTCCATCACTTGCTTTATGGGAAGAGAATGGTTATTGTATATTTTCCCATAAAATATAATCTCTTTTTCTCTTCCAAAATCTATTCATCCCTCTGGGAATTTCCAGCTGTAATCTGTGGAAGTGAATTGATTTTTTAATTTTACTTATTTATTTATTTTTTTACATGTGCTGGTATTTTTATATTTGGCTTCTCTACATTTTCTCATTGTTCTCTAGAGTCTGGTTTTCTAGATTGTTATTTGAGCTTGTCTAAAAATAAATTTTAAAGAACTTAGTCCCATAAAACATATGCATAAATGGTATTTATATGATGGTGGATCAGACTGGGGCAACCCTTCTTGTACCCCCTTTGTGAGGTCACCTCATGTATTCCAACAGGATTGAAAAGGAAAAACAAGTCACCGAGTGAAGGGAGGGCTCTTCCTGCTGACTGGGGTTCTCAGCGTTGTGTGTAGGCATTCTTTCAGGATCAGAGAAGATACAGGGGCAGAATCCTGCATACTTAAATATCATGTTTGGCCAGGTGGCTCATGTCTGTAATCCTAGCTACTCAGGAGGCAGAGATCAGGAAGATCACGGTTTGAAGCCAGCCTAGGGAAGTAGTTCGTGAGACCTTATCTCAAAAAACCCATCACACATACACAAAAAAGGCTGGTGGAGTGGGTCAATGTGTAGGCTCTGAGTTCAAGCCCCAATACTGCAAAAAATAAATGAATAAATGAAATATCATGTCTGGAGCCACAGCTTGCTAAGCTGATGAGTTTGGCGGAGGAGACCCCAGCAATGCTGTCTTATCCAGATCTTCTATAGAGAGGTTCACCCACCAGAGCTCCAGCTATGAAGCCTGTTTTGGGGGTTCTGCCTCCTTTTCCATTATTGGAGAGCTCCCCTCATTTCTCCTGTCTACAACCTTATCACCCTTCTTGCTCCAACCCCTTGTCACCTTTTATCTTTGTCCCCTCTGTGTTGGTTTCTTTCTTTCCCAAACTCTTGTGGTACTTACAGATTTCACTGTCTGAGCCAGCATTTAACCACAGCCATGTTGTGTTTTTTGCATGTGTGCTATTCTTCATTCCCTGTCCCCAGGTCTCACCCTCTCCACTTCCACATGGCCAGATTTACTTCCCACTATTTCTAGTTCAAATATATTGTAATATAAATACACTATAACAATATATAACACATGTGTTAGAACACGTATGTAATAACAGAATGATATATATTTACGTATCATATTTATATCTATATTTGTGCTATAAATAAAATGTTATAAATATAGCACATAGCACAAATATATAAGTATAAATGTCAATGTTTAGGCTACCAAAATTCATGTTGAAATTTAGACCTACCCCCCAATACCTCAGAATGTGACTGTATTTGGAGATAGGGTCTTTAAAGAGGTAATTGAGGTGGGCTTTTATCTATCTAGGGCTTATCCATATAGGGCCTCTATCCTTCTAAGGAATGGTTTCCTTATAAAAAGGGATTCACACAAACAAGCACAGATGTAACTCAGTTTACTATGGGGTGACATCCAGTAAACACATCATACGTTGAAAATATCCAAAGTCGAAAATGCATTTCATACACCAAACCTACTAAACATCCTTGCTCAGCCACATAGCACATGAGAATCATTCACCTTTGTAACCACAGGCCTGGCTGGGATCTGCAGCTCACTGCCATGGCTCAGCATCAAAAGGAAGGACTCCAGGACTGGTCCCTAGGCAGCTGGAAAGATCCAAATTCAAAATGTGGAGGATGGTTTCTTTTGGATGTGTACCTCTTTCACACCATGGTAAAGTTGAAAAATCCTAAGTGAGCTGAGTGTGGTACATGTATTTAATCCCAGCACTCAGGAGGCTGACACAGATCATGAGTTTGAGGATAACCTGGACTACTTAGTGAGACTCTGTCTCAAAAACCAAAAAACCCAAGAAAACAAAAACACACTCACAACACACAAAAAAGGAAACTCTTAAGTGGAGCCATTGGAGGTTGGGGGCCCTCAGTGCAAAAGACCAGTGAAGACAGAGCAGCTGTCCAAAAGCAAAGGATGTAGAGAGATTCCAGAGGGAAACCCAACCTGCTCCCTTGATCTCAGACTTTGAGAAAGCACATTTTGGTTGTGTAGCTGCCCAGCCTGTGGTACTTGTTGTGTCACTGTTAGCAAGCCAACAAATTTACCAATTGCAGAGCCCAGAGACACAGGAGGAAGACCAGCTCTCTTAACTTGATATTCCAGAGCTGCCATGTCTTTGTCCTCCCACACTCTCCCAGTCCTCCTTCTTCCTCCCCAGCTGGAGTCCCTGTCACCCAACCTGGTGGGCGCTCCTCATCTCCCACCTGCTTCATCCCACCCTATGTCCTTGCTGTGTTTTTGTCTTGGATGGCTTTCACCTTCTTCCCTTCCCATATAGATCCCAGCAAAGGCCAGCCCAAGTCCAAGTGTTCCCCACACTCCCATTCTCCTCAAACTCCCATGCTATTTCATTAATCAGGTGACATGAGCTTTTTTGTGGATCAAACAGTGGTTTTCAAACCATGGCCCCCAAGACCCACCCATTAAGCAGTGTCACTTGGTTTTTTCCTGTGTGATTTCCTTATTTTTCCATGTAGGGTTTTAAAATGGGTTCTTGAGGTAGGGGTGAGGCAAGAGAATCCCACCAAAGTTCTATCCTGGGTGTAGTGACACATACATCCAAAAAGTCTCAGGAAGCTAATGGTCCTTGCTCAGGAAACACTTAAGCAAACAAAGCCCATAATGCTTTTATGTAGATTTCCTAGCATTGCACCCATTGCTAGGGATAAATCGATTATCAGAAAGCATTGACGCTGACCACTACATACATTCATGCCCATTCCAGTCCATCAGTCAGGCAGCTGTTGCATTGTTGGTGTAATTGCCGCTCCCTGCTTTGTAATCTGTTTTCTAAGTATGAAAGGATTCTCTGATGGCGATGTGGACATTTGTCAGGTCACATCTGGCCAGGAGTTTGTTGCACAATGACTTCATGAAGAAGTCAATTCCTGGCTCCCCTTCAGCTGACCTTAGGGCCGTCTTTGCCAACTTGCTTTTCTCTATTGTAATATAAAAATTAAATTTCACTCAATGATTTATGCAGTGCGATTTCTTTCAGAAGTTCATAGCACATCGTGCATGTCTTCAAGGTCCCAATGAGGCAAAGAGGGAAAGGTCGATAATTATGTCCAGGACAGGGATGGAACTAGAAAGGGACTGTCTGGCCATCGAGTCCTGTCTATGCAGTAGGGTTGTGGATTACCCTCCAGGTCACATTAGAAACTCCAAGAACAGAAATGGGACTGGAGGTGTAGCTGAAGAGGTAGAGCACTTGCCTGGCAAGCTTGAGGCCATGAATTCAAACCCCAGGATGACAAAAACAAAATAAAACACAGAAATGTCAGTAGGTCAGGGGCCAAATTCACCCCAGCCTTTGCTGAGGCTGTGTGTATGGATGTATGCCTCTCAAAGTGTCTGATATTCATCAACATTTTTCTTTTGGCAGTATTGGGGTTTGAACTCAGGGCTTTGTACTTGCTAGACAGGTGCTCTACCATTTGAGCCACAGTTTCCGCCCTCTCATAAGTCTCTGAGAAATAAGTTATAGTCTTTCTCCAATGTTTGAAGCAAATTTCCTCAGACCCTGCTTGCTTCAGAGGCCTAACCAAAGGGTTCCTCAACCACATGACCTTCCTGCTTTTTTTTTTGGCAGTACTGAGGTTTGAGCTCAGGGCTTAATGATTGCTAGGCAGGTGCTCTACTGCTTTATCCACTCCAACAGTCCATTTTTTGTGTTGGATATTTTTGAGATAGGGTCTCGTGAACTATTTGCCCAGGCTGGCTTTGAACCAGGATCCTCCTGATCCCTGCCTCCTGAGTATCTAGGATTACAAAGCTCCTGGTGCCCAGCTTTGTTTGTTTGGTTTTTGGCCTCCAACTCATGATCCTCCTAACTCATCCTCCTGTGTGCAACCATGCCTGACCAACCTAATTGCCTTCTTCAATTAGCCTTCCAATGGTATCAATCAGTCAGTCTACAGTGATTTCACTCCTTGCCCTGGGGATAAGTGAACCAGGAAGGTGAGGGCAAATCTTCCTCATCCAAACATGCAGGTTTTCCCTCATTTCCTGTGCACCCTGACTATCTCAGCCTGCCAGGATACACACAGGCTTTGAATCCCGGATCCTTGACTATTTTCTGAGGAAAAAAGCTGTTCCCTTGAAATCTTGGTGTGGATGCACGTTGTGTTGAAATGTGAACCCCGGTTCTGTCTGCAGGCATAATTCTTTTTCTCTTAGGTTTCTGCAACTAGAGTCATAAGTCAGTATCATCTAGCCTGATTATCCGTCTCATCGCAGATCTGTCTTAGACTTCCTGTATCTCTGATCAGTTTCCATGGATATCACTCTTGTTATCCGTTTCTGCAAGTGGAAGCTGCACTTTAGTCAGCTTTGCTCACTGTTAGAATTAATCTGTGTAGAGCTCTCAGAATAAACCTTGTGTTTGTTTATTTTAAATTCTTTTTAATGGCGGTAGAAGGAGTACAGATCCAGGGGAAGCAGTGGAGAGGGAACGGAAATAAATTTGCCATATGCTTGTTTATTATCAAACATTTGCATCTCATTTTCACACAAACCACAAATTTCCAGTGGGGTTTAAACTTGACTCTGATGTTGCTGGGGTTTGGGACACTCTCAATCACTTCCTTCCAGCCCACAGCATAACTACTTGTCTGTCTGTCTGTCATTCTTTCCCCCACCCACAACCCCATGCAGCTGCAGATTTTGGTTAATGGCTGCATTCTCTTATTCATCTGAAAGAAGCAATTAAATCTAAGATGCCTTGTTTAAGACAGAGTTCCTTTTGGTTGTAAGAAGGAAGGGAGGAGGGAAGCAAGGAAGAAAGAAAGGAAGGAAGGAGGGAAGCAAGCAAGGAAGGTCAGTGCTTGGGCTGGTGTAGAAATGTACGTGTCTGTGGGTTGATGAGTGAATACAGAGGGAGGCAGCTGAACTGAAGGCTGGCACAGTGCTGAGGGATGCTGGGCCCAACCCAGCCTTCAAGGCCCACCTTGGCCATCTCCTTTGTTTTCCTCAGCATTTGGCATAGGTATTTCTTGCATTACTCAGGGTGTCACTGAGTGGTTACCCTTGGTTTCTCTGCTTTGGAGGGCAGCTGGGGATTCCTTCTCTGAGCCTCATCACCAGCACATCCTTAGAGGATGTTGTGAAGGAAGGAGGACAGCTGAGGGAGCAGAGATGGGCATTAAGAACTTGGATAGCATTTCTCCTTCTCAATCATGAGCTCCAATGGGTGGCTGTAGTCTTGGGCCACCCAGTGTTATTTATTAGTCTGATATCTACTCTTTACCAAGAGTTAATGTGTATAAGGTCTGCATTTTTCCCTTGCTTTCAGAACCCAGAACGAAAGCAGACTAGTTCTATGAGTTTGGAACAGCTGCTTAAATAAGCTTTGTGAACAGAAACAAGAAGTAACATAGAAAAAAATATAAGCAAATAAGATGTATGTATGTGTTTAAGTCTCCATGTTAAGTCACCAGAACTTGCTTTCATATTTCCTATGACCTCAGACAAGGATACTGCAACTTAAAATGAAAATGAGTTGCCAGGCATGGTGGTTCATGTCTGTAATCACAGCTATTTGGGAAGCAGAGGTAAGATGATCAAGATCCAAGGCTAACTTGAGCAAAAGAAATCAAGATCTTATCTGAAAAGTAATCTAAGAGTGAAAAGGGCTGGTGGAGTGGCTCAAGTGGTAGGGTGCCTGCCTAGCAAGCACAGGGCCCTGAGTTCAAACCCCAGTACCCCAGAGAGAAAAAGAGAAAAGAAAATGAATGGATAGACACAAGAGAGGTGCAACAGTTGTAGAGGATAAAGAGAAAACAACAACAGGGATTATATACTTATTTTTTTGTCATTTGTTTTTTTGAGACAGGGTCTTGCTGTGTTTCCCAGGCTGGCCTCAAACTCATGATCCTCCTTCCTTAGCCTCTCAAGTAGCAGGGATTACAGGCACGTGCCACTTCACCTAGCTCACAAACAATTTTAGATGGGGAAAACAAAGCTCCCAGAAGCTGTGTGAGTTGCCCATTTGCCCCCATCTGACATCTGCAGAGGAATCCAGGCCCGGGTAGTTGTCTAATGTCTTGCCTTGAATGCTCCCTAATGACAACGTCAAGTTGGAAACCGCAGTGAAGGAAGTTAAGGAGTTTCTGCTGATTCCATGGTACCGACTGCCAAATAGGAGTTTAGAGACAAACTCTCTTGCCTCCTCTCTCTGATTTCCTGTCCCCTATTGTGCAATTTACTGCTGACTGGGATGGTCTGGAGAATTAGGCTAGGTAGTGGCGTAATCCTGTTGTCATGAACATGGCATGAGGATCCCAGCTCTTGTTCGCTAGCCCTCTGTAGCATTTAATGGTGTTTCTGTGGAGGCCTGGTTGCGGGGAGCCAAGTGCAGGGTCCTGGGGGCAAGTGGAAGGAGGCGCTGCTTCTTGAGGCTGTGCATGTGCAGGGTGGGTGCCTCTGCTGTACCCTGGCTTCCTGGCTTTTGCCCCTGAAGTCCTGGCTCTAGTCTTGGTGCCCACAAAGCCAGCCACTGGGGAGGGAGGATGTGGTAGATAGAGGCACTGGGGTGTCACTGGTGGGGCAGAGTCTCTTTGCTCTTCTTTTATTTATTTATTTTTGGCATTACTGGGGTTTGAACTCAGCACCTCATGCTTGCTAGGCAGACACTCTACCACTTGAGCCACTCCATCAGCCCTTTTTTGTGTTGGGTATTTTCAAGAAAGGATCTCAAGAGCTATTTGCCCAGGCTGGCTTTGAACCACAATCCCCTGATCTCTGCCTCATGAGTAGCTAGGATTATAGGCGTGAGCCACCAGAACCCGGCTGAGCCTCATTGCTCTTTAGACCTGAGGCCCTCTTCTCTGCCCTGTGCCATCTGGGGTTTGTCCCCAGATGAGAGATCTCTGAGGCAGGCATTGTCATCCCCTGTCCAGGGACTGTCACTGTGACTCCAGAGAAAGTGGGTAGAACTTGAGGGAACTCTCTCTCCCTGCCCTTGACATGGACTCCACACTCACCTGGCCAAGCACTTTCCCCTTCCCATGCAGGTCTCCAGCTCTGGACCGTGGAAAGCCAAAAGGGACCTGTCTCCTTGGGCCTGTGAGACAACCTGAAATGCTTGGTCAGGACTGACTCAGTGCTCACTGCTCATAGGAAATTCCTGGCCGTTGTTGCTTCCCTTCAATTTGTAGGAACATACCAAGGAGTGGCAAGACGTGCACATTAGATGGATAGACCTCCAGCCCATGGGACTGGAGGAAGGCACTTTGCATTTGGTGGTCGTGGTAGCATCTTATTAAGCATACAGCTGGATCATGGTAATGACTCAAAAACTTTTATTACAATAAGAAAGAGGGTTGGGTTTTTATGCATCTCAAGCTGTCCAGTGGGCTGGCTTTGAGAAGGGTTTCCTCCACATCCTATTTAGAAAGAAGCATCATGGGTACTTTAAAAGATGTCACGCCAAAAGAACAGTTGGTTTTTATCTCAGACACACAAACATTGAAAGAGCCAGCTTCGTATTTGACTAGGGTTTAAAAACCAAAAACACTTGGCGTCTATGCCAAGGTTTTCCTCTACAGAGCAACTTTGTATGAGAGGAAATGAGCTTCAGTATTGCCATGGAGCCATCAGAGGCTGTGTAAGTCAGCTGGTTTGGGATGCTGGCCAGAGCAAGTGCACATTTTATGCCAGCCATGGCACACTCCCTGCTTGTGCGTGTGCATGTGAAATAAACAAGACCAATTTTGTCACCTCTACCTCTATTATCAAGAGTGAAAATTAGAACTACACAGTGCGGAGATCTAGTTTATGAAGGAGTCACTGAGGTGAGGCGAGGTGCCTCATGCCTGTATTCCTGGCTACACCAAATCTATGAGAGGGTGTGGTGGTGTGCACAACTGTGTCATCCCCACTATGGAGGAGGCTGAGATCGGGAGGGTTGTGGCTCCAGTTCTTGAGATCCGATCTCAACAGAAAGAAGCTGGTTGTGATGGTGTGCACCTGTCATCCTGGCTATGTGGGAAGTATAAATAGAAGGAATGAGATCCTGGCCAGCCCCAGGTGTAAAGCCAAAGACTATCTCTAAAATAACCAATGCAAAAAAGGGCCAGTGGAGTGGCCCAAGTGGTAGAGCTCCTCTCTAGCAAGTGTGGGGTCCTGAGTTCAAACCCTAGAACCAAAAAAAAAAAAGCCCATGATAAAGACAGCATATTTATAACTTCTAAGTATATTTCCTTTAAGTAGTGCATTTTCTGGAGCATTCTACACAAGTTATTTTTCACTGGGCTGTTTATGTTAATCACCTTCAGGATTCCCCTGCATGAAGAATTTTCAAAGGACTTTGAAAGTCTTTGTTGGAACTGACAGGTTTCTTGTCTTTTTCACCTTCACAGGTTTTGATCCAGTGTGCAACATGGCCAATTTTTTAAATTAAGGAAGCTCTAGACAAGGTGTCGAGAAGCTCCCTTCCCATCCCACCATGCAGCTGTCTAGTGTTCATCTCTCAGTGGTAAAGATTGGAAGGGAAGCTGAGAACCAGGTCCGGTGACTCTCAGCTCTAATGAAGCATATGGCAGTGCCATCTGCAGAGCGGGGACCACTGATGGCCCCCTGCCCAGGCGTTTTTCCTTCTTTAGGGCTCAAGCAAGACCCCAGAATCTGCATGTCTAACAAGTTCCAGGAGACAAGCCTGTGGCATCTCCTGCTAAAGAGTGTGCAGTACTCACTTAGGGAAGCCTATGATTTCTCAACCTTCTGAAGGTAGGCAGGTATTTATAGAACTGCTCATATTTGACAACAACCAAAAAAACCCAAGAAAAAGAAGAAACCAACCCTAAAACGAGCCCCCGATTCTCCCCTCGGGCACCTAAGCCACCTTGATGTGAACGCTGCTAACTGAGGATGGAGAGGGCCATGTTTTGGGTGCATTTTAGTCTCTAATAGAAGTCACTGGCTGCCCAATCATTACCATTCACAGATGTGTCAGTCAGTGTTCAGTCTCTGTGACAAAATGCCTGAGGAAACCAATGTACAGGAGGAAAGGTTTATTTTTTCTCAGAAGTTTCACTCCAGTCTGCTGGCTCCATTTCTTTTAGGCCATGTTAACACCAAACATCATGGCAGTGAACGTGTGGAAGAGCAAAGCTGTTCCCCTCTTGGTGGCCAGGAAGCAGGGGAGGGGGGAGAGAGAGTGGCAGAGGGGCCAGGGACAAGACTCAGCTTCCAGAACAGCCCCAGTGACCCACTTCCTCAGGAGGCCCACCTCTGTTGTGTCCACCCCTCCTAATAATGCCATCAGGTGGCAACCTAGCCTTTAGCATGTGGCCTTCAGGGGCTTTTCAGAGCCAAACCCTAACACCAGGTGTATCCTTGATCTACCAACAGGTGGATAAATAAGAAGTAAACTCTTGATTGTGAGCCTGTGACATAGGAGAGAAATTCCAAGTTCGTGTTTTTCTGAGCACAGGCAGAAGAAGTGTTTTTTGAGTCAGCTTTCCTAAGAGGGAGCTGCACCAGGGGACCAGGTAGCCACTGAATCTGGGTTTAGTCTTCCCCTGCAAACATGCTTTCCTGGCTTTTTTTTTTGGTGGGATTGAAGTTTGAACTCAGGGCTTTGCACTTGCAAAACAGGCTCTCTACTACTTGAGTCACACTTTCAGTCCATTTTGTTCTGGTTATTTTGGAGATGGGGTATCGTGAGCTATTTGCCTGGGTTGCAGTCTTCTGATCTCATCTTCTCAAGTAGCTAGGATTACAGGCCTGAGCCACTGGTGCCTGGTTGCTTCCCTATCTTGGAGTTGGTCTTGGTTCCTCTCTCTCTCTCTCTCTCTCTCTCTTGCATTCCACATCCATGTACTGACAATTTCTGGCTGTTCTGCATTCACAATTGATCCACTACCCCACTGATCCCACTCTGGGGCACCCCAGTGGCACTGCCTGCCTGGATTCTACACTTGTTCCATAACTGGCCTTTTCCCCTTTTCCTTCAGTCACCTCACCTCTCCCTGAAACTGTCCATGCTCTACACTGTGGCCCAATTGGAGATTTCAGATCTATGTCAGATCACATCAGTATGACCCCTCTGATGAACAACCCCTCCCCATCCATTGCCTGGGCTGACTTTGAACCATGATCCTCCTGATCTCTGCCTCCCTGGTAGCTAGGATTACAGGCGTGAGCCACCATTGCCTGGCTTTGGCATGTATGTTTTTAAACTTTACTATCTACCCCCCATCGTGAGAAGGTGAGAAAACCCAAGAGGGCAGGAGTTTCCATCTGGTTGTACCCCAGGGCCTGTCCTCTGGTAGGTGCCTGGAGGTTCAGATATAAGACTTGGCCCAGAGTGCTGGAATCTCTATTTTTATCAAGGGCTGTAGGTCACTTTAATGATTGAGCAAATTTCGGAGATCCTGCACAAACTATATTGTTTCTTTACTATAAGATCCCCCCCAAAAGAGTTCTCCCAATCACTAAATTCCTAGAGTCTCCCCAAGAAAGACAGAAATCAAGCCAGCATATGTGATCTCATTTGTAAGAAGGGGCAAAAGCTTTGATTCTGAAACATAAAACAAACACCTAATTAAAACCTCTTTCCATTCAGCCTATAAACAGAACCATGTGCCTGCCTGCCGTCCTTGAAAACAAAGCCAGGCATGGTGGCTTGTGACTGCAATCCCAGCACTTGGGATGCTGAGACAGGATGGAAATGTCCAGGCCAGTTTGAGCTACACAGTGAGACTCTGTCTCATCAGCAACACAAAAGGAAAACCCTTGCTTTGCCTCTGTCCTCCACACCTTTCTCATCCCATCACTTTTGTGGTTTCTACACCAGGGCTTCACTTCCTTCCTTCCCAGTGGTTCCTCGGCCCCCTGAGGTTCAGCTCCTGCCCTTTTATTTCCACAGAACCATTTACCAAAATCCCCAGTACCTCCCAGATTGCATTCACATCTGTTCTCTAACTTGATGTCTTAAAAATTGTGCTAAAATATACATAACGGAAAATTTACCTTTTTGATCACTTTTATGTGTACTGGTTTGGTGCCATTGATTACACTGAAGTTCAAATGTCACTGCCTTCTATCCCCAAAGCCTCTTCCTCTTCCCAAATTGAAACTCTTCTCCCTGCCCCCTAAGCCCTTAGTACCCACCACTCTTTCTTTCTTGTGACTCCTTCAAGTACCTCATGTCAGTGGGATCATACACTCACTAGTTGTCCTTTGTGACTGGCTCCTGTCACAACTTTCACCCCTGCTGGGACACGTCAGAATTTCGTTCCTTCCCACGTGGAATGTAATACATGTGTGTGTAGACCACATTTTCTCTATCCCTTTGTCCATTCATGGGCACTGTTTGATTCCACCTTTTGGTGACTGTGAACGAGACCCTGTTTTCAATGCCTTGGGGTGATACCCAGAAGTGGAATTGAGGGTTCATGTGGCTTCTCTGTTAAATTGTCAAAAGAATGGTCCAGATTGTCATCTGCTGTCCACAGCAGCACTGTTGTCCTTTCTCACCAGCAATGCTCAGATCCTCTGTATCCTTTCCAGCACTCATTATTTAGTTGTACTTGTTTTCTTTCTTTTTTTGGTGGTTACTGGGGTTTGAACTCAGAGCCTTACACTTGCAAGACAGGCGTTCTACCGCTTGAGCTACTCCACCAGCCCTGCAGTTACTTTCTTTTTGATAATAGTCATCCTTGTGGGTATGAAGTGGCTGTAAGTTAAATTTTCTGAGGTGATAATTCTATGAACACTCCTTCTCTAAACTCTTCTTTCCAGCCGGGCGCTGTAATCCTAGCTACTCAAGGAGTGTCGTGCTTTGAAGCCAGCCTGGACAAATAGTTTGAGAGACCCTATCTTGAAAATATCTAACACAAAAAGGGATGGTGGAGTGGCTCAAGGTGATGACCCTTAGTTCAAACCCCAGTAGTGAAAAGAAAAGAAAAGGAAAACCATGCTCTTCTTTCAGCCACACACAGTGATGCATACCTGTAATGCCTGCTACTTGAGAGACAGAGGTAGGAAGACCACACACAGTCCACTGGCCTGGGCAAAAATGTCTATGTTTTTCAGACTCCATTTGCAAAACAAACTAAAAAGGACTGAAAAAAGGGGTGTACGTATCTCAAGTGGTGGAGGGCTTGCTTGAGTTTAACCCCCAGTACTCTGACCCCTCCTACCTCCCAGAATTGCTTGCCTCGACTTTTCTTTTCTACTTTTTTGATTTTGTTTGTCTTTTCTTTTCAGTCTCTAGTCACCTCATCAGCATTTGCGGTACCCAGAGCTGTATCTGAGCTGTGGCTCCGGGGCCACTCTGCTGCAGACTGCAGACACCATCTACTGAAGCTTCATCGAGAGGTGACTTCACCTTCCAACCGAATCGGTGGGGATTCTCAAGTCTGGATCCCCTACCCAGACCCTTTTCCTGAGCTCTGTTCCAACCAGCCACTATACACAGAAGTTAAGAATACCTGACAAAGCCTGACACAGAGAAGCACTCCTGTCTCTTGCCATGTGATGTCCTGCGCCCCCGTGGGTCTGCCAGCAAGAGGGCCAGCATGACCTACAAACCCTCAACCTTGTACCTCCAAAACCATGAGCAAAAATAGCCCTCTTTTCCTTATCATGCATTCTGCCTAAGGTGTTTCATTATAGTAACGAAAAGCTGACCAATATGGTGTCTTAAAATGTACAAATAGGACCTGGGGATGTAGCTCAAGGGAAGATCACTCGGGTAGCATGTGGAAGGCCTCGCGTCCCATCCCCACACCACACAAACATACAAAAAAATCCCTATGAAGCCGGGTGCTGGTGGCCAATGCCTGTAATCCTAGCTACTCAGGAGGCAGAGATCAGGAGGATCGAGGTTCAAGGCCAGCCCAGGCAAGTAGTTTGCGAGACCCTATCTTGAAAATATCCATCACAAAAAAGGACGGGTGGATTGGCTCAAGGTGCGGACTGCAAAAAAACCAACCCTATGAATAACTTCAACATAAATTACATATCGCCTAATATATAGCATAGATTATTAAAAAAAGAGCTAATATTGTGTCAGGTATGGGGGGATGAGTGATTTATAAGTGTTTGGTCATTGATCCTTTTTTCTCTTTCTTTGAGACAGGGTCTAGATATGTAGCTCAAGCTGGTCTTGAACTTGTGATCCTCCTACCTCATCCTCCAGATGTTGGAATTACAGGAATGCACCACCATGCCCAGCTGTGAACTACCCATCATTCAGCACTCTCACCAATCCTATCAGGTAGCTTCTATGTTTAGTCCCATATTGCTGTTGAGGAAACTGAGCGTTTTGGGAAGTACCTTGCTCAAGGTCACACAGTTCTGAACCAGCCTCACCAAATCTACTGTGCAGCTAAGTCTGTGCCAGGCCCCTTGGTACCCTTGGCTCCTCACCCCGAGCTTCTTACTGAGTTGTAATCTCGTTTACTTCTCTATCACTGGAATATACTGCATGAGGCTGGGGAAACTTTATTTTTAATTTTTATTTCCTTCTGTATCAGGTCTTAGCATAGTGCTTACTGTTAGCACCTGCATCCAATTTGTGTAGGTGAATGAGCCAGTAGACAGCACACCGTTATTCATCCATGATCACGCAGTACCCAAGTTTACGATATGTGTGTGCATCACAGAAATTATACAAATTAATATGAGTCTTCTTTTGTCTTCGAGCTCAGTTCTCATGATTAAGTGTCATTTGTCAGGAGACTCTCAGAGGATGTGTGACCTGATGCTCCCCTCTCCCCTCTAGGTAGGTAGAAATGGTAGGGAAGCAATTCTTCTTTTTCTTTTTCTTCTTCTTCTTTTTTCTTTCTTCTTCTTTTCTTCTTCTCCTCCTCCCCCTTCCCCTCCCCCTTCTCCTTCTTCTTTCTCCTCCTTCTTTCTACTACTTTTTTTTCCTCAATACTGGGGTACTCAGAGCTTCACACTTGCTAGGCAGGTACTCTAACACTTGAGCCACTCTGCCAACCCTTTTTTGTGTTGGGTTTTTTGATAGGGTCTCCAGAACGATTTGCCCAGGCTGGCTTCAAACCACGATCCTCCTGATCTCTGCTTCCTGAGTAGCTAGGACCACAACCTGCCAACACCTTGATCTTGGACTTCCAGCCTTCAGGACTGTGAGAAAATTAATGTCTGTTTAAATCTCTAGCCTGTGGTATTTTGTATGGCAGCCAGAGTGAACTGATATAGTCTCCATCCATGCATCCATGAATCCCCTGCCCCCTCAGCATCCTGCTTCCTTTGGATGGAGCTGGACTAGGCATCCATCCATCCACCCATCCATCCATCCGTCCACCCACCATCCATCCATCCGTCCACCCATCCATCCATCCATCCACCCACCATCCATCCATCCATCCATCTGTCCACCCATCCATCCATCGTCCACCCATCCTTCCATCCACCCGTCCATCCATCCACCCATCCACCGGGGCCTGGCGGGAGGCACGCACCCTTCCCCCGCGGCAGGCAGCGACGCCCAGACTCTGGGCCGGACGATGCACTCCAGAGCGTGGCTCCCCAGCGCATCTCAGAGCCAAGGCCTCCCGGGACCGCTCCCCGCCACTTGGCAGGCTACAGGATTGCGGAGATTCCAGCGCGTCCGCCCCTGCCACCGTGACCCTACGCGCTGGCAGCGGCTTCCCTGGGAACTTCCTTCAGCCCCAGGATCACGCCGGTGAGGTGGGGGGGCGGAGGGCGGCCACGTCCTGAGGTGACTCGCGGGGTGTCAGAGCGCAGGGCCCCAACCCCCCCTCCCCGACCCCTGGGGTCGGACTGAGCTGGAGGAGTCGGGGGTACGCGGGGCGGGGCAAGGGCGGGTGCGCGGCTGCTGGGCTGGGGGAGCAGGGGGGGACGGGGGCGCGCGGGGCGGGGCCAGGGCGGGTGCACAGCTGCGTAGGCAGCATCAGCGGCATAGGCGGCAGCAGCAGCGGCAGCAGTAGGAGGCGTGCGCTCGGGGTCCCGGTCGCCAGAAGGAGGAGGAGTATGTGGCGCGAAAAAGGGAAGTGGGTGCTGGATACAAGCTGGGAGGTAAGAGCCGGAGCGCGAGGGCCGGGAGGGGCGGCGCGGCAGATGGCGGGACTCGGCCCCGCCGGACATCCTGGGCATTGGCGGCGCCTGGCGGGGGCGCGGCGGGCGGGCGCCCCGGCCGGGGAGAGGGCCGGTGAGGTGGGGGTGCAGAGCGCGGCCGCCTCCTGAGGTGACTCGCGGGGTGGCGGAGCGCGGAGCCCCCATCCCCGGGGGCGGGCTGGGCTGGGGGAGCGGGGGGCGCGCGGGGTGGGGCGGGTGCGCGGGGGCTGGCTGGGGAAGCTGGGGGGCGCGCCTGGCGGGGCCAAGGAGGGTGCGCGGCGGTGGTGGCAGCAATAGGAGGCGTGCACTCGGGGTCCAGGTCGCGAGGAGGAGGAGGATGTGGTGCGCAAAGGGGAAGTGGCTGCCGAAAATAGCCGGGAGGTAAGAGCAGGAGGGCGAGGGCCAGGAGGGGCGGCGCGGCAGATGGCGGGACTCGGCCCCTCTGGACATCCCGGGCATTGGCTTGTATCTGATTAGATACAAGCACGTGAGATGATTTGATCCTTTAAACTGGGCTTAAAAAGACTCATCTGCTCCTATTTATGAAAAAGAGAGAGAAAGAAATCATTCTCCCAAAAGTATTTGATAAACTTAAGGAGTTTATTGGACTCATGACAGCTGATTTGTTATTATTATGCAAAATTCAAAATGAGTTGATTCTGGTTGCTATTGTGCTCTACCAAATAGTTTCTGTTTATAGTTCATTTAAATGTCATGTTATATTACATTTCAAACAATTTCCTGGCAGCTATACTTTACAAGGTGTCATTTAAGTATCTGACTTGTGTCTTAAAATGTCCAAGCAACAATTAAACTATCCCATTATGCTTTCATGAGTGGAAAATAGTGTTTTATAAATTTTGAGAATTGCATTACTCACTTGTAAACATCAACATCAACCAAGATGCAAATTGTATATTTTACTTTGTTGAATTACAAAAAGGATATTAAGTTACATTGATAGGCATAACCTAGCTTGTCTCTGCTTGTTTTTCCAAGAACACAGATGAACTCATTTAAATGTAGCAGTACCAAGGAATCATCAGCCAGAGAGAAAACCATGGCAGAGAAAGTTTCCCTCACAGATAAATGAATCACTGTGTCTTTTAAATAGATTTTTCTCTGATGTTGAATGAGACATTATTTTCTTTGCATCAATAGAGTAGAAGTAGTTATATTTTTGTTTTTGTTTTATACTTGCATTTCTATTCTTAAGTCAAACTTCTTTTCTTACTGTTATGGTCTGATACTGTGCCGAGTAAAAAGCAAATTTAGTTTGTTATAATGTATTTAACTTTACAACTTTATTTGCTTTTTTTTTATTTATTACTACTGGAAGCATTACAAATATTGTGCTAAGTGTTTTGCATGTACTATTTTATTTATCATCGAATAACCTGAAATAGGTACTATTAATTTATTTATAGTCTACAGTATTCATTTAATAGTCACAACTAAAACTTATTAGTCTGATGTTCCACAATGAGAACGTAAAGAAGCTGGCTCTAGCATGTGTTCTAACTTTCATATGCTAATCGATTAGGATACATTCTTTCACTCAAGGGGAAAAATGGGCACACACATACACACACAAATAGAAAGATAAGCTCTGCTTTATTTTATCCATGGATTTTTAAAATATTTATTTTCATTATTTCTATACTGCGAGTGCATTGTGATATTTGCCAAATTTCTTACAATAAATTGTAGTTGAATTCACCCCCTCCATCACTCTCCTTTATCCTCCTCCCTCCATTCATAAAAGAAAATACATAGTAGAGAAGAAATTCATTCAGCTGATGATAGAAGTAACAAGATAGAAGTTGAAACCATAAATGTAAAATCTGTATGAATTTTAATTTTAGCTGTTGTATATTTTCTGGAACCTCAAGTACCTATGATAAAATATGAGCACACATTACTTTGCTAAACTGCATCGTATACAATTTATTTGTATGCCACTTTAAAACTTTATTTCTCCTATTTTTCCTGCCCCCTCTTAATAAAAATAATTTACAAAACTGAAAGTACAGCCTCTAAAGTATGGGGGCTTAGAGACCCTCATACTGATAAGTGACATTTCCATAAAATGAGAGCTACCTATGTAGTGATCATACGAAATTCAAAATGAATTGATTCTGGTTGCTATTGTGCTCCACCAAAATCATAGTTACTGTTTAAAGGTAGTTTAAATGTCATTTTACATGACGTTGCAAATAACAAATCAGCTGTCAGGAGTCCAATAAATTCCTTAATTTTGTCAAATACTTTCTGGAGAATGTCTTCTTTCTTGTTCATAAATAAGAGCAGATGAGTCTTTTAAAGCCCTGTTTCAAAGGATCAAATCATCTAGTGTCCTTGTTTTTAATCAGATGTCTTAAGCAATAAGAGGAGACAGAGATCTTTATCTTAATATGAAGGCTCATATCAAGGCATGAGCTCATCAGGCTTATATCATTATCAAAATTAAACCCCTTTGTACTATTAAATGTATGCTAACAAAAAAAGAGAATCTTCCTAGAAAAAAACATTCTAATGTATATTTTCCACTTATGTTTATGAAAGGGGTTATTTTCAGATGTAATTATATGCCTGAATGCAATTGGATGTAATAATCAACAGAGAATAACTTTCCTTGGCCTACAGCCAGTGTCCCCCCACTACAGAGTTCATTCATTAGCTGTAAGAAGAGACATTTGCCAGTATTTTAAAATAATATTCTACTTTCTGTCTCGGCTATGAAAATTAGTTGGAGTGATTTCAATGTTTATTCAGTTAGTACTTATTTATCCACATTATTTTTCTTTTTGTAAATTGTTTGAGTGTAATGTTCAATTGAGAAAACCCTATAGAAATCGGTGAAACCAGACTTGGGAGGCATCTTTATGGAGAGTGCATTTTCATCTGTTGCTCTCAATTTTGCATGGGCTGTAGACGACCTTGATCCAGTTCTCCCAGTTTATCCTGCTTTGTCTGGGTTTTATCAGCAATTTTGTAACATTAGGGAAACAAGGTTAATTATTTGTGAGTTGCAAATTAACAGTCAAGATTTTTAACTACATTATTTATCCACATTACATTCATCATCTTCTCACACTTGATTGCTGATTGATCTGTCATCTATCCATCTCTATCTACCTATCTATCTCTATCTATCATCTATCTGTCATCTATCTTGGGGTGGGGTGGAGGAGTGGGGGGGAAGAGGGGGCCGCGGGGCGGGGCCAGGACGGGTGCGCAGCAGCGAAGGCGGCAGTGGCAGCAGAATGAGGTGTGTGCTCAGGGACATGGTCGCATGGAGGAGGAGGATGTGGCGCGCGAAGGGGAAGTGGTTGCCAAAAACAGCCGGAGGTAAGAGCAGGAGCAGGAGGGGCGGCGCAGCAAATGGCGGGACTGGGCCCCGCTGGACATCCCGGGCATTGGTGGTGCTGGGCGGGGGCGGCGGCAGCAGGAGCAGCAGCAGTATGAGGCGTGCGCTCTGGGTCCTGATTTCAAGGGGCCAGGCAGAAGGAGGAGGAGGAGGACCCATGAAGGGCCTCTATTTGTATGCAAATATTGTATAATAGTCAAGTGAAAATCTATTTGGCTCTTACCACTTCACTTCTGCCCTTCTAGAATTTTATTTAGTCACCAACAAAGTCTTACCACAGTCTAAGATCACATGATCTTTTACAAAAAAGTAATAATACACAACAGTTTAATTAAAGTAACGTGCACATAGTTTAAATAGACAAATAATGCATAGTTCTTCTAAAATGCAATCATTCCCCCTATGAGTTATACAGAAAAATATATTGATGTACTTTGTATTAAGATCTTCCTTCCTAGGGCCAGTGGCTCACACCCTGCCACTCCAATTACTTGGAAACTGGATATAAGAGAATTGTGGTAAGAGGGCAGCTCAGGCATATATTTATCAAGACCCACATCTCAATAAACAAGCCAGGTGTGGTTATGAGGATATGGAATCCCAGCTACAGGGAGACTTAGGTAGGAGTATTGTGATCCCCAGCAAAATTTAACAAAGCAAAACAGATCAAAGGTGTGGCTCAAGTGGTATAGCAATTGCCTAGCAAGCACAGGACATGAGTTCCAACACCAGGACCTCTAAAAAAAAACACAAACAAAAAAGACGTTCCTTATATTTTACAGAAACTTAGATCATCGATAAATTTAGAAAGATAATTCAAGACTGGTTTGGATATTGAGAGAATTCCAGAGAAATTTTCCCCTGAGGTTGAAGGATGGAGACAAGGTATGAAAAGCTACCCATCTCTTAAGAGATGCAAATTCCAGATAGTCAGTTTACATCTCATTTTGAGGAAATACAATATAGAATCACTTTTCTAAAGCACAAATGAAAAAGTTAGAATGTTTTCATCCTTCTGATATTTTAACTTTATCTTTCTCATCATATACCTGATTGTGCATCAAACAGACATATGTGATTACAGTAAGGTTCAGAAACCATCTTTCCTACTCCTTAGTTGATTTTTCTCCTGTTCTATTTTCAACAGTCAGAATTTTTTTTTTATTCATATTATATTCCTAATATTTTGTTCTTGTGCCATTGTTATGTCTTTCTTTTCTAGAATCAATTGTAGTTTTCAAATTATTTTGTTGCTTCTTCAATTATTGCTGTTGTTTTACATATTCCTCACTGGTCTGTTATTTTTGTTTGCTTGTATTTTCAAGTATTTTATCAAATATCTGGAGAACTTGATTTGTTTGTCTTTGAGAATAAGGTATTATAAAGTAAATCAGAAGTTCTGTCTGTGCACATGGCAGAAATTGTCAGCTTGTTTAAAAATAATATTCTAGCAAGCAGAATTTATTTGTGGACCACCAAGTTTTAGAATCCTACATATTTTCTCTGTAAGCTGTTTTAATAATTTTCTGTCTAAGTATGGGCTGAGAAAAGGAAAACATTGAATTATGAAAATTCTAAGACATGCAGAAGCAGATTTTCACTTAATTTACTTATTTTCAGCCATCAAATTACTTTTTTATTTGTGTGTATTAATTATACAAAAAGACTTCTTTGTTATATTTCCATGCATGCACATAATGCACCTTCAGAAAATTTGTCCCCTCAATTATTCTTCCTTATGACCTCTTAAAACACATTTAATGTGGTTCATTACTTTATTTTCATACATGCATATAAAGCATTTTGATCCAATGTACCCTTTATCTCTTCTTCTCCTTCCTCACTCCTCCTGGTCCCCCTAGCAGTCACCTTTTTTTTCTCATGTCATTCTTTTTTTCCTTATTAAAGGTTCAGAATCTTCACATGAGAGAGAACATGCAATATACAATATTTATGTTTATGATTTGGGTTTATTTTGCTTAATATGTTGATCTCTAGCTCCATTCCTTTTCCTACAAATGACAGAATTTCATTCTTCGTTTTGGCTAGATAATACCCTACTGTATGTATGTATGTATGTATGTATATACAAGTATACATGTGGGTGTACAAAAAAGAAAATGAAAAATATATACCATATGTACATATATTTATATCACATTTCATTTTTCTTTATCCATTTATTGATTTATAGGTACCTAAGCTGATTTTCTACCTGGTCACTATGAATATTGCTGCTATAAACATGAGTGTGCAGGTATTTCTATTGTATGATGACTTACATTCCTTAAGATACATGTCAAGGAGTAGTACAGCAGAATCACATTATGGTTCTGTTTTTAGTTTCTTTGTTTATTATTGTCATGCTGCATGGGGGTACACTGAAGTATTTACAAAGGTTGTTATAATATATCATATATGTATATATATATATATGTATATATATATATACACATATATATATAATACGTGAATTCACCCCATATAGCCTCTGTACTTATATCCATAGTAGCCACACTAAATTACATCCCCATCAACAATGTAAAATGGTTCCACACACACATCCACAGTCATTGTCATTTGATATGGTTTATTTCCTTGATGAAAGCCATTTTGAGTGACGAAAGATGGAATATCAATGTCATTTTTATTTGCATTTCCTTTATAGCTATGAATGTTGAATATTTCTTCATGTTTTAATTGGCCATGTATAATTGGATTATTTGGCTTTTGTGTGTTTAATTTTTTGGAACAATTGTTTTTTATGGACATTAATCCTTTATCTGAAGAATAGTTTACAAAGTTTTTTCTCCCTTTCTATGGATTTTTCTCCCGATTGTGAAGTTATTTCCTTTGAAGAATTTTAATTTGAAAAATCTACACATCAAAGGAAATAATTACCAGAATGAAGAGACAACCCACAGAAAGGGAACACTGGATAAAGAATTAATATCCAGCATATACAAAGAGCTCCAAAAGTTAAATAACAAAAGAACAAACGGTATAGTTAATGAATGGGCATATACATTTAACAGTTCTCAGAAGAAGTTCAAATGTCTAATAAACACATGAGCAATGTTCAATATTCTTAGACCTAAAGGAAATTCAAATCAAACTGTGTTGACATCTCATCACAATTAAGAGTGGTAATCAACAAGAAAACAAAACACAACAAATGCTAGTAAGGATGGGGAAAAAGGAACTAATATACTGTTGGTGGGAATGTAAACTAGTGCAACTCCTATAAATGTCAGCATGGACACCCTTGAAACAGCTAAAATTACACCTACCTTGTGATCCCTCCATACACTATGGACCCCTCCATAAACTCTATTCAAAGGAGTTTAAATGAACATACAAGGCAGACACATGCACACCCATGTTCATCACAGCACTATTCACAATAGGCAAGCTGTAGAATCAGCTCAGGTGCCTAATAACTAATGAATGCATAGAGAAAATGTGGTGTACATACACGACGAGGTGTTATTCAGCCATAAAGAAGAATAACAGTGCTGTTTACAAGAAAATGGATAGAACTGGAGACCATCATATTGAACAAAATAAGCCAAACTCAAAAAAACATATTATAGCATTAATATATTCATTTGATGTTGAAATAAGCTGACTAGTCAATTAAAATATTTTGCTTCTCCAAACAGGCACATGAGAAAATAAAATACAAGCCACAGTGTGGGAAGCATTGCATATACATTATAAATATGATAAAGAATATATATTTAGATTATGTAGAGAATTGACTGCAAAATACAGTAAGAAAAAGACACAGGATTTTAAATAAAGATTTGACAATCATTTCACTAGAGAAGAAAAAGGCAAAAAATATACAGACAAATATTCAACATAATTATTTATTAGGAACCACCAATTAAAGCCACAATGAGATTCAATTAGTCACTGTTTGTATTACTAAAGCTAAAAATACTAAACAACAAATTTTGGCTGTAATAGAAGCTAGAGGTTTCATGTATTATTGTTAGGAATATAAAATGGTAAAGCCATTCTGGAAAATACTATGGTGATTTCTTTGTAAGTAAGGGATGCTCAATTCTGCTCCTACTTATTTATCTTAGAGGAATTTAAATTTATGTACCTACAAAGAAATTGCACACAATAAAAATGCTCACAGCAGACTTGTTTCATTTATTTTCCTTTTTGTTTTGGGATAATCTCTCACTATGTCACTATATAACCCAAGGTTCAGATTCTCCCACCTCAGCCTTCAGAGTCCTGGGATTACAGTCAAGGACCATCATGCTCCTCTCTGTAAGTTTAATAATCCAAAATTAGATAAAATTGAAATGACAATTAACATGTAAATGGAGGAACAACCTACAGTAAACTTGCAATGAAATTCTACTCGAGAGTAAACAGAAGTTGTTCAAAAAAACCAATGAACATTAAAATAATTATGCTGAGTGAAAGGGGCTAGAAAAAGGAGTTACTCTATGATTTCCTTTGTACAAATTTCAAAGTGTGAATGCAGACTAAGGAATAGAGATGGAAAGTGTTTTGAAAATAACTCAGGAAATGGGAGTAGATGAAGGGAGGCAGAGGAGGAATTGATTACAGAGGCATAGGCGAACACTTGATGATTGACGTGTTCATCCTTTTGCGTGTGGGCATCCATACACACCATAAATTATTAAAATACACACTTTAAAAGTGGAACATGTCCTGTGCCAGTTGCACCTTAATAAAATTACTCATGAAAACATATGCAAACTAAACCAGTTAATAAAGTAAAATCAATGTAATTTTAAATTTTAGTTGCAATGTATTAATAACTAATATATTGGAGGATATATGTAAAATGTTCAAAATAATAGTATTAGTATTACCAATTGTAGATGTAGAAAATGAAGGTCAAACAATTAAATAATTTTCCAGTAGTTATGCAGCTTTTCAGAGAAATGTTGTTTTAACTTTTTTATAACATTTATTGAAATTTATTAACTATGGCACCAAACAAATGTTGCATATTTAAATCATCTTACTCATTCTATTAGGTTGTTTTTCTTTTTATGGTACGTTTTCTTTCTTCTTGATTTGAATCATTAGTTTAGTTGTTTTCATTCTTTCCTACATACAATTTTTTCCCTTTGGCTAATAGTTCCTTTAACAATATTATTCACATTGGTCCACCTACTATACATAAATGTTCGCTAAGTATAAATCGCTTTGGAAATCATTTTAATGGCATTATCATAGTTAACCTTGATAAGAATCCTATGATGAAGATCAACATTCCTTTCTTTTGTCAACAAATAATTTTGGGGCTCATCTATAGACTATATGAATGGAGTACAATGGTAAACAAAAGTAGAGATAGTCAGTGCTCAAATTGAGCTTATGTGTGTAAGATGAGTTATATTTAATGCTAGGAGACTCTCTGTACAGCTATCCTTACCTCAATGAGCAAAAATGCTTTGTGTTTCTTATTATTGCTTATGTCTTCTCTTCAACAAAATTAGTGATAAGGGCAGAACAGGTTCTGCCTGGAAGCGACAGGGGTGGGAGGAGAGGGAGTGAGTGGGGAGCAGAGGGGAGAAATGACCCAAACAATGTATGCACATGTGAATAAATGAATAAAAATTTTTTTAAAATATCGCAAAAATGAATGTGAAGAATCATAAACACACATTACTTACTTCCTTGAATTATTTCCTTCAAATAGTGGCTATTTGTACATTATACTAAAATAAATCAGGCTGTGTTAATAAAAAGTTTAGAAAGTGCATTAATGTTCACATGTGTGATTCTCTGTGCTTGTGTGTAAATTCATTTACGTTTATCATTTTTCAGGACAAGATACCTTACCCTTTATTTCTCCTTTCTATGCACAGTAGAGAGAACATTGGGGAAATTAGACAGAATTTACCAGTGAGATGTCTTTCATAGAATATCAAGCAGTAAATATTCATAAAAATGTATAACCACTGTGTGTTTTGAAATTATAATTGATTTTTAGGTTGGGTCCTATTGTTAAATTTTATTTTCTCTTTATTTTGTTTATTCTAATATTCTTGCTGCTGCTTTATTGGGAGAGCTTCAAGAATAAAGCAAAATATAGCTTATTTTTTTAACACAAAATTTGAAAATAATTGAAAAGTGGGAAGATGGAAGCATCTGAAGAGGAGTGGATATAACTATAAGTGCATAAGTGAATCATATTACCTTTACATCTGAAGAGAATGATTATTTCCATGGAATTATGGCCTACAAAGTATGTGTAGCAAATTGTTTGCTTTTGTTATATAATACTCTACATATAAAGGAACAGCAGACATAAAGTTTAAACTACATCTCCTCAAAGAAATATTGAGAAGTTAAGTATCTATTGACCTGATGCAACATGAAAATCTCATTTCAAAGAAATTTTTAGTTAACTGAGAACACTCCAAACTGAATTATTATTTTTGTGCATAAAACTGCATTTACATTAAGTTTAGAAAGGCAAGATTTGGCCATCATATAACAAATGTGATTAAAATGTGGCAAAGCTGGCCTAGTTAGACATAAGTGTTCTAAACCACAGCAACAGAATTTTAATTCAGGATCTACACATCACCTACCTCCCTTCCCTTATGTTACAGGTGAGAAAGTAGAGCAAGATATTTACACACACTGCATAATGTCATGTGAAGAGAAAAGAGCAAGACAGGGCAGGCATCTCAGTTTCTGCAGGGCATTATTAAGCCTAAAGAGCTAAACAAAATAAATAATTACAAGAAAAAAGTTCAAAAGGTAAAGGCATTCAGAATCTAAAAAAAATTTGATGGACATAATGGTCTTTATTTATCAGTTAGGCTTTGCTAATGCAAAATAAAGAGTAGAAATGGAACATTTCCTAATTGTAAATATTAATTTCTGTAGTCTTATGTCCATTTCACAAAAGAGCTACAGAAAGTTATAGAATATTTAATTAGCACAACACCTCTGCCCTAATTATCTAAGTAATATAGGACATGAATTCTTGTGAACACTACAAACCTCTCAGTATAATTTACAGTAATTATTATTTCAATCATCACTTTTTCTATAAATGCACTTAGTTATAAGATATGTTATTAACTATCATGGAATATTATTTAATGTGGACCTGGTTTGTGTGGACTTTAATGTTATAGTTTGTTTTTACATCATGTAAATTATTTCCTGTAAATATCCTTGAAGGACAACACCAAATCTGTAGCAAAGTCTGCAATGGTAAAGAAAAATTTAGTTGCAATCACTCCATCGTTTCTCTAGCTGTGTTTTGCATTTGTCTTGTGAAATAGAGGGCTACCTCCCTATTGCTGGTAGATTTCTTTTTTTATTTATTTTATTATTCATATGTGGATACAAGGCTTGGGTCATTTCTCCCCCCTGCCCCCATCCCCTCCCTTACCACCCACTCTGCCCCCTCCATTTCCCCCCCACCCCCTCAATACCCAGCAGAAACTATTTTGCCCTTATTTCTAATTTTGTTATAGAGAGAGTATAAGCAATAATAGGAAGGAAGAAGGGGTTTTGCTGATTGAGATAAGGATAGCTGCACAGGGAGTTGACTCACATTAATTTCCTGTGCATGTGTGTTACCTTCTAGGTTAATTCTTTTTGATCTACCCTTTTCTCTAGTGTTAGTACTGATAGGTATGTGGTGATTCCTGTCATTTAGTTGTCTTAGTTGTTTGAAGGTTTGATTGTGTGTACCTAAGTTGAGGTTACTCTCTACTGTCTTGCTTTTTCTTTTCCTGTGGTTTGGTGCTGCCTGTCTTTTCATGGTTAAGTTGGGTTTCACTTTCAAGACTGCACTGCAGATGCAAAGGAGTTTTCAATGAAATCACTGATATTTTATCTTTATGACCTTAACTTTGGCAGAGTAATGTGATTCCACACTTACATTAACTAATCCTTTGCTCAGTGTTACTTTGTAGTTCTGCGACAAAGAAAATGACACTGAAGAGTAGTGACTTGCCTAAACCTAAACTAGCCTAGGAACATTATTGAAAGTCAAATATTTTATTATGTATGATGTAACAGATGTCAAAAGTGTCTTGTCCTCCAAGAACATGACCATATATATGGGTGAGTTGATAAATTCAACTCTCCTCTGTCTGTTATGTGAGACCTACATATTACATACTTTTAGTTCTTTTAATTTTCTACCCCAAAATATCTTTGAATATTTTACTTCCCTCCCGAAACATATTCCCACTTCTGCCAAAGAGCAGTGTCTACATTTTCATTTGCAAACTGATCTATTTAATGCTTGAATATAGAATATTTAATGAAGAAGTTCTTATCCAGCTTTCACCACTAACCTACTGCATACAAAAGTCTCAGACAAAGCATTGGCAAAGTTTAAGGAAATCGAATATGAAAATCGTATTTTCAACATTGAAGCATATATGTGGTTTTAAAGTATGAAGTATGCTGCCTGTGTTCTGTATGATACTTTAGATCCACTCTTCATGCTCCTGTTTCTTCTGTGTTTCAGAAGGCAGAGAAGAGAGAGTGGTTTTGTGATTTATTCCCTCAGAAATGTGCCTTTACAACCACCACTCATTTGTCTGTGCTTGTCTCACCCATATTAAACATCTCAGCTTTTTTGGGGAGTTCCATTGTTTAGAATCTTCTGAGCTTCCTGTATCACAAGTCTTCTCTTTGTCAGCAGTTGGAATATAAATAGCTTTATACTCTTACTAAGTTCTGAGTGCATCATCAAACGTTTCTGTCTTTCTTATATGTATGTGGTATATGCACATTAGCAATGAATACATATGTGCATATACACCTATATATACACATACATACATATATTGATATTAAGTTTATTTTAACTGATATGGGAAGACATAAAATGATTGTAAATATTAATGGGTTTCCATGTGATGTATGAGATATATATATATACATATATATACATATGTATATGTATATATATATACGTATATATATGTATATATACGTATATATATATATACACACACACATATACACAATGTGTAACATTTATATTAGTTTGAACATATCTGTCACTGAAATTATTTATCATTTCTTTTAATGAGAAAAGATTGTTGCTACCTACACAGTTCTCATAACATTTTGCGCATTTTTGTGAGTGAATGATAGGAAGTAATGACTGGGAAAAAAAGTGAAAATAAGGACTCCCTTTCACAGGAAGTTTTAAAATCCTTTCCTTTAGCTTTTGGAAAAACACAGTACAATATATATTTTTTGTCTACCGTCACCCCCAAGGAATAGCACACCAAACCTTACTTCTATCTAACTCTAACTAATACTCATGGATAAACGTTGGCTCTTTCCTCCCTCCCCACTACCTTCCCCAGTCTATGGTAACCACTGTTCTGTTCTTCACTCCATTCATTGAATCATTCAGGTATTTATTTTTTCATTGATGTATTAATGCACTCATTTATTTATTTATATATTTATGTGTTTATGTATTTAAGTATTTGTTCACCAGTTCATTTTTAATTTATTCCTTGATATTAATGTATAAATTGATATATTTATGTATCTATGTATTTATTAGTTTATTTTCATTCATTTATTCAATTGAGTTAATTTGTTTCATTTGCTCATTTATTCCTCTACGTATCTCTGTGCTTGTGTGTGTATTCCTTCATTCAGCCATTTATTTATTCATTTATGTTTTTATGTGTCTAGTTTTGCATCCATGTATTTGTTACTTCCTTCACGTGTTTGTTTCTTTCTATTCATTCATTCACTTATGTATTTTTTAAATCACTCATTCATTTATTGATTTACATATTCATGTGATTATGCATTTGTGTATTTATGTATTTCTCTGTTTATTTATTTATCTGTTTTTGTGGAAGTGGAGATGGAACTCTGGGCTTCAAAATGAACAACAGTACTTATTACAACCCTTTTTATTGGTGTGTTTGTTGAGATGCGGACCCGCCCATTATTTGCCAGTGTACAACCATAGCACAATCTCCCTGTTCGTGTCCTTATTTTCTAGCAAAGCAGGAGAGAGCCCGTGGAGTCTAGATGGAAGAAAGGGGAAATAATGCATTCACATCATAATGGGATTTGAACTTGGGCCTTCCCAACCGAGTGGGATTCACGGGTGTGAATGCAATCCCCCTTGTCTCTGTCTTGATTTTTCTAGCAAAGCAGGGGTGAGCCCCTGGAATCCAGGTGGAAAAAGGAAAAGAACAAAGTTCTTTTCAGGTGGCGCGGGTGTTCAAACCCTGGCCCTCCCGCCCTACAGCCAGTGCAGCACCCTAGGGCTTAAGTACCCCACTGGTGCAATTCCTACCTTAGAAGTTGAGCGCAACCACCACCAGGTGCGATCATCAAGGCTCTCTTGGAGTGGGCGAGAAAGGCGGGTGAGAGAGATCTCGGAAGCGGCTGTGGGCTGTCAACCGCAGGCCGTGCTCTGCAAGATGCAAGGGGAAGGGAGTTTCCCAAGGCCGCCAGCGCACCGCGTTTGCGGTTGTGCAGGAGTGGGAGGAAGAGGAAGATGCATGAATGCAGGGCAGGAGGAATAGGAAGATGGAACAATGCAGGGAAGCCGAGGGGGAGGAGGAGGTGGAGGAGGAAGGCTGCGTCCTGGGGAGCCATCTAGGATGAGGGACAGCTGGGGCAAGGTGGTAGTGCTGGAGGGAGGCCAGATCTGAGGATCTCTGCAGTTGGCCGCCTGGCAGGAGAGCCCTGCTTCCCGCTGCTCACAGCCGGGCCACCACTCTTGCTCCCCGAGGCTCTCCCTCCCCTCCCTTTCTGTCAAATCCAGGTTCCCAGCCCTGCCAAGGCTGCTCACTTCCCTGTGCTGATCCCACCAGCAATGGTCTTGGTCGTGAGACATGATTCAAATTAAGAACAATCCAGAATTTTATCTAGAACTATTGTCATAGTCTAATATTAAAAATCAGAATGTTAAAAGTGACCACTTTAGCTAAGTTCCATTTAAATTAATATCAAAGCACTAAAACAGTTTTTATATTAGATGTGCTTTTTCAGAAGTAGGAATAAAATAACATTAAAAACACATCAGAGAGTTTTAATACTAAACTATGGCAGATTTTTATTTTAGTTTATAAGTTGAATTTTTGAATTCTTTCCTTGGCACTATTAATTTTACATTCTATTAATCAGAAATATTCTTCAAAGTTGTAGACATTTTTACTATACTGATTATACATGGTTTGGGAGCTAATTTTTAGCCTAAATCATGATGGATTAGATTTGAGCTGGCCAACCACCTTTGGCTATGTGAGGGGAAAGTAGACGGAGAAATATCACTGGAGATGACCAAGTAAAACGTCAACCTGGTAAGATTTGCTTATACAACCTATCTTTTCCTATGTGCACCAGATTTTCCCAACAGAACAACTTGTGATTTCCTTTCTTGTGATTAACTTGTCTGAGTAGTTATTCACACTTTTGCTTATCTTAATAAATGACACAGAGTATATATCATACATACATTTCCTGAAATTGTTTTATGAAATTAACTCTTGCAAAAGTTTTAAGGAATATTTTTATATGATTATTGTGTCTACTGATGGTTCATGATATATTACTCATATCTTTCCATAACTTTTTTTTCCAAGACAATTTAGTCTGTGTATTTACTTCAACAATGTATGTACTTCATTAAAGATCAACTTCATGAAGATCAACAATTCCAAGTATGCACATATTTATACTTGGACATAGCTCTGGAAATTCCCTAATCGTTTTCACTAATACATTTCCTATTTGATTTCATTATATCATTGCATCTACCATTCCTGTTTTTTTAAGTCAATAGCAACAAAATGTTGAATAAAATCATTTCAATATCATCCCATCATATTTATATATATATGTATATACATATACATCTATATATTTATATAAATTATCATTTCATATCTAAAGTAATTAATTTACATCTAATATTTAAAATAATTTCATAAGTGTAGGATAACATACAACTCTGAATATTTAAAATGAACACTAAGTTGGAACAACACCACTACCCATGAAGTAATATTTGAAATCTAAACAAAGGAGTGTATAGGTACATCTGCATACAAATTTTTTCCAATGGTTACTAATTGAATTATTACTTCAATTCAAAATGAGTGGTGGAACCTTCAACTCACTCCCCTCATGTGAACAAAACTATTGCAAAAAAAATTTGACAAAGTAAAGAAGATACTTATCTAATCCTGAACAGGAGTCTCTGGTCCTGTTTATATCTTTGACTACCAGCAGCCATCATAGAAATTAGGCTACAATCCTCTGTAATAAATACAAAGAAAAAATTAAGGTTTATTCAACATTTATGATATATAAGAAAAGAACCCAAGTGCTTGTATGTTTATGTTTAGATAATATTTACAACAACGTATATATGGATAACAATATATATTCAGACCTAAAATAAAAAATAAACTTGCAAATATTATGTAGTAGATAAAGAAGCCTTAGTTTATAACTACAAAGGAACACTAGAATTTATGAACAAAGTGGTATGCAAGTCTGCAAAATACAAGTGAGCAGAAAAATGGAGAGAAGTGAATAGTGCACATCTAGCTTCATGGGTCAGTAAAACACCCATCTGATTTCCTCAGTATTGGTCTTTAAGAATATGTACTTCTGAGATTAGAATGATAGTAAAATAGCTGGTCTAATGACAGCCTGTGGTTATTGATCTCCATAGGGATATAGAGATGTAGGAATCAACATGAGACGTAATCCAGCATTCCTGCCCCATTCTGGAAGCAAAACCTGAGACACAACCCAGAGATGATCCTCTTTCACCTGGTTGTTCCCATTCCCCCCATGTAGTCTAACCATCCTCAAATTCAAGTAAGATGTTCACATGATCCTCTTGATGCCAGAGAGAGAGCACAAAGCCCTTTAGTTAATTCTTATTGAGAAATAAGAATTAATTCTTAATTAATTCTTAATTCTTAATTAATTCTTTAGTTAATTCTTATTGAGAAATTAAATTTTGGGGAGTTCATTTTGCAGAAATAGGAAGGAGGTAACATGAAAAAGGTAATAAGGAACCCCTTGCCTCTTTGGTGAACACTCTGTCATCCTATTGACACATTCACATACATGCTTGTACTCTTTCTCTTCCTGCTCTCATTCTTCCAGTCTATACTTTCACAATGACAGGCTTAGTCAGAGAAGATCTAACCCTTCTCAAACATGATGAGTGTTACAAAATTTTCTGATAAGTAATTGTGTTCTTTTGCTGGTGTTGTGTAGAGAGAGTGGTGAGAGTCTCCAGTGACATGGCCACCATAACCAATACAAATTCTATGAATTAAGAACAGAAATAGATTGCTTTAGAGTTCTGGAGGCTAAATTACAAAGATCAATGAGTCCAGAAGGGTATTTTCTAAAACATCCCATGTTGTACTGCTAATACTATTGTGTACCATCACCAAAATCATCATCATTACTAGTCTTACTAAGTTATTCATGATTTCTTTTCCATAAGATTCATCCACAATGTGGAAAGTATAAACAATACAGATCACTCATAATTCATTCTTCTTGCAGTGACAGTGGATCCAGAACTTCAGCTGCCCATCTTCAGCTTGTTCCTGTGCACATACCTGATCACCATCCTGGGAAACCTTCTTATCATACTTGTGATCAGCTCTGACTCTCATCTCCACACACCTATGTACATCTTTCTCTCCAATCTATCCTTCAATGACATCTGTATGAGCACAACCAGAGTCCCTGGATAAAAAGCAGTCACTAATCTTTATGTTTAGGTGATACTCTGATCCTTTGTTTGAATATTCATCAGCATCTTTGGGACTGTGCCAACAAAGGAATTGAAAACTGGAAGACTGAAATACCCTGGTGAGATCTTAGAGCTGGAGAGGCAAGCACCAAGTGGAAAATGCACCTACTGATAGAAAATGATGTGTCAGTCATGCTTCCAATTGCTTCTTCTTCTGTTTGAGTGCTGTGTGTGTAGGGGTGGGTGAGAGAGGGTGTGTGTGGTGGGGGCAGTGTGGGAATCCCCATTAAATATGTAAGATAGTAAACAATGCTTAGGACAGTGAATCAGGTCTACACAATTAAGACATCCATTACTGAGTGTCATCTCACAAATCATGACACTACCAGTAAAAACAAACACAAAACAATCTTCAAAGTAAGAATATACAACTTGTTCCAAAGGAACACAGTATAAGAGGAAAGCTGTAAAAATTCTGTAAACTCATCAAACAAATTTTTAAAACACCACTAGTTATACTTTCCCCCCATTTCTCAGACTAAGGCAGTTTAATTAATTATAATGTGCACAAAGTTAAGTTTTTAGAGACATAAATTAATAATCTGCAGAGGGTTATTTGGCAATAATCTAATAATAGCTTTCAAGATAAGTGAACACAGCAGGTACAACTCTTTTATTAACACTGCAGAGAAGGAAGAAGGGGTAAGAACCACTATACACAGATCCGTCATTTTTTAAAATTCAAAATACTTTAGAAGTGTCTCTATTACATTAAGCATCAACTTTACTTTAGAGTTTCAATCTGGAATCAATTTCTATTTCTGAAAAATAGCTGCAAAGTGTACTTTTAAACCCAAACAAGGGTGATATCTGTAAGAATAAAAACAAATCTATCTTCTTCATTCTTGCAGACTTTTAAAAGGCTTTCTGTCTTCCTTCAAACAGCCAGTTCCACACTTCCTCTGATGAAGCTGAAGTGAGGTTACAAAGAGATAACTTTGCTCCAACTTGACAAACCCCATCTTTTACTTTTCTTTACTTTGGGATACCTGTCCACATTCTTGCCAATGGCTCTCTCACTGGCTCATTTGCTCCCTCTTCAATCCTTGCTTTCTCTGGATTCACATTTACTGGAATCGTTTCTGGTGCCCAAAATCAAAAGAAAAGAGGCAACAAACAGGGGGAGAAGAGAGGAGACAAGGAGAGGGCCATCCCTGGAGAGGCCATAGGTTCCCTAAATGCCAGCAGAATATTTCATTCTTTTCTGTTTCTGCCTCTGGTTTCATAACCACATGCGCACCACGTTTTTCTTAAAGTCCAGCTGCTGGGCGATGGCTGCGATCTTCTCCAGGAAGGACTGTGGCTGGATGGCAAAGGAAGCTTCCAGCTAGTGCTTCCTGGATGCTGAGATGGACCTGTGCTTGCGCTTTTTCTGGCCGCCCTTGAAGAGCACTGGCTTCCTAAGTTTCTCCCGGTGAGACTTCTTGGTCTCCTCCAACCATGCCTGCAGCAAGGGTTTGAGCACAGTCATGTCCTTATGTTATAGTGTGAGTGATTCCAACTTGCAGATGGTGCTCTGGGGAAGCAAGCCCACTCTGGGGATTTGAGGTTGGCCAGCGCCAAACTGACATCAGCTGTGTCACCCCAGCTTGATTCTTTGCTACTTGAAGCACTTGGAGAACACCTCCAGGTCCCACAAGTTGGCATCCCCATTGCTCATGCAGCCCAGGTGCATTGACAGCCGGTGAGCAAGGGCCATGCTGAGTGCTGCTTCGTGCATAGGGCTGATGGTTGCCATGTGCGGCCAGTGAGCCAGCATGGACACCATGGCACCATAGGGTCTTGCCATGGCTTCCAGAGTCAGCCCGGGACTCAGGTGCTCCAGCAACTCACCCTAGATCTCCTGGTGCGGCTGGTGGTGATGGTGGTGGTGGTGGTGGGTGCCCGGTCAGCCCTGAGTGGTGCGAGATAGACTCTCATCCAGTGCGCTGACTATATTGCTCTGCAATTGCAAGTAGAAACCACAGATTACACCCAGCAGCGAACTGTGCATGCTCTCTCCAGAAGTCCCAGCCCAGCGCTCCACACTGCCACTGGGCCTACCACATTGCTAGAACATTAAAATAATAAGGGTGAAGAGTCCTGAAAATGGAGCAGCTCAGAGCACAGAAGGAGTTGGAAAGTGAGCTTGCAGACGACACAACACAACACGTGAACAAGCAAGCAACAGCCCAGGTCATAAATATTAATATAAAAGGCAAGACCCGCTGAATACTTAAGAGAGGTGGGGGAATTTGCTATGCAGACAATGAAAAACACATCAAGCAGATAATGGGGCTTTCAAAATGTGCCTTTAAAGAGTGATCATGCATAAATACAGGTGTGGTTGGAAGACAAGCTCTCTGCATAGCCTCCCAGTCCTTTGCCATGCTGCTGCTGCCACCACTGCTAATGGAGCTGCTGCTCGGGCCCACAGCCACCACCACTGCCCCCAGCATTGTTGGAGCTGCTGGGGAGCTGGCGGAGGGCACCTTTTGGCGAGGCACTGTGCAGTGCCAAGTACTTGGGCTCTACATGCAGGCAGTCATCATGAATGCCTGTTTGCTGTTCAGGGACATCATCTTCTTGCCTGCCAGGTTGATCAGCTGCAGTAGCTTCCGGGATCCTCCTGAGAAGTGACACTCCAGAGCGAGAGAAGGCACCCGCAGTGGAAAGTTGTGCTATCCCAAACTGGGCTCCCAGTCGCCAAAAGCGCTTTGCTCCCAGCTGCCTCCGCAGTCAGTCTGAATGGATGCTCATCTCCTGGAGGAGCTGGCTACAGACCTCAGCACCCAAAACTGCCCCAGCTTCCAGTAATACTCCTGTCTACCTGCGCCTGCCCCAGGCGCCCCCCCCCCACCCTCTCGCATGCCTCCCTCTCCTATCGGGAAGCACAGGTCCCTGTGTTGTTTCTCCTGTCCTCCTTTCTTCTTGCTCCTACTGTCTCAGGTCTCTTCTGGTCTCTCAGCACCCACTTCTTGGTCCCCTACAGTATCCACCACCTGCCTAGGCCCCTGAAATACTCCTATGTAGCCTTCCCTTCGTGGCGCTGGTGACTCCTACTTACATTCGCACCCCTGCTCAACCCACCCAAATAGCTAGGTCGGTGCTTCAGTCAACAGGTAATGCTTACCTAAGGGCCAGCGTCCAGCCCCTCTAGCCTCTTCTGCCAGTTTTTCAACTCTCTGGGAAAAGAAACTCCCAAATAAAGTTATAGCCCAAGCCAACCTTGGGTAGGGTTTTCCATGGATTACTCTAAGCACCGCTTACTGGCTGCTTCCCTCACACAGCCTCTAGTCCCGTTTACCAGTAAGTTTCCGGTGTCCCCCTGGACTTTATCCACCTCCCACCCCCTTCAATTCAAGTGACCCAGATCCCTGGCTCCCCACCACTGCTGAAGATGTGGACGCTGTGGCCGACCTTGGTTCTGGCGCTGCTCTGAGCTCCAGCCTTCTGGGGCGCTGAGGTCCCTGCTCCACTTCATGTCCCCTGGGCCCGTTGGGTGCCTAGTGCAGAAAAGACAAGAGTCAGTGGAGCTGCAGGGCTTGCTGTCCCTTAACTTCTCTCAGCTCTCAGTGGATTGAGCAGCCACAGAGCTGATTCGTGCTGCCTTTGAGCATAAGACTCCCCACCTCCCACGCACAAATACCCACACTCTCTTTGCCTTCCCTTTCTGGTCCTCCTCCTCCTCCTTCCTGTGTCCAATACACTGTGAGTTGGGTCTTGGGAGGATCCACTGGCAAACCCCTCCTCTGGATTTTATTCTTCATTAGCTACAATCAAAGGAGTAATTGATAAACAGAGGACCAGAAATTACAGACCACTTGTGCTGCAGAATTAGTACCCCACCCTCCCACCACCAACACTCACGCACACGCACATGCCTCAGAGGCTGGAACAAACATCACTTGTGTTCATTTCCACAACCTCACTACACCTGAAAGATTATTTTTATTTTACACTTTGTACATACTTTTGTCCCAATACAGATCAGTTTTTCTAGAAGATACTGACTCTTAGTTCCACTCGCAAAACAAGGAAGTAGTGGTACCCCTCCGCACACACACACACACTCATACACACACACATGCACCTCTTCTTCACTAGCCCATCTTCTGCCTACTTCCTGTGGTGTTTGGGGCTGCTTTCACCTCCCCCAGAGCACGGAAGACATGGGGTGCAAGCAAAAGTGAAAAGGCCCCAAGACCCCAAAGCGGGAAGCCAAGGGTGTCCAACCAGGAGCATGTCCAACCAGGAGCATGTCCAACCAGGAGCATGTGCAAGCACTGGGGGCCTGGGGAGAGCAAGCAGGTGTGAGAGCAGGCCTCAGGCCTGAGATGCACTGGTGCATGCCAGAGGGAAAACAAACTAGGAAGCAGTGTGTAAAGGGGTGGGGGGAGCCTCTCTGCACCTGGAAGCCCCATGGCCATAGAAGCAAGGAGGGGGCCGCCTGTTCACCCCTAACCTCCTCCAGGAGGGATGGCAGGGTCAAGTTGGGAACACTCTTCTGGAGTCACCAGAGCACTGTATTGGCAGCTAGCTCTGGACTTTGTCCTTTGGGCAGAAATCCCTTCCGCTTTCCTTCCCCACTCTCAGGCTTGCCTTTCTCTTCCCGTGGGTGAGGGAAAATAATAAATAGTAGACAAAGAGGTTCTTATGATCAACGTTCCAGACTGTAAGCCTGGAGAAGCCTGGGCATGAGACTTGGAGAGGTGAGAGTTGACATGCATGAACTTGGTTCCTGCCAGATGGTTCAAGTAAGTGCTTAAGTGTTTAATTTTTACCTCAAGAACAGCCAGGGCAATGTTCAAGTAAATAACAAAAATAACATTGTTTACCTCTCACTGTCTCAAGCTTCCTGATATAAAATAAATCAAAATTAAAAGCTTGAGTATCATTTAATGACAGTGTGAATAGTGCTTTGAAAGAAGTAGAACAACATCTCTAAACAAATTATGACTGGACTAGGAAGAAATTATTAAATTGAAATTTCATTTAGACTCAGGAGACACTGCGCTTTACTCTGTAATCTGTTATTCCTCATCTGATTTATATGCTTAATTCATCTTGACAAATTTATTAGTTCTCTGATCATGAAAAAAATTGAACAGCACTATGGGCTAATATATTGTGTGCACTATAAATTTATGTCATTGTGGAAAGGCTGACATCTATAGAAATCTTTTGTTATTGTCAGTATAGGGGAGAGAATTTTCATGCAAGCGTTGGAGGGGTTCAGTCCAAACTGCACAGCCCATGTATCTCACTAGTCCATTAACATATCATCATGCTAATTAGAACACTTCATCTGTGATATAATTTCAAACTTCCAATTAGGTTCTAATTTACAGAGGTTGTCTTAATCTTCAAAAGTCTTTAGATGGTCTCATTAGTATAAACTGTTGAGCATCTCAAAGTCTAATAAAATTCCATAAGAACATTTTAGTGTGTTTTCTATCAATAAGAGCTGAAGTGAAAGTGAAATAAATGGAAAGAAAATAACAGGATGACAAATGTTTTCACCTACCCAGTATCCCCAGATTATTATAGCAAGTGAATCACAGAAGAAACTTTTAGATATTGCAAGTCTTAAATGGTGTGTTTATGTACTTACATACAAGTACTAGAATATCGAGGAGAAAACCCACGGGGAAACATTCTTCTCTCCCATTAGGTGTGACCTGGTAGACAGAAGAACAAAACACTACTTGGAGTTAGATGTAAAGAAAAAAAACAAGCATGAGGATTTTTCAAAGCATTAATTGTGAAAACAGTTTGCTGAAATTCAATTGCAGTATCAAATATGTGGGGTGTTTTGGACTTCTTGTCCTCTCCTCCTTCATTGAGCTTAATCACTTGCAATAGTTGTATTAATGTGTGTTGTCACCTGGGAGTATTGAGAAATGCATATCATTAATACGATTTAATTTTGATTTTGATGGAAACTGACCACTGATCTACAAAATGTTAAATATTTGTCAGCACATCATATGGTAAATAAACTAGTATAAAAAATTCATGAAATAGAGAGGACACTATTGAAATAAGTGGACAAACTTTGATTTGGAATTTATTGAGTAGATGTGTTCTTTACGGGAGAAAACTCCCATGAGAATATTTTCCTGATGGTTAAAATCCAAAGTCCCTTAATTAACCTGAAAATAGCTGTTTTTTTCCTCTGAGCTATTTTCTCAGTGATAGCTCCTACTCCAGATGGACAAATTCTAATTATCAACTTGAGGCAAATTGATATGTGGTTGAAGACTGTCTCACAAGTTTATTTACCTGTATTTCCTTCCCCTTAGAAAACACACACTTTTTAAAAAACTTGAGTCAAAGTTAGACTTCTTCTCCCCCTCAAAGTGACAAATGAATGTCAGTGACTGTGTTGCATTAGAGAGAAAATGGAATTCTTCCTTTATCACCAAGACTTGTACTCTTCTTGCAATCTCTCCTTTCAGGAGTGTCCAGAATACCAACTTCCTTATGATAATATAAATAAAAACCCATTTCAGTTTTGCCCACAGGTATTGCTGAAAATTACTTCAGCAAGTGTGGAATATGGAAGATGCTCTTGGGGGGAAGAAGAGGGCCAGCTTTCTTCCATCACTCCCACCTCCCCAGCTAGCAGGGGCCATCTAAATATCTGGAAGTTGGCAGTAAACCCAAGGTGAGGTGGGGGACCAAATGGCCCCACCATCACAGGAGACTGCTTACTATGATTTCAATATGTCCTGGTCTGCCTGAGCCCAGATCCTCACCCTGCCTTTGCAAACTTACAAACCTACCTGAGGAAACAGAAAATGGAGAGGTGGTTTTTAAAAAGTGAAGGATGAGAAATTATCATCTGTGTGATTACATGAAGACTGTCTTTCTTCTTCCTAAGCCATTTTGTTTGACAATAGCTTCTGTCTCATCTGCCTGCAGATGCACACAGATGTGAACCTTCTCCCTCCCAGGGACTGAGGAGGAATCTACCAAGCTTTTCTGGCAGCCTGGGCCCCACAGCAGATACCACCCACCTTGAAATCAATCCAAGCCCAAGCTATCCCATGTGGAGAAATTACTGTGTCCTCCTTAGCTCTGGGACCTAATTGACTATTACAATTATAACCAGTCCATTCATATTGTACCATACCTAATGTGTTTTATTAAAATTTAATCTATTAAGGGCAGTGTGATTTCTTTGTATTTCAAACAGAATTGAATTGGACTACAAGAAAGATTTCTCAAAGGTCAGATCTGGCCCTATTCCTGCACCAATTTGCTCTTGATTTAGACAGGGATTAGGGGAGAAGAGAGGGAGAGGATGGATTCCCTTATCCCATTTTCTGTGTTGTAGGAAATTAAAGGAGATCAGTTCATCTGTTTCAGATTCTGAGTAGAAGATGAATGCTTAGAGCACTCACCTAGAACTCTGTGGCTGGAGGTGGTAGGATGAGAATTAAACTCCTCCAAGGACTTTGTCCTTGGGATGAAAAAAATGAGAAGAGGAAAGGAATGATCCCTGAAACCAGACTTCTGGGGACACCAGGACCTGGCTGAGAACTGGGGAAGGAGCATGCTACTGGCCTGATGGGTTGAGATAGGGGTCTGTGATTTTGCTGAAGTATCTTTTCTCTTCTGAGTAGATGCACTACTCTCCATCACTCTTGCTCTCCACTGGCTCTCTGTGAGCCCCAAGTCCCCCTCATTTAGAATTTGAAGGAGCCCCTCTTTCACCCAAAGATGCTAGACATCCATACCAGCCTCTCCTCTATGCTTTCCCAGCTAACCCTCACTTCCAACCTTCCAATGAAAGAACTCAGAAGAGTGTCTCCAGAGATCTCCACAACCAGCATTTCCCAGGTCCTTCTTGATGGAAATTGGAGTTCACAGATTCCCTCTTTCCCATGGAGGCCTGGCATGGACAAAATGTAGTGGCTACCAGCACTGCAGAGAGCATGTGCTGGGGGATGGGGGAGACTCGGACTGGGCTCGGTTTGAAGTTGGCCAAACAGGCCCCATAGGACCCTGTCTAGGTTATCCTGGATAAAGGATAGCCTCCTGGTAGGGGACATGATATGGAGGGAGGCAGGGTATGAAGGAAAACATGGGTTCCCTCTGTTCTAGGTGGAGGAGAAGATCAGGGCTCAGGTTCAAAAAAAACAGACTGTGAGCTGGGGAACACAGAAGCTGGCAACCCCAGGACAGCTGAGGCTCTTAGGTGCCATCATAGTTCAGCCTAGTGGGTTTGCTGAGGCTAAGTGGAGCCCAGATCTCACAGGTGAAGAAAGCCAGTTAGACCCATTAAGGACAACAAGCATTTGGAGCAAACATGACAGGCACCAAGAAACTAAATTTGCCCAGGGGAAAGGAGTCATGTTCTCTGTTCTCAAATCTAAACTCTCCAGGGAGCAGGGATGAGAATCCACACATTTATGCAGACAGAAGCTCTGCTGTGAACACACACATACACACTTGCCAACACTCATACACACTCATTTGAATGCACTCATTTGCTTTTCTCTTCCTCTTCCCGTGCCCACTTGGGGGAAGGAGACAGACCTCATCCTTCTGTCCACCTGCAGGCTCACCTGTGTTTACTTGCCCAGAGAAAACTTCTTTTCTTGTTGCACTGAATTTCCTTGGTCTGTATATTTACCTCTTCTTAAAGTTAAGCCCAGTCATGAAATCAAACGTAAAAGCATTGGAATAATCAGTGAAGACATCTGCAATCAATGGCTCCTTGAGCTTCCTGGACCTTAAATAAATGCAACAAATCAAAACTTAATTATTTGAAATAAATCCAGAAATCCCTCTGCAGAATTTGTCCAGTCATTTTTAGCAGCTTTTGTGTTCGGGTGCAGTGTTTGTGAAGTCTATACTTTTGGCCATGCTCTGGCTTCCTTAAGACTCAGGAAGCTTTCCTGATGCTTGCTGCCCTTCACCTTGGCTTGGGAATTTTGTCCTGGACTTTTACCTCCTGCCACTCATCATGGCAAGTAACATTTCTCTTCACTCAAGAATTCTCACAAAGTGGTGTGTGTACTTAAACTTTTAGAAATCGCATCCACTCTCTCTTCATTGTCTTGCAGTTCACTAGGGCTCTATTTGCATCTGTGCAAGTTGCTTAATATTCCATCTGAAACCAGGCCTCCTAGTAAACACAAGCACGGATGGTTTGAAGGAAGGGAAGAATGCCGTTTTGCTGGTGATGGAAAATTTGATTAAGTGATGACTTTTCTCTTCTTTGCAGAGAAGGTTTTCTTCTTTTATTCTTTTTCTCCCCCTTTTGACGTCATTGTCTTCCTAATAACTAGGTATTAAGTTCTTGTTCTGACTAAATTACTTTTCTAGGAGAAAATACTAATAGGTTAATTGCAAGGATTATAAATACTTCTTAGCTATGTAAGTAAGAATTGAGTGCATAAAACATGCTAAATTCCTTGTGGACATTCTCTCTCTCTGTCTCTTTCTATCTCTCTTTCAACTGCAGCAAAAGGACATTACAATTACAATGACAACAAAGTCACCTTTAAACTTTTATTCTTTTTGAAATATTACATATGGTCCAAAATTTGCCTGTAAATCTCATATATGCAAAAGTGTGTGAACCAAATACAGAAATTATAATATTTGTACCCCAAAATGTGTTAATGTGTCCCTCTGCCTTTCTGTCCATGATATGCATATACAGATCCCCCAAAATGTATTTAGATCACATATGCTTTGGTGGATGCTGTAGCTTTGTACCTTTACTAGTATTTCATGATAAGCATATGAGACAACAATTCACCCTAGAACATGGGAAGAATTCTGTACTTTGAAAACAGTAAGAACCTTCTTTCTCAACGAACAAATAGTGCATACTTTGTGATGTATGTGCCTACTGCACCCCTTCATTGGCATTCAAGACCGAAGTTGGCATTATCAGTATTACGCTCATCTCATGTATTTCTAGCTTCATATTTCATTGACTCTCCTGGCTACCACTTAATACTTAGGCTAGAATTTACAAGCAATCATTTCATAGTGACTCTGCCAGATGCCTTGATCTTTTTGCCCTTAACTTCCACATCAAGCTACCCATTTTCTTCACTTCTGTCCATCAACTGCTGATTTCACCAGAAAGAGTAAAGAACATGAGCTAATTTCTCTTTAAATTGTACCTTACTATATATTTATGCCATTCTTCTGTAATAAATACAATAGCTTCACTTTCAACGCCCTGCACATTCTCCTGGTATGGTTTCCATAGAGCAGTCTGTGAAACTAAGAATTATATCTCCCAGTCTACAGCTCAGATGCTGGCTGTGACCAAAAGACAGAAGTGTCGGTTATTGATGCTGAGCTGGTGTGAGTCTAAGAGGAGTGGCATTTCTCTAGGCCCACAGTTGTGTATGCTGAGATGGTATACTCCTGAAGTCTGTGATTTTCCTGGTGTCTTCCTTTCTCCACTCCTTCCTGATTGCATAGAGCTCACAGCTTTCTTGGCAAGCTAATACTGCAGTGTGGTTCTGGGAGTCATTCCCAGAAGTTCAACTTTTCCAAAGATTTAAATCATCCACCTGTATTCAGTCTCTTTCCTTTAATATCTCCTCCAATGTCTCTCTTCTTTCAACATCATATTTTGGAAATGACAGTTGCACATACTGTTTTCATTTTCTTATCACCCATCATTTCTTAACTTCTGCCAAGATTATTTCAGTCCTTAAATTTCTGCTAATGGTGCTCCTTCTTTGGAGACCAATGACCTTCTCGTTTACAAATTTTGTGGTACTTTTTTCAAAGGTACAGGCCTTCAACTTGGAATTTTGTATTTGCTCTACCAGTTCTCAACTCCATTTCTCATGTTGTCTGAAAGTTCTGAATAATTTCATATTCTTTCCCCAGGCTATTGAATGGATTAAGGAACCTTTTGAACCCAAAGGGTTTAGCATATTTTCTTATGTGTAATAAGCCCTTTTTAAACATTAGCTAATAATACAACAATATCAACAAAAACCTCTGCAGACTGTGAGAACTGGAAATTCTCTCATTCTACAAATCAATTAGCATATCTCAGCGTAGGTAGATAGATAGACAGATAGATACACATCTATATCCACCTTTGAATCAGATAGATAGATGATATATCTATATCTATTTATTTAGCAAAGATAGATAGATGGTATGATGTGTTTAGCTCATTAGAGTGTTATGTTAGTGTATGCTACTGTTTTAAAATACCTGAGATTGGGTAACATATAAAGAGCAGAAAGTTATTTCCCACAGTTCTAGGGCTGGAAGTACATGATCAAGGTGCACATGATGGCCTACTCTATTTCTTTTAGGATGGAGCCTTGTTGCTGCATCCCTGTCCTCGCATGGCAGGAGAGCAGAAGTGAACCCACTTTCTCCAGCTCTTCTATAAGGACTTAAATCACATCATGAGGGCTCTGTCTTCATTACTTAATCAACTCAATCATCTTAAGCTCTTCACCTCTTAATATTGCTACATTAGTTATTAAATTTCAATGCATGGACTTTTGGGGGTAGAAACCATCATTCAAACCATAGCAAGTACTACTGGCTAGTGGGTAGGAAACTGGGAAGAATATTCATTGACATACTATAGGCTTTAAAAGAGTTCATTGTGTCTTGTGATCACTACTTATAGTAGTACTGAGATAAAAGAGAAAGATGTTTATAATAGTTAAAATTGAGACAGTCTAAATGTCTAAAAATATATAAGTAGGTGAATAAACTGTAGCACAACCATACTATTACAAAGCTACCATAATTACCTTTTCAGAGGAAATTTAATGACATGGGAAATTCTTTAAGGTGAGACAAATGTGATACAAAACAATGATTCTTTTTGTTCAAAGTAAGTACAAAGATGGAAAATAGCAAAAAAAATTTTCAATTAGCATGTTGCATTGTGGTTTGAATTTTCCAAATTGTTGACAATGAGTATTTACTCTTCTTAGTATCAGACTTATAAACAGGTTGAGATACAGAGCTTCCAGGCTGCACACTTTCCATGTAAGATTCTTTGCACCTCTCATTTACAGTGTTAAACTAAGTGATCCATCAGCTGAACTCACCATCACTAGATGCCCCAAATATATAGATTACAGATTATATTTAATTGACATCAGATAGTACTTTCCATCTAAATTTTATAGTACATCTCTGAAGTATGGAAAGCTCATAGACATATATAAAGGAGCCAGTCTTGACTATCACACACTTAGCTGAGCATCCCACAAATGACCCTTTATAGATGGGCTAAGTCATTTTCAACTGCAATTCATATGGCCCCTCTTTGCCTCGTGCTGGACCAAGATGTTTCCAAAGAGTAAGAAATATGATAAGAAATGGAATACTATCAGACTCCTTTTTTCACCCTTTATAATTTTTAATTTTTATAGTGTTGAGGCTTGAACCCAGAGTCTACACCTTGAGACACTCCACCAGGCTTTTTGTTGTGATGGGCTTTTTCAAGGTAGGTTCTCACAAACTATTTGCCTTGGCTGGCTTTAAACCAAGATTCTCCTAATTCCTGCCTCCTCAGTAGCTAGGATTGCAGGCATGAGCAACCAGCACCTGGCTCCCTTTATAATTTTTTATTGCAGAAATGATGCACATTTGGTCAAAGGTAGTCTTAAAAAGTTAAAACAGCATCTCTCTTCTCATAAGCAAGATTATTCTACCTTGGACTCCCTAGATAATATATACTTGGAGAATGTCTGCACACTCCAATTTTTAATTTACAAACCAATAACCAACAAAGATCGGATTTATGCTCAAGATGGTACAGTATTTTTAATCTTTGACCACCCCATTAGTTGCAGACACATAAAAAAGTAAAATAAAATATGAGAAAAAAGATCCCATAGCAGCATAAGAAAGGACGATCACTGGTTCCACCGTACCTTACATACCAGAGACAAGGAGATAACATAGACAGTATTTTCACTTTTAAGCAAAACACTCAAGATTTGATGTCCATGAGTATCTGGGAAAACAGTTTCTGGATGGGTGATTAGAAACAAGGATTCAGTTGCACACATATCACATCACTTCTCAAGACAAAGATTCAAGTCTAAATTAATGTCAATATGTGAACTTATACTTCTGTCAATCAAAGAACATATGGAAAGGGGACCATACACAGAAGGTTGGTTGGTTTTAATGTAAGGCAAGAGTTATATGAACCATATATTTCTCTTTAACATCTCATAGTGTCCTTTACTTAATAATTAACTACTAGTTACTAATTTAAATTCAAATATTTCTTCAATTGAAACTCATATGGAGAACCCTAAAAAACTAAAAGGTCTCCTTACTCTTCTTATAACCAAATGGTCACATAGACTCTTTAGGGGAAAATGCAGTAAAATTAATTTCATTATGAAATTAATTTGTAACTGAATTTGTTGAATCAACACAAATTATTTTCTCAGATTATCAACCTAATTTTCCAAATTAGGTTTTCTCTATGATTTCCCTGACGACTATGCTTTATATTGATTCTTGGGTAAAGATAATATTCAATGTTAGACCAAATAGGCTAAATTGAGGTAAAGTATAAAATTAGATGATCATAGTTGAAGTTTCATTTCATTGTCAATGCAATTGGCACACAAATGAACCAATTTTCTTCATTCACATTCATCGTTTAGTTTTTTTTTTTACATTTTTAAGTTTATGAATTTGTTTTTTTTTTCTTTTATTATTCATATGTGCATACAAGACTTGGGTCATTTCTCCCCCTTGCCCCCACCCCTTCCCTTACCACCCACTCCACCCACCCCCTTCCTCTCCCCCCCACCCCCTCAATACCCAGCAGAAACTATTTTGCCCTTATTTCTAATTTTGTTGTAGAGAGAGTATAAGCATTAATAGGAAGGAAGAAGGGTTTTTGCTGGTTGAGATAAGGATAGCTATACAGGGAGTTGACTCACATTAGTTTCCTGTGCGTGTGAGTTACCTTCTAGGTTAATTCTTTTTGAACTAACCTTTTCTCTAGTTCCTGGTCCCCTTTTCCTATTGGCCTCAGTTGCTTTTAAGGTATCTGCTTTAGTTTATGGAGGGTCTATATGCACTAGACTCTATGCTACAGTAGCTGATTGATAGTAAGTATATGACTGTGACATTGTCAAGATAGATTGCTAGGCTTGGGGTGAAGGAGAAAAGTTCCTAAGGAATCACCCATTGCTACCTTCGGTGTCTACAGTAAGGAGGGGGCTTGATGTCTCACAACTTGCTGCATACTTGCTAAGTCTTACAATATTCAGGCCTAAAGAGAAAAATCATAGTGAGGGAGTTTTAAGAGATTGGTGAATTTGGATGGGACACTTAAACATAAAGGTTAGTGACCGTTTTCATCCAGGGACTTCAGAAGACAAGAAGCTTGCTGGGAGATCCCATAGGAGTAGTTTGTGAAATAATGTGGCTATTTTTAACAGTCTATAATTGTATAAAATATCCTGTTGAGTAGCCCATTGCTTCTGTGAAAGCAACTAAAACAAAAAAATGCATATTTAGAAAGTGAAAATTCATAAGACATTGGGAAACTGTGGAAGCAATGAACTTTGGAAGAACTAAAATTTTAGGTAATAAGGAGCCTTTCTTAGTTGAAGATTAAAAGCTCTTGTTCCTCCCCTTGGGGGGCATTTGTTGATTCAGGGACTGAGCTGCAAACCACACATGGTGCAGGTAAAGGCGCTTCACTGGGAAAGAGAAGTCAGAGGAACTTCCATGGCTGCCTGTGCTAGCATGACATATTGAAACTCAAGAACACCAAATCTATGGTGTGTTTTCTACATAACATATTTTCTGGTTGCTGGGACAGTCAGGAAGGCAGAGTAGCTGGGCCATGAAAGAAGAATGAAATTCTCTACTATCATCTAAACCTCAGGGACCAAAGGAAGGCCAAAGAGCTGAGTTAAACTTCCCTGAAAGGTAGGGCTGTGAGTGCTAAGGAGAGTGAAACCTGCCTGGATCTCAACCAAAACCCTGGCAATGGGACCATCTTTGAGATATGGGGTCACTAGCAAATATTGCATGGAGCTTTACCTACATAATCAATCTGATTAGGAAATGTACTTACTATAAAATCCATAGACCTATGTGAGAAGCAGTGATTTATTGATGATGACTTAGAATGATGGATAGAGAAGAGGTCTGTATCTTCTTATCTATTATGTGTGTGTGGTAAATATTGTTTCTTCACGGTATGCAGACACCACCTTTTACTGTTCGTGTCCAGGAGCCATCTCTTCATGCTCTTTATTGTTAAATATACCGTTCTGGACTGGTTTACATTTCTCACTGCAAGGAAAATGTAGCTCCTTGGAACCTGATAATGTTGAAACAGCGTACATGTTCCTCCTAGTGCAGTTTATTTAATGCAATGTTTGTTTAATGTAGATTGCATCATTGTTCACGATGCCACATCATCCATCCTGCTGCCATGAATACTGGCTTCCATTGACCCGTCAATGTTATTATGCTTTGTTGATGATGACATAAAAAGCAACTTTTACCCACAATATGTAGAAAAATGTGAGTTACAATTTTTTCTGGTAATATTAAATTTGCTGCTTATAATTTTGTAGAATAGGCATAGAACAACATATTCTGTCTCCATTTTCTCTTGAACATTTTAGGATAAGTGCCTTTTTGGATTGTGATCTTTTTCAACATTGCTCATACCTCTGCCCTCCATACCCTACCACTGGCAGGGAGGATACGTGAGGCCCATATCAGAAGGAAAAAGAATGGTCTCACCTCACTCAAGTATACATATTCCTCTTTCATCACAGATAAAAGCAGTCCAGGAGATCACGACATCACCATATCTGTCTGTCTAGGAACAGAAGCAAGAGAAGATTCCATTGCCATGCTGGAGCCAGGTCTCAAAAACTCTCAGAGGACAAATGCATGGCCACCTAAGATAGCTGGCATGTGGTATCTTAGATGCGAAGAGGATGGGGCAACCATCAATGGCATCAGAGCTGGAAGCAAATAGGAAAAGATTGGTCCTCCATTTCTTCCTGCCCCAGTTCCTTTGAGTGCAGTGGACTTGAGGTAACATTGGTCAAAAGGCAGATCAGCAAAAGTCAATGAACAGGTGCAGACACTTGGCTCAAGTACAAAGGTTGGCAGTGGGCCACTGATGGTCCATAACACTGAACTCCTGTTATGTCTAATACAACGAAAGTAACCCAAAATCAGAGTGACAGCAGAATTCTGAGGATCTAATCTTGTTTTATTCTGTGAAAGAAATTCTACAGTGGTCAGCAGTAGTGATCCAATTGTCAGGCTGCCCTCCTAGAACAAGTGTCTGGCCAAGAACCAATGATGACCCTTTAGGCTCAAATCATGGAGCTCTCTGGGGTATCTGGCTGAACCTGTGTATAAGAGTAGAGGGTCTAAAAACAAGCTGAGAACAGAAACAGGGCCAAGGGTCCACAGAGTCTCAGTGTAGACATGGTAGCACTGCCCAAACAGTCCTGCTGGCAATAGAAGAGGAACTGGAAAACCGAAGGTAGTGCTTCTAGCAACTAGAACCCATCCCAGACCAGGTTTGGGCTCAGCAAGACCTGCCTGGATTGCAGTAATATTTCTGGCAAACTTAAAGGACAAGTTAGAAAATTTTAAGGAAGATAATTCAAAGCACAAGGTTCCACAAAAGTTGGTAGAGTGTCCAATTTGTCCTGGTTTAAGAACATGCTGCCTAGATGAAGCATGCTAGAAGGGGAGAGTTTTTAAACAATGTATGGCATTTATGGAAAACTTAGCAGCCATGCCAGGGAATAAGACCAAATGACAAAGGAGAGGGTTAGGAATAATATGATGAAATGTACCCTATAAGTGGTCCAGATATTTAAGTGTTCTGACATTATGATTAATATCGCTTTAAAAACTAGATGATAGTCTAATCCCTAAAACTACAAATGGAAATTCTAGAAGTGAATGAAGTCATAATTGCTTTTAAGAACTCGGAGTCAGGAACAACATCACCCAATGTAACTCTAGCACTTGGGAGGCTGAGGCAAGAGGATAAAGGGTTTGAGGCCATCATGGACTGTATTGTGAGATCCTGTATCAAAACTCTCCCACTTTTTATGTGTGTTTGTTATCACATTAGATACAGAAGAAGATAGGATTGTTGAAATATGAATCTGAACTTGTCATGGAGTAAAGAGGATGAAGACACAAAAAGAACCATGGCTTCAAAAAAGCCTGAAAAACACCCAGAAGGATGAAACATAGAACACAGATTTTAGGTAATCATAGCAACACTTCTGAAAGTAAAGAGAAAGTTTTAACCTACCAGAGGAAAAACATGTAAACTTCAAAGGAACAACAAGACCTTAAGCAGACTTTCCAAAACAATGTGGAATAAGATTGTTAAAATGCTGTAAGATATCTGCCAATCTATAACTCAATAACTAAGAAAAAATATGCTTTAAAATGAAGATATAATACTTTTCAGACAAATGCTGAAAGAATGGTGAAAGAATTTTTTACCAATCAAACTATATCCAAAGAAATTCTAAAGTGAGTCATTCAAGAACAAGGAAAATGACGAGACAGATATTGAAATTCATGGAAAAAAAAAGAGGTATAGAAGATTACCATGGGATAGATATAAAAATATACAGATTTAAATACGACAAATAGTATGGAAAGATGTGAGGAGTTAATTAGTGTTAAGGTGTTTTGAGATCCTTGTGTTATAGAAGCAATGACCAAATACTAATGTATAGCAAAGTCTAGGCTATACACGTATTTTGTCATCCTGTTTGTTGTTTGAGACAGGGTTTTGCTATGCATTCCAGGCTGGCCTCAAAATCACAATCCTCCTAGGCTACCCACCTCAGTGCTGAAGTTACAAGTGTGTGTTACCACACCCAGCTTAATCTTGAGGTAACTACTAAAATAATAAAAGCAAAGGGGGTAAATGAAATTTTTGAAAGGCCTGACTAATGTAAAAGAAGACCTGAAAGTAAATAAAGGGGGCAGTGACCAGAGGCAAAAACAGTAATATGAATTATTGAAACAATATATTCCAGTAATTACACTAAATGTGAATGGACTAAATATTCCAATTAAATAATCACCCTGTAGTCAAGGTGATGACAAACTTTTTATGTCAGTTGGTCAGTTTTTAGCCTTACAGGCCAACCATGTATGTCTCTGCTGCCTATTCTTTAAAGGGTTTATAACCCACTGAAGATATTAAAAACATTCCTAGCTTGAAGATTGTACAAATCAGATAAACCAGATTTGGCTCAAGAGTCACAGTTTGCCAATCTCTGCTCTACACAATGATGAGGATGGCAGTCAGTGACAATGCCTATTCTGTAACAGACATACTTATAAAACATCATATGTATATTCATCTGAGCCTCAAGTCAACAATATGAAGTGAATACAGCTCTGAAATCCATCTGACTGAAGGGGAACCAGAGGCACAGAGAAGTAGTTTGTTCAAATCTTACCATAAGAAACAAAGATGAACAGTTTAGCCCCAGTCACCAATACTGAGCAATCTAGCTAATGTGTAGCTCACAGGAAATCTGCAGCAATATATATGTGTAGAAGAATCTCCCACCTAAAGTCTAGAAAATAGGTTTAGTCAGCAACTCAAAATATGACAAGGTCCAGCTTCTAGTCAGAACCATTGGCTCTATTCATTCCTATTGCAAAAACCAGGGTTACTGGTTTATGCCATATCTCACTATAGCTTGGAAGCCATTTTCCTTTATCAAGTCTCAATTTCTTCAGTCTTCATGAAAGGACATTTCTAGGAAATCTGTTGTCAAGTATGAGTTGGTTTTAAAGACTACTCAGTCAACTGCCAATATCACTTCTACAATCTTACAGATATGCATGGAGCAATTGTAGCCTGTCCAACCTATTCGCCTGTCAGACCAATTGCAACAAGAAGGTTGCAACAACCTGAAAATAACTTTCAAGTTCACGAAAAGCAGCCTAAATTTTTCTAGTAATATTTTTGTATGCTTTAATGAAAATATGATTTTTTTTCTTGCTCAAATAATGGGGCAAACATCCTTTTTAGATAGTGTGTGCATTGTTTATATGTCTGTCAAAAATATTAAACAAATGATCATTTTCAAAAATTTAAGTGTATTTTTTGTAAATTTTATATTTATAAAATATTTTGTAAATATTTTACAGAGGAAAAATGGAAGCAATTGAGATATATGGTTTATGAATAATTATGGGTGTAACCACTAATTTTACCCTTCCTTCAGAAAAAAAGCCAATGATGGAAAAACTTTTAAAAATAATGATATAATGAGGTGAGAAATTTTATTTGAGGCTCAAATGTCAGGTAAGCATTTTATGAATCATTATTTGGATATCGAAATATGTTGTCCTAGATTTATAATTTACACAAAAATGATGTAAAAGTGTCATCATAGAAATTCTAGAATAAGGTTATTTACAGGGTTAATTTTACCAATGAAATTAAAATATATCTGACAATACCTTTAGGTTCTTAATTATTTCCCCTGAAAATTATTTTATTTCCTTAATGGTCAGTAGTGTTGTATTTTAAAGAGAAATAATTCTGAAAAAGTGCAAACATCAGAATAATATACAAAATACTTTTTCCATTAAATTTCATTTCATTTTGCGCAACAGTGTTGTGATCCCATTAAGTCACTAACGTTTAAACTCAGCGAAACTAAGAAAAATAGTTTGATTGCAGTTGGGGCTAGATATTTAACTACAACTTTATCACTTGCTTCTCTTTATGGGTGGGATATTAGAAAAAACCTCAGATGTAGATTCATTTTAACATTTCCTGATTTCATTTTCCTTCCTCTGGCAACTTGAGATTCTTGCCAAATAACTATCCCTGTCATTTGGCCTGGGTTTTCTGGCAACACAAAAAGAGACAGGAAAGCATTGGAGATGTTCTTTCCTTCTGAGACCAAACATGTTGGGGTTATAGCAGTTGACAGATTTTGATTATTCTGTACTAAGAAGAGCCCTGCAAGTTGTGTCACAGGTGGTACATTTGTTCACTGAAAATTTCCCTGTAAAGACATTTTCAGGCCAGGTGTCACTGGCTCACACCTGTAATCCTAGCTTCTCAGGAGGCAGAGATCAGGAGGATTGTGGTTCCAAGCCATGCTGGGCAAGTAGTTAATGAGACCCTATCTTGAAAAAAACTCATCACCAAAAAGGGCTGGTGTAGTTCCTCAAATCTAGGCCCTGAGTTCAAGCCACTTTATCACCAAAAAATAAATAAATAAAATAAGACATTTTCAGTAGAAAAGCATCTTGAATGTCTTTTCTTTTTCTTGACACTGGGGATTTGAACTCAGGATCTTGTGCTTGTCTCTACCATTTAATCCATGCCTCCAGACCTTTTTGCTTTAGGTTACTTTTCCGATAATCTTGTGCATATTGTCCAGGTTGGCCTCAAACTACAATCCTCCTGATCTCCCCTTCCTGAGTACCAGGACTCCCTGGATTCTCTGCCTTTTTTCATTAGTGTTCCTGATTACTCCACTCCCTCTTTCTTCCAGGCTCCTTCTTTCAGCCTTTTCAAAACCATCTCTCTGGAAAATGCTCTGACACAGTCATTCAAGCAAAGTGCAATTAACTGATGTATCAAGCAGTTATTAAAAATAACCTTTTGTGGGCTAGCAGAGTGGCTCAGGTGGTAAGAGCATCTACCTAGCAAATGTAAGGCCCTAAGTTCAAATGCCAGTGCTGGGGGAAGGAAGGGGGGTGGGGAAGATCCTTGGCCCTAAAGAAAATGACTAAAGTAAAAATAACCATTTGTGATGGTTACTTTTATGTATCAACTTGACTGAATTAAGAGATACCCATGTAGTTAGTGCTATAGTTTGAATTTAGAATGCAAGTGCCTATGTGTTGAAGTTTTAGTTCTTAGGTGATGGCAATATTAGGGGGTAATGGAACTTTTAAGAGGACGGGACTAGTGGGAGTTCATACATCACTGAAGGTATGTCCCTAAAGAGAGTATTGGGGATCCAGACCTTCCTATATCTCATTTGTTTTCTGGCCATAATAAGGTGAACATCTTGCTTTACCATGTACTCTCTGCCATGATGTTTTGCCTTGCCACAAACCCAAAGCAATGCGGCCAACCAGTCATGAAATGAAACCTCTAGTACTGTGAGCCAAAAAAGAACCTTTACTTTTTTAAGCTGATTTATCTCAGGCATTTGTTACAGTGATAGAAAGCAGATTGGGTTGGTAAAACATTATTTCTGTGTTTATCTGTGAAAGTGTTGCTGCACAAGGTTAGAATGTGAATGGGGGGGGTCTGAGTTTACTCTCACCAACATGGGCAGTGCACCATTCAATCCAATCATGGCCTGATAGCACAAAGAAGATGGAGGAGGGATGAATTCCCTGTCTGTGGATGAACTGGAACATCCATTTACTCCTGCTTCTGACATTGTAGCTCCTGGTTCTCAGGTCTTAAAACTCCAACATATATGTGTGTGTGTGTGTGTGTATACATATATGTACATGTTTGTATACACATATATATGTATATATATATACCATATGTGTGTGTAAACATATATATACACCTATATATATATATATATATATATATATATATATATATATATATGTATATATATAACCTTTTATTTATTATGAAGCAGTCTTGCAATCTTTTCCCCCCTTTTTTGGTGCTAGGGATTGAACCCTGGCTTTGCTCATATTTAGTAGATGTTCTACATTCAGCTACACTCTCAGCCCCATGAAGCAAGCTTTGATCACTGTCACTATGTAATGCTATCCCTTACCCTTTTTCTTCTCAGTCCCTTTCCCTTCATAATGATTCTTAAGTTAATGCCCCTTCTGTGTAATATTAATGTAGGAACATCAGATTTCTTTTCATTAACTCCTTCATCTTTTACTTTTTAAACATTTGCTTCAACTTTTTCTGTTTTCTACCCCCACTTTATATTAACTTTGTTTCTATTCTGTCAAAGGTATTCTTTGAAATTTTACTGAACAACTTGAAAATTTTTAGGCAATCAATATATTAAACCCTCTACCAAAACTAGAAGTGGCTTTAGAACCATTTTATTATAATTGTCCCCTCCACAATTATATTGACTTCTTTTTTAGGATTACTTTGGCTTCTGTGTGGAGAAAGGTAGGAAGGGCAAAAGTGGATATGAAGAAGCCTGTCACGGGGCATTAGCACTGGTCCAGGCAGGGGAAGACTTAGCCTAGAATGATGGATTAGATTCAGTAAAACAAATAGGCGAAATGGCTTCCCAGTACAAGATGAAGTCTAAAGTACTGTCTCATATGATGTAGCTCTTTCCAACATGGGTTAGAATAAATAACAGCTATTATTTATGGAGAGCATCAAGAGGCCAGGCACTGCAGTAGTACTTAAACTGGATTTCTCCTTTAATCCTTGTAAAAATCCTGTAAGATGGATTTTTCTGCTTCATCCAGAAAGAAACTCAAGAGCTAAGTGTGTGGCCATCTTAATGTGCATGAGAAAGATAAGAAACCAGACCCTGTTACTGCTGAGCTAAGTTGCCTTGATTCAGTACAGGAGAAAACTCACCTCATTGAGACCCATACCTAAAATCACCTTGCATTGTTTGCTTGCTTGTGTGACATTTCAAAGAGAGTTTAAATATTCTCCCTCTTTTTGTACTTGAGACTACAACGTATGTTGCAGAGTTGAAATAATTGTAAAAATGGAAAAATCCTTTTTTTTCCTTATTTGCTGTCTCAGGCAGAGAAACAGTTGATGTCTCCATGACTATATCCCATTGCTGCATAAAATATATATTGCATTTTTGGATTCATGATTACCTCTAAATTAATAGTCATTGAAAATTACCCTTTGTATTAAACACTCATAAGTTTGAGAGCTGTTTACTGTCTGTCCCATATTAAAGGTGTTTTTTTGCTATTGTTTAAGAGTAATAAAGAAGTTAGTGAAGTATTGATTATGAGTGGTCTCTGATTTATAAATAAATGAGATTCTCAAAATCTTTTTGAATTTTCATTTCCACATGGCACAACAGTTGCAGTCAGCATTTGTAAAGTGCCTAATGTACATTTGGTGCTTTACAGATACACAGTCTTCCATACACTATGCAGTAGCTAAATGACCTCAGGTTTACAGATAAGCTAACAAAAGAGAAAGAGGTTAGGTAATTTTCTGCAGGTCACATAGCTTTGTGGATGGCACAGTCAGGGTTTTAACCCAGGCCAACTCAAAGTGTTGGCTCCACTACCAGAAAACTCAAAAGCTTATTGAAGTCAAAAATGCAGTGTCAAAAATATTTCTAAGAAATCAGAAGTACTAATTTCCCTTGATCTTTTCCAAACCCAGGGCATTGATTAAACACCAAGCCTTTTTCAGTCCTTCACCCAATTCCGTTTAAGACTGAACTAGAATTTCTCTACACTAGAGGTAATGTGGAACAGAGCGGGACAGGTTAAACAATCAGGATAGAATGCTGTGAGGCCAGAGGAACCCCCCAGTATGGGCAGAGGGAATGAAAGGATTGAGGCTGGGCTCAAGCTAGAACTTGGGGCTGGAAGGTGGAGGCAGGGATGTGGATCTGAGCAGAACAGTGGCGGACACTGGATGAGAAGGGCATTGATGACAAACAGGCCAAAAGTAGGTGACAAATGACATCAATAAGATGTTGAGTATGAGGCTGGTATGAGGGGTGGGACACAACAGTTTAACTTCAATTCCAATTTTCAAGTATTTTTCTTTTCCCTCCTCCATCCAAAGACTTCCTACATGAAATAACACATTTCAGCAAAGTGGAAAGCAAGTGAATCTTGGTTAAGACAATTTAGAACTGAGGCTTCTGTGTTCCACAACTTAATAGAATTTTGTTTATACTATCCTCACTGCCCTAGATTGTACAAATTATTATAATTTATTTTTCTACTTCTACAATGACTTCAACATACTAGGTTCAATAAACACGATGAAGGGAATTGAATTCTCACAAAATCAGCAACCTTTTTTCCAAACAGAAAATGTTTGAGAAGGTCAGGATTGGAAAGGTAATCATCATCCTTGACGGAGACAGGATTACAGAATCGAAGTGTATTAGCAGGGTACATCTGTTAGCTTTCCACTTTAGGCAAAATAGTTCCAACTACTTTTATGTGCATTTTTTTGATGATACTGGGGTTTCATGCAGAGTTTCATGCTAGGCAAGTGCTGTACCACTGAGTCATGCTTCCAGCCCCCACCTCCTTTTAAAAGTAATCTTGTCACCTTTCAGCTGAAGCCTGTGTCACCCTTGCCTAAAGAAGAAAGTCCACGCTGCCAATCATGGCCCACCTGCCTCCCAAGGCCTGGGCTGTTACTTATCTCTCATCTTCCTTATCATTCAGCCTGTCCACACACCTCTATGCCTGTGTGACCACCATCATCTCTGCTGGTAAAAAGCCTTTCATCTGTCTTTCAGGGACTTGAGGGCCATCTCCCTCAGAATGAAATTCTTGTGTTTTCTTTGTACCCTCCACCAACTTCAATAACATGCTTAACTTTTACTTCTTATTTATAAATCTTTCTCTGAACAAGATGGAGAATTTTTTAAGAACAAAATCAGAGTTCAGCTTTGCATTCTTATTGTCCAGCATATATTATGTTCACAACAAACACTATTATCATTGCTGCTGCTAGTACTACTACTACTACTACATTACCGGTGCTGGAGATTAAACCCAGGGCCTATGCCAGCTGAACACACGCTTTACCACTGAGGTATACTCCCACCCCAACAAACGTTTGTTATTGGGTTGTTTATCAGCAGTTTGTTATGTTGACAAAAAGTAAATCATGTCAGTAGTTGGAATAAAAGGAATTGCCTACTTATTTTTGATGCTATCTCAGAAATAGGAGAGGTGTGCCAAGTTTTAATAATAAAAACTTGAACACTTTGCAGTTGGAATACTTTCTAAATGTGATATCAAGTATTCTATGGTGAACCCATGTCTTCATCATACTTTATTCATTCATTCATCAAAAGGGATTTTTACAGCCCCTGTCTCAAGTGTTAACATATCATTTTGAAGGAGAGAGACAAGGTTCCTGCCCAAAAGGCCTCACAATCAAGCAAAGGAAGTGAGGAAATGATAAAGGATGGTAGGGAATATTATGTCAGTATTAGTTGCCCCACTATGAAGTGAAGGGTGCTCTGAGAAGTCTACAGGGAGCCCTACACCTCTCTGAAGACCATGTACACTTCTCTGAAGGATGCTTGATATATTTGATATATTGTAAGCACTTTTGTAAATGCCACAATGTACCCCCATCCAGCACAACAATAAAAAAAAGAGGAAGCCTGAAAACTTAGTAGAAAGTCAGCATACTCCAGGCAGAAGGCAGAGCACATTTGAAGACCCCAAAATGAGAAGTATCCAAATGTGCCTGTAAACAGAAAGCACACCTGCATGGCCTCTCAACCTTACTAATAAAGAAAAGTGGGTCAAAATTTTTTAAAGAGGCAATGCATTGGGAAATCTAGCAAACACAAAAGGTTGGTGGGAGTGTAGCAATTTTTTCTGAGGGCAACTAAGGAATATGTATCAAAATTTGAAATGTGTCCACTCTGAAATGCCATGATCAGTAGTTAAGTGGACAGGGACCAGTCAAATGTGTAAATACTTCTCTTTAGTGCTATTTCTATCAGTAAATATTTGGAAACAATATAAATATTCATCAATAGGTGGCATATATTTAAATGGGTTTTGAAATTACTATGTAGAGTTCTACTTATCATTTAAAAAAAGAGCAAGATCTAATACTGCATTTATAATATAATCCCATTCTGTGAAGAAGGTGGCAGAGATTTCCAGTCAAAAGGACACTGAAACTTTAGGCTCAATTGAAACAATTATGAAAGGAGGTAATTCAGCAGGAAAATCATTATGGTAGAGAGGGGCATACATATGTAATAGCAACAATGAACACATAAATTCATAAAGTTGATAATGGAAACAATTTGTACTAAGTTGGAATTAAATTCCAGACAATAACAAGGCAAATGACAGAAGAGTTTAATTTTTTCAGTGCTTGTGATCAAAGCCAGGGCCATGTTCTTGCTGGGAAAGTGCCCTACTAGTGAGCTACATTCCAGTTCTGACAGGAAGTAGTTTAAGCAGTCCGGAGTCTTGGTCTTGAATTATTTTTTCATTCTCTTCTCTCTTCTTTTCCCTTTCCTTCCTTTCTCTTCTCTCTTCTTCCCCTCCCCTTCCTGCTCTTCTTCCTTCTTTTTCCTCTTCCTCTTTCTTTTTTAGTGGTACTGGGAACCCCTGAAACCTGAGCCTCACAAATGCTAGGCAAGTGCTGTAACAGTTGATCACACTCCCAGCTCTTAGAGTCTTGGTCTTGTTGAGGGGGAGTACAGAGTTGGCTCGAAATGTCTGGAAATCTTATATGTGAGTATGTGAATTTGAATTTGAAGTTAATTAAATTAGAATTTATGTTTAACTTAGGGCCTTGCAGGATGATTACTTGGGTCCAGTGTACTTCAAATCCTGTACTTGCCTCAACAGATCCCTAAACAGGATTTTTCTCAGCTTATCCCAAGGAATTAATCAGGCTTCATGTCCCTGAGTCACACTAACCAAGAAAAGAAGAGACAATATGTTTATCTAACAAAATGTAATTATGAAAGGGGCCAGAAAGTTCACGAGGGAGGCTACATGCCTCTGTAGGACTTTCCACATGGAAAGCCAGATTGAAGGTTTACTAGTGTGATTAATGTACATGTTAATATACATGTACATAACCCAGTGTAAGGGTTACTGAGTGAATGAAAAGTCAGAGAAATTCTTAATGGTTAGTGGTATTAACTTACAATAGGCAACTGTTTCCATTTCAGATAGAATTCATTTAATTCAACAACTGTCTGTCAAGCCTTCCAAAGTCCTGTCAGGAGGGTCCAGGTTCTGTGGTGACAGATTTGTGCAGCCTCTTCCCACATTTCCTTGGTGATAAAATGGCAGACTTGACCTTGGGCTCTCTGCTCTGAGTTCCCTGCTGCCATCACCCTTCCTGGGACTAACATGTTATTGTGCAGCATGTTGGGCTGAATCTTTCTGGGTGTAATTGCATTCTAGGCATGCCTTTGTGTGTGGCTAACACTCACATCACCCAAATTGCATTCCCATCCCCAAATCTCTTTAACCATATTTTACAGACAGCCACTTAGATTACAACTACAGGTGGTAATGTTGTTCAATGGGTTGGTGAGATTAACTCCTTTATAATTGAATGATTTTTCTTTTTGAAATTATTCATCACTATTATTATTATTTGGTATCTTGGAGGTTGAGTACAGAATCTTGTACATGTTAGGTAAGAACTCTACCACTGAGCTATATCCCCAGCCTGAAAATTATTTTTTGGAAAGTATATGCACATAGTATGACACGCAGCAATATGTAAAGACTTATGGTAAAATCTCAGCTTCTCTTCCACCTCTGTCATTATTATTATTATTATTATTATTAATTGTGGGTGCCACAGAAATAGAAGCTGTAGGCACTACAGACTTGGAAAACAAAGTTTGGGTCAGGTTTCCCTCCTGTGCGTTCTCCCAGTACCCAATATTCTCCTGTCTTCAGCATATAATTTCTTGCTTACTTGCTTGGGTCTACTATATAACGTCAAGTTCTTGAGGGATGGAACTGTCTCATCTTGTTTACTGTTTATTCACAGCATCCAGCACAGTGAATGCATGCAGTATAATAGATAACTTGTGGAATGAATGAATATTATTTTTAACTGCCATTTGATACAAGTTAACTGTAAAGTGGAATAAGATATATTGTGCTAAGGTCACACATGATATCAGTGTTCCACCCATTTCAATACACACAAGACTAACTTTCAAATGCATTTCTTTTGCCTAAAGACTTTCTTTGACCAACTGAGCCCCAAATGCAAGTGAAGGACCCCACCACCATCACCACCACCAATTCCCCTCAACAAATAAAGGATGGGAGTCATGGTATAAATACTCAGTTCCCTGGCCCCAAGGGTAGGATAACTCTGAGGCATGTGTCTTAAATTTTCTCCAAGGATTTCAAAGAAATATTAAGTTCCAGGTCCTCAGAAAGGTAACTTATTTGAAAATGTACTAGCTGACACCAATATCCTGAAGTTAGCATTTTTGGCTCATGTGTCCATCATTGAACCAATCACCATCTCTAGCTGTTTTGATTGGCCAGACTTAGATCACAGTCTATCTTGTCATCAAGGGTGGAATAAGTTCCATCAGAGCTACAAATATTGTGAATGAAAAAGAAAGCTGGGATCTGGTGGCTCACACCTGTAATCCTAGCTGCTTGGGAGGCTGAGATCAGGAGGATCACAGTTGAAGGTCATCTTGGGCAAATAATTTGTGAGACCCCCCATCCCAATTTCCAAAATAACAAGAGCTGAAGGTTTGAATCAAACTGGAGGTTTGATTCAAGCAGGAGAGCACCTGCTTTGCAAGTGTGAAGCCCAGTACCATCAGAGAGAGGGAGAGAGAGAGAAGAAAGAGGGAGAGAGGGAGTTAGAGAGGGAGAGAGAGAGAGAGAGAGAGAGAAAGAACAGGAGAGGAGAGGAGAGGAGAGAAGAGGAAAGAAAACAGATGAAAAGAAGACAAGGGAAAGCCTGGTGCTGGTGGCTCATGCCTCTAATCCTAGCTATTTGGGGAACTGAGATCTAGAGGAGCACAGTTCATGGCCAGCCCAGGCAAATAGTTCTTGAGTCTCTGTCTGCAAGACAACCATTTCAAAATGGACTGGAGGTGTGACTCAAGCAGAAGAGTGACTGCTGTTCAAGTGCAAAGCCCAAACTTCAAAAGCCAGTACTAGAGAGAGAGAGAGAGAGACAGAGAGACAGAGAGACAGAGAGAAAAGAGAGGAAGAGAAAATCAGCCACTTCCAGAAAACACTGTGATTAAGTATGAAACAGCTAAAGAACAACTCTGTTCCATTACAGACAGATTGCAACTCACTGAATAGAAAAAAAGTTTTTCTCATTGCAATTTATAATTGATTTGAATTATTTATTAGCCATTCTAAAGAAATGATATTTCTCTACTTTAAACATTTCCAGAAAGCCTGAAATGAAACATCCCTTTTTTTATGTAAGGTATTTTTCTTTGGGTTGAACATGGAAGCAACTACCTTGGGTGAGGTCAGAAGCTAAGCCTTTGGCTTTTAGAAATGCATTGAAATATTCACCTCTCCTAATATACCTCAATAGACAGGATTTGTCAAAATAATACTGTAAGTAGCTTTCATAAAGAGCTAAAAATTCTGAGGAGCTGTCCCCAGAAAGTTTGAAGTGTCAGCAACTCAAAACACGAAATTTCTCACATTAAAACTCCAACAAATTCTGAGCTTTCCTTCTTAAACCATTCTTTTTATTTTTTTTTATTATTATATTATTGTTGTATTAGGGGTACATTGTGACATTTACAAAAGTTCTTACAATGCATCAGAGTTGAATTCATCCCCTCCATCATTTGCCTTTATTCTGCCCCGCCCCCCTGCTATTTCTGGAATAGTTTCAGCAGGTCTCATTTTTCCATTTTCATACATAAGTACGTAATATTTCCACCATATTCACCCTCCTACACCCTTTCCTTATACCTTCCCCCCTCTCACTGTTACCAAGCACCACACAGGATCTGTTTCACTTTCCTGTCCTCTGTTGTTGAACAAGTGGAATTTTGTTTGCTTAAGATAGCTCTACAGGGAGCTTCATCATGTTATATCCATGTATATATGTATTACATTCTTGCCTGAGTTAGTGCATCCCCTGTTTTTCTCCTATCTATCTTAGCCCCCTTGTGGTGATTTCAGCAGGTTTTAAAATTCTGTATTAACTCTGTATAGAAAGTACATCACCATATTCACTTTTTAACTTCCTTCTTTTACCCTCTCTCTTCCATTAGCATAATCTGTTTTTCATAATACTGCTTGTATTTGTATTGCTATCTATCTTCCACATATGAGAGAAAACACATGAAGTCTGTCTTTCTGAGCTGGCTTACTTCACTTAACATGATGTCCTCCGATTGCGCTCATTTACCTTCAAATGTGGGTTTATTCTTCCTTTGGGTGAATAAAACTCTATGGTATATATGTACCACATTTTCTTTTTTTTAATTTAATTTAATTTTTTCTCTTTTATTCATATGTGCATACAATGTTTGGGTCATTATTCTCCCCTACCCGCCACCCACTCCATCTCCCCCACCCCTTCCCTTTCCCCTTTACCCCTTGCTTCCAGGCACAAGTTGTGTTGCCCTTATCCCTAATTTTGTTGAAGAAAGAGTATAAATAATAATAAGGACAAACAGTTTTTGCTAGTTGAGATAAGGACAGCTATACAGGGAGATTCTTCGCATTGCTTTCATCTACATATGTGTTACATTCTAAGTTGATTCTTCTCCAATGACCTTTTCTCCAGTTCCTGGTCCCCTTCTCCTATAGGCCTCTGTGCTTTACAATTTCTGCATTAGTTCCTTTGCATTGAGGACATCAAATACTGTCATGTTTTGGGTTTCTTACCTATTCTCATGCTTCCCTTGTGTGCTCTCTCCTTATCATGTGACCAAGTCCAATACCCTTGCTGTATTTGCCCTAGATCTAAAGTCTGCATATGAAGAAGAACATATGATTTTTGGTCTTCTGGGCCTTGCTAACCTCGCTCAGGTGATGTTCTCCAGCTCCATCCATTTACTTGCGAATAGTAAGGTTTCGTTCTTCTTCATGGCTGAGTAAAATTCCATTGTGTATAAATACCACATTTTCTTGATCCATTCATCATTAGTGGAACATCTTGGCTGTTTTCATAACTTGGCCATTGTGAATAGTGCTGCAATAAACATGGGTGTGCAGTGCCTCTGGAGTAACCTGTGTTGCATTCTTTTGGGTATAACCCCAGAGTGGGATTGCTGGATCATATGGCAGATCTATGGTTAGATTTTTAAGTAGCCTTCAATTTTTTTTCCAGAGTGGTTGTACTAGTTTACATTCCCACCAGAAGTGTACGTGGGTTCCTTTTTCCCCACATCCTGGCCAACACCTGTTGTTGGTGGTATTTTTGATGATGGCTATTCTAACAGGGGTGAGGTAGAATCTTAGTGTGGTTTTGATTTGCATTTCCTTTATGGCTAGAGATGGTGAGCATTTTATCATGTGTTTTTTAGCTATTTGAATTTCTTCATTTGAGAAAGTTCTGTTTTGTTCAGTTGCCCATTTCTTTAGTGGTTCATTAATTTTAGGGGAGTTTAATGTTTTGAGTTCCCTGTATATTCTGGTTATCAGTCCTTTGTCTGATGTATAGCTGACAAATATTTCCTCCCACTCTGGGTGCTCTCTTCAGTTTAAAGACCATTTCCTTTATTGAGCAGAAGCATTTTAATTTTATGAAGTTCCATTTATCCATCCTTTCTCTTAATTGCTGTGCCGCTGGGGTTCTATTGAGGAAGTCCTTTCCTATACCTATTACATCCAAAGTGTTTCCTACTCTTTCCTGTACCAGCTTTAGAGTTTGGGTTCTGATATTAAGGTCCTTGATCCATTTTGAGTTGATCCTAGTACAGTGTGATAAACATGATTCTAGTTTCAGATTTTTGCAGACTGCTAACCACTTTTCCCAACAGCTTTTGTTGAAGAGGCTGTCTTTTCTCCACCATATATTTTCAATGCCTTTGTCAAAAATAAGTTGGGTATAGTTGTGTGGGTCCATATCCAGGTCCTGTATTCTGTTCCACTGGTCTTCATGTCTGTTTTTGTGCCAGTACCATACTGTTTTTCTGCTATTGCTTTGTAATATAATTTTAAGTTGGGTATTGTGATACATCCAGCATTGTTCTGTTTGCTGAGTATTCACTTGGCTATTCATGCTGTCTTGTGTTTCCAAATGAATTTTAGTGTAGATTTTTTAAACTCTGTGATGAATGTCATTGAGATTTTGATGGGAATTGCATGAAACATTCAGATTGCTTTTGATAGTGTAGCCATGTTTACTATGTTGAGTCTACCAATCCATGATCATGGGAGATCTCTCAACCTTCTGTAGTCTTCCTCAATCTCTTTCTTCAGGGGTTTATAGTTTTCCTTGTAGAGGTCATTTACATCCTTTTAAGTTTACTAGTGGGTATTTGATTTTTTTGAGGCTGTTGCAAATGGAATTGTTTTCATATATTCTTTCTGTGTTTGTACCACATTTTCTTAATCAATTCATCAGTTGTAGGATATCTGTGTAGTTGCCATAACACTATTGTGGACAGTGCTGCAATAAACACTGGTGTGCAAGTGTTATTGTATCCTGACATTAAACTGCCATAAAATCCTGCAATACCTTTCCTAGGAACATACCAAAAGGAATGAGTTTTTGTTTGATGTTGACACAGAATCTTACTATGTAGCTCAGGCTGGCCTCAAACTTGTGATCCTCTTTCCTCATTCTCCCTAGTGCTAGAATCACAGGCATAAACTATTATGTTTGGCTTAAGAATTCCCACTCCACTATCAACAGATTTCTCACACCAAAAGACAAATCTTCCCATAAACATCCTATTCTTTACCCTCTTATTTTCTACTGTCCTTGGAAGACTAAATTTCTGACAAATATAGTAATGATATTATCCCCAATCTTTGATTTACATTTTGATCAGTTAACACATCCCTGGCTCTTTGACATACATGTCATAGTCTTATGTCAAAACTGGGTATTTGGGCTGGTGGCTCACAACTGTAATCCTAGCTACTCAGGAGGCAGAGATTAGGAAGATCACAGTTAGAAACCAGCTCTGGCAAATTGTTCATGTGACCCTGTCTTGAAAATCCCTTCACAAAAATAAGGCAGGTAGAGTGCCTCAATGTGAAGGCCCTGAGTTCAAGCCCCAGTACAAGAAAAAAAAAGGAACATTTGGTAAGTCGCCTCTTCAATCAAGTGGTCTACTCCTTGAACACATGCTCTGACTTTCTTCATCCTGCATGGGGTAAACTGGAAACACATGGACCCAGCCCCTGAACAGTCTGCAGAGGGGTTTTGAGAGGAGCTCATTGCTAGAGCATTTGCCTCATATGTGCAAAGTCTGGGGTTCAATCCCCAGCACCACAAAAAATTCCAGAGGCTGGAAAGTCACTTACCCTTTCAGTGCCCATTGTCCCTAATGAGAGCTCATGATTGTACATTTAATTTTGGGGAGGAGATGTTAGTCAGGACATGAGAGAATTGGTAGAATGGAATATTCCCTCTGTCTTTGGAGAGCAACTTCAAGTTAGAGCAAAAGAAATGGCAGTAACTCAAGTCTCAAGTCTCCCTTTTGAATCTGTCATGATCAAGAGAATGGACAGATGACAAAAAGAAACCTCCACATCTGATGTGACTGAAAATATAAAGCTGCAAAAACTCCAAAATCCAGAAGAATCCACAGGGAAATATTACAGAGCACAGAGGATAGCATAAGGCAACAGAGAATATTTCTGCAAAAGTTAATATATGCAACATTTTTGCCTGTTTTGTGCTTCCCTTAGCTATGTAGATATGGAAGTCCTGCCCTTTCATCTCCAGTGGTGGCTGGAACATTTGTGTACCTTTGTAATTGACTGACTGGAGCACAGGTGACACTGGCTTAACTTCTTTCATATCAAAGTGAAGGGAGGTGAGCAAGGAAGGTTTTTAAAAGGAAGAAATCACTTTGTGAGCATCTCATGAATTTTTCGAACAGCAGTCCTCCTGATCTCTGCCTCCCGAGTAGTTAGGGTTACAGGCATGAGCCACTGGCTCCAAGTGCTACATTTCTTATGGACAGTGTGATTGCTAATGAATCTAAGATGCCACTAGTTGAAGTTTTTCTTTCATTTTTTAAAATAATAGTTTGATTGAAATATAATTCATTCATCAAAAAATGTACACTTATGTGAAATGATTCCCAGTATATTCATAGACTTTTGAAAATGTGCTATCAACTTATTTTAGGACATTTTTATTACTCTAAAAAGAAACCTTGTATCTATTAGCTGTCACTCTTTATTATGTTCTCCCTACACCCTCAGAACAATGCGAGATAATATTTAGCCTTTAAAAAGAAGGAAATTCTAATATGTGCTACAGCATGAATGATCCTTGAAAATAATAGAGTAAGAGAACAAAGCCAGTCACAAAAGACCATTCCATGAATTTGTTTAAATGAAATGCCTAGAATAGGATAATTCACACAGCCTTTCATGGCTTGAATAAATGGTTCTCAAAGCACTTATTATAACTTTGTTAAAGGGTTGGTTCCAGGTCTGTGACACTATTGGAAGGGGATAGGGTCCTTAAAAGGTTGAGCCTAGTTGGAAGTCTTCAGGTCATTGAGGGAATGATCCTGGAGGGGATTGTGGGACTCTAGTACCTTCCTCTCTCTTTATATCTGCCATTAAGGGAGCAGCGTCCACTGCCACACTCCTAATATGATGTGTAGCCTCGTGACAAACCCAAAAACAATGCAACTGAGTAATCATCAAATGAAAACTGTGAGTGTAAATAAACTTTTTCTCTTTTTAAGCTTATTATCTCAGGTATTTTGTTATAGTAATCAATAACTAACAAGAGCTATTATATGTATACATATATATATACATATATACTTAAGTTGCAGTAAAGTATATACAACAAATTTATCATCTTAATCATTTTTACTGTATAGTTCAGGGTTACTAAATACATTCACAGTATTGTTCAACCATCACCACTAACCATTCCTAGCAGTTTTTCATCATCCCAAATGGAAATGCTATCACCATCAAACACTGACTCCCCATTTCCCTCCTCTAAGCCCTGGTAAATTCTACTTTCTGTCTCAGAATTTGACTGCTGTACTTCATAGAGATGGAGTCATATGGTATTTGTCCTTGTGTGGTTGGCTTTCTTCATTTAGTAAAATGTCATTAAAGTTCACCCATGTGGTAGCATGTGTCAGAGATTCATTGCTTTTTAAGGCTGGGTAATATTCCATCATATGTATATATCACATTTTGTTTGTCCATTCATTTGTTTGTCGATGCTTGGGTTGATTTGGCCTTTTGGCAACTGTGACTAATAGCTCTATGAACACAAGTAAACAAAAATCACAAATACACCTGAGACCCTGACTTTAATTCTTTACAGTCTATATCCAGAGACAGAATTTCTGGATCCAATGGTAATTCTACTTTTAAATTTTTGAGGAACTGCCATATTATTGTCATTAGTTTTTTCATCACTCACAGTAAAGGAATGCTTCCATCCCATGCAACATTTGCACATACAGAGCAAAATCTCCCACAAAGTATTTCTGTTCTGGCTCCCAAGCAATGAGGTCAGAAACAGAACCTTCTCCTCACTCCCTCCTCACTCCAGCAGTGCTTTTCATAAACTATCAGGTTAATGAAATGTCTCTTTTTAAAAAATCCAGTGACTAAAATGGATTTCAATCTCAGTTTATTTTCTGTTAATGTGTGGGAAAAATTTCAGCATTATTCATTTTAATAATCCTGTAAGTCAAACTTTCCCCTTGTTTGAGCACAGCCTGCCCCAGAGCATTCTCAGGGAACACCTGCTTGTGAACAGGTGGGCTCTGCATGGCCTGCACAGTGTGTTATACACTGAATTTCACTCAGAAATGATTCAATTTGCATCCCCTAATGGTTTCATGGTGGTCATGCCTCAAGGAATAGGAATAGACTGGATTTTGTTTCACTTTATTTTTCTGACTCATGAAGGAAAGGAAAATTGAAGCCATTTCTGATTTAGAAAGAGAGAGGAAAGCCCTGCCCATCTCCCTTTGTCCTCCAGTTTATTCCTTTTATTTTCTCCTCCTAAATGTCATTCTTCCTGAAAAAAAGGGGTTCAGCATCCAAAATTCCTCAATTTATCCCTACCTTACATATTCTTTACAGAAGCAATGGAAGGAAAGGCAATAGTGGTTCTTGTGGCACCAAGGTCCCTCAAGGAGGTACCTAAGTGAGAAGAATCATCTCTATGTCAGGAGCCACACTCAGGGCCAACCCCAAAGCTGTGCTCTGTTTTAATGAGTTATCTGTGGAAAGTGACCTCCCTCTGAAGGAAATGGTTTAAAGACACCTAAGAAATTACCCAGCTCTTAAGTTCCAACAGCAAAGTTCCAAGAGTCTGAATCATTATATTTTTATTTAAAATTTGCCTCATTTGAATACTTCTTGGACCTAATCACCAAAGAGCAGTCACTTGGGTGCTTCTGCCTAGTTCTGCAGTGCTGTATGAGTTTGCAAGAATGGTGACTTAAAAAACAGCAGGAGGCTGGTGGAGTGGCTCAACTGCCTAGCAAGCATGAGGCACTGAGTTCAAACGCCAGTACTATAAAAAAAAAGAAGTCCAAGACTCCCAGACTACACCTCTTCACCCCAATACTCATCCCAATGTCTGATCCCTGATAATCTGACCCACACTTCCTTCCCTCTGCAACCTTGGTCCCTTCCTCTGTTCTCTCCAGGTCTTACATCTGTCCATCAACAAAATCTCCTTCATCTTCAATATCATCTTGTTAGAACATGCTAACCTGGCTCCCTGCTGGGAATCCCACTTCTCCTATACTGCCATCAAGTTGTGGCTGCCTTTTTATTTTAATTCAGGGCTTTTGCACTTGCTAGGCTGGTGCTCTACTGCTTGTGCCACAGCTCCAGTCCACTTTGCTTTGGTTATTTTGAAGATGAGGTCTTGAAAACTGTTTATCCAGGTTAGCTTTGAGCCACAATCCTCCAGGTCTTAGCCTCAAGTAGCTAGGATTACAGGTAGGAAACAGGCACCTAGTGGTGACTATTTTTGTATCCTACAGATGTACCCTGAAAGGATGGCTCTGCCTTGTGGCCTTCTTTGCCACCTGTAACTATGTTTTGTCTTTCTCTCTAAACCTCCCAACTGCTTTGAACTTCATACCTTTATCAATTCCACTAACTGCCCTTTGTGCTCACTGACAGACTTTCACACCACCCTCCTTCAGTCTTTGAAGACTTCTTCTTGGCTCAGTTTCAACCTTTCAGCCATCTCCATATCACCAAGACAATCTTTCCATTATTTTGAGTCCTCAGGCCCTTGACTACCTCTCTCCCAGGACCTTGTGCTCCCTTATAACTCAACCATACACTTCCAAGTTCACCTGGATGCTATGAACTTCCCATCACTCATTTTCAAGCATTTTTCTCTTCAATGCCACTTCACTCCCTCTAGTATCCTGATGCCAGCAATTCTTCAACACCATCAGAACCTACTAAATCCATTGTCTCAGCCATATTTTCCCTCTACCTTAGTCCTCTCATCTTCTTCCTCCACTCTTGACACAATTTAGACTCAATTTTCCTTGATTAAAATTATTCTTTGCACATTTTCAACTCCCTTACTTTTCCTTCCTCAAGAAGTAGTTATGTGGAAAAATTCACACTTGGTGAAATCCAACCCTACCCTTCTCTCTGGTCTCACTATGAATTCATCACCAATAATGTTGATGTTTATTTAGTTCTGCTCTGAAATCCCACATCACTTCCGCAGTCCTATCACTCTCATTTCCACCTATATAGTTATTTCTTACCTAATCCCTCTTTTTTTCCTTATTCCTCATTTCATCTTCTTTCCTTCCTCCAGTATCAGTTGATGGGCTTCATTTTTATTCCATGGAGAAAACAGAAACAATTACAAATTATTTTTCATTTGTTCCTACAACCAAATCTACAAACTACCTGTGTTGGTGTTCAACTATTATGTTTTCTTTCCTATTTTTCTTCTATTATGAGAAAAAACTATTAGTTTATTCTGTTTGGGCCCAACTTCCAATTCCATTTCTATTCCTTCCTTCATTCAAGGGTCTCACTCTTTTAGAGGTTTCTTCTCCTGCATCCTTCACTTTTCTCCTTTTTCTGGGCCATGTTCATGTAGCAGAGCTACCAGCAGTAATTCAGTCCCACGGAAATTGGAGTAATATTTACTTTCAGCTACATTTGACCAAATAGGAGATGTGGGCAGAGATAATTGTATGGTATTTATAGATAAATACAAAGCAGGTAAGTTTTCAGTGATAGTTATAGGATGTTTTCTTCATGTGACTGATTTCATTATATAAGAGGTGTTTTCCCCCTGGATTGCTTGATGAAAGAATAACTTTGCTAATATTAAAGAAAGGTTTCAACCATTTAAAGTAAACCAGCTTGTCAGAATGTACCTGGTATATTTTCCTTAAAACAATTAAAAACTTCTACTTCTTACTAACAACCACTACAAACCCTTCTACCAGTATAATCAATTAAATTAATCGTATGAAATAAAATGTGAAATAAATATGTCTGAAATCATTTTATTCATAGCTGGAGACTATGAAGATTTTTTGTCAATCCCTTAAAATTCTTGTGGGTGATGTTAAAATGTCAGTGTACAAGGGCTTCTTCCTGTGGAGATATCTGATTTGAAATAGTCAACTCTATATAGAGCATGTAACAACTGAAAACCCCCAAGCCAATCAGAGGCTGCTAGATTTATCACTTGCTCATTACCTGAAGTTTTTGGTGTTGAATGACTAAGGAGTCCGAACAGGCAAAACTCACAGACTCTTCTCCAGACAAAGAAGTCTAAGCTCTGTTTTCAGAATCAGCAAAGGAAGAAGAAAAGAGAGGGAATATATTTTATTTGTTTTTTATAGCAAAATATGAATTTGCTTTTAGATAAATATCAGAAATTAGCCAATGACTTCTTGGGGTTTTCTTTTGTTCTGTTTTTTAGATAGTGTCTCACTATGTAGCCTAAGTTTGCCTCAAACTTGAGATCCTCCCATCTCTGCCTCTCAAGTGCTGGGACACAAGTGCTGAGATTAAAGGCATGAGCCACCACGCCTAGCTGCCAGGGAGCATTCATTTACCTGGTGTGCACATAGTTTTTCCAGAGACATCCAGATGCAGTGTGCAGCTTTCTTCTCATTCTTTTTTTATACTCTTTGTTTTTGCACTTTGTATATCTCCATAATTGTCTCCATGCTCAAGCATTTTTAAATGTCCAAGTCCTTTCTGAGAATTCATGCTTGTCTCTCCTATCAAATGTTAATTTTGTACAAGAAAGATTCATTTAGAAAGTGAGATCTTCTAAACCTACTAGCTGCCTTTACATTTTACTAAATGGAAGATATCCTGCCTTCTTAACTTCTACCAACATGTGAACTCTTTCCTTCTCTCTGTGCCTAATGGTATATGAAACCAAACGATCTCATGACAACAGCCTCATGACCAACTGGCCATGTTGGTAAGTTACTAAAACTACATCTGCACAAGCCATCTTCTCCAATTTACTCTACACTCAAAACTCAGTAAATTGTCCTGGAATTTTGTCTTCATTTGAAAGTACAATATGCTATTTCAGTCACCACTCATCAATGTAAATAACATCCCCCATACCTCTTGCATCCTCTACATTATTCCATCTCACACCTTTTCTATGTCCTCTGGATCACACTGACTGGTCTTCTTTACCTCCAAGTCTTTATCTAAATGAAACCTGGTCTTCCCACAGCCATCAGTACTCAGTGACCAGTCATCTGTTGTCCTTCTGGCTAAAAATCTTTGCCTCATCTGAAGCTTAGCCATGGATTGCTGCTTCATGTGTCAATCATCCACAGACTTCATAGTCATTTTCTATCATTCCTTGAAGATTCCCATGCCCAAAGAACTGTCACTGCCTACAATACTCATCTTCAAATTTCAAACTCATTGAGAAGGTCCTTCTGATTATCTACCTCTGGATGTCCTCTTCTCTTATGATCTTGTTCTCCAAATCACACCCTATTTACAATGTCAGTTTTAGACACCAAACATTCTCACCACCTCCCATCACTCCAGCTCACTCTAATCATATTCCATCCCCAGATGAAGCACCTGTTTATTGGTCTTAGCATTGTCCATCACCTCATCATGTCCTAATTCACCTCCTTCCTCAATTAAGAACCCAAAGTTCCATATGGTCATCATTGCCTTGCATATATTCCAATTCCCTTGACCTTCTCTCCCACCATCTAAGTTACTTGTTCCTGGTTAATCCAAACCTCCACCCTTCCTGTCCCTGCATTGTCAAAGGTGGCCCAAAGAAAGCACACAGTTTAGTGGGCAGATCTTACTTCAATTCATGATTGTTGACCCTCATAGGGAATTGTGCTGTCTTTAGTCACTTCCTGCTCTTAATGTTCCAGACAACTATCTTGCATCTTTCTTTTCTCTTCAGTGCTACAGCCCTTTATCCTTTATCCCCACTCTAATTCTCCTTATTTTCTCTTAAATGTCTATGCATTTATTTACTAAGAACATGTAGGCAACAAAAAGGAACTTCTTCGTTTCCCTCCACAAGTCACAGAAGCTGTTCTCCCTTGCTGTCCTCACCCTGTGGTCCCTTCTCTTAAGTTGTCTCTGTTCCTGTCTAAGGAAAATCTTACGTATAAGATGGACCTGTCAGTCAAGCACTTGTGAGGGAGGCTGAGACAGGAGTATCACGAGTTCAAGACCAGTCTGGCCTACATACTGAGACTCTAAACTAAAGTTAAAAAAAATAATTTATCTATCTACTCAAGAGCCTCCTTTCCAAAGCTGCTTACATTCACCACACCATTGATTTTCTCTCTCTCTCTCTCTCTCTCTCTCTGTTTTGAGGTTCAAACTTACAATCTCGACTTTCTAGGCAAGGGCTCTACTCCTTTAGCCATACCCTTATGCTGTATTTTTCAGTTAGGTACTCACAAGTTTGCCTGGTGCTGGCCTTGGATCATGATCCTCCTAACTGCGCCTCCTGTGTAACTTGGATTATAGCTACGAGCCATCATTCTGGTCTCTGATATTCTCTTTCAAACTGTTATTAAAAATAAAAACATTCCTGGACCACATATGCCCCTCTAGACACTACCTGATTTCTCTGCTTCTCATTATAGCTTTGAAGTCATGGGCTACATGTGTTCTCTGTACTTCTTGTCCTACTATTTCCTGAAGCAACTCCATTGAGGCTTGTGTGCATGATCAGTCAAAGGTGAAGAAGTTAATGGTTGTTTCTCAGTTCTCATCTTCCTCCACTACAAGCAGGAAGTGAAGTGGGTCAATTGATCACTCCCACCTTCTGAAACACTTTCTTTGCTTAGTTGTTTTTTGTCTTCCAATTTCTCTGGTCACATCTGTCTCTCAGATCCCTCTTTCACCACTCACTTAGTCTTCAGGAAACCTCCTTCCATGCTACCTACCTGAATATAACTCTTAATTCTGGTCTATATTCCAGACTTCCTTTTGGAATTCTAAGCTTATAAAATCAATGTCTTACTCAGTTGCTATCGCCATATGGAAGAATACCAGCATCTCATATTTACAACATCCAAAACTGAATTCATGGTCCCACCCTTCACCTATGTTTCTTTCTTCACTTTTGCTTGAAACAGTAACTCCATTCTCCCAGCTAACTGAGACAACTCCTCCCTCTTCCTCTTCCTCTACTTCCTCCTCCTCTGTCTCCTCCTTTTTTTTTCTCTCTCTCATGTTATATACATTTAGCAACTTACATGAAAGTAAAGAAAAGACCCTGATTGTTCTATCCTCAAAGCATATACAGACCATTCTCAGCAGCCCACTGCTATTACTCCCCCTTGCCAAGCTACTGCTGTTTCTCATCTGAACATTGTGAGCCTCTTAACTCTTTCCTTGACTTCTGCCCATGTCTGTATATTACACCATACAGAAGCCATTCTAAAATTTATGAAGATCCTGGTACTACTCAGCCTAAAGCCTTCTCCTCATTGCTCTTAGCAGCACCAAAGTCCTGGTGGGTCCTATATCACCTGGCTACTGCCACGTACCTTCACTTCCTCTGTTGGCTTCTGACCCTCACCTGGCCTTCTATCTCCTCTAACTCATGTGCCATGCTCTGTCATGCCAGAGCTTTTGCACATATTTCCTGTTCCTGGAATACCTTCCCTTACATGCTTTAAAACTGCTTAAATGTAACCTGGTCAACAAGGCTCTCCTAGGTCATTCCATGTATCAGCATCTTTGACATTTCCTGGCCATCACATAAAATGCCTTTTTCTTGTCATCCTTTTTTTTTTTTTGAGATGGGCCTTGTTCCTTGCTCTCAAACTCCTGGGCTCCAGCAGTCTTTCTGCCTTGGCCTACAGAAGAGCTAAGAATACAGGTGCACATTACCACACCCAGTGTGTATTTTTCTTCATGCTTCTTATTTCCACTGACAATATTTATTATTTTAATTTTCTCCCCATTAGCATATAAACTACTTGAGAGTAAGACCTTTGTCCTTTTGTTGCTTATTGTTTTTATCTAGTTGTTCTGCATAATTCTTGGTACACAATAAGAAGTAAATAAAACAAATACATTTCATTTTTTCTACTGTTTTTTCTACCCTCATGTAATGCATCAAAAGAATTTCTTTATTCTTTTCTCTTTCCATTTCCAGCTCTCTTTTCCTGTTTCACTCTCATTCATCACTTTTCTGAGCAGTTCTGAGATTTGAAGAAAGTAAGGTAATCCTGTAGCAAAGATAAGCATCTTTGGGACCCATGTGGATCATTGCTGTGTGAAGAAGCAGGGGGTTGAGCTACAGGACACCAGCAGTGAGGGGAATGTCCTCTACTCAAGCACTCAGATATTCTAAAGTTAAACAATACACTAAGTAGGCTTTGGACTTATATTAGCTTTGTGTTACTGAAATAAAGTAACTGAGATACATCAATTTAACAAAAGGAGAGCTTTATTGTAGCTCACAGTTTGGAGGTTTCAGATACTTTGAGGCCTGTGGTGAGGCAACACATCCTGGTAGGGAGCACATAGTAGAGCAAGTTGCTCACCTCATGGTGACTGGAAATCAAGAAAAACAACTGAAGACACTGGGGTCTCACATCCTCTTGAAGCATACTACCAATCAGAAGACCTACTATTAGGTCTTAAAGGTCCCACAACCTCCCCATTGTGCCAAGGTGGAGACAGAGTCTTTAATACATGGGTCTTTGGGAAACATTCAAGACCCCAAACACAGTGGGTCACAAGATTGCAAACCTTGTCCTAATCATTGCAAAGAAACCCAAAATTTGTGGTGCTTGTGCTTTGCAGTTCTGGTATTGAGAACATTTTCATAAATTTTAAATTAAACTTGACAAACTACAAATACACCATAGTCACCAGAATCTTCTCAAGGTTCTATCCAATACTTCATCCGCATTAAATTAAACTTACTTCCCTCAGTGTATAGCATTTAGAAATTTTCTTCAATTTTCACTGTTCTCTTGACTTGTTGATTAATCCTATAAAGCTAATCATATACTCTTTTTCATAATGAACTTAGCATACAATAATTTACAGACACTTTGAGAGGCCACAGACTCCCCTAACACCAGAAACTCTCCTTAGGGGAAACAAATGAGATCAAGGAACTGTTGCTTATCATAAGCAAGACAGGCCAAAATCAGTGTGTTGTTTTCATAAAACACAAGCTTTAAAAAACAAAAGCACATCATGTCTGAAAATTCTTTGCTTTCTGTTATTTCAAAACTTTGCTTATTTATTTTCTGTGTCTACAAAAGGGTAGGGAAATAATTCTTCCTCAATGGTTCCCAAGGAGATAGGAGAGTTGTGTTGGATGTTCATATAGGGGCCTAATTAAGTACTGAAATGAATTAGAACCTAACCCATGACCCTCTCTTATCATATCTCTCTCCCTCTGAATCACCACCCAGTATGCAAACAAATCATGAGCTATCATCTGTTGTTCTTCCAAAGGCTGAATTTTCTACAGTCACTGGACCATTAAACAAGGGAAGAATCCCATCACTGGGTCAAGCACAGGAGCAGTGGGGATACAACCTGCCTACTATAGAACATTGCATTTTTTGGAGACTAAAGAACAGGGCTTTTACTATCCAGTAATCTCTGTTTCACAGAAACTTTTTTAAGCCATCATAATTATTTCACCTTGCCTATATTACTCTTAACAGTGCCTGTCTGATCCCAAACACCTGTGGCTGCACTTGACCTCTTACTTGAAAAGTTTTTGTTGGAAAATGACTTCCAAGGGGCTGAGTAACAAGTGTACCTTTGAGACATAATTTAAGAAGTATAAAAGAAGCTATCACTTCTCACAAAGGACCAAATTCAACAGGAGAATTTTCTGGTTTGGATGGCCCACTACAAAAGGAAAGAGAAGGGAGTTGAGTACTTGTGTTGATATTATTAGTGTAGACAGCTCCCTTTCCTCCAAGATAATCAAGAATAATGAAACACATGGGTTTTTTCCTGTGTTACCATGATTTCACCATAGGGACAAAGACACTTCACATAATTAACCAGATAATCCTGAGACTGGGTCATAGAGAGAACTTTATAAGCAAATCACTCCAGAGTGTCCCTAAAAATAAGAATTTAGATGCTAAGTCATGAATAAGGAAATTGGCTCAGTTGTAAAGTATGTCAGTAACAAACATTCACTTGAGATTGAATGTGACTCCTGAGATCACATGAACAACTTTTCACTGCTGAGCAGATCCCCGCTATGAAAACATCAAAGTCAAACTATAAGGCTAACAGGAAACTGTATCTACTCAGAGGTCAAATTTGCTGAAACTTTTGAATAAGGTACAAAGGGGCAGGACGACAAAAGGTCCTGATGTAATCAGGATCCTGTCCCCTGCAGCCAATGTTTCACTGAAGCTAAGTCATATGCATTTATTTGTGTGTTACTTATGTCTGCTAAATGAATGGTTATCTGAGTTAGAAATATGTGTATTTGCATTTGTACTTTGCTGTTCAGACATACTCTTCTAACTTGCTCCACTCAGATGGCTGAGTGGTAATCATTTTATATTCTCATGCCTGGATTTTAAGTGCAGAAACAAATATAGTGTGTCAAAAATATGGGACATAAGTTTAATAAACTGAGCTTTATGAGATGGGGCACTACAGAGCTTCCCTAATTAAACTTTCTTCCTGTCATGCTTTTTACTGGTGAAGCAATTATTTTTGCTAAAACCAGTGGACAGAGGTCATGAAGAATTGTTTTGCCACATTCTTCATTGTTGAATGATATAACAATAAATATATGCTCTTGAGAGAGAAATAAATCACCTACATACTACTGATCAAAATAGATTATGCCCATAATTTTAACTTTAAATTAGGTTTTCTTGATAAATATTGGGAAATATTCTTCTTAATACAATGAAACAGTGTAGGTTTTGGAGAGCATTTTAATCAACTGCTTTAGATTAAAATATCAACTCACAGGACCCAGGAAAGTTGTCCCTCAGAAGTCCTTGAATACATTCTGTTATGTTGGAAAACTATCTAAAGCATCACAACTACTGAGACTACTTCATGAAAGAATCCTAAAGTGATTTACTCTCACCCACAACTGAAACTGTTACCTCCCAGGAAATATGTCTGCAGGGAAAATAAACTTGTTGCACAAGACATGATAGAGCCAGGTGTGGTGGCATACAACTGGAATCCCAGCATAGTAGGCTGAGGAGAGTGCTAAGTTAGAGGCCAGCCTGGGCCACAAGGCAAGATCTTGTCTCAACACACACACACAAACACACACACATGCACTCACACACACACAAAGAGAGAGAGAAAGAGAGAGAGAGAGGCCACAACTCATTATAATGCCTCCTATAAAAAATATATGAACCAGTTATATGCTGAGTACTATTCAATAGATATAAAGGAACAGTGCCATAATGTAAGGCAAAAATCTACATAATTAGATCTTATTGCAAATCACTTCTTTTATTATTTTGGTTTAACTTTTGATTAGATAGACAGATGACAGACAGATGGACAGACAGACATAGGTAGATATTTATGAGGAAGTTAAGAATAATGAGTTTGACACATGAAAAAATGCTCACCATCTCTAGCAATAAAGGAAATGCAAATAAAACCACACTAAGATTCCACCTCACCCCTGTTAGAATAGCCATCATTAGCAACACCACGAACAACAGGTGTTGGTGAGGATGCAGGAAAAAAGAACCCTCTTACACTGTTGGTGGGAATATAAACTAGTACAACCACTCTGGAAAAAATTTGGAGGCTACTTAAAAATCTAAACATGGATCTACCATTTGATCCAGCAATACCACTCTTGGGGATATACCCAAAAGACTGTGACACAGGTTACTCCAGAGGCACCTGCACACCCATATTTATTGCAGCAATATTCACAATAGCCAAGTTATGGAAACAGCCAAGATGCCCCACCACTGACGAATGGATTAAGAAAATGTGGTATCTATACACAATGGAATTTCATGCAGCCATGAAGAAGAATGAAATGTTATCATTCATTGGTAAATGGATGGAACGGGAGAACATCATTCTGAGTGAGGTTAGCCTGGCCCAAAAGACCAAAAATTGTATGTTCTCTCTCATATGTGGACATTAGATCAAGGGCAAACACAACAAGGGGATTGGACTTTGAGCACATGATAAAAGCGAGAGCACACAAGGGAGGGGTGAGCATAGGTAAGACACCTAAAAAACTAGCTAGCATTTGTTGCCCTTAATGCAGAGAAACTAAAGCAGATACCTTAAAGCAATTGAGGCCAATAGGAAAAGGGGACCAGGAACTAGAGAAAAGGTTAGATCAAAAAGAATTAACCTAGAAGGCAACACACACATATAGGAAATTAATGTGAGTCAACTCCCTGTATAGCTATCCTTAGCTCAACCAGGAACACTTGGTCCTTCCTATTATTGCCTATACTTTCTCTTCAACAAAATTAGAGATAAGGGCAAAATAGTTTCTGCTGGGTATTGAGGGGGTGGGGGGGAGAGGGAGAGGGCGGAGTGGGTGGTAAGAAAGGGGGTGGGGGCAGCAGGGAGAAATGACCCAAGCCTTGTATGCACAAATGAATAATAAAACAATAAAATAAAAAAAAGAATAATGAGTTTGAAGTCTAGCAGAGTGACTCAAGTAGTAGCACACCTGCCTAGCAAGCATGAGTCCTTGAGTTCAACCCCCAGTGCCATTGATGATAATAACGACAACAATGATAAACTCTGGTCCCTCTGAAAATAGTTGTGCTATCATTTGTAGGAAAGTGTGGGATAGGTAATACCTTGAGATCTAGTTCTGCTACTCCCTTAAGGTAAAAGATCCTAAACTGAATATAATGACACAGCACACCACATTTTAAAAGTTAATATTTCTCAAGATTCTGTGTTCTACCTGCCAAAATTATATAAATAAATGTTCGGTGGTGGTGGCAACAGCTCTAGACTGTTATCTTATTTTCCAAAGAAAAATTATGAATGATTCTCATCCACACCCCACTTACCCACTCCATAGTGTGCCAATCACTGAAACAGTGAATGCAGCAAAAGAAAAAGGGTGTATTCAGAAGGCACCAATCTTGTGGAGATAGGAGAATGAGCTTCAAATCTACATCTCCAAGGATAGTTTAGGGGTTTTTATAGTATAGAAACAAGGTGATCTGAGATGGGGAATGATGATCATAAGCAGAAAAAAGCAATGTAATCCATGTTTTGCACATATAGTCAAACTTCATAGGATGCATATTCAGAAAATGGCACTGTTGGTGAGGTCTGACCATGGAGTGTTCAATACTCTTCCATGAAAGGTCAGCAGTAGGACAAATGAGCAGACCCAAATGAGGTGTTAGTAAGTTTCAACCTGTTTGAGACAGACAACAGCAGCCTCCAAGTCCCTGAAAAACAGCTTGGCTAATGGTTACCATTGTGACACAAATTAGAGATGTTCTCTAAGCAAAGCTAATGGTAGTAGACTAATTAGCTTCATGACCTCTAAGATTGGTGATAAAAGTGACTAACTAAAACAAGCTGGTAAAGTTAGAGGGTTTGTTCAGTTATTTTTTGTTGTTGTTTGGTTGGTTGTTTGGTTAGCTGGTTGGTTTCAGGCCCACCAGATGCCATATTACACACAATTGTTATAAGGAGGCCACAGAAATTTCAAAGCTGCTTGTGGATTCAGGAAATTGTCTCTGTAGCAATAATTTGTTTTCACTCATTATTTTTCATGAAAATTAAATGTTTCCTATCATTCTGTAGAGTGTGAGAAACCATAGAGAAAGAGTGTGGAGGTAATAGTGCGAGGTAGACAGAAGAAAAGCAACTGAAGGAAAGAGGGGCTGGTGGAATGGCTCAAGTGGTAGAGTACCTGCTAGCAAGCATGAGGCCCTGAGTTCAAACTCCAGAACCACAAAAAAAAGGATTGCCAGAAGTTCAAGACAGGGATTCCACAAGGTATCTTTATAGATTTTTCTCTCAGAACTAAAAAATTCTGAACACAAAAATAAATACATTATTAGCAGATCATTTTCTTTAGGCTACATTAGTAGAACCTAAATAAAATGATGTCAAGTGTTTATTCAATCATTCTTTTAGCATGCCAGTATTGGCTTTCTTAATTTCCAAAAGAAGAATAGGACAATGTTCAAAGTAATCCACTGCTCAGGAATATTTTACTTACCATTTTAATAAACCTTTGTGTATGCCTAGAGGTGTCATTAAGTTACCAGGAGACATTAATACACACTTCACTGGGGACTAGAATATAGGAAGTGATTATTGCTGTATGTTTTGCTTGGGACTCACTCACTATTTTGTTTATACGTAGCTACTGGCCAGAGATTTGTTTTAAGTTTGTGCTTCATTTATAACTCACGATTTTTCTTCTATCTGACATGGAGATAAACAGCTATTTATGATATGGTTATATAACTACAACAGCAGGCTTTTTAAAATATTTAATGCAACTTCAGATAGTCATTCCATGTTTACAGCATGGAATAATTTTTCTTTCTATAATATGAAGAAGTGGCTGATACTGAACAGTAAGTTTTGTGCTGTTTTAGTATATGGGTCAGGACCTGGCATAGAGTCCAAGAGTAAGAGACAAGTATACCAAGAAGATTGCCAAGAAGACCCCAAGTTCCAAATCTGTAAACACATACAAATTATCAGGTACTTCAGAAAATCAATCCCAACATCTCCATGAAACCTTACCTGAATGGGTTTGGTATATTAACTCTAATTATAAAACCTAGATTATAAGTAATTTATCACACCAGTACAGTGGGTGGATGGTATTACATTTATATTATGCTTGATTTTGATGTTTTTTTCAGCATTTAAAAAGTAAGAATAACTCCAAAAGCTGACTTTCATAGCTTTAAATTTTTTTCAAGTTCATAACACAAATCAGAGCATAGATATTCTATTCAATGATTTAAAATACATTTTTGTATTGTTTTCAGGTGCTAGAATCAAATACCACAGCAGTATGATGAAAATCAGAAAGCAATGCTTGCACAATGGAGCCGTTTATCTGCCAAATGGAATGCCGAAAGCAACTGAACTCTTCAGAGCTACTGAAAGTGAGTAACTTTCTCAGAAACTGACTGAGAGAGTTAGCTGTGATGGTTAACCACTGTGTTGGTTAAGGGATACCAAGATAACTGGTAAAACAGTATTTTCTGGATATTTCTGTGAGGATATCTCTAGGAGAGATTAGAATTTGAATCCGTAGATTGAGGTAAAATAAGACCCAATGGAATGAAAAGATGGAGGAATGGATATTTCACTCTCTGTTCTTGAGCTGGAACATCCATCTTCTCTTGCCTGTAGACATCAGAGCTCCAGTTTGCCAGGCCCTTGGACTCTTACTGAATTGCATCACCATCTTTCCTGGGTCTCCAGTCCAGAGATGGCAGGTTGTGTGGCATCTAAGCTTCCACAATTATAACTTCCCTCTTATACATCTACATATATATCCTGTTAGCTCTGTTTTCTGGAGAACTCTGTCAGGAGCCTCAATTTCCTCATCTCTCTCATTTATTCTCTCAGTAATTCATCTAACAAATATTTCAAGTGCCCACTATCTTCCAGCCCTGCTGTAGGCCTTCAGAAAATGCCAGTGAAGAAAGAGATTAAGTTCCTGCACCCTTGGAGTTTATGTTTTAGACATTAAAATCTTTTTTCCATATAGTTTTTACTGGTTGTCAGAAAAGTAGTAATGAAAGTAAACACTGTCTTAATCTTCTATGATACTTAACCATGTAGATATACTCATGTAGAATTAAAGAAATCTGCAGTCCCTTTATATTCCACATTTGTAAACCTTTATTTTTTAATTTACTTATTAATAATAATTAATTATTTGCTTTTGCTTTTTTTGTTTTGTTTTTGTTTTTGAAGCAGAATCTTGCTACATAGCTCAGTTTGGCCTCAAACGTACATTCCTCCTGCCTCAGCCTTCCCAGTGCTGGCTCCTGCACCTCACTGGTTCCATTGTGTATCTGAGGCCCTCACCCCTACTCACCAGGAAGAGGAATCCCTGTCTGGTAGGATCTCCTCCTGGCAGTCCTGGGGGATGCACCATGGTGACAAAGGAGGTGATAACTCACCATCTGCACAATCCCAGATAATGAGCCCCCAAGAAATGTTGTGGGAGTTTGCTAGCTGAGATACAAGACTCTGAGGCAACAGCAGGAAATATCACTTTATTGTGCCAGCACAGATTCAGGTGAATCATCTGCAAAGGCTGAGCCCTGAGAACACAGGGGTCTCACCTTATATACCCTTGCAAGCAGGTTACAGAAGGAAAAATGCAAGGTCTAATCCATGTACGGTTATATTTAATTTTATTGGCTACTTTATCCTAGTGCTACATGACTTTCCCCTCCCTGGTGCTATGTGACCTTCCTCCTGTTCAGATTTCTCAGGTTTTCCCTCTATGATATGCCATCCCTACCTCCCTGCTACTTTCTCAGGACTCAGGCCTACTCTGCTTTCTTATGATCCTTCTTGCTTAGTATCATTTCTTGATGACTACTGGGCAAAAAACAGAGCCCCTTGCCTTTCCTCTGGCTTCTAGTCAGTATTTATAGATTAGGCCCACTACTTTCCTTTTGAAAGTCACTGGGACAATACAGCTGGTACCCAGCTGGAAGAAGAGATGCAAAAAGCATTATCTGCTACTCAGGTAAAGACAAAGACATGAACTTGGAAGGAACATGTGCTATTGCAACCACAAGGAAACATTAAACTATAAATACTATGATGTCCTGATAAATATTCCTGAATATCTGGTAGTATGGCTTATTTTTTTATTTTAACTCCTGGATCACTGATTTCATATTCTCTAATGTGGTTCCAAAAGAGACTGTAGGACTACAATGATTGACAATACTTTAAGGCAAAGAAATGTCAGGCATTTATGAATGCAGAAGACATTCAGAAATAAAGGAATGATAAGAAAATTTCATTACTAGGGCTGGATGCATGGCTCAAGCAGTAATGTGTCTGTCTCACCATAGCAAAGCTCTGATTCGAACTCCTGTAATGCAAAAAAAAAAGAAAGAAAGTTTCATGACTAAAAGTAGTTGGTAAAAGGAAGATCATACAGAATTCAGAAATACATCAGGCAGATACAATAAATGAAACACTCAGAAATTTTATTAATGTGTTTACCATATAAGGAAGAAGAAAAAATATTAGAGGGGTTTTCCCCTTCTCCAATCTTAATCAGAAGGTATATGTTAGTGTTCACAGTATGGTTATATTAAATTAAGTTTATAATTAACTTGTATATACCTAAGAATTGACTTCATGTTTCAATGAACTCTTATAAGCTGATTTTCTCATTGTTAAGACAACTACAAATCCCTAAATGTTTTGCATTTTCTCTCATAAAACTAAGTTCCATATTAACTATCTCCACCATCAAATAGCTTTTCTCGAAGAACAGATATCATTGTAGTGACATGGGAGAAGATGGTGATCTGCAAACCTGGAAGTGAACCCTCAGGAGACATAGGTTGGTACCTTGATCTTGGACCTCTTCGGAAGTGTAAGAAGTCAATGTTTCTTCCTTTTGAAGCAGCCCAGTCTGTGTTAACTCAGTACAACACACCAAACTGAGACACCTCCCTTTATCATTCAATTTAAGTTATTTTATCACGTGTCCTTATTTTTGTCATGGCACTTACTATTACTCATTACTTTTCTTCTTTATGTCATTATTAAACACTCAAAGAAAGTTAAACCTATGTCTATTCTTTCCCCTTGTAACCCCAGTGTCTAGCCTATTGTCTGGTACATTGAAGGAGCTCAATAAATATTTGTCGAATAAATTAATGAATATTTTCCTTGCAAGAAAGTTTACATACACTATCCCATTTAATCTCTTTGACAACCTAATGGGATAGAGTTTCTGTCATCATTTCATTAAACATAAACTCCATGAAAGCAGGCACAGGCATACCTGTAAGCTGTTGACAATTGTAGTTCATAAATAACGTGAAACAGAACCATATTCAAAGAAATCAAGTACCCAGTGTATGTTACAAAGTTTAGAGAGCAGATGACTACAGTACTGTCTACAGTTCCATAATCTACTGAAGAACCTCAGCTGTGGTTCAGGTAAAATCCCTTCACCTCAGATTTAAAACTCTCCCTTTTTAAATTTAGTTTTTTGATAGTGCAGAGGTTTGAACCCAGGGTCTCACATGCTAAGTAAGATCTCCATCACTGAGCTACATAGTCAGGGAACTAGATCTCATAATTCTTATTTATTCTTGGTTTTCTTTGAGGCAAGATCATGCTATGTAGGTCAGGTTGTCCTGAAATCTCTATCAGTCTCTTTTTGCCTCCTAGGTGCTAGGACTACAGGTGTGCACCATGAAACCCAGCTAACCCCCTCCTTTTTAAAATTTCTTTCATTAATATGTGCATTCAGTATGTGGATCATTTCTCTCTCCTTCCCCCAACTCCTCCCTTTCCCCCTTTCCCTCTTTCTCCCCCCCACCCCTTGCTACCAGGCTAACCTGCCTTTTGGACACTTCCGTTTACATGGTCCAGTGGCTCTTGAACTAAAGGTACTCAAATCTACCATGAAAGGATGCACTACCTCAGTGAATGGCACCTGAAACTATCTATGGAACAATTTCCTGGAGTCATTTTAGATTTCTTTTCTGTCCCCTCCTCCTTGTTCCAAGTGACAAATAATTTAATTTGTACTTGAAATTAGCTAAAAAGGCAAAACTGCCTTGGTGTTTTACCTCTATTACTATTTATTGAGTAGGTAGTTTATTATGTATCTTTTAGCCAAGTTTGTTTCTGTGTGCTCATTTAAATGAAGGTGAGGTGGCAGGTAGAAGAGCAAAAAATTAAGGTGAAGTAGCAGAGGAAAGAAAAAAATGACAAAAAATAAGTGACAGAAAATTTGTAAGCATTGTTGCAGAGAGTATGGAAGAAACAAAAGGCAGAAAAGAGCCTTGTAGTATGTTCAATGCTGGCCATACCAAAGATAAATCCACATCAAAGTTATGAACCAAAGTTAAGGGAATATTAAACGTATTCCTTTCTTGAGCTGTTGTCACAAAGTACTGAAAACTAGGTAGGTCAAAACAATACATTTATTTTCTTGCAGTTCAGGAGGTGGTAATTCTGAAATCAAGGTTTCTGCAGTGTTTATTCCTTCTGGAAGCACTGAGCAAAAATCTGATCCATGCATCTCCCCAGCTTCTGGTGGATGCCATCAGCTCTCGATGTTCCTTAGTTTGCAGACACATCAGTCCAATCTCAGCTCCATCTTCACATAGTGTTTTCTTCTCTATGCCTCACTTGTATATCTTTACATAGTCCTTTTTTTGTGTGTTGGGTATTTTTGGGCTGGCTTTGAGCCATGATTCTCCTTTGCCTTCCAAATAGCTAGGATGACACATGGTAGCCACCAGCATCCGACTTCATGGCACATTCTTAAATTAACAGGTCATTGGATTTATGACCAGCCTTCATCTAGTATTATCTCATCTTAATTAAAACCTGCAAAGTTCTGCTATTAACTGACTTCAAATTCTGGTTTCAGGAGAACATGACTCACATAGGCGACACTATTCAACAGAGCAGCCAACTACTTGAAGAAAGGATATATGCACATGTAATTAATTTAAGGGTACTGAGGGGCTATTCTGGCTTATTTGGGTAGGTTCTCCATCTACTGACAAGTGTCTCGTAAGACACACAGAAGAGTTGGGGCAACATGAACACAGATGCAAAGACTGGATTGATGTAGCCACTAGATAAATATCAGAGGAGAATGTGATGCAAAGACAAGGCAGAGAATGGAGCAATGTAGCCACAAATCAAGAAGTTGGGGAATGCAGATAGCCACCAGAATGTGGGACGCAAGGAAGATTTCTCCTCTTGTGCTTTAGAGGGTGTGTGGCCCTGAAGACACCTTAATTTTGGATTCAGTTTTCTGAAACTGTGAGAAATTTGTTGTTTGAGGGTGTCCACTTTTCGGTATTTGTTACAGTAGCCCCAGCAAAACTAATATAGGCCTTAAGAGAATACAATTCACAATGCATTGTGAATTGTATTTCATTTCCTTTAAGTACCACTAAAAATAAAACAATTTTTCTTAGTTAGATTCTGTTGTAAACAGATTCCTTAGTAAATAAGTATTTGTGAACAGGCAAAAGGTAAACCAGCTCAATTTCTGAAATAGTATCCCTTCAATTACTGAACTATGATTCTTTGATGTAGCAAGTTAGGATAGAAAACTGTGTGGAAGACTATTTCATGTAACCACACTTACGTTGTGACTGCCTTATAATTAAATCAGATTTGATGATAGTTCAAGTGCTGGGTAAATTGTTTAATGCAGTCTGTGTCTTCTAATAAATTCTTTTGATCATGAGATTAACTTTTCTTCCTGGTGCTTGGTGCTGGATGCTAGGCAACCTACAACCTTTAGCCATAACTTCCTAAAGCAGCTTAATTTTCAGATAGCAAGTCACGTCATCAAGATAGCACTAAATCAAATAGAGAAAACTACATGATGAGTCTCAAGCTTTGGATGAATTCAAAATTAAAATCTGGCATCATCCAACAGTCTCTTCTGTCCACACCATAAGTTCCACAGTTAACCATTCAAGTGGCAGACGCCTGGTGACTTCAAATTGTCTCACAGTATTTTCTTTCTTGAACTTCTGCAGGGTGCAGGGCTAGGAATCCCTTCATTGAAGTATCAGAGTCACTGGTCACACAACCAGAACCCCCCAACCCCAGACTGGGCCCTTACTGCTTCTGCTTTGGAGCCCTGATCCCAAAGGCCTGTCTGGCTGTCTTGTTATGTCAGTGAGCAGCACTGTGGGTGAGGATGAGCCTGGAGCACGCACTCTCCCTTAGTCCCTCCAAAAAGGACCCTGGCCATCCTCCCCATCCCAGGGGTGGGTGTTGGCAGGTAGGCAATACAGGTGCAGCGCCCACCACAGGTGGCTGAACTGGAGAGGCTCCTGGGGCAGCAGCCAACTGAGACATCCTCTTGGTCACCAGTTTTCTACCTACCACACAAGCTGACTGTTCCCGCCTCCTCCTCCCCATCCCCAATCCCCCCCCACCCCCCCGCTGCTCCTACACTGAGTGGTCTTCCCTCCCCACTGTGCAACATGGACGCCAGAGACCTGGAGGTGTCCTAATGCCCCCAGCCAAGCATGCCAAAGCACAAACACCTCTTCACTCCCGCCCGCACAGCTCTAACAGAGAATCCCTGTCCAAACCTCACACAGGACCTCCCCGCGGGCCCTTGGCAGTGCAGCGGAGAGCCTCTCCTGTTTGTATGCTGAATAAGTGTGCAGGCAGCGATGCCTAAAGGTTTGTCCTAGCAAGACCCTTGATGAGGCTGGGTGGCTGGGCGTCTCGTGGGCGTTCCTCCGCTCCTGTCATTCAAAAGCTTTGGTAGGTGTGGAAGGGAGCAGGTTCAGTTAATCCTTCCCGGTGGTCATACTCCCTTTCCCAGTAGTTTGCTCTGGCAAGTCTGGCACTTTTCTGTTTCAGATAGTCTGCGCTTGGGAGCCCGCGGCCGGAGCGGATATGCTAGGAGTGCGCGTCTATCAGGAGGCCCGTGGTAGTGATGGCAATGCTCAGTGAGATGCTCCAGTCACTGGATTCCACAACTCCCAGCCCTCCTCCAAGGCGTGGAAGCCTCAGGTCTTTAGTTTACAAATGGCAATGTGACCTGCTCTGCTGCATGTCTGGAGGGACCAGGAAAGTGTGGAGAAGCTCTGGGGATTGAGGGATCGCAGCTGGAAAAGAAGAAAAGGCAACCAAACAAATATGAGACTGCTGGAGAGAATGAGGAAAGAATGGTGTGTGATGGCCATAGTCAGAGCCAAGCTGGAGCCATCCTTCAGCGTGAATAGGGGTAACTGCCTCCTCTGCCCCTTTTCCACTTTGAGAACTTGGGGTCTTGGAAGGCCGTGGGGACTTTTCTAGACACCTGCCAACCTGATGTGCACCTTGGCCCTTCTATTGATTTTCTAATTCGCTAAACCTAATGGGGACTTGAAATTGGAAAGGGAGCAGAAAAGTTGGAGTGCAGGTGGCCTTTAAGGCCAGCTGTCAGTGTCAAGGAGTGAGGTTCCTGTGAATGAAACTTACTCCTCTTGCCTTCTAAGTAGCATCCTATCACAAGGGACTCTAGTTTGCCAGGATTTTCCTATCTGTCTAGGAGTGGACTTCATTATTAAGTCTATTTCAGACTCCTTCCACTCCATGTTAAAAAAAAAAGTCTAGAGGAAAAAAGAAAAAGGAACATCCCACTCCCAACTTAGGTTTTGTGGCCCACATGTTGAGAGTGGGTTTTGTGGCAGTTACTGTCACTCCAGAAACTCCCAAGCCAAATGACAAGTTGCACTCTTTCATTACAGGATGGTACTTCCATGTGCTGCTGCTGGGATTCACTAGCCACTACAGGCAGTGTGAGACTGCATATTTTGGCAAGGAAATCTACATGGGCTAAAACCCAGTCTCTGAGAACTCCAGTCTCTGAATAGTGGCAGCTTTGTAATGAGGTCTGAGGACTGTGACAGAAACACTGGAAATAGCATTAGCTCTTTATAAGCCCACTCCCACCTTTAGACAACATTGTCCTACAAGTTTTAATTGAGTTCATTCTCTTATCTCTTTGATGTTGTTTGTGAGTTTCCAGAATTTAATACCTAAGTTGTAAATGGGAGCAAATAAGAATGAAGGAACACAACTTTGTTTTTTTTGTTGAGGGGGCTCCTGAGAATTAGACACCCAGCTCTACCATTTGGGTCTCCTAACTTTGCCAGGAATGGCCTTGAACTCCTGATCATTCTTGCTTTCACCTCCCCACAATCCTTTTATAGTAGGACACTACCAGGATGGTTATATGGTTGATGGACTTTATATACCTATATGACACAGAATTAAAAAAACTCTTGCAATTGCTTTAAGTGGGGTACAGAAGGGGCTGAGAGGGAGAGACTATGGGGGCAATATAAATAATGTACAATATAAAACTAAACAGAATTGTCATTATGAATCCCCCTCCCATATAATAAATATAGGCTAATAAAAATTATAATAAGACAAAAAATAAAAAAAATATTTTGAATGCTCCCAACACAAAGAATTGTTAAATATTTGACATGATAGATCAATTAACCTGATCTGATCATTATACAATGTATACATGTTTTGAAATATCATCTGTATAGCATAAAATATGTGCAATCTGTGCATGTCAATTAAAAAATTAAAAAGTAAGAGTCAACACAAAAGGATCCATTGAAAATTATAAACCCACCCTAAAACAAAATGTATGTAATTTATTACACATGTATTGCAGGCATAAATGGATGCATAAAATACAAATTTTATACAATGGGAAGATCCTATCTGGAGTTATGAAGTCCCTTTTTTTTTAATTGTTCTGCTGAGGTGGGTGTACATTGTGGCATTTACAAAAGTTCTTACAATATATCAAATATGTCATACATGAATTCACCCCCTTCACCACTGTCCTTTATAGCCCCTAGTCCCCATTCAAAGAATGTTTCAACAGGTATCATTTTTGCATTCACAGTATTTGCATGGTATTCACTCCCCTACACCTTTTCCCCTCCATGTCCCCAGTCCCACTGATAGGGATCCTTGCCTCCAGTCCAATTCTTTGTTGAAGAGATGCAAGTACCCAAGATGTTCTTGACCAAGGTATTCTGAGACCACCCTCTGATAACATTATTGCTACACTTTCAGTAATCTCTACTTTTTAATTGCATCTATCCTTAAACAGGCTTTCCTATGTTCTAAAACCCAGAACAGTTCGGAATTTAGTTCAGAGACTTAAGGAGTTAAATCTTTCCAGCTCATGACAATAGTTAGGAAATGCTTTTGAAATGTAATGGATAAGCAACTGCAGAGACTCAAAGATCATTGGAAATAAATTCCCAAGAGTATCTTTGATTAGCAGAGGGGTGTAACACAAGCACCAACAGCACTATTTTCATATATTACTGATAAAAGAATATCTGAGATCTCTGAAATTTAATTATAGACTGGAGGATAAAGGAGGAAAGGGATAGGGGAAGTTCAGTGGTTCATCTGAAGCCAAGAAAAGATTTGTCTAAGATTCACTTGTGAAAATTCTGAACACATTTGAGAGACCTACTCTCCAATTTACTTCCTAGTGTTAATAATATTGTATTATGTATTTAAATTTTTCTAAGATGATGGATCTATGTTCCACCCCACAAAAATCATTTATTTTTAATTAAATAAACAAATAAATGGAGTGTGTAAAACATTGGATAAGTCTATGGCCTTCCACATTCATATATATAACATATACTTTTTTATTATATATTATAAAAGTATATAATATATACTTTTTAATTATATATTATAAAAGTATATAATATATACATTTTTATTATATATTATAAAAGTATATTATATATACTTTTTTATTTCTGCTGAAATACCTTTCTCAAACTTAATAAATATACTCTCTCGATAGCAAACAAAATAGTTTGCAAGTTATCATTCTATTTTTCTGTTCCCATTTGTATATAATGAAATATTTATATATGTAATTCATTTATTAAGTCTCTTCCAGATTTTAAAATGCCATAAGTGACGGTGATAATAGGTAATGATTCCATTCATAGAATAAAGAAGTCATGGCTCATTCATTCATTTATTCAATAAATCTTTGTTATTTTCTCTGTTATCGTAAGATGCAAAATTACAAATGTGATTAAGATATTTATAAAGACTATAGGAAAAGAAAAATGTACAAATAGCATAGATATAAATACCTTCATTTAGAACATAAAGAAGAATAACATTCTTCTGACACAATCATTCTGTTTTCACTCTACTTCCATATAATGTCAAAATTTTAACACTATCTACTAAATTTTTAATTCACTGGTATTTTTAATGAACAAAAGTGGCCTGGTATTTACAGACACTGTATAGAAATGATAATAAAATATTTTTGCCCCATCTACAAAATTAGATCAGGAATTTTCCATATCAGTAGCAGAGAAAAAGAAAAGAAAAATGTGCTGATTGTGTCCTAGTCACTGTGCTAGGAACTGAATATATGCTGCCTCATTTCATTTTTACACAACTATGTATAACAAATTTCATTTTTGTGTGCAAAATGGATCCCATCTCTTTCTCGACAGCATTCTTTGTATGTCATTATTACTGAAATTAGAGTATAAATCATTTAGCTATTAAAGCTTCCCCAGTTAAGAATCAATGATATTAGCAAATTTATCTTAAAGGTAGAGCTTTCGTTATTCGTGATCAGTCTTTCAGAATGAAATTGTGTCCTGAGAATATATTTGAGTTCATACTGATTTAGAACCATTGAAATTAGACAAAATGACTTTGATAACCATGGTTCTCTTAGGGTTCTAATGAGGTCATGTCTCCATCTTTATGTGATTCTGAAATCATTCATTTGGATGGATTCTTGATCTCATTGATGATTTCTTTTTTGTTGTTGTTTCAAGTGGAAGGAATGAATCCATAAATACATATTCCACTTGGTCTCATTAATAATGCACATTGTGAGGAACAATCTTGTACTGGCAGCTATATAGAACAGTTGACCTAACAGGTTATTTCAATCTCTTATTTTTATAATTCTGTGAACCTGTTCCAATAATGTCTGCACTGGAACACCCAATATTTTTAAGAGCTGGATGGTCATGAATCAGAAATTTGATACCTGCTTGACAATATCAGCAAACACAAAATTGTTGGAATTAGGAGGGGATCTTTTTAAAGTCTTTACTTAGCAAGATTGTGATAAATCTGACATAGCTACTGAATGGTGCAGTTGTTCATTAAACTGTAGTATCTTAAACTGGAATATGAGAAGATCCAAATTTAGAAAGAAAAGAGAATGGGGAATATATTAGCACATATTAAAAATTATATTAAAAATGTATTGGACATAGATAAGAGCTGCAGTGTTCTTTATATCTAAAATAGAGAACATATTTTAAAAATTAAACTACAGCATACAATAGGACATCATATATCAATTTAAATAGCAAGTTGTATTTAATAGAAAATATCATAGATTTTATTTGAAATACAAAGAAAGCAAATTGGAGAACATAATGTATAAGATAATGCCTTAAAGTATTACCAAATTATAAATGTCATTATTTGAGTATATTTACACATGGTTCATACAAACTCAACACTATGAATACTGCTTACTCAGAGAGGGAAGTTGGGATTTTAGTAGGATAACAATATTTAGTCACTTTTTATATTTTTAATTACTTATAAGTAACATAACAAGAATCAATTGTTACTATTTAAAATAAAATATATGAAAATAAAACAGTGTAATGCCCGCTTATTTTTTGGATTGTATTGGGGTTTGAATTCAGGGCTTTCCACTTGCACTTACTAGGCTATACTTCCTGTTCTTTTTGCTTTAGTTAATTTTTGAGATAGGATCTTCTTTATCACTGTACTGGACCATGATCCTCCTGTTTGTGCTTCCCCCATATAGCATTGCACCATTGTGCCAAGACATTTGTTGAGATGGGGATACATGAACATTTTGCCAGGGATAATCCTCTCCATTTCCACCACTCAAGTAGCTAGAAATGCAGGCTTGAGCCACCACACCGGACTTCTTTATAATTTTGTGAAAGTGGAGAATACAGGGATATTCTTCTGAATTGGGGGAACTGAAAGAAGCCTAATCATGGGACTTAGTCTTTCTTGTTCTACATCTCTTGTGTATTGATTCAAACATTTTGATCCTTCTGTTTTTGCCATCACTCCTGTTTTTATTATTAGTGCATATTAATTATAAAATCATGTGACATTTAATACATGCATATAACACACTTTGATCATATCCATCCCCATTGACCTTTCTTGGCCTTTCCTCCCTTTTCCCTTGATTCTCTTCTTCTTCTCCATATTTCCCTTTCTAAGTTCATGTCCACTTTTTTCAGATTCTATACATCAGACAAAACAGGACATGTTTGTCTGCTATAGTCTGTGTGAAGTGTGACTAAAAAGGCTAGGCATTGAAGGCATTGTCCCCAGCTGATGATGGATCCAGTCATTGAGAGGTAATAGGATATGAGGGTGTGAAGTTCATCAATGAGTTAAACTGTTGATGAGATCACGTTGAATGGATAATTAGGAGATGGAGCCTGGTTGGAAGAAGTAGGTCATTGTGGGGTGTCTTGAAAGGGTATATCTTCCCTTGGTCCTGATATGCCTTTCTTTGTTTACCAACTGCCATGAATTGGGCAGTTCTGTTCTGCCATGCCTTCCTCACTATGATTTTTCTGCCTTGACACAGGCCTAAAAGTAACTAAGCCAGCTGATTATGGGTTGAAAACTCTGACACCATAACCAAAAATAAATACTTCCTCCCTTAAAATATTTATGGCAGGCATTTTGCCACAGCAAAATGACAAACACACACTTCCTGAGTCTGGATAATTTTCCTTGACATGATGGTATCAAGTGCCATCTAGTTTCCTGAAAATGACATGATTTATTTGCTGAATTAATATTCCATTGTGCATATACACACTACATTTTCTTTATCAATTTATATGTTGATAGGCCTGTAGGCTGATTCCATAATTTGGTTGTTTTGAATAGCACTGAAATAAATGCATATGGGTGTGTTGCTGTCTGTAATTTGCTACCTTTCATTCCTTTAGTAATATATACGGGAGTGTGATAACTAGATCCTATGGCAGTTCTATTTTTAGTTTTTTGAGGAAACTTTGTACGGATTTCCATAATGGTTGCAGTAACTTATGTTCTAGCAATGTGTAAGTTCCCCCTTTTCTTTTTATTACTTTTTGCAAACCTGATGATAGACATTCTGTCTGGGGAGAGGTAGAATCTCAGTATAGCTTTGATTTGTATTTCCCTGATGTCTAAAGATTTTTAACATTTTCATATAATTATTGGTCATTTGTAGTTCTTTTCAGAAGTGTTCAATTAATTTGGAATAATTAATTGATTGGAATATTTATTCTATTTATGTTCAATTTTTGCACTCTTTACATATTCTAGATACTAACTCTCTGTTAGCAGAATAAGTTGCAAACTTTTTCTCCCATTCTTGAGGCTGTCTCTTCACTGTCCTTCTGGCCGCGGCCGCCGCCACGAGGACGCGCGCATGAGTTCCCGCCGTGGAAACAGAGGTCAGGCCGCGCGCGGTTGTCAAATGTCTGTTAAGATTTCCAAACCAACATTTGATAGAATTATAATTCAGAGTTAGGACTTAAAATGAAAGCGAATTGAACTCAAATAAGCAATGTCTTTCCTCTTTTTAAATTTTGCATTAAAATTTTTCTCCTTTACTTTTATGGAGTTAATTTATAATGGAGGTAACAATAGCTAGTAATATCCATAGCCCCACACGTATCTTAGAAGAAAGAATTAAGACTTAAAAGGGAAAAAATAAGATTTCAAGGAGAAAAAAATTCTTATACTTTTGGCTTTGCAGGTCAAGCATTTCTTGGAATAGAGAAAACGATTTTGTGAAAATATTGTCCTTTAATCGAGTGTGACACTCGATCCAAAATATCTTCTCAGGTATGAGCAGAATTATTTCTGTTTTACATACAAACCTATTGAGAAAAGTGAGGAATTTATACACTGGGTTCTTGAAGCCAGGTGATATAAACCCTAGATATGTCAGTAAAGTCATGGTTAAAAAAAAAAAAGCAACAATACGGAATCCAGAGTAAAAGGTAACAAATGGTGCTGGGTGATGACATGCTCTTTTGGTAATGGTAGTCAGGGACGTTGTCTCCTCTGGGGTGATTTTGACATAGACAGTGAGTGGTAAGTGGTCAGAGCAAGATTAGGAGACAAGAGGGAATGTGATGGTGGTGACATCATCTTCTGTCCATGTGTTGCACTCACTCTCAGTGCCCTGCTCAGGTACACTCAGAGCCTTTTTCCATTTCTATGTGCCCCTCCTATACTTTAGTCTCCTCACTTTGGGACTCATCTCTAGTAAACAATTTTCAAGTTCCTGGAGCCTCCTCCCCCCACCAAATTATACCTGTGCCTAGGAATTATTTCTCTCCATAGCGCCCAGTGAATGATGGGTACTGCACCATGGAAACAAGTTCTCCTGCCTTATCTGAGACCAACACTGAAAAAGGAGATATACTCTAGAGTTTTCTCAGGATAAATCTAAAGATCCATCCCACAGGACTTTGCCTGAAATTGACTCTTTTTTATCTTTTCCCCTTTTACTCTCTTGCTTTGCATGCAATCCCATACTGCTTTTTCCAAGAGCATTTCCTTAATAAATAACTTACACATTAATTCCATTTTACTTGTTATTTTATGGAGAACACAAAGCTTGATGTAGATCATTGCATTTTCACTATTCCTTAACTTAAATCCATAAATCATCTTGTAGTTAACAAAGATACTTTTTCCAAAACAGAAAGTACATCAGTAGACTTTCACACTAAGAACACAGTGATAAGATATTTCAAATATATGTATAAGAAACATTAAATTAAAATCTATCTGTTGATAGATTTTATCAAGCCATCTGTCTTATTCAGAAATGGGTTCTGCTACTGAAATAGTTCCAAGTCTTAGAGTATCTTTTTCTTTTCTTAAGGCATTTGCTTTAACTTTACTCCCAAGAGTGTGTCTTTGTTAATTCTGAATAGTCAGGATATAAAATAATCTTGAAAATATATGTTTCATAAAGAAAAATAAGTTTATTTAATTAGTAATAAATATAATTAAAAGATTGTAAGATTTTATATTTTAGTTTCCTCTTATCTGTGATTTCATTTTTCCAGTTAAAGTACCTTGAAGTCAACTTAGGTCCAAAAATATTTTGGGGTGGTTGTGGTGTTCACAAATACTAAATAAAGGTCCCAGAGATAAATACTCTCTAAATGTTAAATTGCATGTCACTCTGAGTATTATAATGAAATATCAAACCATCATCTCTAGGTCTTGAATCATCTATAATTACCTGGTACTCACCCATTAGTCACTTAATTTCACAGATGTGTTCAAAAAATCCTTACAAAGTAGCCTAACTTTATGTTTCAATGCTTTCACCATTCATGTCACTTCATTTCATCATGAAGGTATGGTATCATTTCACATGATCATAAGAATGGGGTAAAGAGTACCAGAAGATGTTTTGAGAGACAGATCACATTCAAATAAATTTTATTATGATATATTGCTATAATTATTTCATTTTACCACAGTAATTTTTTATTATATTATTTTATACTGTGGGGGTACATTGTGACACTTACAAAAGTTCTTACAATATACCATATGTATCATTTACCTTTATCTCACCCCTCCCTGTATACCTGGAACAGTTTCAACTTTCCATTTTTATACATGAGTACATAATATTTCCACCACATTCAGGTTCCTCCACTTTTCCTTATATTTTCTAATAACTAATTTATAAATTAAAGTTGATTTGAGCTATGCATGTATTAAAAAATACATGCATGTATATGCAGTATATATAGAGTTTGGTGTTACTTGCAGTTTCAGTCACCCAATGATAGCTATACTTCAGATGTATTACATATTGGGAAATTATTCTGAATATAAGAATCATCTAAAAGTGCACTTCTGTTTTGATACTAGAAATTTATAAATGTATCACTTCAGTTTTATAACCCTATGAAGTCATTAAAAATTAAATTACATTCCCTATACCTATTAATTCCACTGTATTTCATACTCTTTCCTGAAAAACAGGGCATGCTAAGGGGAGGGCACAAGCTAGGGGTGAGGGTGAAAGAAGGACATTAAGAAAATAAATATGGTTGATTTGCTCTCTATAAAAGAATGAATATAGCATTTTAAACCCTTTGAAACCCCATAAGAAGGGGATCAAGGTAGAAAGGAGAAAAACAGAGTTGAGCCAATTGGGGTTCAAATACATGTATACATGGAACTATCACAAAGAAACTCCCTGTGTAGCTATCTTAAGCAAACAAAAATGTCATTTTAATTTTTTTTTCTTTTACAAAATTAGAGAACAGGAGGGCCGAGCAAATCCTGCCTGGGTGAGTGGTATTAGTAGGTGGGGGAGGGGGTAGGAGGTGGGGAAAGGTTGTGGGAGGGTGAATATGTTGCAAATACTGTGCACACATGTATGCAAATGGAAAAATGAGGCCTGTTGAAACTGTTACAGGAATGGGGGAGGAGAATAAAGGAGAATGGGGAGGGAGTGAATTCAAGTATGATATATTTGATATATTGTAAAAACTTTTGTAAATGCCACAATGTGTACCCACCCAGCACAAGAAAAAAGTAAAGCTAATAAAATTTAAAAAAGAAAAAAAAAGAAATCATTTAATTTTTATGTAATCATTTATTTTACAAATGTTTAGCCAAACTGACCAAAAGAAGAGGGAACAAGACATAAACAAATAAAATTAGAGATGAAAAGTTCCTTTTACAACACATACCAATAAAATCCAGATGATCATTTGGGAATATCTTGAAAATGTGTGCTTTGACAAATTGGAAAAAAAAAAGAAATGGATAAATTTCTAGTCACATATGACCTACTAAAATTGAACTAAGAAGATACAAGCAACTTAACAACTAGATTTGATCAGTAACAAAGAACCTCTTAACAAAGAAAAGTCAAAACTAGAAAGATTCACTGCCTGATTTTACTAGAACTTTTAAAAAGAACTGAAACTGATACTTGTCAGGCTATTCCAAAAAATACAAAGGAAGGAGTCCTACTGAATTCATTCCATGAAGCCAGAATTTTCACCAAACCAAAATTCCATAAAGACACAACAGAAAATGAAAGTTATAGAAAATTTTTCATGATGAATGTAGATATAAAATTTTTCAATAAAATACTTTCAATCTGAATCCTACCACAAATTTAAAAAATCATAGACCATGATCAAGTGGTTCAACATATGCAAATCAATATGCATAATAGAATACATTAAAAGAATTGAGGACCAAAAAACCCATGCTATGTTAATTAATGCAGTAAAAGTCTGACAAAATTAAACATCATTTCATGGTAAAAGCTCAGAAGAAACAAAGAATTGAATAATATAACACAACATAATAATACTAACATAATAAAAGTTGTGTATACTAAACCTATAGCCAATAGCATATTGAATAGGGAAAAATTGAAATCATTTCCACTCCAGTTAGGAATAAAAAAAGATGTCCACTCTCCTCATTCTTATTCAATAAAATACTGTAATCCCAAAGCAATCAGGCAAGAGAAAGAAATAAAGAATTTTCAAAGAGGGAGGAAAGAAGTCAAATTATCCAAATTATCCCAAATTTTGGAATTTAGGCAGATGACACAAAATCAAAATCATAGGCATAACACTGGAAAATTTAGAAATAAGCAACAACCTCTTGAATAGTTCCCAAATATCTTAGTAAATAAGAGATGGACAAATGGGACTGAATCAAACTGAAAAGCTTCTGCACCAATGAAATAGTTACTAGAATGAAGAAACAGTTTACAGAATGAGAAAATCTTTGCCAGCTATACATCTGAAAAGGGATTCATAAGTAGAATTTACAAGTAACTCAAGAAAGTAAACTCCAAAAGAACCAACAACTCAATTAATAAATGGAAAATGAATTGAGCAGATAATTATCCAAAGAAGTACAAATGGCCAATAAATACATGTAAAATATGAAATATCACTGGCAATAAAGCAAATGCAAATTAAAGTGACATTGAGAGTTCATCTCAGCCCAGTCAGAATGGCTGTCATCATGAACACAACAACAAATTCTGCCAAGGATATAGGAAAAAGGAATACATATGTTAACTGTTAGTCAGAATGTAAATTCATGCGGCCATTATTGAAATTGGTATGGAGGTTCCACAAAAATCTAAAAAATAGAACTACCATATATATTTTATACCACTCTTGGGCATAAATTTGAAGGAATTTAAATCAGGATATAATAGAGCTATCTGCATACCCATGTTTATTGTAGTGCTTATTCACAACAGCCAAGCTATGGAATTAGCCTGGATGTCTTTCAACTGATGAAGAGATAAAGGAACGTGGTATTTGTACACAACAAAGTATTATTCAGCCATGAATAAAGTGACATTATGTCATTTGCAGGAAAATGCATAAAACTAGAGATCATCATGGTAAGCAAAATAAGCCAGGTTTGTCAAAAGGAGAAATGTGGCATGTTTTTGGTCACATATAAGTTTAGAACTAAAATAGAAGTGTGTGTGTGTGTGTGTGTGTGTGTGTGTGTGTGTGTGTGGTGTGTATAATATACCATGGTATACATATGTCCTATATCATGACTCTAATTATGGGACTATTTGGAGGGACAAGTGAGGGGGGAAAGGAAGGAGAATGATAGGAAGGTGAAAAATATCATATATCTTGTTCTATGTATAATGGTGGCATAAGGAAACCCATTGAAAGCTGTTGAAAAATAAGAGGAAGGGAGATTGGGGAAAAAGAATAATAAAGGGAATTAATCTGAGCAAATTACAATACATGCATGTGGGATAGAACATGGTGAAACCCCTTTGTACAACTAATATATATTAATTTTTTAATTTTATTTTAGTTTTTAAGTGCTTTTTATTTATTTATTTATTTTTACTTTTATTTATTTATTTTATTATTCATTTATTCACATGTGCATACATTGTTTGGGTCATTTCTGTCCCCTGCCCCTCTTCCCCACCCTCTCCTCCCTCCCCCCTCACTTTCAGGAAGATCCTGTTCTGCCTTTATCTCTAATTTTGTTGAAGAGAAGACATAAGCATGATTAGAAAGACAAAGCATTTTTGCTAGTTGAGTTAAGGATAGGTATACAGAGAGATTCCTAGAATTGCTTTCATTTAAAAGAACAAAATAAAGAACTCATTTCATTTACATATCATCATTTATTCTCATATATTTTCTCTGTCTAGCATCATCATTAGAGACAGGGTTCATATGTACCCCACTTCTAATGATTTTACAAATAGGAAAAATTTAGGACATGCAAAATGCAAACATCTTGAATTCAAGATGGCATGCAAAGAAGCATGTTCTCAATAATTTACAAAAGAAATATTTTTCCAAGTTGAAGACCTTTTAAAATTTAAAACCAAGGAGGATATTTTTATGCTAAAAATGTCCACGATTGGGCTGAATGCTTGGCTTAAGCAGTAGAGTATCTGCACTGCAAGCATGAAGCTCTGAGTATAAATCCCAGTACCATCAAAAAATGTCTATGATGAATGCTTACAGAAAAGTATTTTAAGACCTACTTATGACACAAATCAGGCTCTTTCATGGCTGTTCTCAAGGGCTACATTTAAGGGTGTACATAACTGCACAAAATTTGGGGTTTCATGACTTGAATGTACAATCAGTGTAGGAGAGGTGAATCCTCAGATTTAGTAAGAAAAGATTTATGTTAGGTGGAGGAAGCACATAGTCAACAGAAGAGAAGCTGGAGAATAAAAAATAACCAGGAGCAGGTAGCCTTAGGTGTGGAATATTGTTTTCTATTAGTAAATATTGCCTGAGAATTTAATAGCCCTGTGCAATCTTCTCTTGGAGAAGGAATGAAAAGAAATTAATAGACATTGCCATTTCTTTTAGCAAAGAAATTTTCATTGAATTCTTGAAGTTCTTTTGTGCTCATATCAACTTCAGAAAGAACAGGCAGGACTGGAGCAAACTCCCAGTTAAAACGAAAACAACAACAAATGAGTCTATTTTTTCTTTGGGTAAGTGCACAGTCTTACCAAAAGGGAAAATTCATTCTTCTTAATTTATCTGATTTTTGTCCAAGTAAAACTGAATGTGGCTTTAAGAATGACTTGAGCCAGCAATAGAAATATTCCTCCCAGTATAGTGAGGAACACGTTAATCATGGCCATGAAAGGAGGCTTGGCAGCCACTCCCCATCCTTCTGCCTCTGGTAATTCAAACCTCACCTCTCTAACAAGATCTGTAACAAGGTGACTGTAATTAGCTTTTAATGGAAACCACGTGGAAAAAAGTAAACTTGTTAGAAGAAAAGGAGAGATGAGAGTGATTAAAGAATAAATTTTCTTCCTGTGAAGTGTTTGGGTTTTCTCAAAGGAGGGCAGTAGGACTGGTAGTTGAAGGGAACCTAAGAAAACACTATCAGTGGAAAAAGAGAGCCAGGTCAGGAAAGCAAGTTAAAAAATGTCCCTAGGATTTTCTTCATTGTACAATTTTAGGTATTTAAAAAATGACTAATCCTGAGAGAGATGCCAAGTGAAATTCAAAGATATGTAGATATTAAAATAAACTCTTATTTCCTGAATAAAATTAGTTTCCTGTCTTTAGTAGAGACCTGTGCAGTTAGTCCTGCAAACTGAGAGGAAGATGGGCTGCAGCCCAACTGAGGGTAGCAAAGGTATGCCATTCTCCCAGCTCCAGAAGACCAGATTGGATCCTGATCACAGATTAAGATCAATGACAGAAGAATAGGAAAGATGCATGAGTGTAAGACCGTGTACATTGGAGGAAAACTTTAACAGGACAAAGTAGGAGAAAGTCTTTTAATTACCCCACAAAGATGGCCAAAGGTTTTCTCTGCGTTCAAGGAACTCCGAAAAGAAATTGAGTTTAGCGAGATGTATGTGTATGAGAGTGTGTATGTACGCAGAGACCCTGCATTCATTCCTGAACCTGGGGCATGATTTTTTCTGGGTGTTATTCTAATTGGATAAATATATGGACAGAAGTTAGAGAACTGCAATGCAGTAAAATGAGAGCTAGCTTTATCAAGATGAAGAGCTAGACAGAAACATTCTGTTTATATTGTTTAAACCGTTTCTGGGTTTACAAAAAATTAAAAAGACAAGACAGTAATTATAAGCCATGAGCAAATACAAACTGGGGTTGCAGCTCAGATAACTGCTTTGCATTAGGAGACCAAACCTGGGTCCAGAAGCAAGGCGTTGAAGCTGTTCTCAGATGTTTACATTAAACTCAGACCCACTTAATATGCTAAACTGGTTCCATCAGTGCCCATTGACTTGTAGTCAGTAATTTTTGGAAGAAACAAATCTTAATTCACTCTCAGCATTGCCATGAATTGGATAAATCTAACATGGGGTACTAGTTTTAAAAATCATCAATGATGGGAATATTTGCCTTTTAGCCAACTTCAGGAAAAACTGTGGACTTAGACACTTTGTTTTGAAACAGGTTTCACCTTATAGCCCAATCTGGCTTTGAACACCCAACTCTTCTTCGTCAGCTTCCTGAAGACTAGGAATAGACATGAGCCATGAGGGAGAAATGAAGAAATGTTTACTGATGATGACATTTTAAAATGTTCCAAACTGTGGTAGAATTTAGAGCATGAAATTAACTGTTTAAAAAGATATATATCTGCAGAAAAGTACTAAGAAAAATACACTTTTTCTTAGATGACACGATTATATTGTTATAATCTTTCCACGTCTCTTAATGGAAAACAGTCAATAAACAGTTTTTCTTTAAAATTATACTCATATTTAAGTGTTAAAATTTTAAAATGAATACACTGACTTCATTATCAAATAAAACTCAAAATTGACAAATAATTATGCTACTACACCTCTAAGGTTAATATTTAAAAGTTATTTCTTGAAATAATTATTATAAAGTTTCCTTTTATTTTACTATTTTAATTTCATGAATACTCATTTATATGTGTACATCATCAAAATTCACTGTAGCGTTTAAGCTTTTGAAATGTGATAAATTAAGTATTTAACAGGAGCTCAATAAATATTTGGTGATTTAAGCATGAATGCATGTTAGCTAAACATAAGAAATGATTATGGAAAGAATTAGTACCTACACTAAAGGTATTAAGTTCTATATTTATCAGCTAGGGTGTTTGCTTAGCTCACTGGTCCATAACTCTGGAAAGCATATGAAAATATTTTCTTCATTCTTTTTATTTATTTATTTATTTTTATTGAGGCATTGTATTTATGCATCTTTAGGGGATATGGAATGACAACCGAATACATAAATGAAATGCATAATGATCAAATCAAGTTACTAAACATTTGCATATCCTCAAACTGTATGATATTCCAAGTGCTCATACATTCACTGGGTATGAGTACAAAGCAAGGATTATTAAGATGGGATGTGAGATGAGTAAAAGAAAAATTTGTTCATGAAGCTTGGGGAATTAAGTCAAAACAATGACTTAATTGACAGTATTCTGTTAAGATCCTTTTCAAGGAAAAGAACTAACATATCAAGACAGTTTTACCTCTCTCACAGCTTACTGAATTGTGACATTTCAAATCTACATATTTAAGCTGAATTTCAAATAACTTCTATATTTTAATTTTTAATACATTCATATAATACTATGGTGATAAACAAAGCATGATTAAAACAGTGCATTTTGAAAAGTACTGAATTGAAATAAAATACCTGTATTTTATTTGCATTTACAAATCATGTGGATAATAGAAGATAATGTTAATGCCTACAGAATATTATTTTACTCCAGTCATATGATTTCTTATCCATATTTTTAGAAGGTACCTAAATAAAATAAGAAATACTTGTTAGCATTTTTATACTATTAATACAAATTATATGTTACATGAATCATTTTATTTCAGGACATCTATGTTTTAAAAGTATAGCAAATTTCATACAAATTTTAATGGTCATATCAAACTCATGAGATATTAGCTATAAATAACATTTTTCACTAATATCAGGCAACTTAAAATTTATAAATGATAACTCTATAGGAAAGGTGAGCAGTTATTAGAACTGAGAAGAGTGTAAAATTAAGTGCATTCTGTGTCCTTTATAGAATACACTTGCCAAATCAGCGATGTAACTAATGGCAGTTTCCTTAGCACTGAACAATGTGGATTAGTCTATGTGAGTTTCTCACTATATCATAATTAAAATAATAGTTAATCAGACTGTTCATTATCCTTAGAAACATAAGTATTTTTCCTACAAACAAAGAGAAACAAATCTGTTTAATACAGTCATAATATAATGAAAAATTATGGCAGGACTAATTATGTTAATAACAAATGATTCATGAAGTCATCAAGGATAGTAGATTGATCTAATAAATTGATAAAATCTTGGAATACTTCTAAATTCCTTACACAGGACAGGTTGATTTTTTTTCTTCTACAGAGGGTAACATTCAATAATCATGTATTCTCCTTAAGAAAATATTTTAGTTTTATATTATCTTCAATTAATGGATACAGATTTTTAAGTAGACCTGTCAATGAACAATATTACTGAGCAATTAATTTAGTGCATTTAACTTATTTATGTATTCTATAAACAGTCATCAAAAATTATCATGATAAAATCTGTTGATTTCACTTTTAGTACGATTTCTATACTGAAAGTTGTCTAACTTGTATGAAGTTCCTTCCTGCAAGTATTGTTGCAGAGCTGCACACATAAGCACTGACAGCTTCTGTTTTTGCATAATGGAACTGTGAATGACAGCAGTATGGACCTCCACATGCTCTGATACTTTCTATTCTTGTTTCTGTTTCCCCATACAGCCAAATGACCAGTTAATGAGCATTACCACAGAATTTTATTAACAAAAGCAAATGTCCTCATATTTTTATCTGGGCATTTAAAGACTTTATCTAATGTGTCCTGATAAGAGTCAGCATAAGAGAGAGTAATCTGCAGTGATCCAGAATTTTCAAGAAAGGACACAAATGTTAAAAACAGGTTTAATCACCATTTTGAATTATCATGTTAATACAGGGAATTACATGCTAATTCTAGGTGAGTTGCCACCTACTAAGTTTTTCTTTTGGTCAGACTCTCAAAGTGTCTTTCTTGTATACAAATCACATACATTTTAAAAGCAACCTTCTGATCTTTGAAGAAGGTCAATAGTTTCCACTTGGCCACTTGCCACAGAACAACAATATATATATGAGTATTTATATATAGATGGATTTATACATATTATATGTGTGTGTTTGTGCATGTGTGTGTTTGTGTGTGTATGTGTGTAGAAACTGAGAGAGAGAGAAAGAAATTTGCAGGCTTATGGTTTCTTTTTCTTGTTTCAGAGATATACTAGTAAGGACCTCTATTGCAATGTTGATAAAATTAGTAATAGCAGACAGTCTTGTTTATCTAATTATCTAAAGGAAAAAGATTCAGAATTTATAATTATTCATAGCAACGATGCAGTAACTTAGCACTGTTATCATTTGCCTAATATAACAGTAGCTTTCCATCATTTCATAGTGATTGCATTGTTCATTAGTCTTGGTCCAACTGTGGTTAGATTGATGATTATCTCAGAATTGCTTCCTCAAGGCCTTGTCCAAGATAAAGATATTTCTTTTGCTTGAGGGGGTAGTAATCTGGACTTTGTTCAGAAGATGTTTATCCATCACACTTGCAGGAGAGAATGTCTCATCTCAGAGCAAAGAAGACACAAATAAAATGGAGACAAAAATGCCAGGATTTTATCCTTCTTTTAGTTACCCATTTGTATCAGCAGTGCTTCTAGCAAAAGCAACCTCTGAGTCTTTGTTAAAATTCCAGTTTGTCCTTATGGAACCCAGTTCACTCTCTCATAAAGCATCTTTTCATTCTTGAGTAACAGACCTGCTGACTTTCAGAGACTTCAAGGCTCCCACCACATGCAGAGACAGTATCTCTTTGTATATATTTTAATTAGCCACTAAAATTGGTTAAAGTCTACCTCCTATATTGTAACTTATTCCACAAAAATCCTGGTAGTTTTTCTTGATTGATCCCTAACTGATATATTGAGAGAAACTGGGATTTGTTTGCCTGTTAAATTCCAGTTTTCTCACCTGTAATATGTGGAAATTAGTTGTATTCCTCTAGTAGACTTTTCATATTAAATAGCACAAAATATGTCTAGCATTTCTGACACACATTCTTTATAATGGAAGTAATAAGAAATGTTGAGCTTTACAGGCTTAATTTCACCACATTAATCTTTTTCCCTATATAAAACCATAGTTTGCATATTTAAACAACACTATCTCATTTCCATCACTTTCCTTTATCATGCTTCTCTTGTAGCGGTAGAAAGTCTGTTACATTAATATCTAATAGACATATACATTGGACAATTTTAAAATGAATAAAATCATATCCATTTTAAGAGAAAAAGACTTCAGAAAAATTAAATTCAGGTAAGTTTACTTAAGGAAGGAAGTCAAGCAACACGCTCCATAACAGAAGGAGGTTCAGAAAGCTCCATCCATTATTTGAGCAGACAACATGTATATTCCAAATGTGGAAGCAAAATAATGAAATAATCTGGTTGGCTGTTATTAGACATTTGCTTCCTGGGGGCGTGGAATTATCACTTTGGTTCTTTGAAATTGGCTGAGACCAAGGTTTTTCTGATTGAAACCTATGCACTGGTTAAAATGTATTCTCCTAAATTAAGTTTAGATTTGTTTGCAAACTAATGTAACTTGTTCTTTGTTTCATAAAACTCAAATGCGAAGACAATCTTAGATACTGACCTTCTGCTTATTTATTTTAACACTTAACATAGTAGTTGAATGACTAGCAAATAGTACTCATAAAGTTTATCATTTTATGCATAAAATTAAATGGTGATGTTTTTGAAATGTTTATAAATATTCCCTTCATGTAAACTATTAGTATTTTATGAAAATGTCACATGTCATATGTTTAGAGTTGAAAACATTGTGCATTTGGACATTGTTAGAGAAAATTGAAATAGTTGCATAAAATTAGAATCCTTGTTTCTGAAAACATATATTATAATTTGAATATTAAATTTGCATGGAAATACAATACATAACCTAGCTTCTGTTATATTCAATCTGTAAAATAACCATTTCACAAATTACTGATTTGTGGAAAAATTTTTCTCTGTAAATTTTAAAAACTAGAATTCTGTAAGAGCTGAGATTTCTCTTTTCTCTTGATTAAAAATGATTTGTTTTCAGCAACTCAGAAAGAACTGGTAGAATCTCATGATTCCTAGGAAGAAAGTTTGTATTTTCTTTTCCAAACTTTCTCATTTGTTATTATATTAAACATTAATTTCATGTATTAAGTTGTCTTCTCAAGAAATAAATATGAATTTAGAAATTAATTTTTAAATGTAATGAAATAAAATTCTTGATGAAGATGCCTGCCCAGCAAAAGATAATCCTTTTTAACAATAAAACATGCCATATAGAAGTGATCACATTTGAATTTACATCCAAATGCAAAATACCCAAGTAGGAACAATGTGGCTCCTATTTCCTATAAAATTAGTTAGGGGGCAATCCTCTGCTGTCCAAGCCTTTTGAGAGCCTCCCTTCATAACTGTTCATGCTAATGCAAGCAGATGTGGTTGTTCCTATCATGAATGCCTTGGGGAGTTGTTTTATTGAATGTCATTTTAGTTCTAAAATAAATGCAGGTGACTTGTTTTAGGACATAAGAGAACCCAATCCTGATGTAGAGATCATGTGAGAAACTATGTAATGTTAGCTCCATAACTAACTTCCTTCTTATGAAGTCATCATTCGTACTACAATGTTAGCAATACAAAATGTATGCTGGGTACTGGTGGCTCACACATGTAATCCTATGTACTCAGGAGGCAGATTCAAGTGAATCATGGTTCAAAGTCAGAATGGGAAAATAGTTTATAAGACCCTATCTCAAAAAAAAAAACCCATCACAAGAAAGGGCTGGTGGAGTGATGCAAGGTTTAAGTCCTGAGTTCAAACTCCAGTACCACAAAAAACAAACACATAAAAAACCAAAACGTATTGTTGATATTCAATAAATCACATTATATTGTTCTCAATAAAAATATACTTTACATAATTTATGTGAAGATATCCTTCAGAAATAACTTTTCCATTGTCAATTAGCAGTGGTATAAACTACATATTGAACATACCTTCTATTACTTATTAAAACTTTATTTTATTTATGAAGAGAAGTATTTTCTCTGAGAAAATATTGGGAACTTTGTGCCCAGTACATCCATTGTGAGAGCTAACAATTAAAGAGCAAAAAAAATTTAAATGTGAATGTTCCCTTACTCTTCATGCACTTGTTTCAAATTCCTGGAAAATGTCTCAAGATGTAAAGGTGTATTCTTAAGTGCAGTAGTTCTGACAGTGCAAATGCATACATGACATACATTATATTAATACAGCATTGGACACAATATTTTATAATGGAAACAGAAAAGAGTTGGAGTTAAACAATGAATGACACATCTGCTGTGAGTTTTACAAAAGCCATATAAGATTCAAGGTAGTCCTCATTATTTGTTTCTTCTCCTATAAAAGAAGAGTAATCAGGATCACCCTTTACTTTTTGAGAATTTAATTTTTGAGGATTAAATTAGATAAAGATTATTCAATATTTAGTCAATGTTCCACATATAGCTTCATCTCAAGTGTGTATTAAAATGCTTCTTCATATGCATAGTGAATACTCTAATTAATGCAGTGTCTTTATATTTTGCTCCAAGAAAATAAGTTCCTCAATTAAGCAATACTAAAGACATAACTTATGAAAACAAAATCAACAAAAAATTATCATTTTTTTCTTTCTACTTTTGCCATCATAACATATTAGTAGCAAGACTTAAAAATAATTGTTAGATAGTAAGTTCTCCTATCATTTTTCCCATTAGGAAAAGTAAATATGAAGAAAAATGTTAAATTATTTTGCTATAGTGGAAAAAGCACTGTTGTCCTCATTATATTGTGGAAGATATTACAGCAATCTGTATGAATTCATTCCACATGCACTAAATGCTATCAATAACTGATCATTATTAATTTGTCATGTAATGAAAAAGTTAAAGTTTTTGTCCATAAAACTGTAGAAAATCATTAACATCTTTACGAATCATATAACCCAGGTGTTGAGGAAAAAAAGATTCAGATGAAGTTAATTACCAATAGTATTATTATATTAATTGAGTGACTGGAGCCTTTGTCATGAATGGTAAAGTCACATAAATGAACATTGCATGTCAGAAAAAAAAGAAAAATACTTTAAAAAGTGGACAGTAAAAATAATTTTAGATGAAACAACTTTCCTAAAATACTACAAAAATGAAAGCATTTGAACATGAATAATTTGTCATGATGAAAATAAAAATATTACATCACTATTTTATTCATTTGTGTTGCATCCTCTTTAATTTTGATTTTGGGATATTTTACAATATACTTGCAAAGTATTCTGTAATATTTATAAATATAATTTATTTCTTAATTTACTAAAAATATTGGTAGATGTGCTGCTCTTGTGGACTTACATTATAGGCAAAAACTTAGAAGTTCCTTGTCACCTAAATTCTGGGGGAATATATAATGTAACAAAGAGTAATAGTGTAATACATTAGAAGAAAATAGTTGCTATCTAAATAAATGAAATAAGAGAAAGAATGTGTGTCTGCACATGCAGTATGAGGAGGGCAGATCTGATCTGTCTTTTAAATTTTGTTTCTCTCCAAAGTGAAAACTTTAGCCTAATTTAGAATCATTCTCTATTCCTAACCTCCTCCCACCCCCAGGCCAAGCCCTCTTATGGATCTTTAGGTTTTCTTTCTTTCTTTTTCTGTCTCTTCTTCTTTTTCTGTCTCCTTTTCTTTTTTTTTTCTCTTTCTCTTTGTTTCTTTCTTTTTCCTTTCTTTCTTCTTTTTCTTGTGGTATTGGGTTTTTTAGGTTAATCTGTCTAGATACATCATATAAATGGAAATAAATAATACAAAATGTAGCATTTTATGTTAAATTGTTTGCTTAGAGTAAATTTTTGTGGTTTTATCAATATTATGCGTTGTGTATATACTTCTTTTTAAAAAAATTTTTTTTGATGATACTGGGGTTTGATTTCAGTGCCTCCTGCTAGGAAAGGAATCCATCAGTTCAGCCACACCCCAACACTTTTTGTTTTAGATTATTTTTTGAAAAAGGCCTCACATTTTTTATCCAGGTCAGTCTGTACTGCTGCCCTTCTATTTAAACCTGCTGTGTACATAGGGTTACAGATGTGAGGTACTGCACTCTGATTTTCATTGAGATGAGGAGGTCTCTCTAAATTTTTTTCTCCTGACTAACCTCCTAATTACAATCTTCCCAAGTGCACCTTCTGAGTAGCTCAAATTACAGGGGTGCCCAGCCACTCTATTCTTTTTAAACATGAAAAGCATTATTCCCATCACATGGGTATAACATATTCTTTTTTTTCTATTGATAGATATATCTCAATTGAATAGTTTAGTCATGCTATAAACTACTGTTTTCCATTCTAAGAAACTATATTTATAGGGGCTACACAATTTTAAATTCTCACCATCTGTGAGGAAAGCATGGAACAGAGCCTTCTTTAGTGCATTCAGAGGAAGCTTTGCCCAACTGACACTTTAAATTTGGACTTTTAGTCTCCAGTACTATGCAAAAGTAAATTTCTACTCTCTAAATCCAACCATTGATGCAATTCAATGGTTGAAATTAGTCATAGAAAGTTTATGTACAATGGAAAGCAATATAGGTCTGGAGAAAATTTCATTACATGGGAGTGTCAACAGCATGTGTGTAAACTTATGAAAATGAGCCAGGAAACATAAAAATTCAATGATAAGCAAAACAAAAGTGTTAGTGTTTTGATATGCAGTGCCCCCTTAGCAGGCTCAAGTCTTAAAGGGTTGTTCCCACAGCAGAACTGAGAGGTGATTAGATCATTCTGTCATTAACTGCATTGATGAGTAATGCAGTGATGAATTCACAGCTGAAGGAATCTGAGGAGGTAGGGCCTCATTGTGGAAGTCAGTAATTGTGCTATGAAGGGTATTATATGATCCCCAATGCCTTCCTTCCCTTTACTCTCTACTTCCTGGCTGCCATGAGGTGAGGATCTTTCCTTTGCATCATCCTTGCAAATGATGTTTCTGCCTTGCCTTGCATTTCTTCAAGTTGGTTTTATCAGAGATTTGTCACAGTGTGATGGAAAGTGATACTTTCCAGTTTTAGTTCTATCATGAGTAAGGCACCCGCTGAAGAATCTGCATGATAGCACCTTTCTTTACAACATTATTTACTAAATATTTTAAATCAATTGCTGATCCTTACTGTTCAGAAAAAGAATGCTTTTTCAAAATACTTTCATTCATTAACCATGTATGAGTCACACTGGGATCTGATGGACAGATATAATGAGATAAATATTGTTTTTAGTACTGGAAAAATTGCCCATTCTTCATTCTGTGAATAAAATAGTTTAATTGGTTTTTTTGCTCTCTTGAGTTCCAGGTTTTATAAGTGGTAAAATGCATTTTGTGAAGCTAACACTGCCATAGATCATAATTCTTCTGATAGGTCAGGGCATAGTAACTTTTATTGCTCGTGGAAAGGATTCACAATTCTAGATTCCATCAGGGACAGTTTGGATTCATGGGAGAAGTTGAAAAATAACAACATCATCAGGAGTTTGAAAGAACTTGATTCAAAACTTTATGCAAGACTTTGAGGGGTTCAAGATTTCAGTGGAGGAAGTAACTATCTGCAGATTGGTGCCAATTGCAAGTGAGATTGAATTGGAAGTGGAGCCTGAAGAAGTGACTGAATTGCTGCAATCCGAGGATTAAGCTTTTAAGACTGAATATTTCTTTTTATAGAGGAGCACAGAAAGTTGTTTTTTGAGATGGAATCTACTCCTAGTGTACTGCTGTGAACACTATTGAAACAATAAAAAAGTATTTAGTGGTAGGAGGATGTGAGAGAATTGACTTTACTTTTGAATGAAGTTCCATGTACAGAATACCAACAAAGAGGATAACATGCTACAGAGAGAAAATTCATGAAAGGCAATGTGACTAACTTCACTGTTATCTTATTTGTAAAAATTACTGTGGATACCCAAAACTTTAGCAATGATCTCCTTGGTCTATCAATGGACAACAAAATTCCAACAAGACCCCGCACCATCAAAGAGATTACAACCTAAGGAAGGCTCATCATTAAGCAATATCATTTCCATTTGTAAGCAATAAAATATTTTAAAGCATTACAATCATAGGCATAATTCTACTGCAAGCAATACATTACAGTATAGTGTAAACCTTTCTTTACTATTAACATCAGTACAAAAAACTCATATGAAGCACTTTGTTGCAATACTTGCTTTATTGTCATGGTCTGGAGATGAATCCAAGATGTCTCCAAGGGATCCCTGTTACTCCTCACACTATCAACAATGCTGTAGTAGAAAAGCAATGCATTTCAACTGACTGACCTATCAGGTATGAACTCCAGTTAAGGAGGTGTCTTTAGGAAACTAGACAACATAAGAGACACAGACACCATAGGAAATCAGAAAATATTAAATATGGCCCAACTTTATGGAGTCTCTTAACTGAGGCATTACACTAATTAGTTCAATTTGGAGAACAAAGATTATTTAAGAATAATTACCTTAAGTTGAAGAGAAGAGGAGAATCTTGTGCCCACTGATGAGTCTGTTTATAATAACAATGTGTAAGATTGCTATGATGAGATATAATGAGGCAAAACCATAGGTACAGTTGCTGGTTTCAGATAAAGAAGATAGCAATTCCTAGAAATTTTTATCAGCTGATCTGTGTGAGAATAGAAATTTGACATCACAAGGTCTTCAAATTTCTCTGAGACAAAAGACAAAAAAGTTTGAAATATTATCTAGAAGAGTAAGATGGTGAAAGGCAAAGGTAAATGTAATATATAAATGTAAAATTCCTGGAAGTGTTCATTGTCATCACTATCAATGGGAAATCTTTGTCATGATGGTTTAGCTCTTGTATTGTAAACTCATACTTGTCCTAGCAAAGCAAAGGCCATGCTACCTAAGAAAATTATCAATCATTTTTACATTAATAGTGCATTACATTAAGGTAATATTTTAGCATGTATTGAAGCCCTTCTTCCATAAGAAAGGGAAAGGAATTTTTAACAGTAGGATTCCAGAAATAATTACAGACTAATGGAAGGATCATCTCACATGACTAAATACATACTTTAAATAACATATCTTAAACACTGCCAATAAAAAATCAAGAATGTGCATTTTGTAAATCTAAATGATTTAGAGATGATCAAATAATTTTCTAATAAAGAGCTTGGTCAAATTGTTTGGGAATTAACCAGTTTATCTTTAGAGATTAATGATTTTATATGAAATAATCTGGTGTTTCCTTAAATAAAAGAGATTGTTTTCTTAAGAAAGTCATTTCATACAGCTCACAGTAGCAAAGAATTTCATCATTGTTCTTTTTTTCAGTCCTATGCTTGTTTTCCATACATCTTCAACTAAGACTGTAGAAAAGTTTTGTTGCTTTAATATGGCCTCAATCACATTGCAGAAATTTTTCTCCCATTTCTTAAGGCTAAAAATTCTAACTTTGTGAAGATGATATGATACTGTTATCGTATGCTATATATTAAAGCATGATACTATCTTTATGCAGTTTTTGACAAGCAGATTGCCTGTTTCCTCTCAGGGCCCAGTTAATATTGTCCTTGTGACAGGTGAAACTAAGGTATTTCACAGTATCCTGGCAAATTGTGCTTGCTTTTGAGAAACATAGCCTGCTTTCCACAAAAGCAAGAGAAGGAAATGAGTCCCTTCCATACAGTCCACCTGAGTTGTTCCAGCCAACAAAAGTCATCTCCTTACTGGAGGAATGTGTAGCCATGCTGGTTGGCTGAGAAAGCCTTTAGGTCAGACACCAAGGCAGTCCTAAAGATAGTTTTTGAAGCCTTGTGACAACCAAGTCCAAGTCAATTGTCCCCTCTCTCCAGTACTAGGACTTCCCCATTGGAAGGAAGAGATGGGTTGGCTCTGTGGGGCCAGGTGGACAGAAATATGCATCCTTTAGTTCCACACAGGTACAGAATTTTGTCTCAGCTGGGATAAGGCCCAAAAGCTTGTGTGGATTTGGGACCACAGGGTGTAAATTAATTGTTGCTGAGTTGACTGCATGGAAGTCCCGATCTGGCCTAAAGAAGTCAGTCTTTGGTTTTTTGACAGGAAGCAAGGGACTGTTCCAGGGACTCTGACAAGGCCAAAGAATCCTATATTTTAGGAGTCTGTTAATATGCTTTTCCATCCCAATTCGGGCTTTGCAGGAATGTAGTACTGACTCTGACTAACAAGGATTTACTCCCAGCTTTAATTCTACCACAACCAGAGGAATTTTCCAAGCCAGTCTGGGGCAGGGTGTGGGAGAGGTTGTCCTCAGCCTATACTCCTGGAATCTTAAAAGGAAACTCAGGTATTTAGAAAATCTCTTTCTTAGAGGCACAGAGTTACTGTTCCTCCTCCTGCACAACTGTTAGAGTTAGAATCTCAGCTTCAGAACCTCTCAGCTTTAAGGCTGCCATACCATCAGAGTCAAAAGTTATCTGTGCCCTTAGTTTGCACAAGTTTCTGCCTATGAAGGCCACAGGGCCATCAGGAAGATAGAGGAACTCATGCCTTACTTTATACTTTCCAAGTTTGTATTTAGAGTCAGAAGAAGCTGTCAGCAGTCTGTCCAGGTGGGCTTTTGAATTTGAATGTTAGACTGCATTAGATCAATCAGAGCCTAAGTCTTTTCCATGAAGGAAGGTGTACAGTGGCACATAAGGGGCAGAGGTCTCCTTGGGGTTCCCTGCTAATGTGGGTTTCTCTGGCTTTTTGCATTTTTCCCTGCACTAAGGCTGCTGCCACCCTGGTTATCATGACCCTACATGCTTCCTCTAGTTGGGGCTTTAGCCATGTAAGCCAACTGAGGACTGCATCCTGACAACAGTCAACATAAGGAACTGATCTGTGTGTCCAGGCACCCCTACAACTACTTCAAAAACTCTATTCACTATGACCTTCTCTAATGACCCCTCTGAGGGCCATCCTACACCAAAAGCAGGCCAGTCTATTTCACAGAAGGTCCTAAGCTTGTCAGGAGTCAGCTTGCCTCCGTTATCTCCATTAAATCCCTTTGTGAAGTTGTATACCAAGCACCCCAGGGGGGTGGTCTTACTCTGACCTCCTCCCATTCCTCCTGTTGCCAGACATCAAGACAGAGACGGAAATGGAAGGGATGAGGGATGTGGAGAGTTGATAAAGGGTCCTCCTTTCCAGCACACAGAAGAAAACAGAAAACACCACTCACTTCATCTGTCTCAGGCTGCTCCCCTCGTGGGGATTTCATTGGCTCTTGGCCATAGGGAGTTGGTATAAATCCTGGACCACAGGCTGCTCACCATACATCATATAGATTCATCAGGGACCCACAGATTGGGACTCACTTCATATCTGGGTTGTGCCTCAGGCTTGCACTTTCACACACTATCACATAGCCTGGTACTTCCATCCTGCTCCCTCAACCTGTGAGGCATGGTTTCACCCTAAAAGACAGTTACCAGGGTGTCTCTGGGAGTTTATCAGGCTCCCTTTCTGCCTCCTAAAGGCAGGCCTATTCGAATGTGAGTTCTTACCAGTCTGATGAGCAGGGCTACCAAGTTGGTTCCTGAGCCTTTCTGGTTCCTTTTTGTGACTGAAACTTGCTTCTTTGTTTCACCAGGAGAGAGGTTCCCTCCCCTTGGACCAAAACATCTAGTCGTGTCTGGTAAATGTGACCTTCTTGGCAGGCCAGGGATGCTTCGCTGGTGAAAAGAAGGTGAAAACACCACTGCAAATCCAAGATGAGTCCCCAGAAATGTTGTAGGAAGACCCAGAGAGATGGGGCACCAAAGCTTTCAGGAACTAAGTTTATTAAGCAGTCAGACAGTGACTAAGTGGATTCACATCCAAAGCCTGAGCCCCAAGAACAAAGGGGCTTACCTTATATAGCATTTAGAGGGGCTTACAGAAATCAAGGATGAAACTTGTCCCCTACATGGTCACATACTATTTCATTGGCCATTTTGAACTCTGGGGTGAGATGACCCTTCTCATGACTTGCCCCAGGTGCTATTTGACATTCTTCAAATGCAGGGTTTTTGTTTGTTTGTTTGTGTCACTTTGCATTCATTATCTGTCATTATCTCCCTTCGCCCTTCCTTCCACAAAACTAGCAAAAATGCTGTCTTTCTTAATCCTTATGTTTTCTTTTCAACAAAATTGAGAACAAAAGGGCACAGCAGGTTCTGCCCAGAGGCAGTGGGGTTGAGAGGAGGTGGCCAAACAATGTACACACATGTGAGTAAATGTAAAAATGAGAAAATAAGATTAAAAAAAATAAGGGTTTGCATAGTATTCTCTACTTAGATAAGATTTCTTTGAAATTATTTTCCTCTTTGTCTTTCCATATTATTATTATCAGGTATCTGGGAATTAATTTTTATTTGTACAACTTGGAAATACTTGAGCATCTTGGATGTGTAAATCAGTGCATTTTGTCAAATTCAGGGAGTTTTCAGTCATTAGGTATTTTTCTTTCTTTATTGTCTTTCTAATATAAAAGTATGGATATCTAAAGCACCTGTAGTAATTTACATGACCAACACCACTGTGAGTGTACTCCTTTGCTGTTCCATCCAGCAATATTATGTATAACAATTATTATTTTCTTGTAATTTTCATTTACTTAACCGCCAAGAATTTAGACATGTTTCACTAAGTTTATGTCCATTTCAGTACTAGCCTTCCAAAATTTCTCATTTCTCTATTGGGTTCCTAATCTTTTTATTATGAGAGTGTAAGAATTCATATTAACACTTTATCTCCCACATGTTTTTTTTTAATTTTCTCTTCTAACATTACTTCCATTTTAGATTATATTGGCTACATGTAGATATCTCTGGTGTGTACTACCAAATATAATAATTGTTGCTTTAGCACTGAGCCTTGTGTCTTGGTGAACAAGCTTCCGAATTTAGTAGTGTTTTTGATGTTTTAAGTTATTTTCTTAGGATATTGTTGCAGGCAGTAAATTCTTTAAAGAAGTTTATTGCTGCACAGTAAATAAAATAGAGGGTTCACATTTATTTTCTATGCAGGGTGGACTGTTTTATAATTTATATTTTTCATATAACATTTATCTTACTCTAAGTTAAAATACCAAATTTTCCAAATATCTGGGCATCTTTTGCCAGGTTTTCCATTCTATTTTAATAATATATTTTTATTTACATATGCTAATACCATGGTTTTAAGAGTTTATTGAGACATAATTTACACAGCATAATTTTCAATAATTTTTATTAGTTTATGCAGTGGTAGAAATGTCACTAAAACCCAGTATTTGTTCCATTCCATCGACCAGAAAAAGTCTCTGTGTCAATTTGTACTTGGCACAAATTTCCAAAACTAGTGAAAGATTATAACTACTCTGCCTGCTATCTATATGGATTGCAGTTATCAAACATGTCACAGACAGAGAACCATACAATCTGCAGAGCAGCACCTACTGTTTTCAGTTAGTATACTGTTGGATTCATTTTGTAGCTATACCAGTGTATTGTTCTGTTATAATGCTGAATACTGTTTCATTGTATTTATATAATCATATTTTATTTATACATTGGATATTAAAAAATACTTTTAAAATATTGAATAATATAAATATTGCTCCTATTTTCAGAGTAGTGTACAACTCTTCATGTACATATTTCAGGACTGGAAATATAGTAATGAAATAAGTGAGTTTTAAACAAAATTTATGTACCAGTTTTTAAGAAACCATTAAATATTTTCCATAAATGCTGTAGCATTTTATGTTCCTATCAGCAAAGTATCAAAGTTTCAGTTTTTCCTTATCCTGGCCATCACAAGTTTGTGTTTCTCTAAAAAGGTCACATTAAGTTATCAAAATATTAGTACTAATAGCCAATGCAAAGGTAAACATGTTCAAGGGATGTTTGTAATGTTCAAAATTCTAATTTCTTCAGCAGGAGAATTTTTACTTTCCCAAATATTTCTAAAATATGTACTTAAATATATTAATCTATAGTTATAAGTATGTTGGTGTTTCCCTAAACAGTGATTCATTGTGTTTGTATATTGCCTCAACTACTTTTCCTTGTATGAATCACATTTTTAATTGGAAATGACTATTTTACCCAATATGAAGATTGTGACTAATTCGTCTGTGTTCTTTGTCCTGTATGATTTTTTATTTTTACAGGTTATAGTATTTTATCTAAAAGGACTCACAACATTCACTATTTGACAAGTAAGGAGCCATAGAGCCACACTGGTATTTTCTCATAATAACACAAGTAATGGAAGTCTTAAGACCCTAAAATACATCATGGCATCTCTCCTTTGATTTCAATAGTTTAGCAGCAGCAATATCAGTCATCCTAAGACCTGAAAATGGGCTCATATGTTATTTATAGTTTCATATTGGAAGCATTACATAATTTTTACAAATTTTATATACAATAAAGATACATACATTTAATGATAGCTTATAAAAGTATCAGAAAATTTCAAATATCCTATCTTTTAGGTTGATCACAAGAGGAGATTAAAGAATATGAAGATTTAATTGTATTCTGTAAACACTTAATGATATAGAAATGATACTAAATTAAAGTGATTAAAGAGAGCAGATTGAAAACATACAGATATAAAATTACTTTTAAAAACTAAGTGTTTTGAAAATATTAGTAGTTCTTTAAAAAAAAGAACTACTAAAAGTAGTTCTTTAAAAAAAAGAACTACTAAAAGTAGTTCTTTAAAAAAATGTGAACTTTCTTTAAAAGCTCACATTCATTTAAATAAGCCTTTATCTTCCTAATTTATGTACTTAAATGTAACAGTATTCACTTTGTCTTTTAATGTCAAATGCACTTTAAAATGAAAACAGCACCTTAGGTTAAGTGATAATGAAGTCTTCTCAGCTACATTTTAAGGTTATGATTTTTATTTCAACAATAATTTAACATTTTAATTTTATCTAAAACTTTTTTCTTCCTATATATTTCCTTTATCCATTTTCTAAAATTTGATGAAGTGATTTTTTTCACTCCAATTCATAATATCTGCTTATAAATTTTAATACCATTTTTCAATAAAGTACCTCTGTATTATTCATACTAAACATCATTGGATAAATTCAAATTTAAGAAATACTTTAACTTAGCAGAAAATAATTGCATATAACTTTATATTTAAAGCAAACAGTATACTTAGCATTAAGACTAAATGAATTTTAAACAATCTTGACATAAAATATAAACACTGAGGATGCAATAAACAAGAATAATACAAGCATTAACACCTGGGACACCATGGAAATTCAGCTATTATAACTAGAAATAGAGAAAGGAGGTTGTTCAGGTATAAGAATAAAGGAAACCAATGCATTAGCTTTAGAGTCCTTGTTTAACATTTGTTTATGAATTCAGATTTAAGAAGTTTATTTCTTGTGGCATGTACAGATTTGAGGTTGAATAGAGCTTGTGGTTTCAAGTAATCGTTAGAGTCTAGAAGATGATTTAAGTCAGGGAAATAAAAGATAATTCAAACCTTTATTATTCATTACAAAATATTGGGTGATCTAGAATAGAACATAAAACACTACAATCTAGAGATAAGAACAGTTACTGAATAACCTTAGAAAAGTGTTAATGTGGAAGACTGTTCAAAATTTTTATTGTGTACAGTGAAACTGAAACCCAAATGAAGAAACTATTTAAAGAAGCAATGTGCAATCACACAGAAGGGAGATTACATATAATAAAATTAATAGATCACTTTAAATCATTTATGTAGTTGAGCTCAAGTTAAAAATGCATTATTTATTGACTTAATATTAGTAATATACAATCATACTATTGACCACAGATTACAAATAGCAGTAATAATATAAGAAACTCAAAACATAGTGTTTAGAAGTCTCATGGACTGTTACTGCTTTCATTTATGGTGTCATTTTTGTTCTTAAAGATATTTATTTATATATAATTTTCAGTTTAAGAGTTTCAGTTCACAGATTTATAGAACTTTCTGTCACTTTATGTTCTATTTCTTCTTTTTTTGTTATTTTGCCCAGTGCTGAGGATCAAATCCATGTTCTCATGTGTGCTAGGCAATTTTCCAATGATCTACGTCCCCAGTCACTAATGCTTTTTGTAAACATAAATAAGACACTGGCATTATTCTAAGGAGAGAAAATTAATAATTTTCCTCATAATACTCTTAATTATAAATAAACTTTTAAGGCAACTTAGGGTTATGTTCTTAATTGTAAAATTTAGATTTAGGGGACTGACAGAGTGACTCAAGTGATAGAGCACCTATCTATCAAGCTTGAGGCTCTGATTTCAATCTCCAGTAATGACAAAAAATCCAAAAAATAGCCATTTAAAATAATATCACTTCATTCAAATGTTTTTGATGTGAGTTTTGAATGACTGGATCATTATTATCAGATTTTCTACTTATTTGAAGAGAAAAATATAGCCCAGTGCATTTCAATTACTAGAAGTTTTCCATATATAAGATATTTTTCATGAATTCTTTTTTTGTTCTTTTCAAGACATATACTGCTTGTCATGTGCACATACCTATATCCCAGATACTCAGAAATTTGAGGCAGAAGATCATGAGTTTGCATCCAGTTGAGGTGAAGTTAGAGTGACTGTATCTCAAAAATACAATAAAAATATAAGCCAGGCACAAGTGGCTCACACCTGTAACTGTAGCTACTCAGGAGGGAGAGATCAGGAAATTCCCAGTTCAAAGCCAGCCTGGGTAAATGGTTCATGAGACCCTATCTTGAAAAAATCCATCACAAAACAAGGCTGGTGAAGTGGCTCTAGGTATACGCCCTGAGTTCAAACTCCAATACTGCAAAAACAATGACAAAAACAATGAAAACCCCAATAAAATCAAAAGGACTTGCCTTGAGCCTCAAGTGACTTGACTTAGCTTGTGCACTGCCTTAGGTTCAATCAAAATGGTACAAAAAAGGTATAAACTTAGTTACCTATATATGTGTGTGTGTGTGTGTGTGTGTGTGTGTGTATAAAGTATAGTTTGTAAAATTAAAAACAGTCCCATTTCCATTTTTTCTTTTTCTCTTAATTCAGTTACAGATGTGTTTTTTTTAATGTTTATTCTTTGGATAAATAATAGAAATCTCAAGATAACTATTACTGAAGGGGGATCCAAGATGGTGGTTAGGGCAAGGAATCAGAATTCCTAAGTTCTGTGACTCCAGAAGCAACCTTGAGATGCCAGAGGTACACCTGGGTAATTCTGATTGTTTCTAGCCAAAATAATAACCACCGTCACATTAGTTGCACATTAAATTCAAAGACTGACCTTATATTAGCCTTTAATTACACCAAACAGATGCCCTTGTTCTCCAGTTTTGTTGAAAAGAAAACCTAAGAGATAATAAAAAGGCATAGCGTTTTTTGCTAGTTTCAGCAGGGTTAAAAAACACCCCTTTCAAAACTCTTAAGACATATAGAATGATTAAAATATATTTATTTCAACAACTTGAAAATAACATGGTATGTGCCTACATGATGTTTGTGTTAAACAAATGACAGCTTTGAATTAGCAAGATAGTCATTAGTAATTGTCTTTGTAACAAACAAATTGGGTTTGTGATTGTACAGAGCATTGCAGATTTTTTTCCTTCACTAAGGATCAATTTTTGCCTCTTGGTGCTGATATAACACTTGATTTGGATGCATGGAATAGAACAAAGTAATGTACTAACAACAGTGAGAATTTCTTCTTTTTGGTTGGAATACGTTTGTAGATTATAAAGGAAAAATCAGAGGCTGCTAAGAGCAGTTGAAGTATTTGAAGATAAAAAGAAATTTACCTATATACTTTACAAAGATATTTTCTCCAGTATTTCCATGGTGGTTAACATACTACACATCTTTAATCCTATATAAATTGAGCAAATGTTAATGTTTGTTTATCTAATTCAAGATATGAACTCTCTCGACTATAGAGTTTAATGCAATAACCTCCTGTACAATCATAAAAGTCCTGTCATTACTGAACCAATATCTGCCAGTTGGGTGTTTATATTTCAGGTCATTTTCTAAACCAATCAGCATCTGCACTTGCATTTAAGGGATAACAAGAGCACGAGGGCAACAATTTTATGAACTGCCTCTATTGTCTCCCTCTTAACCATAAATTTAATATAGAAAACTGAACTATGCCAAATACAGGAAAAATATTTTTCATTTTTTTCAAGCAACTGCAACAGTTAAATTTAAATTTGTACAGCAAAATGCAACAGTTAAATTTAAATATTTTTAAATTGAAACTGAAATTATATGATTAACAAAAAGAAATATATGCAAAGGTATTATCAGAAGTCATAAATAGAGGCCAGCTTCAAAATGTAGTTAATTAATGTTCAACTTTTAAAAATCATCTTTGACAAATTTACAACATTCCTGCTAAATCTAGATATGCTCATTAAAATTACAGCCTTTTCACAAACATTAATGCAATTAAATCTGAATAACCCATCACTACAGGGCATTTTCTCACAAGTTTTCAGTTTAAAATATCAACTTTTGTGATAAGAAAGCAATGAGTAGGAAGAATTTGGAACTAAACATAATTCATAATAGTGATATCAGAGGAACCAAACTTGTATTCATAAATGGCTTTACTCTGACACCAGTCAACTTATTCTTTTGTGTGTGTTTTCCACTTTATGTCTAGGCTCTTAATTCTGTCCAAAGCTTATTCATTTTTATTTTAAAGTGTCAAGAAAAATCTAAAGGTGATAAAACAATTGGAAAAGTAGAGAGTAAATACAAAACATTCAGGTCTTTGAAACTTTCATTTAAAATTTTAGGATTAAGAGATGATCGTATCATTAAAAACCAGAGAATTATATTATCATGTGAATTCAATTCAGAAAGAGGTCTAATTTATATAGCTAATAAATATACCATTAAAATATCTTAAATGTCATGTTAAATATCTTTTTACCTGAAAAACAACCATGTCATGAATCAAGAACGAAAGGATGTAGAACTTAAGGGTCACGCCTAACCATCATCATGACTTGTAATTAAAGTAGCCAACTTTTTTTAATTTGTAAAGTAGTTGTTTCAATTTAATCATTTCCAAGAATCATTATACTTAACATAATATGTGAAAATTAAAACTGTATAGAAAGAGTTGTAAAGCTCCTTTCTTCACTTCATAAAATTCTATTCTAACTAACATTATAATCATACATACATTCAGTGTTCAATAGAGCATGGAAACTGTGTTAGAATTGAAAAGAGAATTCAAGTTCTTCACCTTTTCTACTCCTATTTATTATAGGTAAATTTGATACATTGCCTAGAGCTGCTATTGATAACCAGTATTTGATGGATTACATCAAGCTATCCCTCTGAATTCAAGCATTTTTATTCAGTGTATGCATTTATATATTTAGCATGTATTCATTTAATAAGTATATATTTTCTTACTTCCTTCACTTAATTTGAAATTACAAGTCATTGTTGTTGCATAATGCTAAACAAAAACACTTCCTCATTCTTTTCAAATTTTAAGAACTTAATTTCTATCTATTTATAGTAAGTGGTTCAAATGTTCAAACACGTGAAATATTATTTCCTTGTAATTCATTTTAGTAATACAATTTATCAACAATCTTTTCTTTTGTCAGTACTGGACTTTGAACTCAGTGTGCTTTACTACTTAAGCCACACTCTCAGCCTTCAACACTCATTTCTAAATTGTCTTCTGATTGGTTTACTCTGTCATTTCTTTTGTAGAAAAATATTAGAGGGTATTTCATGATGTTTATTTTGTTCTATTGATTCACTATCTATTTTCACTACTCTAGTACTGCAGTAAAATTACCTATATTTTACATGAAATAGTACCTCACTTATTGACTAAATGTTTTCAGATGTGACAATTTTTGTTTCTTTCACATGTAAGACAATTTGCCACTTGAAAAACTCATTAAATTCTCCATTATTAAATGCTGTAAGAGGCCACATCAGTTTTTTTTCTATGAAAACAGTTTTCTACCACTAAGTAAAATTTATTCCTCACCCTTAAAATTGTAATAAAAGTTTAGTGAAACTTTAGGCTTAATCTCAGTAGTTGTTACTTTCAGTAGTATTAGCATCCCACTTTGTCCCTGATATTGTCATAAGCAGTCTGTTACTGCTCATGAAAGAAACGTCATAATAAATAGAAATAGAAAGTGAAGAAGTTGAAATTCTCTTTACAAGCTTTGCTGAATCCATTTACTGCTTTCATTGTAGATACTGGTGAATTCTTTTTATTACAAATATTTTAAATATTTAAATATTTATTAGCACAAGTTTCCATTCTCAGTAATATAGCCTCTTGGTGATAAAAAGAAACATGAGGCAAAGAAATTCCAAGTAAAGATAATGTCTCTTCAACTTGCCTCCTATTGCTAATGAAATTACTGAATTTGGTGGATCTTTACACACATAGATGCATTTTGGTGTAGACCTTGGTATATCCATGAGCATATTTGATCACTGAACAACCTGGAATGTGGACAACCAAGAGCAGTCTACACTGCTTAGTCTCCACTAAGTCTTACTTAGTCCATTTATGTCATGAATGCTAGAGTCTGCTTGAAGAGCAATTTTGAGCTCCTTTTTCTTGGAGCAGAAACATGAGTTGTGCTCACTGTGTTCCCACACACCCTCTTCCACTTCAGGAAAAGGGAGATAAAGTTTCATTTTGTGTCTTCTATGCAACTACAGAGAATTTCAGAAGGTAATATTTCTGTGTGTTTTTTTACTGCTGCTCATGTATGATTTGAATATTGCCTCTGATAGAGTAGGCACTAAATGCATTTGCGGAATGAATGAGAAACTGAATAATAAAATATAAGCCTACTACATTCATACATTCTACACACACACACTACTAAAATGTCCATAGTAAATAATAATAAGTGGTATCCTGTTATAGTTTGAATGTAAAGTGTCCCACTTACACAAGCTCATGTTTGTTTTCTAAATATTGATGCTAATTTGAGAGGGGGAGATAAATTTAAGAGGTGGGACCTAGGAGGGAGAAAAAGGTCACTGGGAACACATTGTGAACTGGGCCTCCTTGTTTCCACACTTTGCTTCCCACCTACCATGAAGTGAAAACCTCTTCCACTGCAATGCCAACTGTCATGATGTTCTGTCAAGGGAAGGACCAAGAGACCATGGACTGAATCCTCTGAAAACATGAGCAAAATAAATCCTCCAGTCCTTTAAATTTTTCCTCTCAAGTTTTTGAAAAGTGATGACTCCTCATTGTACAGAAACTGCCTTGGAGAGAACTGAAAACTTGTAAATAAAATTAACCACTAAATTGGAAGCTAATAGTAAGTAGAAGAAAATTGAGGTACTAAATTAGTATTAAGCCAAAAATTTTTGAGGGTAAATATTTTGATTAAAGTGTTTTTTAAACCTCTTTATTTAAGTGTGAGTAGCAAACAAAATACTGTACATTTTTAATAGATACAGCTTAATGAGTTTGCAGATCAGTATGAATGTGGAAGGGCATAGACTTATCCAATGTTTTACACGCTCCATTTATTTGTTTATTTAATTAAAAATAAATGACTTTTGTGGGGAGGAACATAGATCCATCCTTTTAGAAAAATTTAAATACATAATACAATATTATTAACTCTAGGCAGTAAATTGGAGAGTAGGTCTCTCAAATGTGTTCAGAATTTTCACAAATGAACTTTGAACCCTTCAACAGGCACCTTCCCATTTTCGCTTCTTACTAACCCATACATCCCATTATTGTACTCTGCTTTATACATTTGACTATTGTACAACCTCAGAAAAGTAGGATAATGCAGTATTTTCCTTTTGTGTCTAATTAATCATAAGATACTTCAGAAACACCTCTGTTCTCAAATGTAGGATTTCCTCATTTTTTAATGTTTAATAATATTCCACTGTATGTACACATGACTTAATTTTTCCATTCATCTTTCAATGAACATTTATGTGTTTCCATCAATAAGCACAAAAGTACAAATACTTACTTGAGATCTTGACTTAAAATTTATATGTACATAAATTATACACATATATACATATATATGCATTTATATAAATATATACTAAATCTAATATATATATAAATCTAATATATATATTATATTAGATTATAATATATAAATCTATTAATATATAAATATATATATTAGATTTATGTATATATAAATTTATTATTAGATTATAATATATATATAAATCTAATATATATATTAGATTTATGTATATATAAATTTATATTTATATTATATATGTATATATAATACTAAATCTAATATATATATACATATATATTATGTATATATATACATACTAAATCTAATATATATATATACTAAATCTAATATAGATAGATAGATAGATAGATATATTAATGTGGATTTAGTTTGCTTCACTCTGCTGACTGTGGTAGTGACTGACTTATATATCAGTCAGCAATTTTGTACATCTTCTTTGGTGAGATGTTTATTCATACCCTTTGCTCTTTTTTTAAAAAATGGCTATTTTATTTTTGTTGTTGAGTTATGTGAATGATTTATATATTTGGATATTATCCTTTATCCAATAAATAATTTAAAATAGAGTTTCCCATTTTAAAGGTAGACTTTTCATTTTGATGATGATTCCCTCAGGAGTTCAAAACCTTGTTTTTTGGTGTAATCACATTGGATGTCCACTTTTCCTTTGCTTTCTTTCACTGCCATATCAAAGAAATCATTTCCAAGTCCAATGTCTAGAACTAATTCCTCTTTAATGACATAATGATTTGCTAGAGTATGAAATGTATATTTTCATTGCTATATTTCCAGAATACATGAATGATACTGTAGCAATTTATAGTATTATAAAAAGTTCATTCTTTGAAAAAGCTGAAAACCTGAACAAACAGGTTCAAAACCCAGTCTTTCAATGGACTTCCTGTATGTGCATGAAGTGCATTGTTAGCTTTGCCTTGATTTCACCAGATGCAAACTTAGTAGTACCTGTTTTGTAGAGATGATTTTAGAATTAAATGACTTACTATAAAGCATTCAAAGAAGTGCTTGACACCTAAAAATACTAGATGAGAGTGCTAACTTAGGAAATGGTGACATGACAGGATACACATGATTTAAGATTACATGAGAAAACTAAAATTCAATATAATGTGTATGTTACAATTGATAAAACAACACAAATTCCAAAATAGTAGGTACATAATTTTTACTTATCCTAAGATATGAAAATAAATGTCTTAATTTGATAACATATCTTTTGTTCTTATTCTTGTATTAAATATTGTAAATATGTAAATACATAATATTTAAATATTTCAAATATTCCCATTCTAAATATAGAACTCCAGCTTCATCTGGACTATTCCTTTGCTTTATTAAATTGTAAGTTTGAGGAGGATCTAAGATGGCAACTGTGGTGCAGAAGCAGAAAGCATGAGCTCCATGACTCCAAAATTGCTGAGATGCTGGAGCCACACTTGGTGGAAATAAAGCACCAAGGAGAATCAAAACTTTGACACCGTGAACCAATAGCCTGTAGAAAGCTTCTCCATACCACATTACACTGAGAAAACAGGTGCGCTGCCTCCACTACCACCATTGCCACAGCTGCTCCCAGCTCCAAACCTGTCTGGAATACATTTGGCAGACTAAACAGGTGAGCACAAAGGGTCACACAGAAGTTCTCCAGCGATCACTGGGATAAACCAGCATACCCCACTAGGCAGACTGACACACCCTCCGGCAAAAAAAAAAATAAAACAACTGAACAATAAACAATGGACTGAAAACAACACACAGCAGAAGGGGCAGGATTGCTGAAAGTGTACCAGAGAAGGGTGAGAAGTAGTGCAAAGAGCTAACCTTCTTGAGAACCATCAATAATCAAATTGCTGGAAAGTCAGGAAGGTTTCCAGCAGGTGGGTGATAAGCCACTGCCTGAAGCAGGGTAGATAGCGGACCACAATACTCATCCTGAGTCAGTGAGCAACACCCAAAATCAAATAGCTCCACAAAATTGTAAAACAAACAGTGAACCATCACAACATGCTGACAGCAGGGGAGTGGTTGATGGATCACTGACCTTGCCCCAGAGAAAGGGGGTGAGGCAAAGAAATAAGCCCCTAATAAACAAGTACAGTGGAAAGCCACCACCAAAGCAGGACAGCTGGTGGACTATAGAGCTGATCTCCTGAATCTTAGGACAGATGCAAACTTAAACTGCACCACCTCACTAAGGGAGGAGCTGACCAAGCTGCTGCCACTGAAAGACAGGAGAAAAAAACATTATCCACATGCCAACCACCTGGTGAGACTATGAAAGACCTTCTGCTTAAATACCAACACCAGGACTGGATGCTGGAGGAGTAACATCAGAATTTAAACTAAGACTGAGATTCTATTGTTCCTGAACCTTCAGTTTGTTTGTTTTGTTTCTTGTTTGTTTGTTCATCTCTCCCCATTGATTTCTTTTTGTTTTTGTTGTTGTTAGTTTTATTATTGTAGGTTTTGTATTTTTACTTTTACTCCTATTATCTTTTGTTTTCTGTTTCAATAGTATAATTTAACCACCATCATCATCTCATCCTTACTCTCACCCCCTTCACACTCCATCCTCTCCTTTCCTAAAACACATTGCTCCCCTATGAACAACTTGTTCTGCCCCTCTTACCCTCTTTCTTCCTCCAGCCCTCACCTTCCCCTCCCATTCTTCCCCAACCTGTCACCAGACTACCCCTCCCTCCTTCACACTCATCACACACTGAACAACCTACTATACCAATTTACACAACTCCAAACTCCTGCAATCCCTAAAACAAACACCCTCAACTACAACAACAGAAATATACCCAAACACACACAAGGACTACAAAACAGCAGACTCCACACTGATTCTCCCAATCACCCACCCCACTTCCCATCTCCACCTTTAGTGCTACCCTATCCAACTACCTCCAAATTTCTATATCTAGCATTATAAATGTTAACCCCCGAACTCCCTCTGCTTATAAATATTAACACCAGAGGGTCTAGTATGTAACACATAAACTACTAGTAAGGTATTAAACCTGTGAATTAGTTAATACTAAATTATACCCAGACTACAGACAGAAATAGCAGACACACACTTAGCTAAAAACCAAAGACAATAACAAAAGTTAAATCAAGGGAAAGAAAACAGGTGACTGAAACCACCAACTAGACTATCAAGAACATAGTTGCAATGTACCAAGTGGAGAAATGAGAAGAATAAGAAGGGCTGGAAACCATTCTCCCCCCAAAATAATTTAATACAGGATTCAGAGGGAAATTAGGAAAATGGATACCCAGTTCTAGACTACAACAAAACCAAGATAAATGACACCAAGGAACCCAATGATGTCAGCAACAGCCTCAGAGAAGAAATGCTGCAAGAAATCACAGAATTTCATGGACATGATAATAGACATGGTAAACCAAAACATACAAGAGGCACTTAAAAAATTAGCTAGCGTTTGTTGCCCTTAACGCAGAGAAACTAAAGCAGATACCTTAAAAGCAACTGAGGCCAATAGGAAGAGGGGACCAATAATTAGAGAAAAGGTTAGATCAAAAAAAATTAACCTAGAAGGTAACACACATGCACAGGAAATTAATGTGAGTCAACTCCCTGTATAGCTATCCTTATCTCAACCAGCAAAAACACTTGTTCCTTCCTATTATTGCTTGCACTCTCTCTTCAACAAAATTAGAGATAAGGGCAAAATATTTCTGTCGGGTAATGGGGGGGCAGAGTGGGTAGTAAGGAAGGGGGTGGGGGCAGGGGGAGAAATGACCAAAGCCTTGTATGCACATATGAATAATAAAACAATAAAAAAGAGAGGCACTTAAGAGATTTCAAGACACCAAAAATAAAGAATATGAGAAGACACAGAAATAAATAATTGAACTCATAGGAGCCCTAGATAAACACCAAAGTGAAACAGAGAACACTATAAATAGAGAGATAAATGAATTGAAGATGAAAATAGACAATATTAAAGAGGAAGGGACTCAAGACATAGAAAACCTCAGAAAAAAAAAAGGATGAAACAGAAACATAAAACACAGTGGAAGGCCACTCCAGCAGACTAGAACAAGTGGAAGACAGAATCTCAGAACTTAAAAATAAAATGGAAATAAAAGAAAAAACTGAATGGTTATTAGTCAAACAACTCAAGACCTGTGAAAAGAATATGCAAGAACACACTAACACCATCAAAAGACCAAACCTGAGAATCACAGGCATTAAAGAAGGAAAAACAGTCCAAGAAAAAAGGGGTTTATAATATATTTAATAAAATAATCACAGAAAAATTTCCAAATTTAGGGGAGGTTATATCCATTCAGATACAGGAAACCTCTAAGACACCAAACAGACTTGACCAAAAAAGAACTTTCTCATCATGTATTATCATTAAAAAAAAAACATAAAAAAGCACAGAGAATAGAGAAAGAGTATTGAAGGCTGTAAGACGGAAAAAACCAAACAACCTACAAAGGTAGACCCATCAAAGCCACAGCAGATTTCTCAATGGAAACCTTAAAAGCAAGAAGGGTATGAAATTAGACATTCCAGGCACTGAATGAAAATAACTTCAACCCTAGGATACTGTACCCAGGGAAACTGTAATTCAAAATAGATGCAGCAATAAAAGTCTTCCATGAAAAGCAGAAACTAAAACAATATATGTCCACCAAGCCACCAGTATAAAAGATTCTCCAAGGAATTCTGCACAGAGCAAATGAAAGCAAACAAAACCATGAGGGGACAGGCAGTACCAAATCCCTGGAGAAGAAAAGACAAGGAATCAGAGAGTAACATTAATTCAGCTGCACACAATCAAACCTTAAACAACAAAAACAACTAAATGACAGGAATCGCCATATACCCTACCAATATTAACACTGAATGTTAATGGCATAAGTCCCCCATCAAAAGACACCATTTGACAAACTGGATTAAAAAGGACATTCCAACAATCTTCTGTTTACAGGTGACCCAAATCATTAGCATACACAAGCAGTGGCTTAGGGTGAAAGCCTGGAAGAAGATTTACCAAGACAATGCCCCCCCAAAACAGAAAGGAGTAGCAATACTTATCTCAGACAAAGTAAACTTCAAACTTGCATTGATCAAATGAAATAAAGAAGGACACTCCATACTAATAAAAGGGGAAATACACCAATAGGAAATAAGTTACCAACCTATATGTACCCAACATCAGTGCACACAATTTCATCAAAAATACTCTGAAGGACTTAAACATACATATAGTATCCAACACAGTGGCAGTGGGAGACTTTAATACCCTCTATCACCAATAGATAGGTCAACCAAGCAAAAAATCAATAAAGAAATTCTAGAACTAAATCACAGCATAGATCAAAAGGACCTAGCTGATGTCTACAGAATGTTTCATCCAACATCTGCACAATATACATTCTTCTCAGCAGCCCATAGAACTTTCTCCAAAATTGATCATAACTTAGGGAACAAAGCAAGCCTCAGGAAGTATAAGATAACAGAAAAAACCCCATGATTTCTACCTGATCACAATGTATTAAAACTAGAACTCAAAAACAATAACAACAGCAGATAACATGCAAAAATTCTAATCTGAACAACACATTGCTCAATAATGAGTGGGTCATTGAAAACCTACCAGAACCTATGTGACACAGCAAAGGCAGTCCTAAGAGGAAAGCTTATAGCCATGACTGCATACAATAAAAGGACAGAAAAATCTCAAATTAAGGACTTCATGCTACATCTCAAACTCCCAGAAAAACAAGAACAAGCAAATCCCAAAATAAGCAGAAGAGAAATAATAAAAATAAGAGCAGAAATCAATGAAATAGAAACAAAAAAATCAAAGAAAGAATCAACAAAATAAAATCTGGTTCTTTGAAAAAATAAACAAGATTGATAGACCCCAGGCAAATCTGACTAAAATGAGGAGAGAAAAAACCCAACTCATTAAAGTCAGAAATAGAAAAGGGGAGATAATAACAAATACCACAAAAATCCAGGGAACCAGCAAGGACTACTTTGAGAACCTATATTCAAATATATTCGAAAATCTTGTACAAATGGACAAATTTCTAGATACTTATGACTATCCAAAATAGAACCAAGAGGATATCAACCACTTGAATAGATCTATACCATGAAAGTAAATTGAATCAGCAATAAAGAGTCTCCCAAAAAAGAAAAGCCCAGGACCTGATGGACTCTCTGTTGAATTCTATCAGACTTTTAAAGAAGAACTAATGCCAACTCTCCTTAAATTTTTCCACAAAATAGAAAGGGACAGAACATTGCCTAACTCATTCTGTGAAGCCAGTATTCAACTCATCCCCAAACAAGACAAAGACACCTCCAAAAAGAAGAACTATATGCCAATCTCCTTAATGAACATCAATGCAAAAGTCTTCAATAAAATAATGGCAAACCAACTCCAACAACCTATCAGAAAGATCATTCACCATGATCAAGTAGGCTTCATGCCAGGTATGCAGGGGTGGTTCAACATTCACAACTCTATAAATGAAATACAGCACATTAATAGAAGCAAAGACAAAAGCCACTTACTATTTCAACAGATGCAGAAAAAGCCTTTGATAAGGTCCAACACTACTTCATGATAAAAGTAAGAAAACTAGGAATAGAAGGGATGTACCTCAACATTGTAAAAGCTATATATTACAAATATATGGCCAACATCATAATCAATGGAGAAAAACTGAAACCATTCCCCTAAAATCAGAAATGAGACAAGGGTGACCACTATCCCCACTCATATTCAACATAGTCCTGAAATTCCTATCCAGAACAATTAAACAAGAAAAAGAAGTAAAAGGAATACAAATAGGCAAAGAAACTGTCAAAACATCCCTATTTGCAGATGAAATGATCCTGTATTGTAAAGACCCAAAAAACTCTATCCCAAAATTCTTAGACACAATTAACAGCATCAACATGGTGCCAGGATACAAAATCAACTTACAAAAATCATTAGCTTTCTATACACTAACAACGAACAAATTGAGAAAGAATGGAGGACCGGGATATGAATCCACACAACTATGCCTACCTTATTTTTGACAAAGGCTCCAAAAACATAGTATGGAGAAAAGAGAGCCTCTTCAACAAATGTTGCTAGGAAAAGTGTTTATCTGCTTGTAGAAAACTAAAATTTGATTCATGTTTATCACCCTGTACTATTATCAACTAAAAATGGATCAAGGAACTTAGTATCAGACAGCAAAGAGCAGGGAATACTCTGGAAGCAACAGGTATAGGCAAGGAATTCCTCAATAGAACCTCAACAACTCAGCATCTAAGAGAAAGGATGGACAAATGGTACTACATAAAATTAAAAAGCAACTGCACAACAAAATATATGGTGTCATAACTGAAGAGACCACCCACAGAATGTGAGAAAATATTTGCCAGCTATACACCAGACAAAGGACTGATAACCAGAATATACAGGGAGCTCAAAAAACTAAATTCTCCCCAAATCTCTAAACTAATAAAGAAATGGCAACTGAACTAAACAGAACTTTTTCAAAAGAAGAAATTCAAATGACAAAAAAAACATGAAATATTGCTCACCAACTCTAGACATAAAGGAAATGAAAATCAATACCACACTAAGATTTCAACTCACCCCTGTTAGAACAGCTATCATCAAAAACATCACCAAGAACATGTTGGTGAGGATGTGGGGAAAAAGAAACCCTTGTACACTGCTGGTGGAAATGCAAGCTAGTACAACCACTCTGGAAAAGAATATGGAGGCTTCTTTAAAAACTAAACATAGATCTGCCATATGATCCAGCAATCACAAGCTGGAGATATACCCAAAGGAATGTGACACAGGTTATTCCAGAAGCACTTGCAAAACCCATGTTCATTGCAGCGCTATTCACAATATCCAAGTTATGGAAAGAGCCAAGATGCCCCACTACTGATAAATGGATTAATAAAATGTGGTATTTATACACAATAGAATCTTACTCAGCCATGAGGAAGAATGAAATCTGATCATTTTTAAGTAAATGGATGGAACTGGAGAACATCATCTTAAGTGAATTTAGCCAGGCTCAGAAAATGAAAACTCATATTTTCTCCTTCATAAGCAGACTTTAGATCTTAAAAAAATGCAATAATATTATTAGATCTGGGTCACACTCTAAGGGGAGAACACATACAGGAGGAATAGGGAAAGGTAGGACAACCCAAATCTTGAAAGTTTTTGATGTGCCTACTACAAAAGAGCTAATACAGTAACCTTAATATGACAGAGGTCAATATGGGAAGATGACCAGGAAGAAGTGAAGAGATCTGCAAGAGATGAATCAATTTGGGTTCTAATATTCTTGTACATGGAAGCAATGCTAGGAATCTCTCTGTATAGCTATAGTTATTTCAAGTAGCAAAAATGCTATGTCTTTCTTATTACTGCTTAGGTTTACTCTTCAACATAATTGGAGAAATGGGCAGAACAGGTTCTGTCTGGAAGTGAGGAGGGAGGGGAGCAGAGAGGGGCAAAGGCCAGGGGGGGAGAAATGACCTGAACGATATATGCATATATGAGTATATGGATAAAGAAAAAATAAATTTTAAGTTTGAAAACATTCATTTGTTCCTACTTATTTTACAAAATGCCTTCTGGCAACTGGGCATACATTCATATTCTCCAGTCCCATATCTTGGTTGATGATACACTCAGTTTTAGGTATTTAATGTAACCAGTCTGTGAGAAATTATGCCATATCTCCAAATTTGGTAGAACTGATGCCTCCGTAGATCTTGAGTGCTGCCTACATTTATGAGACATAATTTAAGATTGAGAAAGTGAGAATACACACTCCCATAGATTTGAGGGAAGGATAGAAGCAAGGACCCCTACAAATCATAAACATTTTCTATTTTCTAATAGTAAAACTCCTTGGTATAAGAGTAGAAACTTTTCTTTAAATTCAAGAAAATATATTTTTATTGAAAGGAATTTTTCTTTCCTGTAGAAAAAAAAGTGTTACATTAAAAATAATTTGCTGGCAATAAACAATGCTGAATGGTTCAGTTTCAAGATTCTTACCTTTCCAAGTTCGGCTTAATAACATCTATAATTTCCGGTTTTTGAGCTAAAAAGAAATATAGTTTTTGATTTTAGTGGTGGTAGATGTTTGAACTAGATTGGTGCTATACCAATAATAGCCCATAATAGAATATTTTATGGGCTAGGAGCAGTGGTGGCACCCATCTGCAATCCCACATATGTGTAGGGTAATTGTTAAGAAAATCATGGTCTAATACTGGACACACAGACAAATATGAGGCACTGTTTGAATAAAAAGTGATGGAGGTGTAGTTAAAATGGTAGAAGACCTGCCCAGTACACAAGAGGCACTGAGTTTAAATGCCAATACTTCGAAATAAAGAAAAGATACAACACGCAGCATGTCCTAAGAGAATTACAAGTTCATGTTGCTACTGAATATTATATAGTATATTCACTTACTTTACTGCTTTAGTAAGGACTTATATTTACGTTCTTTATCAGTATAAAAAATAAACAATTGTCTTACAGGTAAGGAAACTGAGGAATGAGAGCTTAAGGTATTTACTCAAATTCCACATCTGGTAAACAGCACTACTTCTAGAACACAGTCTGCTTAGTTTGTGAGTTTGCTGTTTTTACTTCTGTGCTACACGCAGTCCCTGCTCTAAGCCTGGATTCATTTACCTGTAAAATAGGAGAATGTAGTGTCTAAATTATGGAGTCTCATGAAAATTAAATAAGTAAAGCATTTGGAACAGTGTGCCCGAAATGGCAACTGCTATTAATACTGGTAGAAGTAATATGCTGCATTCTCATGATAATGAAGAGATTATTAGTAACAAAAACCCTAATTGTTAACAAATACATATTAGGCAATAAATGACATGTTTGCCAATTTACAGAGAGAATCCTTGATTATTTTTATCCATTCTAGAAAAAGAAATAATAATTATTTCTATAATATTTGTCTGACAGCCTTATGTAAGGCAGCAAGTAACACTCACAATCGAGGTCATGACTTGAAACAATTAAGGTCAAGTACAATACTGATTAGAATCAACCACTCCCAGGGCAATCACACTGCTTAACATTTTATTATGAATCTAGATTTTTATAGTTATAAGAAGTCATTCCATAGCTGACCACAATGAGTTCACATCTTGGTGAGTACAAAGCCCAAAATAAGGGCAAGCAAGAAATAAGAATGGAGAAGGATTTATTAACTGCATCAGGTAGGGAGAAAATGGGAATTACCTCCAAAACAATAAAATTCCCAAACAAAGGACACATGAGAATTTTATTTGGTGGGCCTAAATTTATTCATGTAGAATGCAATTTATGGGCAGAGACAATCCTGGCATGTTCCATGAAGGAGCACAATCCTGAACATGCTCAGTTTAAGTTTATAGTTCAAGAAGGAATGATAACAAATGAATTTTTGGGCAACTTAGCCCAAGACTGTGGACAGGAACACCTGTGAGTATGCTCAGCTTGTGTCAGAAGGGAAAAGATTCTTTGAAGTTGTGTTAATATAGAATTTGCCCAGATTGTGCCTGCTTCTCTTAGCAACTAACAAATTTCCTCAGGAGACATTTCACTCCTCATCCCTAAGAGTTTCATATATGCAGGTCATTCTTCTGAAACTACTTTCTGTGTAAGTGGGCATGCTGTACTTCCCTAGAGGAATGAAACTCTTGATGCTAAAGCAAACTAGGTCTTAGTGTCACCAGGGGAAGTCTAACACCATTTCTTGAGCTCCTTTCCCAATTGTTTTACAACATTTTAAGGCACACATAATTATGATATAAACCTGACAAAAATCAGTACGCTGACATTCCTAATTTGTGTACCATAAAAATACAGACAATTCCCTGAAGAATCCAGGCCAAAACACAGGCCATCTAAAGAAAATGAGAAAAGAGATACTTACTATTGCATCTTAAAGTACACTTGCATTAAATTGATTTAAATTTTGTTGTAAAAAAACTAAGTATTCATAAAATCAAAAATCTATAAATCATCAGGCCAACTGGGAGAAAAGGGAAATGAGTTTTTTATTGTTTGGCTTCACTTATTCTTTGACTTTTAGCTTTAGTGTCCATCCTGGTTCTGGCTTAGAGGAGGAGGCATTTATGGACTCATTGGATTCTTCTCGTTTATGTACTTTTTAGTCTGATTTGGTGAATTCTGGGAGTCACAACTTCTAATTTAAGGGAATAATAAGTACTTAATAAAATTAAATAAGGTCCTTCCAAATTGAGTTAGGCTGCTTCTAGAGTGCCTCTGACTTCAGGATTTAAATGTAGCCAATCTCCTGGTCCATAGGAGTGAAAACATACCCATATAGAAGGATGTTTAATTGTCAGTTCACTTTCTACATCAGGGTGTGGTTTAGAGCTAGCTCTCCCTGGAAAGGATTTTCCATACAGCATTTTAAAGGGGCTGAGTTTGATCCCCTCTTTCTGAGGACTTTTAATGTTGATCAGAGCAATCAATGACAGCTTCACCAATTTTCATGAGTTAATGAAACTTTTTGCCCAAGGTAACCTTAGTGATATGACTGGCCCTTTCAGTTTTGCTAGATGACTGGGATCTCCATTCAGAGTGTGAACTCCTTTGTAATGCTTGCATCTGGAAAATCCTAATCACTACTATGGAAGTAAAAGTAGGTCCATTATCAGTTTGTATAGACCAGTGAACTTAAGCCTTGAAATAATTTCTTTTAAAGTCATTTTACAACTTTCCCTGCTTTTATTGTTTTTTCTATCTAGATCCTCCTAGGACATTAGGCATAGATGTAAAATTCATTTGTCAGTCCTCTTCAGGTAATATGCTTCTGGCTTGTGTTTCTCTTTCTAATTGGATACAGCTGGTCTCAACTGAATGTTGTTTTCTTGGCAGTGTGCACTGGTTTTTATAGTTTAGCCATGGCCTCTTAAATTTGGGATCTTTATTGCTCCAAGTGTCAGGGGGCAGCTGGTAAGTGAGTCTGGTAATATAACATTCAGTTACCTGACAGTCAATGATGGTCTTTTGTTTATCCAACATTGGAGACATCATGTGGCTTGCAGACTGTCTCTGACTGTCCCACAGTTTAATAGAACTCTTTCTAAGAGGGAAGTGTGGCATTGAGGAACACAATATTTGAGTGTTTTTAAATATTTGAGCTTATTTCACAGGTAGGAGGCTCAAAAAACTGTATTGTTTATTCTTTTCCTAATACCCCTCTTAGACACAGGGCCCTTTTAATGTAGTTAATAAAAATATCTGCCTCTAATATTGAGTAAAACTCAATATTTCTCTCTATTATATTTTAGGTAACACAGGGTTCCACAGAGGAAACAGAAGAAAATTGGGAGTCCAATGAGAATAGCCCTGTCTATTCTCATCTTCTGTAAAAGGGAACTAAAAGAAATTGAGGTTGCTCCTTACCCTCTTTCAGTAAGACTGGTTTGGGGCATTCCTTCTTCCAAGTCCCTCCTGCTTGCAGAATGAACACTGGTTTTGTCCCTTGCTCTATTGCTGGCCAATGGATTCCAAAATAGGGAAGTGGTCATTCACCAGCAACAACTTTCTTTTCTGGGTTATCTGGATGATACTAGAAGGTGATGGTCAACTGGGAAGCTTGTTTCCTATTTTTTATTCTTCTGCAATCACATCTTTGAGGTTGAAAACCTTAAAAAAAGTCTCTACCAGTAGAGAAAGGTTAGGTTCTGAATACGCAGCCAGTTTTTGGAATTCTCTGTGGATACGAGGAGCACTGAGATATAAAGTAGGTCTTCAGGACTACCTAGTTATGCTCTTTATAAACCTTATTTTTTTGACTTGCTGAAGCTTAAAATTCTGTCTCTGTTTTTAGTCTTTTTACCTTAAGGCAAAATCATTTCCTATCACAAAATTTTGCTTATCAAAAAATTTCCATATTTAAATTTTCTTTACCAGAAAGTTAACTTCCAACCTACTTTGCATTTCTCTCTACTACTTAATAGCTCCTTTCTGCTTTGTTTAGATTCCTTCTTTCAACTTATATTTTGAAATAATGTCTTAAGAAATCTTGAAACTACACTGAATCATTCTTTTTCTCAGTAAAAGAAAATATTTATGTCACTCTTACTGATTTTCTCATAACTCGCCTTAATTTTCAGCTTCTATGTTTTGCATATAACAGAGCATATGTCAGTGTGGATTTTTAATGCTTAGCAGGAAAACTTAATTTGTTGTAAGTATCCAGAAATAAAGTAATTTTGAATTGTTTGCTGTATGTAAAAATTTATAAATAAAGAGGACATTTAAAAATAGAGCTTAATATATGCAGTCTTTTGTATAAATTTTAAGAAATTAAGTATAAGCTAAAAAATACTGCATTTTATTTTGTTTAAAAAAACTAACTACATATCTATCATATAGCATAGTGTTTATATTTTAAATTATATGAAGAGTACACATAGAAATAGTATAGATATTAATTTATTTTCCTTAAGTAGCTATTTCTAGATGTTAAAACTTTATTGGTAGTGTGATTATTGTAGAACTGGGATTCAATTTGATACTTACAACATGAATATAATGTACTTTAATCAAATTTACTCCATCTATATGACAGTTTTCAGTCACGGCCACCTCCGCTCTCCTTTTTTAAACAGTTTTTGGTGGATTTCATTGTGATATTTTTATACTTTCCTAATATTCACCTCCATGGCACCATCTCCTTTCTTCCTCTTCCCACCTACTAGTTCCCTTTCCCCCTCCTACCACCACAAGCAGTCCCCTTTACATTGCTTTCTTTCCCTTTAGGTCTAGATGACAAGTGTTAGTGAAAACATGTCTTTATGAATTTGGCTTATCTCACTTACCATAATAATCTCCAGTTCCATGCATTTTCCTACAAATGACATAATTTCTTATGGCTGAACAATACCCAATTTTATATATGTACCACATTTTCTTTATCCAGTCATCAGTTGTTGGACACCAAGACTGGTTCATTGTCTTGGCTATTATAAACAGTGCTACTATAAACAATGATTTAAAATCCTTCAGACATGTTTTCAAGAGTGATAGAACAGGATTCTATGGTGGGTCTAGTTTTTAGTTTCTTCAAGAGCTGCCATATTGATTTTCTTACATCTGGTCTAATCTACATTCCTGCTAACAGTCTATAAGAATTCCTTTTGCCCCCACATCCTCACCAGAACTTGTAGCTATTTGTTTTCTTGATGATCGCTAATCTTATGGGGATGTGATAAATCTCAGTGTTGTTTTGATTTCAATTTCATTTATGGTGAAGGATGTTGGATGTTTCTTCATGTATTTATCCCATTTCTATTTCTTCTTTTGAGATTTGTCTGTTCAATTCTTTTTTTTTTTTTTTTTTCGGTGCTGGGGACCGAACTCAGGGCCTTACACTTGCCAGGCAAGCGCTCTTCCACTGAGCTAAATCCCCAACCCCTGTCTGTTCAATTCTTTGGTCCATTATTGATTGTATTAATCATCCTTTGGGTGTTTGAGTTCTATATATTCTGGATATAAATGCTTTGTCTGATATATAGCATGCAAAACTTTTCTCCCATTCTCTCTTGATTCTTGTAATTATTTCCTTTGTTGTGTAGAAGCTTTTTAATTTGATGCAATTCTATTTGTCAGTAATCGTATTTATATCCTGACCAACTGGAGACATAGTTAGAAAGTAATTGCCTATACCTATATTTTCAAGTGTATTCTCTATGTTTTCCTGTAGTATTTTCAAATGTGCTGGTCTTATATTTAGATCTCTGATCCATCTTATATTGACTTTTGTTCAGGGTGAGAAATAGGTGTCTATTTCAGTCTTCTCAATGTGGATATAGTTTCTCTAACACATTTGTTGAAGGGACTATCTTTTTGTCCAAAATGTTTTTGACTCCTTTGTTAACAAACAGATGGCTGTAGCTCTGTGGATTTATTTCTGGATCCTTTATCCCCTTCCCTTAGTCTACATGTCTATTTTTGTGCCAGTACCATATTGTTCTTATTACTATGGCTCCATAGTATAATTTGAAGTCAAGTACTGTGTTACCTCCAATATTGATCTTTTTGCTCAGCATTGTTGATCTATTTGGGGTCCTTTATGCTTCCATATGAATTTTGCATTGATTTGTTTATTTAAAAAAATACATTGGAATTTTTTATGGAGATTGCATTGAATCTGTATTTTTCTTTTCAGTAATGAATTGATTCTGTCAATTCATGAATATAGGAAGTTTATCCTCTTCTAATTTTCTTCTTTTTCTTGTAAGACTGTTGTTTGAACTCAGGGCTTCACGCTTGTTAGGCAGGTGTTCTACCATAGAGTCACTCTACGGAACCTTACTTGTGTTGGCTATTTTCAACATGGTGTCTTGCAAACTATTTCTTTGGGTTGGCCTGGAGCTGAAATCCTTCTGATCTCTGCCTCCGAAGTAGCTAGAGTTGCAGATAAGAGCTGCTGGAGCCTGGCTTTAATGGCTTCTTTAGCTGCTTTTTCCAGTGCCTCACAGTTTTCATTATAGTGGTCTTTCATATCCTACCATAAGAATATTCCTTGGTTTATTTTGAAGCTGTTGTAAATGGGATTGTTTTCCTGATTTCTTTCTCTGAGTATTCATTGTAATTATATAGAAAAGCCACTGATTTTTGTAAGGTGATAGTGTATCCTCCTAATTCTTCAAATGTTGTTATCAGATCTTAGAGTTGTTTTGGTGGAGTCCTTAGAGTCTTTAAAGTTTAGAATCATACCATCTGCAAGTAGGGATACTTTGAATTCTTCCTTTCTTCTTTGTATCAATTTTATTTCTTTCTCTTGCCTTATTTCTCTGGCTAAAAAGTCCAGAACTATAATGAATAAGAGTGGAGAGAATGGGCACTTTGTCTTGTTCCTACTTTTAAAAGAAATGTCTTCAGTTTTTCCCCATTTACTAGAATGTTGGCAATATGGCTGTATATTTTGTATTCATTGTATTGAGATATATTCCCTTCAATTTGTAATTTCTTTGTGGATTTACCACAAAAAGCTGTTGTATTTTGTCAAAGGTTTTTTCTGCATCTATTCAGCTGGTCATGTGACTTTTGTCCTTTGACTGTTTTTGAGCAGTATTACAGTTTTGATTTGCGTATGTTGAACCATCCTTGTATCCCTGAAATGAAACCAACTTGATCATGGTGTATGAATGAACTTTTCAATGTATTGTTGAACTTGGTTTGCAGGTATTTTACTGGGAATTTTGCATCAAGTTTCATTGAAGAAATCTGTCTATACCTTTCTCTTTGTTTATTGTGTCCTCATCTAGTTTTGGTTACCAGTGCAATTGTGGGTTTCACAGAATGCATTTGGTGGAGTTCCTTCATTTCAATAATATGGAATAGTTTCAGGAGCATTGATCCTAAGATCTTTTTTAAAAGGTACCATAATATTTAACAGTGAATCTGTATAGATATGTCCTATTTTTTTTGTTGGCAAACTATTTTTCTCTGCTTCAATTTTATTGCCCATTGTAAATATGTTTAAGTGGTTACTAACCTTTTGAGTAAATTTAGGTAAGTCATATGGGTGTAGAAATTTATCTAGGTTTTTCTGAATTTTTCAGTTAATAGAATATATGTTTTCAAAGTACTTCATAATGATCTCTGAATTTCCTTTGTATTTGTTGTGATATTCCCTTTTTCACCTCTAATTTTATTAATTTGATCTTCTCAATCCTTCTTTTAGTTAGGGTTGGACAATCTTTTCAGATATCCAAATTTTTGCTTATCTGATTATTTGTTTTTTTAAGTATCCATTTCCCTAATTACTGCTCTAAGAAATGTCCTCCCTGAATAAAGGAAGAATGGAAATTTTTTTCAAGGAGACTAAACATATTCACATAGGAAAGCACTGTAAGGATGAACACATTCCTGGGAAAGGTCAGTGTAAGGTCACAATTCAAGAACAAAAGATGGTTACATACTTAGTTTTATGCTTAACTCAAGGTCAGGGAGTACATGTTTAAAAGGTTAAAATGGTGGACAGCAACACATTTTAGCCTGAGCAGCTTTTGTAATAAAGGTGGCAGAGTGTATCCCTTTCAACATGCTCAACATTCTCAAAAAAGCTTTACTTGAAACAAAATGAAAGGATGAATTGAATGTACATAAATATAAGAATTTCACCCTAACCTTGGCTGCCTTGCTTAACAGCTAACAAATATAGCTAACAAATCTAGTGATTGTATAGTAAAGCAAAGCATAGAGGCTTATGGGATTGCATAGAATTGATGTACTTTGTGTGTGTGTGTGTGTGTGTGTGTGTGTGTGTGTGTGTGTGTGTTTGATGCATAAGGAAAAGTTTACTTGAAAGGATGGAAGCTTAAAAAGTTAAGGGAGAGGGTAGACAAACAAAATACATTTCTAAATGACCCCAATTTTAACTATTTTTATAATTACATGAAAATGTAAGATGGAGAAACAGAAATTATAATGAAAAAAATTAAATGTTTAAATTTTAAAAGAAGTTCTAAACTTTAGTTTTTGATTCCACATTTAAAAGAAAGCATACAATATGCTGATTTATTTCATTTAATATATAGATCTCCAGTTCCATTCATTTTCTTGCAAATCACATGGATTCTTTCTTTTTTGGATTGTTGAATATATAGCATATATTTTGTATATATATATCATATTTTCTTTATCCAATTACCTTATGACAAGTACTAGGACTTATTCTATTATTTCTCCATTGTAAACTATGTTGCAATAAACATAGGGTTGCAAGTATTTTCATTGTAGGCTGACTTTATTTTATGCTGGGTATTCCCCTTAGGAAATACCCAGCAATGGTGAAGCTAGGTCATAAGGTAGTTCTATTTTTACTTTTTTGAGGGAATTCCCTATGAATTTAGAAAGTGGTTCTTATAACTTACATTTCCAAAATAGTATGTTACAGTTCCTTTTGCCTGCATCATTGTCAGAATTTGTTTTGGTGATGTTGTTTTCTTGATTATAGCCATTTTTGATGGAGTGAAATGGAATATCAGTATAGTTTTCATTTTAATTTCACTGTACTTAAATATGTAGAGCATTTTTTGTATATATTTCCCCACTTGTATTTCTTCATTTGAGAAGTGTCCACTCAAATCATTGGCCCATTTATTGATTAAATTAAGTGTTGCTTTGTTGTTAACTTTTTTGAGGCTTTAAAAATATATTCTGGATATTAATTCTCTGTTAGATACATAGGTGGCAGGTTTATTTTAATTTTATTTAAAGATAGCAGCTCCCTAACTCTGTTGTCATCAGACTCCCCATCCTCCTGCATTTGCCTCCCAAGTACTCAGAAGACAGGTGTTCAACATCACACCTGACCTATGTTCAATTTGGTTTCCTTATACCTCCACCAACAATTTATCAATAACCCAGATTTTTTTTAGGTTTAAAACAATTTATTTTTGTTGACCAACTGATGAGGTTACAAGTGAGGAAGAATATCTAAAGCTGATTGGAGAAAGCAGTGAGTGCTTTTTCTGAGATGGAAAAAAACTTCTGTAAGCCAAAAATAAAGTAAATATAGACAAACAATCATAGCACTTTAAACATCTCAGTAACTATCTAATATTTTGTTGAATTCTACCCTTTTTGTTTCCATCCTAATACTCGAACAAAAGAATGTAATTCATTATTTTCCTCAGAGTCACCCAATCACTCAATTCCAGCTATGGTAACATGTTGTTTCTATGATAATCAATTATGTTAACACTACAAAGGCTAGTTAGTTACCCAGGGTGACTCATCATGAATGTACAAACACACACACACACTGACTCACAAACACCACACACTCCAAATTTCACAAGTTTGCTTACCTTCATGTACATGCAAATGCAAACATGCAACATCACAATTCCTAAGAAGGCTGGCCATCACTTTTTAATCATCTTTTGTTCCTTGTAGTACACTTGATAGAAATGTACATCTATTAGATACATTCAAATTTATTAAGTGAATGCTAAAAGTCAATATATCTCAACAAGGTAAAATTTGTATTCACAACTATTTTTGATCAATCCATTACTAGAAACAATAGACCTTTTTAAAACTACTACTAAATTAATATAATACAATTGCATCATTTGATTTTGAGATGGAGTATCTCTGTGTTGCCCAGGCAGAGTTTGACTTTCTGAGTTCAAGTAATTCACCAGCCTTAGCCTCTCCAGTAGCTAGAAATACAGGTGACTACCACTGATGCAGGTCTTAGAATGGACATTTCTGAGTTTACAAGAAATCCAGAGTCATTCACTGTAATATGCTTCTTAATCCACACAGACACACACACACACACACACACACACACACACACACACACACATACAACCTTAAAGCTGGGACAGAATAAAAGCAATGCAGAATATTTTCAGAAGTATTTACTGTTTATCTTTTTGTCCCATGGACATTTACATAATTCAGTTGCTATTTCATGCCAGAGTACACTTTTTTCACAGTTGGTGTTTAATGAATATTTAGTAAATAATTTCATTAATGATTGTAGGAGGAAAATATTAGTGGTCTGAAAGTTTGGTTTTAAAGTCATATTCAGAATTATTTTGTGTTTGCAGCAGGAAAACATGGCATTCATCCCTTTATGCTGTGGAAATTGAGAAAATTTAAGACTAGCCAAGAAATTTAATAAAACTTATGTGACTTCTGTGACAAATACAGATGTAAAGATGATGGAAATTCGTAAGAAGGGGTTATTTACAGTTACGCTGGGTCAGAGAAGTTCACATCTTTTTAAAAAATTTCTTCTATTCATATGTGCATACAATGTTTGGGTCATTTCTTCCCCCTTCCTCCCATCCACTCTCTTTCCCTCTGCCTCCTCCCTCTTCCCACTACCCCCACACTTCCAGGCAGAAACTATTTTGCCCTTATCTCTAATTTTGTTGAAGAGAGAGTATAAGGAACAATAGGAAGGACCAAGAGGTTGTGCTGGTTGAGATAAGGATAGCTATACAGGGAGTTGACTCACATTGCTTTCCTGTACATGTGTGTTTGTTGTATTTGTCCTTGATCTAAAGTCCACATATGAAGGAGAACATACTATTTTTGGACTTCTGGGACTGGTTAACCTCGCTCAGGAAGATGCTTTCCAATTCCATCTATTTACCTGCAAATGATAAGATTTCATTCTTCTTCATGACTGAGTAGTATTCCATTCTGTATAAACACCACATTTTTTAATACATTTATCAATGGTGGGACATTTTGGCTATTCCCATAACTTGGCTATTGTGAATAGTGCTGCAATAAACAAGGGTGTGCAAGTGCCTTTGGAGTAACCTGTGTCACATTCCTTTGGGTATATCCCCAAGAGTGGTATTGCTGCATCATAGGGCAGATCTATGTTCAGATTTTTAAGAAGCTTCCAATTTTTTTCCAGACTAGTTGTCCTAGTTTGCATTCCCACCAGCAATGTATAAGGATTCCTTTTTCCCCACATCCTCACCAACACCTGTTGTTGGTGGTGTTACTAATGATGGCTATTCTAACGGGGGTGATGTGGAATCTTAGTGTGGTTTTAATTTGCATTTCCTTAATGGCTAGAGACGGTGAGCATTTTTTCATGTGATTTTTTGGCCATTTGAATTTCTTCTTTTGAGAAAGTTCTGTTTAGTTCACTTGCCCGTTTCTTTATTGGTTCATTAATTTTTGGGAGAGCTTAGTTTTGTGTGTTCTCTATATATTCTGCTTATCAGTCCTTTGTCTGATGTGTAGCTGGCAAATATTTTCTCCCACTCTGTGGGTGGTCTCTTCAGTTTAGAGACCATTTCTCTTGTTGAGCAGAAGCTTTTTAGTTTTATGAAGTCCCATTTGTCTATGCTATCTCTTAGTTGCTGAGCTGCTGGGGTTCCAGTGAGAAAGTCCTTACCAATACCTATTAATTCCAAAGTATTTCCTACTCTTTCCTGTGCCAACTTTAGAGTTTGGGGTCTGATATTAAGGTCCTTGATCCATTTTGATTTAATACTGGTATAGGGTGGGTCTCCTGTAAGTAACAAATTGGTGGATCTCCCTTTTTAATCCACTTTGTCAATCAGTGCCTTTTGATGGAGGAATTAAGTCCATTAACATTAAGTGTTAGTATTGATAGGTATGTGGTGATTCCTGTCATTTTGTTGTCTCAGTTGTTTAAGGGTTTTATTTGTGTGTAGCTCAATCAATGTTACTCTCTACTTTCTTGCTTTTTCTTTTCCTGTAGTTTGGTACTTCCTGCCCTTTAATGGTTATGTTGGGTTTCACTTTCTCTGTGCAGAATCCCTTGAAGAATCTTTTGTACTCGTGGCTTGGTGGTCATATATTGTTTTAGTTTCTGCTTATCATGGCAGACTTTTATTGCTCCATCTATTTTGAATGATAGGTTTGCTGGGTAGAGTATGCTGGGGTTGAAGTTATTTTCATTCAGTGCCTGGAAGACGTCAGTCCAAGCTCTTCTTGCTTTTAATGTTTCTGTTGACAAGTCTGCTGTGATTTTGATGGGTTTACCTTTGTATGTTATTTGTTTTTTCTCTCTTACAGCCTTCAATATTCTTTCTCTAACCTCTGTACTTGTTGTTTTAATGATAATATGTCGTGGGGTACTTCTATTTTGCTCAAGTCTGTTTGGTGTTCTGGAGGATTCCTGTACCTATATGGGCATAGCTTTTTTTAGATTTGGGAAATTTTCTGTTATTATTTTTTGAATGTATTATGCATTCCTTTTGCTTGCACCTCTTCTCCTTCTTCAATGCCCATAATTCTCAGGTTTGGTCTTTTTGAGGAATCAGTTTATTCTTGCATTTCCTTTTCACAGGTCTTGAGTTGTTTAACTAATAAGTCTTCAGTTTTTCCTTTAATTACCATTTCATTTTTGAGTTCTGAGATTCTATCTTCTGCTTATTCTAGTCTGTTGGATTGGCCTTCCATTTTGTTTTGCATTTCTGTTTCATTCTTTTTTCTGAGGTTTTCCATATCATGAGTCATTTCCTCTTTAATATTGTCTATTTTTGTCCTGAGTTCATTTATGTGTTTATTTTTGGTGTTCTTTGTTTCACCTTGGTGTTTATACAGTGCTTCTCTAGTTTCTTTTATTTGTTCTTGTGCTTTCTCAAATTCTCTGTTTTTGTTGTCTTGGAATTTCTTGAGTGTCTCCTATACATTGTGGTTGACCATATTCAGTATCATCTCTATACAGTTCTCATTGATTACTTGCAGGATTTCTTCTTTCAGATTGTTCTTGTGGGCTTCATTGGGTTCTTTGGCATAGTTTACCTTCATTTTGTTGGAGTCTGTATCTGGGCATCTGTTTTTTTTTCATTTCCCTCTGGATCCTGTACTAACTTATTATTGGGGGGAAAATATTTTCCCTCTTCTTTCTGTCTTCCCATCATTCCCCTTGCTACTGTTCTGTCCCTGTACTGTATGTAATTCGGTATTTTCTAGCTTGTAATAATAACAATGGTGATATCTAGAGTGGAAGGGTGAGAAGGAGAGGGAAAGCAAAGAAGGTAAGGAAAAAGGGAGAAAAAAAGAAACCAAAACAAACAAACAAACAGAGCCAAGGAAATAAACAGGGAGAGATAATGTACTAATCAACAGTGAGCTAAAGAGCCATTAGACAGAGAGATGATTTAAAAAAAACAAAATGATATCCCAAGTTCAAATGAAATACAGTTTCAGTCTTAATAGTTTTGGTGTTAGTGCTTCAGTATCCAGACCTGGTGTTTGAATAACATTTCAGTCATTGTCTCATCAAAGGAAAAAAATGAGTCTGGAGAAAGCTTTGTGCATGTCTATCTGAGGCTGTGGCTCACCTGCTACCTACTGTCAGCCAGCTTCTGCTGCAGGCTTTACTTCTTGCAGATCTCAGGAATGAGATTTACACTCACCTAGCCCCACAGTCTTTGTATGTTTAGAGTTCTCCTAGACACATGCCCCTTTTGTTACAGACTTCTATGAGAGCCAAAAGAAACAACTTTCAATATTCCTTTTCCATTTCCATATATGCCCCATGGACTAACTGAGTTTTCCTCCAAAATTATACTCTTAAATTTTTATTCACATCCTATTTTTCCTAACATGGTATGGACACAATATTTTAGACTTTTATTTCTTTTTCTGAAATGATAATTTCCTATACAATGTTTTCAAACTAGAAATCAATGAACCTAACTTAAAAGGGTCATATAGTAAAAGTACCATAAATCTGTATCTTTGTTTTCATTAAATTATTATTTAAGTCTTTTTATTTCACCTTTGTCTCCAATCTAATTATTTCAATATTGCAATGCATAGAGGAGAATGGTAATATGTCAACAGAATATGGAGAAAGCTAATTTCAGAAAGGTCTAATATGATTGATATTCTATTGAGTATTTTCAGTACTTGACTGTTTTGTGCCATCCATATAAATCTTGTTCCAATAAGACTGTGGTTATACAGGCATTAATGTGATTTAATGTGCCTTCATAAAACATCCTAGTCATTTGTCAATTATAACTCAATAATGGGAAAAAAGTAGCATGACATGCAGCATTTAGGAAAAATAATGAACCTGACACAAGATTTAAAAACTTATTTTCTTCTATCATCAAAACGTTAAATGACAAAAGAATCTTTACGATCTGGTAGAAAAATTGAACTTCAGTCACAGTATAAATTCAGGTAAAATTATTCTCGGGATCACATCTTCTTTCCTACCACAGGTTTTATTTAATGTTTTGTCTTAAACAATGATTGGCTGTGGAATAACAACAATAAAGACGAAGCTTTAAGTGTTCAAAAATGTTAATGAGATACTGTCTGTGAGTGTATTGTAAGTTCATATCAACAGCATTATTTGTTTCAGAAGATTTGGTTACCAGTTCAGTTCAAGAGCCCAAGAACTTGAGGATTCCAGGAAGTTGGTAGAATAGGAGACACAGAAATCTGTTTCCCACCTAGACAACCATAATAGGAGAATCTCTCTGACACACTATATTTGAACTTCCAGAGAAAGACTTACATGGTAAATTGGGATTAATTTTATTTCATCTTTTTAGCACAGGACCTACCAGCCACCCATGCCATTACTTCAACATCATGGCAGGCAGAATGCATTCCACAACTTGAAGGATACAGATTGGGCAAAAAATATCCTTTTGCAGATATCAGGATGTGTATATTAGTCATATAAAACCACTCCACCTAATAATCACAGCATACATGCTCTCCTCAGGTGCACATGGCATGGGATGTTTACCAGGACAGACAAGTGGTAGGACAAAAATTAAGTCCCAATTGATTCTAAGAGATAAATATCACGAAGTATCTTTGTCCTTATCACAATGGGATATGTGAAAAACATATGGCAGCAGCCAAAAGAGGAAAGGAAGTAAAGATTAAAAAATGGATGGGAGTAAAGACAGTATGGATATATGTTGATGGGAATGGTGTGAAAAAGAGAGGAGGGTAGAGACATTGAGCTGTACAGTGAACATTATACACATCTTAAGCTGTTTTTCTCCTCACTGTGAATTCCTGCCAGTGTTGCCATTGGCTGCATCCACCATCTCCAACCAGAACACAGGAGTGATTCCGTCATTAAACAGGTTCATAGGCATAGAAAAGATGTAGGAAGAACAAATAATGGATCTAACTGGGGAAGAAAACAGGACAGCTGGAGAAAAACCACCACATTAATTCTTTCCAAATGAAAGAATCTATTAGCAATCATTTATCCACATCACTGAAAAGAGAAAAATTAAATGGCTGTATGTGCATATACATTTCAGATATAAGTTTCCTAGTTTCTAACGAAATGGGATGTTGATTTTATATATTAATGCAAAATATTTAATATTACATCATATTACATAAACACAGCAAAACAGTAATGAATATTTTTACACATTACAATGTGGACATTGTAATGTTAGTCTGATGAGGAGTTATATGAATCTAATATAAATTTTATTCATTAAAACTGTATTCTTTTTCAAATGTGATTGGTTGTTATTCAACCCTCACACTAATTATTTTCAAATGAGTTCCTAGTGTTATCATTTCAAGTAAAAATTATTTGTTGTACATTATTTTTATTTATAAAATAGAAGTGAAAGAACTGCACAGACCTGAGCTTATCTTTTCTGTCATATAAATTAATTGCAAATATAATGTTTAGATTGACTCTTGTGTTCAAAATAATATAAATTCTCAAAATTATTAAAAATGCTTTGCCTTCGATACTTCTTTCCAAAATTTTTAGATATAGGTCAAGAGATATTGTTTTCTTATTCTACAAAAAGTTCACAGTAAATGCAAAACAAGTACATATTGACAGCTAATATAAAAGACTGTAAGACATTTCTCTGTCAGACACCTTACCTCAGGTATCATCTCATCTCATAGAATTCTGTAAGTACACCTTGTAGCAACTGTTTAATTTAGATGGAAACTTGGCAAATGTATTTGATCTTACATGTCCGTGTTTGCTTTTCTTTTATGTAGGGCTTGCTGCAAAAGTACACAAGTTCTTTTCTTTTATTTGTTTTTGTTCTAGGGATTGAACTCAGGGTGTTGTTCTTGCTACTCAGGTGCCTCACCATTTGAGTCACATTCCCAGCCCTTTTTGCTTTCGTTATTTTTCACATAGGGTCTCATGTTTATGCCAGTGCCATCCTCCTACTTACTCTTTTCATGTAGCTGGGATGACAGGCATGCACAACCACACACAGCTTTAATTAGTTTTGGGATGGGGTTGCATGAACTTTGGACCTGCACCTTCCAAGTAGCTAAGACTGCAGTTATGAGCCATCATGCTGAGCTTACAAGTTTTTAAATTTGCTAAGAATCCAGTTTTAGATTTTAAAAAATCTATTCTAATAATCATATAGAGAAATATTATATTAGACCCAGTGGAAATATTACATAAGACCCAGCAAATTAGAAAATATTGTAAAACATGATCTGTATACATGTTACTTTATCTGAAAAATGGTAATGGCTTCCAGGGAATGGTGTACAGAATTCCTAAATTCTTTGCAAATTTTTCTGTAGTATTTTCATCTACTTTTGCTACAATTCATGAAACAAAATAGGCGCATTAACTAAAGCCTATATGTTTGCACATTTCTTTAGCTTTTAGCTAGTGACTGGTTTTGTTTTGTGTTGCTATAGGATCACCTCTGGAGGACCACATTGCATTCAGTTCTCTTAACTCCTTAGGTCCCTATTCACTACTGCCATTGGACTTGTAAACATGAAAAACAAGCAAAAAATAAACAAAATGATAAATACATTTCTTTTCTTCATCCAATATCTTTGAAAATAAGAATAATGGTAAATTCTATTTAAAAGGAGAATGACTTGAGCTGGCAGAGTGGCTCACATGGTAGAGTGCCTTTGCCTGCAAGTGCAATGCCCTTAGTTCAACCCTCAGTACTGCCAAAAAAAACAAAAAAGAAAAAAATGCACAAAAGGGGAATGAAATGCTTTCCTTGAGAGTCTTTATTTTTAGTGAGTATAATACATAGTATCTATACTGACTTTTATACTTGTAATATAAGTTTTAATAATCTGAATAACTATTCTAGTATAATAATATAAGTAAATAGAATTATAGCTACCATTATATCTAATTTTACTAAGTAAGCAATTTATAAATACAAAAATTTTATCTAGGATAAAATGTTACCAAGTAAACAAAAATGACAAATTAATTGTTGTGCAGTTATAACTTTATATTGCATCAAAATCCCATTAATTTGGATTCTGTAATTCTGAAATTTTAACCTATACTTAGAAGTCCATCCTTTCATTTCATAATAATAGAAACATATTTTAGAATTTCCTGTTTGAACATAACTATGTTAAGTGGCTTATGCACAACTCTTTTTTAAAATTTTCATAGCAACTTCAGGAACCTACATGTAACTCCATTTTACAAGCATAGAGATTTAGAATCAGAAAGCTTAATTTCATTATGAAAATAGAACAATTAACCTGGTTCTGGTGTCTCACTTCTGTAATTTGAGCTACTCAGGAGGGAGACATTAGGAAGACAACAATTTGAGGCCAGACTGAACGAGTAGTTCCTGAGACCCTATTTTGAAAATACCAATATAAAAAAGGGCAGGCAAAGTGATTCAAAAGATGAAGCCCCCATGTAGGAAGCATGAGGCTCTAAGTTCAAATCCTAGTACTGTCAAAATAAATTAGAACAATTAAATGACATTGGCTAATTCAGTCTGATTCCACATGAGTTTTATTTATTCTTTAGAGAAGCTGTTTCCTTTTTCTAAAATTCATTTATTTACATGTGCATACATTGTTTGGGTCATTTCTCCACCCTGCCCCCACTTCCCCATTCTCATTCTACCCCCTCCCCACCTCAGTTCCAGGCAGGTCCTGTTCTGCCCTTGTCACTAATTTTGTTGAAGAAATGACACAGGCATAGTAAGGAAGACAAAGTGTTTTTGCTAGTTTAGTAAATGATACAGAGAGATAGTAAAGATATACAGAGAGATTCCTAACATTGCTTTTGTGTACTCAGGTGTGACAACCCATGTTGATTCATCTCTAACTGATCTTTACACTGGTTCCTGAAATCCTTCTCATGTTGACCTATGTCATTTTAAGATTTCTATATTAGTTCCTCTGGAGTGGGGACATCAAATGCTTTCATGTTTTGGGTTTTCTACCTATTCCTATATCTACCGTATATGCTATCCCCTTGTCATGTGATCCAAGTCCAACAACATTGCTGTATTTGCCCAAGATTTAAAGTCTGCATATGAGGGAGAACATATGATTTTTGGTCCTCTGAGCCTGGCTGAGCTCACTTAGAATGATGCTCTCCAGTTCCATCCATTTACCTTCAAATGATAAGATTTCATTCTTCTTCATGGCTGTGTAAAATTCCATTATGTACAAGTACCACATTTTCTTGATCCATTCATCAATGGTGGGGCATCTTGGTTGTTTCCATAACTTGGCTATTATGAATAGCTCTTTCCTTCTTTGGCAATATTTACAATTTTGTATATTGTGATCTCTTATCAGTGCATATCTGCAATTCTTCATGTGTGATTGCTAAATTTTACCTATATGCTCCAAAATGTCACATATAGACAAAATTTAATAAATAATTGTACATGAAGAGTTGAAGACATATTAATTGCAAATATAAATGCATAGATGTTCACATATGCATATATGTAATCCACAACTTATCTAATAAGAGGTCACAATGTACAGAATTTAAACCTTTACCAAAAAGAAATCACAATATACAGAATTTAAAAGAAGGACATAAGTTCTCTAAGGACTTTTGAATCTAATTGAAAAAATAGTACACTCATGAGATATTAGATGAAATAAAACATACTATGCACAGACTATCCACTTCAGTAATATAAGGAAGATAGGGTGATTATAGTTTTGGTAGTTGTACAGAGTGCAGAGAAACTGAAGTGATCACTGTCTTCACGTACAACTTTGTAATAGAAGAAGATCACTAAGATAGATGTTACAAGTCAGGTGTACTAGTCAGCTTTTCATCACTTGAAAGTGAAAAGATATATTTTGGCTCAGTTTTGAAAGCTACAGTCCATAATCAAATTGGTTATTTTGCTCTCCAACTTGAGGTGAAGCAGCAAATAATAGCAGAGAAAAATGACCCAAATCATGGCCAGGAAGTGAAAAAATGAGAAAGAAACTCTACTACAATCTCCTTGGAAGGTATATCCTGAATGCACTGAAGACTTCCTGATAGGCTCTGCCTCTTCATGCTTCCACTCACTCTGCATAGTGACGAAATGGTGCCCAAGCATTTCACATATGGGCCCTTGTGGGACATTCCAGATACATGCTACATTATGGCTATTGCAGGTGTGTAAGGCTTGTATATAATAATTACCAAGCTCCCCAGGAGATGACACTTCAAGAGAAATATGATAGTTGATTGCATCCTTAGTATTGTCACCTAGGACAGGGATTTTCAAAGAACAGTTATACAAACTATTTTCCTTTTAAGAGTATTTCAGACATTTTCTAACTCAATCAACTTTAATGCTTTCCACAGTACAACACTGAGGCTAACATTCTAATGAGAGTACTGTAATCTCTTACCATGTCTGTACTGGCAAGCCATCACTATACAGATCGATAGGCCCTCCACCTTTGAGCACTGTAGTGTATTTGTAGTAGTAATCATTTACTAATTGTAAATTCCAACCTAGTAAGTTAGGGATATGTGGCAAGGGAATTCATTTCTCTATCAAATATATATATATTATATAATGTGCTAGAGACTGAAATTTTTATTTATGGCAACTTGATTGGATACAAAATTTATTTTCACCTTTTGTAATTACCACTGAAGGCATTTCTAATAAGAGGATATACATAAACCTTAAGAAAAATTTGCTTCATTCTCATGAAAATTAGGATGTTCAACTCCTAATTTTCAAAGTGCTCACCCACATTCTATTCTACCTAAATATGTAATCACAGGATTACTATTATCAAGTTACGATGACTTCATATATTTTATTATAGTGTGTTTAATAATGTTGGCATATAAGTGATGAGTTAGAGTTTGCAATGTCAGTAAAATTGTCTACAATGTGGAGCTAGTCATGACATAGAAATTAAATGGCTTCTTTAGTCATTATAGAAAATGCTGTGTACCTAAAGGATCAAAAATAAACACATTCTAGGTTGGACTGTATTGTACATGTTTGGGAAGGGGTCAGACTTGATAAATAAGCACTTCTGAAATTATTTTAACACATTTTATTTTAGAATTATGCTATTTAAATGCATTCATAAGGCATTATTTGCTTCTATAATACCTCTTCAATATTGTAGTTTAACTAAGTTTGTAGATTTTCTTCTATCTACCAGACACTTCACATGCATTATTTCTATTCCTGAAAACAACAGACCCCAGCAGGTATTAATTCCTTCAATTTTCAAGTAAATTACATTTCAGTTTCAACTGAAAGCCCTGTAAATTGTTGCTTATTAAGAACAATGGCTGAACCAAAATGTCAACAGGTAACTTGGTATCCTGCAGTCAACTAGCTTTATATAACACCACATTGCTCTTATTTTAATGAAATATAAGTCAAGATAATTCATCATTATATATCACTTCATGCATGTATAAAAAAGCAAAGCAGACACAAGTTCATTAGGAAATTTCCTATATGTTAATATGCATGCATATAAATGTACATTCATATAAATAAGTATTGTTTTTGAGGACATGCATTTTATAAATAATGTGGTTTAAATAATTGGCAAAATATATATGTTAAGCAAAATTCAGAAGTATAGATTTACTTAGCAGTAGCTTTATCATTGTGTGAATCATTGATGTTCTACCAGGTTTTTTTTTCTTTTATACGTATGTGCATACAATGTTTGGGTCATTTCTCCCCACTTCCCCCCGCCCCCTAAATCTCCGCTCCTACCCCCTTGCTACCAGGCAGAAACTATTTTGCCCTTATATCTAATTTTGTTGAAGAGAGAGTATAAGGAATAATAGGGAGGACCAAGGGTTTTTGCTGGCTGACATAAGAATAGCTATACAGGGAATTGACTTGCATTGCTTTCCTGTACATGTGTGTTACCTTCTAAATTATTTCTTCTTGAACTAACCTTTTCTCTAGTTGCTGGTTCCCTTCTCCTATTGGCTTTTGTCTCTTTAAAGTATCTTCATTAGTTTCTCTGCATTGAGGGCAACACATGCTATCTAGTTTTTTGGGTGTCTTACCTATCCACACACCTCCCTTGTGTGCTTTCACTTTATCATGTGATCAAAGTCCAATCCCATTGTTGTGTTTGCCCTTGATCTAATGTCTGCATATGAGGGAGAACATATGATTTTTGGTCTTTTGGGCCAGGCTAACCTCACTCAGAATGATGTTCTCCGGTTCCATCCATTTACTTGTGAATGATAACATTTCATTCTTCTTCATGGCTGCATAAAATTCCATTGCATAGAAATACCACATTTTCTTAATCCATTTGTCAGTAGTGGGGCATCTTGGCTGTTTCCATAATTTGGCTATTGTGAATAGTGCTGCAATAAACATGGGTGTGCAGGTGCCTCTGGAGTAACCTGTGTCACAGCCTTTTGGGTATATCCCCAAGAGTGGTATTGCTGGATCATATAGTAGATCTATGTTTAGATATTTAAGAAGCCTCCAAATTTTTTCCAGAGTGGTTGTACTAGTTTGCATTCCCACCAGCAGTGTAAAAGGGTTCCTTTTTCCCCTGCATCATCACCAACACCTGTTGTTGGTGGTGTTAATAATGATGGCTATTCTAACAGGGGTGAGGTGGAATGTTAGTGTGGTTTTAATTTGCATTTCCTTTATTGCTAGAGATGGTGAGCATTTTTTCATGTGTTTTTTGGCCATTTGAATTTCTTCTTTTGAGAAAATTCTGTTTAGTTCGCTTGCCCATTTCTTTATTGGTTCATTAATTTTGGGAGGATTTAGTTTTTTGAGTTCCCTATATATTCTGGTTATCAATTCTTTGATGTGTAGTTGGCAAATATTTTCTCCCACTCTGTGGGTGGTATCTTCAGTTTAGAGACCATTTCTTTTGTTGAGCAGAAGCCTTTTAGTTTTATGAAGTCCAATTTATCTATGCTATCTCTTTTAGTTTCAGAGCTGCTGAGGTACCATTGAGAAAGTCCTTGCCTATACCTACTAATTCCAGAGTATTTCCTACTCTTTCCTGTACCAACTTTAGAGTTGGGGTCTGATATTAAGGTCCTTGATCCATTTTGAGTTAATATTGGTATAGGGTGATAAACATGGATCTAATTTCAGTTTTTTGCAGGCTGCTAACCAGTTTTCCCAGCAGTTTTTGTTGTAGATGCTATCTTTTGTCCATCATATATTTTTAGCCCCTTTGTCAAAAATTAGTTGGTTATAGTTGTGTGGCTTCATATCCAGGACTTCTATTCTGTTCCACTAGTCTTCATGTCTGTTTTTATGCCAGTACCATGCTGTTTTTATTGCTAGTGCTTTCTAATATAGTTTGAGGTCAGTTATTGTGATACCTCCAGCATTGTTCTTTTTACTAAATATTGCCTTGGCTATTCATGGCCTCTTGTGTTTCCAAATAAATTTAACTGTTGATTTTTCAATCTCTTTGATGAATGGTATTGGAATTTTGCTGGGAATTGCATTAAACATGTAGATTGCTTTTGGGAGTGTAGGCATTTTTACTATGTTGAGTCTGCCAATCCATAAGCATGGGAGATCTGTCCACTTTCTATAGTCTTACTCAATCTCTTTCTTCAAAAGTTCATAGTTTTCCCTGCAGAGGTCATTCATGTCCTCTATTATGTTTACACCTAGGTATTTGATTTTTTTGAGGCTATTGTAAATGGAATTGTTTTCATATATTCTTTCTCATTTTGTTCATTGTTAGTATATAGAAATGTTAACGATTTTTCTATGTTGATTTTATATCCTGATACCTTGGTATAGCTTTTGATGGTGTCTAGGAAATTTTGAGTAGTTTTTTGGGGCTTTAAGGTATAGGATCATATCATCCACAAATAGGGATATTTGAGAGTTTCTTTACCTTTTTGTATTCCTTTTATTCCTTCTTTCTTCATAATTGCTCAGGCTAGGAATTCCAGTACTCTGTTGAATAGGAGTGGAGATAGTGGGATCCTTGTCTCATTCCTGATTTTATAGGGAATGGTCTCAGTTTTTCTCTGTTAAGTATAATGCTGGCTGTAGGTTTGTCATATATAGCTTTTATGATGTTCAGGTACTTTCTTTCTATTCCTAGTTTTCTTAGTGATTTTGTCATGAAATGGTGTTGGATCTTATCAAAGGCTTTTTCCGCATCTATTGAGATGATCAAGTGGTTTTGGTCTTTGCTTCTGTTAATCTGGTGTATTACATTTATTGATTTTCATATGTTGAACCACCCCAGCATTTCTGGGATGAAGCCTACTTGGTCATGGTGAATGATCTTTTTGATGTGTTGTTGGATTTTGTTTGCCTTTATTTTATTGTGGATTTTTGCATCAATGTTCATTAAGGAGATTGGCCTATAGTTCTCCTTTTTGGAGGTGTCTTTGCCTGGTTTTGAGATAAGTGTAATACTGGTTTCATAAAATGTGTTAGGCAGTTTTCCTTCTCTTTCTATTTCATGGAACAGTTTAAGGAGAGTTGGTATCAGTTCTTCTTTAAAGACCTGATAGAATTCAGCAGAGAATCCATCAGGTCCTGTACTTTTCTTTTTTGGGAGATTCTTGATTGCTGCTTCAAATTTATTTTGTGTTATAGATCTGTTCAGGTGATTAATGTCCTCTTTGTTCAGTTTGGGATGATCATATGTATCTAGAAATCTGTTCATTTCTTCAAGATTGTAAAATTTATTAGAATATGGACTATCAAAGTAATCTCTGATGATTTCCTGGACTTCCATGGTGTTTGTTGTTATCTCCCCTTTTGTATTCCTGATTTTATGGATTTGGGTTTTTTCTCTCTTTGTTTTAGTCAGGTTTGCCAGGGTTCTATCAATTTTGTTTATTTTTTCAAAGAATCAACTTTTTGTTTCATTAATTCTTTGTATGGTTTTTTTTGGTTTCTATTTCAGCCCTTATTTTTATTATTTCTCTCCTTCTTTTTGTTTTGGGGTTTGCTTGTTCTTGTTTTTCTAGGAGTTTGAGATGCATCCTTTGGTCATTGATTTGAGATCTTTCAGTCTTTTTAATATATGCACTCTTGGCTATAAACTTTCCTCTCAGGACTGCCTTTGCTGTGTCCCATAGGGTTCCAGTAGGTTGTATTTTCATTTTCATTGACTCCTAGGAACCTTTTAATTTCCTCTTTTATTTCATCAATGACCCATTGTTCATTAAGCAATGAATTATTCAGCTTCCATCTATTTGCATGGTTTTGTCTTTATTATTGTTGAGTTCTAGTTTTCTTCCATTGTGATCTAAAAGAATGCATGGTAAAATTTCTATTTTCTTATATTTGCTGAGGCTTGCTTTGTGCCCTAGGATATGATCTCTTTTGGAGAAGGTTCCTTGGGTTGCTGAGAAGAGAATATTGTGTAGAAGTTTGATGAACTGTTCTGCAGACAACAACTACGTCCATTTGATCTATGGTATAATTTAGATCAAGGATTTCTTTATTGATTTTTTGTTTGGATGACTTATCTATTAATGATAGTGGGGTATTTAAGTCTCCCACGACCACTGTCTTGGAGTTAATATATGCTTTTAGGTCCCTCAGGGTATGTTTGATGACATTGGGTGCATTGACATTGGGTGCATATAGGTTGATAATTGTTATTTCCTTTTGGCCTATCTCCCCTTTTATTAGTATGGAATGTCCTTCTTTATCTCCTTTGATCAATATTGGTTTGAAATCTACTTTGTCCGATGTAAGTATTGCTTCTCCTGCCTGTTTTCGGGGGTCATTGGCTTGGTAAATCTTCTTCCAGCCTTTCACCCTAATTCTATGCTTATTTCTGTCAATGAGATGGGTCTCCTGTAAGCAACAAATTGTTGGCTCTTCCTTTTTAATCCATTTTGTCAGAAGGTGCCTTTTATGCGGGAATTAAGTCCATTAACATTAAGTATTAGTATTGATAGGTATGTGGTGTTCCTGTCATTTAGTTGTTTTAGTTATTTAAGGGTTTGATTGTGTGTAGCTAAATCTATGTTCCTCTCTACTTTCTTGCTTTTCCTTTTCCTGTAGTTTGGTACTGCCTGCACTTTCATGGTTATGTTTGTTTTCATCTTCTGTGTGTGTGCAGAATTACTTGGAGAATCTTTTGTAGTGATGGCTTGGTGGTCATACATTGTTTTTTATTGTGTTTATCATGGAAGACTTTTATTGGTCCATCTATTTTGAATGATAGCTTTGCTGGGTAGAGTATCCTAGGGTTGATGTTATTTTCATTCAGTACTCTTCTTGCTTTTAATATTTCTGTTGAGAATTCTACTGTGAATTTGATGGGTTTACCATTGTATGTTATTTGTTTTTTCTCTTTTACAGCTTCAATATTCTTTCTCAAGTCTCTGTACTTGTTTTTTTAATGATAATATGATGTGGGGTAGTTTTATTTTGGTCAGGTCTGTTTGGTGTTCTGGAGGATCTCTGTACCTGTATGGGCATAGTTTTCTCTATATTTGGGAAATTTTCTGTTAGTATTTTGTTGAACATATTACACATTCCTTTTATGTGCACCTCTTCTCCTTCTTCAATGCCCATGATTCTCAGGTTTGGTCTTTTGATGGAGTCAGTAAATTCTTGCATTTTCTTTTCACAGGGCTTGGATTGTTTATCAATATTTCTTCAGTTTTTCCTTTAATTACCAATTCATCTTCGAGTTCTGAGATTCTGTCTCCTGCTTGTTCTAGTCTGCTCAATTGGCCTTCCCTTTTGTATTGCATTTCTGTTTCATTCTTTTTTCTGATATTTTCCATATCTTGAGTTTCTTCTGCTTTAATATTGTCTACTTTCGGTTTGAGTTCACTTATCTCTGTATTTATCATGTTCTTTCTTTCACTTTGGTGTTTATACAATGCTTCTATAGTTTCTTTTATTTGTTCTTGTGCTTTCTCAAATTCTCTATTTTTGTTGTCTTGGAATTTGAGTGTCTCCTGTACATTTTGGTTGACCATATCCAGCATCATCTCTTTAAAATTCTCATTGATTACTTGCAGGATTTCTTCTTTGAGGTTGTTCTTGTGGGCTTCATTGGGTTCTTTGGTATAGTTTATCTTCATTTTGTTGGAGTCTGCATTTAGGTATCTGTGTTCTCTTATTTCCCTCTGGTTCTTGTACTAATTTATTACTGGGGGGAAACTTGTTTCCCTCTTTTTTCCATCTTCCCGTCATTGCCCTTGCTAGTGTTACTGTCCCTGTACTGTGTGTAATTCAGTATTGTCTAGCTTCCAATAATAAAAATTGTGATATCTCAAGTGGAAGAGTGAGAGGAGTGGGAAAGCAAAGAAGGTAAAGAAAAAGGGAAAAAAACAAAACAAACAAAGAAACAAATACACACACACACAAAAAAAAACCAGAGCCAAAGAAATAAACAGGGAGAGCTAGTGTACTAATCAATGGTAAGCTAAACAGGCATTAGAAAGAGAGGATAAGAAAAAATCCCCAAGTTGAAATGCAATAGTTTCAGTCTTAATGATTTTGGTGTTTGTCCTTTAGCCTCCAGTCCTGGTGTTGGGTGCCTGAGAAGTAGTTCTGTCATTGTCTCATCAAAGGGGAAAAAACAAAAAAACAAATCAAAACCAAAAAAATAAATTCCCTAGTTCAAATGCAATACAGTTTCCATTAGTCCTTCAGCACCCAGTCCTTGTGTAGTAGCTCTGTCGCTGTCTCATCAAAGGAAAAAAAAAGTGTTTGGAGATAGCTTTGTGAATGTCTATCTCAGGCTGCAGCTCACCTGCCATCCACTGTCAATCATCTGCTGCTGCAGGCTTTATTTATGCAGATCTTAGGAATGAGCTTTACACTCACCTAGCCCTGCAGGCTTTGTTTACTTAGAGTTCTCCTGGATGCATGCTCCTTTTGTTCTCTCCAGTATACAGCCCTAACTGCCTATTACAATTGCAGTATTTTTTTATTTAGAGTTTGCATGGAGAAGTGCCCCTCCCCCACTCTCCAGTGGAGCATATCACACTTTAGTTGCTGTTACAAGCCTTCCCCTCTCCAAGCATACTGGTGGAGGTGGTGCCACACCCACCTTCTCCAGCTGTCTTGTTTATTTACAGTTTGTGTGAGGGAGTGCCCCATCCCCACTCTTCAGAGCTCAGGGGCCCTGCCCTCTTTGCTATGTGTCTTTTGTTTTTTTTCAGCTGTTTGTTTGTTATTCAGTTTTTTTTTCAGAGTGGTGGTCAGTCTGTCCAGAGGGCTATGCTGCTTTATCCCAGGGGTGGCTGTGGTGGTACCATGTGCCGCTTATCTGCTCACTTCCTGGTCTGTGTCTCCCAAGCAGGCTAGGAGCCGAGCATCTGGCATCTTGGGAGCCCTCCTCTTTTCTCCATTTAACATGGAGTTGGGATGCTATGCACGGGCTGAGGGTGTGGAGGTGTCGGAGTTTTGCCTCTTATTGGTGGTTTTTCTTGCCAGGTGTATCTCCAGCATCTCTCCAAGAGTTTAGTTTAGCAAGCACACTTTCTGCTTCCTCCCTCTAGTTGCCATATTGGAATCTCAGAAGTTCACATCTTAATCTTCACAAAACTCACATTTAATATAGAATAGGTTGATTTGTCTAAGATTATTATTAAATATTGTTAGATCAGCACAGAGAAATTATATTCAGACAACAGAGCCGTGCTACAGATGTTTTCATCATCTCTCACTGATTTGTATTCTTAGGATTTCTATATAGACTTCTTAAGTACACAATGAACATTTTAACACTTTCAGAAATGTAAACATATTAAAAGCCAGATATGGTGGTACATGCCTCTAATTACAATCTTGGCAGGGGGATTTTAAATTAGAGACCATCCTGGACTACATAACAACACTCTAGTTCACATACAAAAAAGAAAACTTTCAGCAATTTGTTGTCAAATAATTAATGATAATGGAAAAATATCATTTGACAGATACATAATAATCCCATTCTTTCCTATGGATGGTAAATATTTGAAAGTTAGCAATGGATATTATTATTCTAGACAATGAAAATGTAGTTACTATGCCCAATGTAAATTATATGTCAGATGCTATTAGTTTCCCAATGATAATATTACATGACAATTAACATTTGCTTAAAATTGAGTAGAAGATTTTGTTTTTATTCATTGTTTGGAAATAAAATGAAATAATATTTAGGTTGGCTAGATCCAGCTGACTTAACAACTAACCCAAATTCTCTCAAAACTCTTGTAAGTTGCTTCTGAGTTTACTATAAAAGAAACACCAGTAATTTACTTAATCAATTGACTTTTAATTTAACTAAAACTAACTGTTTACATGCAAATTAAATACTTATCTGAGCAGCCAAATTGGACATGCCTCTGTAGTGCTTTTATTGATTTGACTAACAACTTTAATTGAACATTTCATTAGTTTTAGAAATCTAGAGCAACATCAAGAAGCTTAACTCTAATTATGTAATTTAACAGATGACTAAATAAGATCTTTTGTATGGGCAAATATGAGGCTTACCCAAATTCACCATTTTATGTTGCACAAGAGCTAGTCACCTCCTCCAGCTCATTCAAAAATACAATATCACCATATAAGGCTAGAAGAAACAATGATGGGTGAATTGAGAAAAAACTTTATTCTAATCAAATTTTGTACATTTAAACAATCACTATATATGTCTTATATTTCAAGTCCACTGAAAAGTCAAAACAATTTTCTCCAATATTCATAAATATTAGAGCAAGCTAAACACAAAGAGTAGTACCCTCAAGAAGGGCAGCATAGAGCAAAGATACATTAGCACAGAAATAGAAATTGAGGGAAGAGTTGCACCCCAAATGGTCCAGTGTCCTTTCATAATGAAGATAGATGGTTAAACTCTCTTACAGCATTGACAGATTAAGTGCTTCACGTTTAATAAGATGAGAAGAGAGAAAATTTAGTTTTTCATTACATCAATAAATAAGAATTGCTTATTCACTAAAAATAAAAATTTGGAAACAAAATAAACACTTTCTTAGATATGTTAATTTCTCACTATTTACTTGGAAGTTAAAAATGATTCTAGTCTATTTTAATAAATTTACATATACAAAATGGAACATTATTCAGTAAAGAAAAATGAGATTATGCACTTGCAGGAAAATGAATGTAACTGGACATCACCATGTTGAGCATGGTATGCCAATCTCAGAAAGACAAATATCACACTTTTCACTCATATACAGAATCTAGACGTAAATAATAATAATAATAATAATATGGTACAATTGTAAAAGTGGGTAACAGGAAAGTGGAAGGGGAGAGTAGAGAGTGATGTATGAGTATAATGAAATATCTTACATATATAATTGATATATAAACAACATATTAATAGTTTACATATTATAATAAACAATATTCTTATCTATATAATAAACAATTTATATGTATATAATTAATATGAAAACAATATAATTAAACCCACTAAAAACTTTTTAAAAGGGGAGAGCAGGGAGGAAAGTTAAGAAAGAATATTAGAGGGGTGAATTTTATCAAAGCACATTGCATGCATGTATGGATATATCACAATGAAGCCTCTTTGTACAATTAATTTATGCTTATTTTCCATTTTTTAGATATGTCTGTAACTTAATTTTGTGGTGTTGTCAATCTTATGTTCCTGCCTGTAAAAATGCTATTTTAAAGAGTTATATATGTTGAACTGCTGCATTGGTAACTTGAATGAATTTGATGTGAGCGTATACCCCATTACTTTAGAGATCTAATTCAAATTATAACAAAATACTGAACTCAGAAAAATAATATATTTTTCTGTATACAAATGAGAATCAAATGGAAAAGAACTTAATTCTTCCTGATTCATTTCTACAACTTGCCAAATATTGTACACACACAGTTCTTTTCCTACCAAATGATTGGTCTTTGCTAATTCTCTATTCAGTTAGCACTGATAGAAAAATATACCTACTAAATTGTGAATATAGTAATTCTCACAAATGTGGACAAATAAGGAAGTGACATCATCTCATTCAACATTACAAATAAAAGAATCTGTAAAAGAAATGATGGGATTTCTGTTTACAGTAATAGCATAAATATATGCTGAAATAACTCCCATTCATTCAAACTGTCTGTATTGAAATAACTTTTACAGAAAATATGAAAGAATTTAACATTTTTGGTGGCAATTTTATGTGTTTACTTGGCTACACAATGATGCTTAGATGTCTAATCAATCAACAGTCTGAGTGTTTCTATAAAGGAAGTTTTAGATATAAATCACATTGAAGTCAATGGACACTGAAATAAAGATCATCCTGAGTGATGTGCAAGCTTTTCTTCATCTTTAAATGGGAAGCCTTAGTAGGAAAAGACTAACTTTCTCTTAGAAATAAAGAATTTTCCTTAAGATTGACTTTTGACTAAGAATGAAAAAAATATGCTTTTATGAATCTCCATCCTGCAGTTCTGGTGCCATATTTCCATTTTGCAACTCCCTACAATTCTCTGCGATAATTCTTTAAATCTTTACTTTTCTCAGTCTCTGTTTGTCTCTGTCTCTTTGTCTCTATACACACACACTCTCTCTCTCTCTCTCTCTCTCTCTCTCTCTCTCTCTCTCTCTCTCTTTTGACTCTGTTTCTCTGGAGAACCCTAACTAGTACAGACAAACTTCATTAGCTATTTCTTAGCAAGAAAAAAATTAAATAAACATGTTTTCCTCCTGGCTACAGTTAACAATGGCAATTTCACTATTTGTCACACTTATAACCAACTTGCAGAATAAATAAGATTGAAGCAAGGTATATCAATAAGAAAATGACACATTTCAATGGACCTTTTAGAATAGAACCTATATTACAATGACATGCAAGGTAGTAAGTAGTAAATCATTGATTATATTCAAATCAATGATTTCTTCTAGATATGATAAATAAGATAAAACAGAGGTATAGTAATATGGATACCAAAATACTAATTATCTAGTACATATAGAATATGTATATGACTTTTATATAGCTTTATCAGTCGTTAGCATTTCTCCATCCATAAATATTTATGCTTATTTTGCAAAAGGAAAATAACATTTTCCTAAATAGCTACTATCTGTTGTGACCATTGATCATATTGCAGAAAAAATTTTGTTAAATTATAAATAGTTCTTAGTTCTTTTATAATTTAACCAAACGTACCTATAATGAATTTATACCATTATTCCCAAAGTGAATTTTAACCAAGAAACATTAATCACATGTTATTGTGATAAGAGAATGAATTGAGTTTGTACCTATGCTTGTATAGCGGTTGGTGATATTTTAAACTACAAAGACTATTAAAATTTTTAATTTCTTAAATTTCTAGAAAGAGGATAGCATCTCATACATCACTGAAAGATAGGCCACAGCAAGTATATTTAACAGTGTCAATATGAGTGCATTTGTAAGTCTAATGGCAAGAAATTGGTATCCATTTTCTAGGTAAGTTGAAAGTAAGGTTATCTGCTATGTGTTAACAGGAGAGTTTGTAAGGTCAGAAGTTTAAAGTGATTGGAAAATTTTGAAATAGCTGCTGTTGAAAATGAGAAAAAGAGATGATGGAGGAAATAGAAGTTTGTCCTAAAATATTGAGGGCAATCCTGAGGTTGAGCACTTAAATTTTATGGTGGAAGCAATCTAACAGCTATTTGGTTTACTGTGGTGGCATTCAATAGCTTCAAATAAACAAAGTGAATGGATATTTGGAGTTTTCCATGACTAGAGTTTGCCCAGAAGAGTTCCAAAAATGAACAGTGTGATGATGATGCTGGAGTAATGAACTAAATAGCCATAGCTGGAAAGTTAGAAAGCAAGTGAAGGAATGAGGCCAAAATTAACCTAAGGTGTAATCTAGAAAAAAGAAAAGATTAATATGAATATGAAGTAGAAAAATAGAGAACATATAGAAGACAGAGAAAGTGTAGGAGGAAAAAGGAGAGGAGGAGGAGGAGGAGAAGGAGAATATATACAGCTGAAAACTACAAATTGTGAGAGTAGATGAAAAGGAAATGCAGAAACAATGTGATATTAGAGAGAGATGATGTAGGAAATCATGTTTTCAGAAATATGTGTGCAGCCATGTGAAGAATGGATATGGAAGGATTCAGTGAATAGGATACTTTCCAGCTATTAAATGGCTATGTTATGTTAGAAATTACACTTAAGAATTGAAGTCAGCAAAGTGTGTCAGGTATCTTTATTATATGCACACTATTCACTATGGAATCAGCCTGGGTGTACAGTGTGCATCAACTGATGATTGGGTAAAGAAAATAGACTAACATGGAATATTATTCAGCCCTAAGGAAGACTGAAATTATGCCACTTCCAAGAAAATGGAAGGAACTGGAAATCATTATGGTAAGTGCAATGAGCCAAACTGAGACAGACAAATAATCACATTTCCTCACTCATATGCAGACTCTAGATCTAAAAAATTAACAGAAATATAAACCAGAGGGACTGTTTGTGAAGGAGGGGTATGCTGAAAAGAGAGGGTCAACAAGTAAACATGATTGAAGTACTTTATATACATGTATGAAAATAGAACAATGAAATCCCTTAAAATTATTCAAAAAGGATGGAGAGGGGTTATGAAAGTGCAATAGAGGTGGTGAAATTGATGAAAATACATTATATGCATGTATGGAAAAATTACAATGAAACTTTTTGTTCAATTAATATACACTAATTAAAAAGAGAACAAAATGTGGGCCAGTGTGTAGGGGGAAAGTAAGACATAATTTAGCTTTCAAATTCTGTACAGTCTGACAGAAAGCTTCTTTAACAATAATTAAAAGGCACAGGAAAGTACTGAAGTTGGGGGGGCAGGAATCATAAAGAAACAAGACTACTTTCCGAAGGAAAGAATGATAGATAAACAAAGGCAACATTGGAAATTAAGCATAACTTAGACTTATGCTTTCAATGTTTAGTTATAAAGTATTTTGAGAAAAACTAGAATGAAGAAGCTAATTGCCAACTGCCATTGTGACAAGAAGGTGAAGGGAATGTTGATTGGAGGAAGTAGTAGTGAGAGTTTCTTTGTCAAAGCACACAGGGTCCAGAATGTGAGGTGGATTGAATGTAGAAACAGCAGACAGAGGGAAGCTGCTTAAGAGAATAGGAAGAGCACAGGTGTGGTCAAGAAGGTATCAATGAGGAAAAAATGTTAGCTATGCCTGGCCAAGTGATTTTTCTATTGCATTAGCTGAAAGGGTCAAGTTCACTTTGCATTGTGTGAGATGCCAGCAGTGTTCTGGGTGGACTGCAATCCTGATATTCTGTGCTCTTTTATCAATAGTAGATCACCACCCTATTCTGAAAGGAAGATGATATGGTTTGGATTTCTGTGCACTTCAGATGTGTTAGGAGTGTCTAGGTAAGGCTCAAGAGCATCAACTACTTTCATTTATGTTCACAGGAAGGTAAATGGAGGCAGTGATATGGTGAAGCCTAAGTTGAAAGGAGGATGAAATGAGGGTGTTTATACAGCACAGGTTATGGACATGAGATGCAACACCAGGTCTCAGTTATTAGGGTCCTTGCATATGCATTGAGACCCCAAGGGGATATCAGAAGGGAAACAGATTTAATGGGACATTGTTTACACGTAGTGGGACTGATCAAATTAATAAGCATATATAACCAAATAATAATCAAATTTCTCACGGAGAGGTTATAGGTTACAAATAAGTCTCCCACAGATATGGTAATTGTTTCTTAATCTAGGTTCTGATTACATTGATGCACAGATTGTTCTGTGAATATAAGTTTCCATTTCTGTGGGATAAAAATCAGACTATAATTCCACAGTCTTATAATAAAACATGTTTAGTTTATTAAGAAACTGTGAAACATTTTCCAGAATATCTATACCTATTACACATTCCTTTTACCAAAAGCTGGAGCTTTTGACATACTTGGGGGGATAAAGACTTTCTATATTACTGACACTGAAGTTGTACTATATATACATGAAAATGTACTGAGAAAATTAATACTCCTGAATTATATATGGTCCATATTTACCAAAACTCAATAGGAATAAAGTACACATTTATCAAACAAAATACTCAATCTTGACATTTTAAAATTACACACATTGTTATCTTTAATGGACATATTATCATTCATTCAACAGTTTTAATTTTTCTCTTATTTATTCATTCTAGAAATACTTGTCGTTTTATATGACTCAGAAAGTCTTAGGGATACAAATAAAATACAAAGTCTACTAAAATCCTTCATCATTAAGTTAAGGGACAATATCAAGCATTTCCAATACTGTAAAAGAAAAAATTCTGGAACGAATTACTGGGCTCTGAAAGCATATAATTCTTACCTGCTAAAGAATACCAAGAACTTGGGCTTTGTTTTCTTCCATTCTGCATTCTAGAGATTCAGTAACTCCTTTGTTAAATTAATAAATACTAATACTAAACCAGATTTCACACAATTATGATCACACTGAAGACTCATTTTCCTACCGTGAATTTCCCATCCATACTGTAATCCTGCAATAAATTGTTTAGTTTCACAGATTTAAAAAAAAAGCATTTCTCCATTTAAAAGTTGACTTATGGTACAGTGCACCAAAAAGAGGGATTAAGCTTCCTGTTGTTATTCCTATTTAAAACATCCTCCCACATTCATTCTCTATTTTGAATAATTTAGTGAAAAATATATAAAAGCAAAGACTAATGCCATGCCAATTCTTGGGAATTTACTTCAACCAATATAGATACTGTCCATCTATGCACATTTAGCAGATCAAAATTATGCATATTATTAAAGCAATAATCTGTTTTCATTAGATACCTGAAATAGATTCTGTCCACATTTTATTTTTACATTATATTAGTATTTTCCAGTTATACGGTGTCATGCTGATATAGCTCAAAATATAGGTTAAATGTAACTGCCTAGTCTTTATAAGAGAGTCTCTGGCTAACTATGGTGCACATTGGGTATGAAATGAATGCATTACAGCAAGGCATGAAAATAAAACCTATTATAAACTAGAAATTAATCATTTCAATGGCAAATCATTTTGGCTGCTGAGGATTTTTTGGGGAGTGTTTTGTTTTAGTTTTTAAAAAAGCTTATCTGAAAAACAATTATTTTCGTTTTCTCTTTACTTTTCTTACTTATGACATTCTTACAAATGTTTACATCATACATTTGATATGTTCTTGAAGAATGGATTGCTTTTTTTTTCAGCTGGATTGTAATTTGAGCAGTTTTTTTTTTATTTTATTATTCATATGTGCATACAAGGCTTGGGTCATTTCTCCCCCCTGCCCCCACCCCCTCCCTTACCACCCACTCTGTCCCCTCCCTCTCCCCCCACCCCCTCAATACCCAGCAGAAACTATTTTGCCCTTATTTCTAATTTTGCTGTAGAGAGAGTATAAGCAATAATAGGAAGGAACAAGGGTTTTTGCTGGTTGAGATAAGGATAGCTATACAGGGAGTTGACTCACATTAATTTCCTGTGCATGTGTGTTACCTTCTATGTTAATTCTTTTGGATCTAACCTTTTCTCTAGTTCCTGGTCCCCTTTTAATGGATTGGTTTTTAAAGATATAATGATTTAGTGCCCAAAATCTGCACTGAACATAAGTTATTTAAAAATCTCTACCCTATGCCATAAAATAAAACATATAATAAATTTTACATTAATAAATTAGGTAAAATTAATAGAAAATGCAATTCATATATATGCATACACACATATGTAGTATGTCAATATTCAATAATTAGCTATTAGACAAGCTTTCTATAATCTATGCTTTGTTACTCTTAAATTCTCAGTTATGTTCATGTAGTTAAGATATCAAAAATAGTCAGCCTGTATATTAGTTCTCCATAAAGTGAGTTTATGTAAATTTAGTAAATTGGGGGTAATGTCATCATTTGTTCTCAATCAATTATCAGTTTATAAGATTAATTTGTATATGTAAATTTTATCTTTTGAAATTATAAAAATTATTTCAGATTTTTGGTGGAATTTGCTTTTTGAAATTGTTTTACAACTTTTTAATCAAATGTTTTAAAAATTACAGCTGCTGACCTAGAATTATGTATGTATTTGTTGAAAACACTTTTTAGTAGAAGTGTATTTGTGAATAGAAGTAGGTCTGGTCACAATCTGAAACCAAAACAATGACTATAAAAGTAAAAATCTAACACATTTAAATGTTACCACACGAATAAACATTACAATAAACATTGACCTTTGCAAAAAAATTCTGACAGTTATTTGATGGAAAAGAACACAAAGTCACGAAACAACTAAATGTTTTAAACAAGGATAGAAGAAAATTAAATTCAGGAATTAGAGATGAAGATGAGGTTAAAAGCTGGAGCAGAACTTGCAGCACAGATGGAGGGCATTGGCTCCTTGTCTTGTGTCTGGTTCTTTCCCCTCAATATTTAGAGAGAACTGTGCATAGGTTCTTCCAAAACAGAGTTTAAGATTAGATTAAACCATGAAGATCATGTGGTGGATTGGATTGCACCTCATGTTCTTTCCCTTTGCCTATATTGCTAAACTTAGCATTCAGCATCTGCGTCTTGGTGATATGATACTAAGCTATTAATGTATTTACTAATTGCATATGAAGCAATTCTTATTGTAGGAAGATGTGGGAGCATGTAGTAAAGAAAAGTGGACATCTTTTTTACATAATTAAATATCACTTTCCTATAATATGGATTTATGATTTTCAAATAACTAGGAGGAGATACACATCTTTGTTCAACCACAATATAACACAAAAAAATGCTGCATCTATGTTTTTTAGAAGAAAAAATTGTCCTTGATAATTAGTCACTTGAAATTATACTAATAAAATAAGGCTTTATATTATACTTTAAACTAATGGAATATTTTTACAGCTACATGAGGAGTCAGTTTCATCAAAAGCAAACTTTATTTTCAAAAAAATGGTTCATGGACTTGCTAACCACCCACACATTTCCTTTCTTTTTGAACAGTTTTGGGAATTTTACTATAAAATTTTCATTAATTCCTACTATGTAGATACCCATTTTCTATTACCCTCTCTTCCCTCCTTCTTCTGGTTCCTACTTCCAAACAGTAGTTTCCCTTCTATTTATGTCTTTTTTGGTTTTTTTTTTGTAAATCTAGATTCTTTATACGAAAGAAAGCAAGCAATGCTTGCCTTTCTGAGTCTGGTTTATTTCTCTCAATATGATGATCTATATTTCCAACAATTTTCCTGCAAATGACATAATTCCAATCTTCTTTATGGCTGAATAACATTCCACCATATACTGATGCCACATTTTAAAAATATATTCTTCCATTTTGGGCACCGATACTAACTGCATGACTTGGATGCTATGCAAGAAGAATTTTGTTTACTTGTAGTCCTGGGGATTGAACCCAGTTCCCTACCTGTACCAGGCAAATGCTCTGTCACTGAGCTACCTATTTTAGGTTTTTTTGGAGAAATCTCCATATTAATTTCCATAGTGGCTGCTTTATTTTACATTTCCACTAAAAGCATATGAGTCCTTTTGCCCCCACATCCTCATCAGCATTTGCTGTTTGTATCTTAATGATAGCCATTCTGACTGGGGTGAGATGTAATCTCGATGTAGTTTTGATTGGCATTTCCTTTTTTACAAATTTACTTTTAAAATTAGGATATATTTGTTGTACAGGGGGATTCATAGTGAATCTCAAGTAATATTCATAGTGAATTTCAAATATGTTTATATTGTATATTGGTTACATCTCTCCCTCCATTTCTCCCTCTCAATCCCCTCCCAAACCACTTAAAGCAGTTTTAAGGTGTTTGTTTGTTATAATTTTTTATATGAAATCCATCAACTATACACCCTCACCTTAATCACCTTCATTCATTCTAACCCTCCCACGAGTACTGCTCCCCTCACGCTACTCATTTTGCAGTTTTGTCTTTTAGTATTAATATTTAAATTGATGTTCACAGGGATTTCTCTACATGTTCCTGTTGTTAGTATACATTACTTTCACTCCATCCCTTCCATTACTGTCCCTTGCCACTTTACCTCCCATTTCCCCTTTATCAACAGTTTTCAATACACATCCTTGTATCCTCTACCTTCACAGATGTTACGTTTTATGATCTTACTAATGTTCTTTCAATTTCTTTTCCTGTTCCTCTTTCCCTGAGTTTCACAGAATAGTTCCACTATTACAAACAGGTTCTAAACATGAGTTTGTATACAATCTTGTTTTGGGCAAATATGTTTATGTTTTGAATCTATCTACCATGTATGAAACAAAACATTGGCCTTTGTCTTTCTGAGCATGGCTTACTTCACGTAGCATGATGTCCTCAAATTGCATCCATTTACCTTCAAACCACAAGTCATTTTTCCTTGTGGCTGAAAAACTCCATTGTGTAGGCATACCACATATTCTTGATCCATTCATCAGTTATATGGCTTCTGGGTTGTTTCCAAAGCTTGACTATCATGAATAGTGCTGCGACAAACAATGGTGTGCCAGTGTTTCTATTATACTCTGAATTATGTTCCTTTAGGTATAGATTTGCATTTTCTTTAAGACTAAGGTTGTTGAACATTTCTCCATGAATTTATTGCCCATTTGTACTTTTTTATGATTACTATCTATTCAATTCTTTTGGAATATTTGTTCTTTTGGTTCTTAATTTTGAAGTTTTTTATATATTCCTGATATTAATCCTTTGTCAGATAAATAGTGGGCAAAGATTTTCTTCCATTCCTTAGGCTGTCTTCTCTCTATGGATTCTTTGCTTGGGTGAACAGAATCTTCTCACTTTGGGGTAATACCATTTGTTAATTTGTGCTGTTATTTTCTGAACTACTTGAGGTTTATTCAGAATGTCTGTGCCTATGCCTATATCTGGAAATATTTTTCCTATATATTTCTTTTAGTAGTTTCAAAATATCACATATTACATTAAGGCCTTTGATCCATTTTGAATAAATTTTGGTACAGCATGACAGATAGGAATCTATAGTTTTTCTTCTATGTGTGTATATCCATTTTCCCCAACACTATTGTTTGAAGAGGCTATCATTTTTCCAACATGTGTTTCTGGAACCTTTGTTGAGAATCAGATGGCTATAGATGCTTGAGCTTATTTCTGACTCATCTACTGTGCATAATTCTGTGTCTATTTTTGTGCCAGTACTGTGTTGTTTTTGTTAATGTGAATCTGTAGTATTATTTGAATTCAGATCTTATGCTACCTCCCTCACTGCTCTTTTTACTCAATTACTCATCCATGTTGTTGATGTTCTTATCCAGTTCTTGAATTGAATTCCTTTCTTACTCATCTGTTTTTGTGAAGCCTCTTTGAGTTCATTGGTGTTTTTGAAACTAGATTTTTGAATTCTTTTCTCTGGCATTTCACTTATTTCAATGTCTTTAGATTTGGCTATTGAGGAGTTACCAGCTTTTAAAAAATCATGTTAACTAGCTGTTCTATTTTTCATATTTATCCTGTGTGTATCTATTGGGATAGGTGTCTTTCAGGTTTCTCTATTATTATTTAAAATTTTATGTGGATATCTTTAGTGAATAGCCTTCTCTTGGGGTTATGATTACTACTTTCACAAAGTGAAGAGAAAACAATAGCAAGAAGTATTCAATAACACATTGGATATCTAAATGAAATAGTAAATATTGGAAACATGGATTTAACTCCCAATAAGGTTAGTAAGGTATGAAATTAGGATGCTTATAGGATGAACTAGAAGTTGTAAAATTACTAAAGCTCTAAGTATTAATAAATAATAAAAGAAGAAAGGAAAATGAGAGAAGAAGTAAGTTAAGCAAGAAAAGCAAACCATATGGGATGAACATATACAAAATAGTAATGAGGAAGAAAACAATAAACTAAGTATCAAGAAAGCAAAGCAACTGAATAAGAAAAAAAAAGAAACCCAGTCAATCTTTCTTAGATGTTGAGAACAAAATGATCTCCCCCACTCCAGGCTTGTCCTTTACCATTTATTTTGTGATCATGGAGCTGTTTTTTCTCTCTTCAAACTTTAGATCACTAAGGATTGTTTTCAAACTGAGCCTTTTGAGACTCTTCAACAATTGTTGCTGGAAAAAGTGGTTATCTGTCTGCAAGAAACTGAAACTAGATCATTGTCTATTACCTTGTACTAGTATCAACTCAAAATGGATCAAGGACCTTAATATTAGACCGGAAACTCTGAAGTTAGCACAGAAAGGAGCAGGAAACACTTTGGAAGTAATAGGTATAGGCAAGAACTTCGTCAGTAGAACCCCAGCCACCCAGCAACTAAGAGAAAGAATGGACAAATGGGACTTCAAAAAATTAAAATATTTATTTTAAAGAGCAATTGGCATTTCTTTCAGGCTCATATTGCCAGATATATCTGAATCCTTTTGAAGAAATATACAAAATAACTATTATTAAAAGGCAGAAATACTTTTTGTTTTTAAAAATAAAACTACTATGTCTCAGTGAAACATGCACTGCATGGTAATCATTTCACCAAACTTGTAGTTTGGTTTCATAGAGTGTTGAGACATAGTACATGTAATTTTGTATAAAACTTTCACAATGTGTGGTTCTGTTTCTTAAATATATTTTAATTGAATAACCTTAAATGTACATTGCTGAATTACTTAACCTTGAGGTAGCTTATAGATTATTGTTCACAAAATCAATAATTCCTCATCAATATTACAAGACCATCAGTAGATCCAATTTTATTCTTTGCAGTTGAAAAAAACTGTTGCTTATCATGGGAATAATGTGAAAAGGGTGTTGTTGTGTGTTGGGTTTTTTAACACAAAGCAAATAAAAGTGGAGAATCTTTAGAAAAAACTGCTTTCTGAGAAGAGATACTGTCCATTTATAGTTAGATGTCACCTTTCATGATGTAAGTTAAATTTAAGGACACCATGAAAATTGTGTGACCTTCATTGAAATACATACAGATCTCTCAGTGTATAAATTGCAGGCTTTATATGACTAGTCAGCTAGTGTAGATGATGGCAATGGTGTTTGTGTTTTAAGGCTGGCATACTGTGAAAAATTAGAGCATCCAAAAATCAGAAAACAACATCAAAAGAATTAAGTACAGCTTATTATTTTCAGTTGTTGTTTTAACAAAGAGTGAAATTCATTTTTAACCCCAGCCTCTCATTGGCATGGATTTTTTTTACACTCATTTGCAGTATGACCCAGCAAGAAATTACTGTTTAAAATTTCTACTGAAACACTTTGTTAGAATAATAGATTTGATATAGTTTTACTTAAGAGACTGTTAAAGGGATGGTCTGCTTTGTCTTGATAAAAATTGAATTGACACTAAATTTTAGTCGTGGTATTAATGATCTCTCCAGGAAAAATCATCAGAGCTGCTTCTGCCTTACCTCCAGGCAGGTAGTTATTATTTGGAGATCTTGGCATTGATGGATATTTCTGTCTGGTTTTTTCTAAATGAATTATGCTTGAATAAACCTGTTTACAAAATTGAATGAATGTGTGCTGGATTCCATCTTCCACCATTTTGATAAAATTCCCCTATCTTATATTAGATTTTATTGATACCATACCCAAGAAGTGACTATTGCAGGAAATGTTAAAAACTTCAGAATCAAGGTTTGGGAAAGAAATGCTTTATAAAGGAACTCTGACTAAATTTATTTTTCTGTGGTTGAGGTAGCTTTCTCGCAGATTTCTTGCAGGTTTTGGCCAAGAACATTCTCTTCCCTTAAGCTCATAGCATCCCTTGCCAACTGGTCCCTTTGTCTTCAAACAAACAATAGTTTAAATCTTCCTGTGCTTTAAATCTTTGAATACTTTACTGTTATCAGCCAGTGAAAAATCTATTTTTATTTTTTTCTGTGTGCAGATGGATATACAGTTCATTTTATTTATTTTTTTCTCTTTTTATTGTTGTGCTGGGTGGAGGCACATTGCAGCATTTACAAAGTTTCTTGCAATGCATCGAATATAGCAAACTTTAATTATGCCCTTCCACTGCTCTCTTTCATTTCCCCCTCCCCTAATTCCTTCAACAAAAATTCTACTTTTAAGTGACACATTATTAGTGTCCTCAATATAATTTCCTTTTGCCATATTTCATAACATAATCTTAAAAGGGATATATCCCACACAAACTTGAAAAAGGATGTTTTACACAAGGGAGAAGATCAGTAAGGCTCGACTCAAAATTCTGCTTATCACAAGCTGTAGATTTTACTATATTCATAGAGTTTAATTTTGTGAATGATCTATAGATTCATAATTTTTAAAAACATTTTTACTTCTAATAGCTTATTTTAAAATATCAAATAAATCACAAATTTAGTGCTAATTTTTATTAAACAGTTTAGATAAAGAATGCACCCATGGTTATTATAGTTTCTGTATACAGTATGATTTGAGACTATACATACTCTGAAAGAAGTTTAATAGCATATTATAATGGGCCAGTTTTTTATGTTACATCCTATGCTACCAAATGAAATGAACTATGTTAAATGAAAGATGAACAGTTTTCCTAAAAAAATAATCCTGGGCCAGTATATTGCATTATATAGTATTCTTGGCACAATGGCAAAAATGATAGGCTTTCATTTCTGGAAAATCTATATTCAAGCATTGTACTGCTACTTAACAACTTTATGACTCTGGAACTCCTTGAGCACTTTTTAAAGGTGCCCTGAAGAAGGTATCACAATACCTGCCTCTTTTGCATGCTTTAGTGTCTAGCATACAGAAATCACTCAATGTGTGGTATTTGCTAATAATACTATGCAGGCTTCAATTTTTAATCTTATGTTTCCTTTGACTGGGAATTTCTCTGTGTACCTGTCTTCTTAAGCAACTGAGTAATAAATATGAATTTCTACTTTAGTTATGTTTCTGCTATGTTAAATATCATTAGGGTTGAAATAAATTATATATCTTTGAATTTGAAAATAAAATTGGAGAGAAGGGAAAATTTTTCCTTTCTTTCTTTTTTATCTTCTAAACTTCTTCAAATAGAAAAAAATTCAGATAAATTATTAATGTAATTATCTTGGGAAAGTAAAACAATAAATCCAGAGTCACTCTGTATTGGCAGTATGTATTGAATGTGAATTTCTGTGTTTTTATGGGCACTGCTACTAGGCCAAGATACAATTATATTACAGAATCTGTCCTTGACCTCCTCTTGACAACAGAAAATTTAATTGTTTTCTTGCAATGTGAATCTACCTGCAAAGCTATAGTTACAAAATTTAAAAATTGAATTTAAAAGTTATGCCTTCCTCCTCCTCCTCCTCCTCCTTCTCCTCCTCTTCCTCCTCCTTCTTCTTCTTCTTCTTTTTTCTTTATTCATATATTCATATGTGCATATATTGTTTGGGTCATTTCTCTCCCCCCCTGCCTCCCACCCCCTACTGCTCCCCCTCACCCTAAGATGAAAACATAGTCCTCTTAGTCTTTGCATCCTTCTCCAGTCTGTCACAATCATCTGATATGATGTAAAACCACCTTTTTGACTTTAGTTAAGTAAAGTAATCATTTTAATTAACACTCCATTGTACTTGTTGGAGGGAAGATTGTTATTAATTAATCTGTGAATTGGAACATTTCAATAAAGAAATATATAGCCAGACACTGGTGGCACACACCTGTAATTCTAGAAATGAAAGTGGCAGAGATCAGGAGGATTGTGATTCAAAGCCAGATCCCTGGAAATAGTTCAGGAGACTCTATCTCAAAAAACCCAACAGAAAAAAGATCAGGTGGAGTGGTTCAAGTGGTTAGAGTTCCTACCTAGCACACATGACTCCAGTGCCCGCAGAAAATATAAGCAATATAACTGCATAATAAGCTAAAGATATCTTTGAAGTATTATCTTCAAATAATGAGAAACAAAACTCAGAAGAAAGTTGTTTTTCTTCTCTGGCCATATCTTTAGTATTCATTTTTATAAATCAGCAATATGGAGTTAAATATCTCAATTTAAAATAATAGAGGAGAAATCAAGATGGCAGAGAGATGATTCACCCTGGGATCTTGACCTACATGATTTCCAACAATTTCTCAAGATTTTCAGGGCAAAAAGCATTGGGTAATACTGCTTTTTCTGACAACCACATATTATTGACAGACCCTTAAACAAACTTATTAAAGTGCATTATAACTCAGTGCGTGATCAGGCAGCTGCTGCAGGCCTGCCTGTCTTTGCTAGCTTGGAACAGCTGGCAGCAGGGTCAGATAGTTCCAGCCAATTTGCTGCTTCTTTTTCTTTTCTTTTTCTCTCTCTACTAATTCTCTCCTGCCAGGGTTGGTAATGCCAAAACAAAATGCAGAGAATGACAGAGACCTGCACACATCTGGGATTAACTGGACCTACCACAATATGTGTGAACACAGAACCTCTGGTTGCTGTCCACCTGTACACATCTCTCTCTCTCTGCCTTAGTGTGTCTGCAATGCTGCCAAAAATAACGGGATGCAGAGAACTGCAGAAAGAGTGCTGTTGTAAGCATCTGGGAAGACTGGGACCCACCAAACCCAAGCAAATACAAAACCTCTGTCTACCTGTGCTGCCCTGGACCTGATCAATTTCAACCTAACAAATCTGCCAAATCACCAGGTGAGCCAACAGACTGTTTGTGAAGGAGTCTCACAAACAGCTGGGCAGCCAATTGCACCCCCACTAGACAAAACTGGTGGCCAAACACACAGAGGAAATTTTTCCCCTCTGCGTGGGGGTATGGGAAGAACACAGACCCGAAAAAGCCCATGTAGGGGTGGGGAAACTCAGCATCTGTAGTGAGAAAAGACTGGCATTTTATTGCCTTGTAGAAACCAGGAGCAAGCTGAAACGGGCAGTCTCACCAAGAGAAAATGTCATTTCTAACTCACAGGTGACTGCCCATTTACCAATCCTACATGGGACCACTGCTGAGAACATGCCTGCTCCAGAGGCCCCACCCTACAAAGGAAGCCCAGGCTCAGACACCCAGAGCTGACCCCTCCACCCAAAGATATCCAACAAGAAAGAGCTACACTCACTGCCATGCAACACAACATAACAATGGTAAGAAGAGACAGTCTTGTCCTAAGCCCAAATAAAAAAACAAAAACATCACAATCTGAACCTGAAATAAGAGGAAAGAGCCCAGAACATTCTTTGAAATGATAAATCTTTTTAATTTTTATTTTACTTTTTAAATTTTTTGCATGATTTTTTGCCTCATTTGTGTAATGTTGCTTTAGGCGCATGGGAGAAAATTAATACGGGGGCAGGATATCAAGGCAGCTATACAAAAATACAACAGGGACCAATGGAACCTTATTCTGATATTATAGGAGGATTGGAGAAATCCATAGAAAGCATGTGAGGGGAGATCAAATATAAAAATTTCTACTATGTCAATTGGCTTTTAATAATGCTAGTGAGGATTGCTAAAGTCTCATTCAACCAATTAAGGAGAATGGCAATATTATGGACTATTTAAAAGCCTATTGTAATGTAGGTACTTTTAAACATAAAGCCAGAATTGCTGCTTTATAAACCATGACAATGCAAAAATTAAAACAGCCAAATGTTTTAATTGTGGCCCTTGAATAATAAAAAATTACAGGCTTTAGAACAATTACTTCAAGAAAAATTAGAGCACAAACATATAGAACCTTCCTTTTCTCCTTGGAATTCCCAAGTGATTCAGAAAAATGGAGAAATTAATTGGTTTCATCCTTCTTTAGGTATCCCAAATTATAAATTTACTAATTGTTTTCTACCTTAAAAGGTGATACTGCCCTAGACAGCCCTTGAACTTTAACACCTGGTGCTCAAAGTAAATTACAATTTTTGAGTCATGATTACAAACTACATTTCTAAAAAGATTTGATCTTTTAAAACCTATTTCCCTGCTAGTATTTCCTTCTCCTTCTAATATTACTTTTACTGTTTGTCTTGTCATTTTTTGTATAGGATACTCTTGTCTCCAATGACAATTAAAATCTTACAAAACTTCTGAAGCCATGGTCACACTGGGGTTGCTATGTTTAAAAAATAAAAAAGGGGGAATTGTCAGAGCCAGCAGTGGGACTGTGCCTGTGTGAGAGTTGGCATCTGGCCTTGGGAGAAAGCTCCAAGGAATTGAGGCAAAGGCCTCGGAACCAGACTGTGCCTGTGTGATCTGGTATCTGGCCTTGAGGGAAAGCCAGATATCCAGAAAAACACTATTCAAGGTTCCCAGTTGGCTTCATGTCCTTCAGATGTAAATAAGAAAGTTATGCTGACAATGTGCCTCTCCTGCTTCCCTGTTCCCATTTTAAAAGAGACATAACAAAGAGTTAATTTTAATTGTGCTTCCGTGTACTAATGTAACCTTGACTCATAATACTTGGCATGCTTTTTCAGACCAAATGCTGTCTATGAAAAAGAAGTTTATAAAAAGCAGAGGTGTTATTCATTAAAGTGGCTATTGAGCACAGACTTGGTCGTCCCCCCATTCTTTTTCATCTCTGGTTACCCAGGTCCTGCCAGTAAAGGGCTTACAAAAAGACCAAACCTGTGAATAATGAGCCTAAAAGAAGGAGAAGAGGTGCAGGTCAAAGGCATACATAATACATTAAAAAAATAGCCAAAAATTATGCAAATGTCAAGAAATACTTGTCCATTCAGGTACTAGAAGACTCCAGGACAACAAACAATATTGAGCAAAATAGAACCTCTCAGTGGTATATTATTCTTAAAACAACTAGCACAGAGAACAGAGAAAAAATTATTGAAGGCTGTAAGAGAGGAGAAGCAAATAACATATTTTATTCTTTCTCAACTGAAAGAATAAAAGAAGGCATAGAGAGAGAGATTTTGAGTACTGAAAGAAAATTTCAGCCCTAGCATACTCTACCCAGTAATATAATCATTTGAAAATGATGGAGGAATAAAAGTCTTCCATGACAAACCAAAAGTAAAACAATATATGACCACCAAGACACCACTACAGAAGATTCTGAAAGGAATTCTACACAAGAAGACAAAAATAAACATAATCATGAAAGGAAGGGAAGCATTAAACCTCCTGAGAAGAAAAGACAAGCACTCAGAGAGTAACACTGAATCAGCTGCACACACTCAAATCCATAAATAACAAAAAGAACTAAATGGCAGGCATCACCACATATCTTTAAATGCTAATGCTAAATATTAATGAACTCGCTCCCCCATCAAAAGACACCATTGGAATAATGGATTAAAAAAGAAGACTTGACAATATGTTGTTAACAAGAGACCCACTTTATTGACAAAAATGAATACTGGCTTAGGGTGAAAGTCCAGAATAATGTTTACCAAGCTAATGGCCTCCCAAAACAGGCAAGAGTACAATACTTATATCAGATAAAGTGGACTTCAAACTTAAGTTATTCAAGAAAGATAAAAGTCACTTCATACTTAAAAAAGAAGGACTACATCAAGAGGAAATAACAATTATCCACTTATATGAACCCAATGTCATTTCACCCAGCTTTGTTCAATATGTACTAGATAACTTAAAACCACATGTAGACCCCATCACAGTGGTCGTGGGAAGCTTTAATACCTGTATATCTGCTATAGATAGGTCATCTAGACAAAAAATCAACAAAAACATCCTAAAACTAAATGACACCATATATCTAATGGAATTGACAGACATCTACAGAGTATTTCTTCCTGCAACAGCACAATATACATTATTCTGAGCACCCCATGGAGCTTTCTAAAAAATAGATGATATCTTAGGCCATAAAGAAGTGTCAAAAATGTAAGAAAATTGAAATAACCCCTTTCATATTGTCTGATCACAATGCAATAAAATTAGAACTCAACCACAAAAGCAGCAGCAGAAAATATGCAAATAATTGAAGCCTGAACAACACATTGCTCAATGATCAGTAGGATATAGAAGAAATCAAAAAGTTCCTAGAAGTTAATAAAAATGAAAACACAATCTATCAGAACCTATGGGGTTCATCAAAGGCAGTCCCAAAAGAAAAGTTTATATCCTGAGTGCATATATTAAGACACAGAAAGTTCTCAAATAAACAAAATAATTCTCTATCATGAACTCCAGTATAACAAGAGCAAGCAAAACCAAAAGTAGGTAGAAGAGAAATAGTAAAAATAAGGGCCAAAATTAATGAAATGGAGACCAAAAATCCATAGAAAGAATCAACAAAACAAAATACGTGTCCTTTGAAAAATTAGAGAAGATTAACAAACTCCTGGCAAATCAGACTAAAATGAGGAAAGAAAAGACCCAAATTATTTAAACTAGAAATGAAAAAGAAGGGATAAAAACAAAAACACAAGGAAATCCACTGACTAGTCAGGGATTACTTTGATAACTTATATGCCAATAATGTGGACAATCTAGAAGAAATGGACAAATTTCTAGATACACACAACCATCCAAAACTGATCAAAGAGCATATTATTCACCTAAGCAAATGTGTAATGTGCAATTAAATTGAAGCAGCAACAAAGACTGTCCCCAAAAAGAAAAGTTCAGTACTTGGGGAATTCTCCACTGATTTCTACCTGACCTTTAAAGAAGAACTAATACCAACAGTCCTTAAACATTTACATGAAATACAAGGGGATGGAACATTGCTTAACTCATTCTAGGAAACCAGTATTACATTCATTCCCAAATCAGACAAGGGCACATCCAAAAAAGAGAATTACAGGCCAATCTCCTTAATAAATATTGCTACTAAAATCTTCACTAAAATCCTGGAAAACCAAATCCAATTATGAATCAGAAAGATCATTTCACCATGACCCAAATATTTTCATCCCAGAGATGCAGGGATGGTTCAACTTATGCAGATCATTTAATGTAATACAGAGTATTAACAGAACCACAGACAAAACCCACATGATCATTTCAATAGATGCTACAAAAGCCTTCAATAAAATACAACATCATTTCATGATAAATGTTCTCATGATACTAGGACTAGAAGGAATGTACCTCCACATAATAAAGGCTATCCATGAAAACCTATTGCCAACATTATACTTAATGAGGAAAAGCTGAAACCATTTCCCATAAAGTCAGGAATGAGACAAAGGTGTCCACTCTGTCCACTCCTATTCAACATCATCTTGGAATTCATAGCCTGAGAAATAAGGTAGGAAGAAGAAATGAAAGGAATACAAATAGGTAAAGAAGATGTCAAACTAACCCTTTTAGCAGAAGGCATGATCTTATACCTAAAATATCCATAAAACTGTACCAGAAAACTCCTAGACACCATAAATGGCTTCAACAAAGTAGTAGTATACAAAATCAACTTATAAAGATCAGTAGTCTTTCTATACATCAACAATGAGCAAATTGAAAAAGAAAACAGAAAAATAATTCCATTTCAGTATCCTCAAAAAACCACAAATACCTAGAAATAATCTTAATAAAGGATAGAAATGACCTCTAGAAAAAAACTGCAAACCATTAATGATAGAAATCAAAGAAGAATACAGAAGATGGAAAGATCTCTTATGCTCATGGATTGGCAGAATGAACATAGTAAAAATGGCTATAGTACTAAAAGCAATCTACATTTTCAATGCAATTCCCTTTAAAATCCCAATGACATTCATTACAGAGAATGAAAAATCAAACCTAAAGTTAATTTGGAAACACAAAAGACCACTCATAGCCATGGCAATACTGAGCAAAAAGAGCAATGCTGGAGATATCACAACACCCAACTTCAGACTTATACTACAGAGCCATAACAATAAAAACAGCATGGGACTGGTACAAAAACAGACATGGACACCAGTGGAACAGAATAGAGGACCTGGATATGAATCACCTAATTTTTGACAAAGGTGCAAAAAACATATGGAGAAAAGTCACGCTCTTCAACAAATATTGCTGTGACATCTGTAAATCTGCATGTAGAAAACTGAAAGTTGACCCAAGTTTGTCACAATGTACAAGTAACAACTCAAAGTGGATTAAGGACCTTAATATCAGACCTGAAATACTGACACTAGTTCAGAAAAAAGCAGGAAATACACTGGAAGCAATAGTCATAGGCAAGGACTTCCTCAGTAAAACTCAAGCAGTTCAGCAACTAAAAGAAAGGATACACAAATGGGACTACATGAAATTAAAAACTTCTGCACAACAAAAGAAATGGTATCTAAAAATTGAAGCGGCCACACACAAATGTTTGCTAGCTATACAATAGGCAAAGGAAGACAGCCAGAATATTCAGGGAGCTCAAGAGACTAAACTCCCAACAAATCAATGACCCAATAAAAAAAATGGGCAACAGAACTGAAAAGAACATTTTCTTTTTTGTTCTTTTTTTTGTATTCCTGTTGCAATTGCTTTTTTTTCAAGTGGTGGAGTCTTTTTTTCTAAATTTTAGTTTATAGTTTTTACATTTACTTACATGTATATACATTGTTTGGGACACCTTCCCCCTCCCACCTCCCCATCCCCACTCTCACCTCTGGGTAGAACCTGTTCCTCCCTCTTGTTCTCTGATTTTGTTGAAGAAAAACATGGTGCTTTTGCTACTTTGAGATAAAGATAGCTATACAGAGAGATTCATTGTGTTTTCTCCATGTACATATGTATTACAACCCAAATTGGTTTATCTTTACCAGACATCTTCACTGCTTCCTAGTTCCTGTCCCATAGTGGCCTCTCCCAGTTTAAGATTACTATATTTGCCCCTATACAATGAGCATGTATCAACAACATTCAAGTTTTTGGTTTCCTTCCCTTTCCCTATGGTTCCCATGTGCAGTTTCCCCTCAGTATGTGACCCATGTCCAGTAATATTATTGCATTTGTTTTAGGTCTGTAACCTAAAAAGAAATAAAAGATAAAACTGATACAATTGAAAGCAAAAAGAGAATAAAAAAATAGAAAAAGGAAGGGACAGAAAAAGGAGAGGGAAGAAATGATGATTAAGTATTACATAATATAAGCAGAGTGTGGTGGCAGTTGTCTATAATCAAGCCCTCAGCAGGATAAGGCATGAAAATGCCCAGCTCCAGGCCAGCCTGCGCCAAATGAAATGAACTCATTTCAGAAAACAAAAATCTGGATATCATGGCACAAACCTGCAATCCAGCACTTGAGATGTTGAGGAAGTAGGAATGTGAGTTTAAAGCCAGACTAGATAGGGGTACTCTGACTCAAAGAAGAGAAAAAGAAAGAAAGGAAAACAGAATGAAAGAAAATAAGGTTAACATTAGTTATATTAAGTGACTAACTAATGAAGGAAAATATAAAAGCAAAAGAGAAGAAAAAATGTATCAGAAACTAGAATTAAAATGTTATATGTAAATGTTTAAACCTATTGATCTGATTTTAAAGTTCTCTATAGAAAAACAAAAATAATTAAAACAGAGTGGAAATAAAATATTTTTAATAAAAAATAAGAGCAGGTTTCCCTCTGTAGTTGGGACATTAAATACTTTCATGTTTTGGGTTTCTTACCTATCTCCATACCTCCCTTATGTGCTCTCCCCTTATTATGTGACCCAAGTACAACCACATTGCTGCATTTTCCCTAGATCTAAAGCTGCATATGAGGGAGAACATAGGATTTTTGGTCTTCTGAGGCTGGCTAACCTCACTCAGAATGATGTTTTCCAGTTCCATCAATTTACTTGCGAATGATGACAAATTCTTTTTTATAACTAAATTTTTATTGAAAAATAGCCATACCCACTAACTTGCACATTGTCTATGCAAATTTTGATACAGAGTTTATGTCTATTGCCTCTGCAACTTTTTTTAATTGTTGTCCTGGGTGTGGGTACACTGTAGCAATTACAAAGTTTCTTATAATATATCAAATACATCATAATTGAACCACCTCCTCCATTGCTTTCTTTCATTCCCCCCCCCCTCAATTCCTGGAACAGTTTCAACAGGTATCATTTTTGCATTTACATACATGTGTATACATTGTTTGCACCATATTCATCCTCCTACTCCTTTCCTCACATCTCCCCCCTCCCACTAATGCCAGTCTTTCCCTCCCCCTCCCTGGGCAGAATCTGTTCCACTCTCTTGTTCTCTGATTTTGTAGACAAAAAAACCGTAATAGATATAAAGAAAAAACATGACATTTTGCTAGTTCGAGGTAAAGATAGATACACAGGGAGTTTCCTTGGGTTGTTCCCATGCATATGGGTTTTACAACTCTAATTGATTACAGCTCTAATTGAACTCTTCCAGTTCTCTTCACTTTTCTCTACTCCACTTTCCCTGGTGGCCCTGGACAGTTTCAAATTTCTATATTCTTTCATGTACAGTGAACATATCAACTTCTTTCAAGTTGTTGATTTCTTTCCCTTGCCCTATCCCGCTTTTGCACAGCCTCCCCTTAGTGTGACCTGTGTCCCACTATATGTAAAAAGTATAAATATATGCTTCATTCAAAGCAAAATTAAATGTTTAGCAGTAATGTTAATATCATGTGAATTATAAGAATCATGAAATATTTATTTACACCATAGAAAGACTTTAAAGTTCTTTATTTCAGTTTGAACTAATGAAATTAAGAGAGAGAGATGATTTATTTCATCTTATATGGGAAGAACAAAAGAGGGAACTGCTTAATTTTCCTGTTTCAGCAAAAATACTTTTCCAAGTATTCATTGCTTTTAGAAGACAATTGCAGCTCATTAAAACTTAAGTGTAACAGATTACCCAGAAAGAACCATAAACACAGTTTATCAATTTCATATGCACTTACTTATGATATATGTCAATTTCTAAGGTTTGAGAGTTTAAAAAATTATATTAAAATAACATTTCCAGGGATAATCTAAAAAATAGTATTGTATATTTTTGTACAAACTGTACACCAAAAGAAATATAAGGTTGTGAATTGGATAATGTTTTCAATTTAACACTTTATCAGACTAAGATTTTTAGGGTAATATAGCTTAGTTATTTCCTTCCATAACTTCAAGCAAGAATAGATTTTACTCTTAACTTTCAGACACTCTGGTCTCTAGTGATATTCTTATGACAATGCATTGGAACTCATAATTTAGTTGTAAGGGAAGAGGGAAAGCTTAACATTCTCAAAGTTGAAAATATAAGATTTGTGATTAAGAATGTAGTCTAAAGTATTTAATGTTTTGCTTCTATATATGGAATCATTGATTTTTAGAGACACATGGCTGCAAACTAACTTTGCTACCAGAGGATTTATCATGAGGGAAAAAACACATTTCTTGAAACCCAAACACAATAAGGGAGTCTAACAATGAAAGTAATAGAAAACTAGTATCAAATTATATTCACTTTTCTAATGTCCCACCTCAAGTTTCTATTGAATATTTGTTTATCTCATCCATAGTGAAAATCAATCTTTTCTGTTTGTTCTCTTTCAATCACAGGACCTAAAAATTAACAGTACGGATACCCTAGAAGTTGATCCACATAATCTCATGCATCAAATATAATTTATTTGACTTTCTTCATGCTCCCACTCTTAACTTTTGTGAAATAGCATCAGTTTTACCTTATCAAGTCATACACCTAACTCTGATACGTCATTGTGCCTGCAGGGAAGGGTGATGTTGAAGGGGATTTGTATATGACTGCTTCTTACACAAATGAGAGGAATAAAATCAACTATTTCTTAAAGAGTTATGGTCAGAGTGATGGAAGATGAACATTTTCAGAAAATGGGACTTTTAAATCAGATACACCAAAAACTTTCTTGATATACACACTGACAAAAATTTTAACTCCATTGACCAATTGTTTCTCAGTTTTAAAAAAATTATTTTATATTGCTTATTTTCTTTCATTCCAATACCATTTTTTTCAATTGTGCATCTTAATTATTTTGGAAGTAATATAGTTATATAAAATATAATTGTGCAAAAGCCTGAAAACCTATAGGTAGCAATTTCACAGCAAGACCATGGTGAAATATCGTGTTCAGCACTGGAAACAGCATGATTGTTTATTTTATCAATTTGAAACAATAAAAATATCTATTGGTATTTTCTTTGCAGTTTAATTTTCTTTAGGTTCAACTTCCACTATTTTGATATGGTTATTATACATAAGTATTTCATCCTGACGTCAGGAAAGAGAAAAAATAGTATTATAAATTTAAAAATAGATGTGGTATTTGAAGGCAGTAAACTAACCTTTCTCAGAAAGCAAATATATTTTCAATATCAAATGCTTCTCTCAGACCATCTTTTATGCCATTAAATATGGAGATTTCAATCCTCAGAGAGCAGTTAGAGACAGGATGGAAAATGTACAGTTTTCAGGAATATTAGCTACACTATCTTTCACAGGTTCCTTGTTTGTTAGCTTGTATGTTTTGCACTTTCTATTGGCTAATACTGGTTTCCCAATATCACAGTTTCAAGTTATTTTATATTTATTAGGAAGTAAACCTAGCATTTTCTTTAGAATTAGAGAAAATGAAGAATGTTTTTGTGCCTTTGTCAACAATTAGGTGAGTGTGGATGTGTGGATTCATATCTGTAGCCTCTCTTCTGTTCCACTGGTCTTCATATCTGTTTTTGTGCCAGTACAATGGTGTTTTTATTGCTATGGCTCTGTAGTATAGTTTTAAGTTGGATATTGTTTCATCTCCAGCATTGCTCTTTTTGCTCAGTATTGCCTGGACTATTTGCAGTCTTTGTGTTTCCAAATGAACTTTAGAGTTGGTTTTTCAATTAGAGTGCCCTATGTTGCCAAGGATATATTTCATTTTATTAAGTAAATATCCAGCAACAGTGCACATTAAAAATAAATTCAAAGTACATCTAAATTCATGGTTTAATTTCAGCACATTTTTGCCCTCTGACTCCCAAAAAGCCCCTTTATATCTTATTTTTTCCATGGATAATATATGATACCTCATGTAGAATCTCTAATTTTTTTACATCTCTGAGATTAGATGGATATTCCATAACTATAATAAATAACTCACCAGAGAATGAAGTGTTAATTATTTTCCTTTGCATAGCTGAACTGAAAAAGAACAGAGAAGTTTATGAATTCAGTGAATATATTTACTTCCAAATGTGGAATAATTGTGCATGTCTTTGAAGAGGTTAGAGCTAGAGAACTAAATCAGAATGATTTTGAAAGAGTTAACTAGGTGCTCAGTATCCTTCAAAACCTGTAATCTAACCTTCAAAAATGTTACTCTTCAGCAACATGTAAATTAATTAAGGAGAAATAAAATAAAAATCTTAAAGAACGTTTGTCTAAATTGGAAATGAAAACAAACATTATGTTTTTTCAATGTGATTTGTTTCCATGTTGTTAATGCTTCAGAAGCTTCCAGTATGGAAAATACTTTACTGCTTATAAATGCACAAAAAGTAAATTAAAATAATCAAAACTTTGTTAATCTATTTGACAATGGATGGATAATTATGTTGCTTTCAGACTTCTTTAACAACTATTTAGATATACATTTCATACCAAAGAAATATTTTGTACTTTATAAAATACAGATACAAATCATTGTGATAATTTTTAAATTTTATTTCCTAATATATACTTCCATATATATTCATATATATATCCATATATATGAATATATATGTGTGTGTATTCTGCATGAATTCAGATTTATTAAATTTGTTGAGATTATTCTATGATGCAAAGCATACTCTATCTTGGTAAATGTTCCACTGCACTCAAAAAAAATTCATTTTGCAGCTATAGAGAAAGTAGTGTTTTATTAGCATTACATAATATGATTCCTTTTATTTGCAGAGCAATTTGTTACATAACATTTGCAAGTATAGCTATGAATGTTTATAGTTGCTTCTTATTTTTCAAAAATTTTGCTTAATGTACTTTAATATTCCATTTTATATAGACAGGGTTTTACTATGGCAAAATGTAAAAATCATGAATAGTAAAATCTCCAAATTTTAAAAGAAAGCAGAAATCTAGAATTTTCTGTTGTCTTGACTATTAGTATTGGAAATAATTTAAATCTTAAAAACACTGGGAAATCAAAGGGTATACAGTTGAGAATTAATAGACCCAAGGGTAGGATGTTTAAAATGGGATTGATCTTCTTTAGAGACTGCTGCAATTTTAAGTTTGCAGCTTAGGAACTGTGACAGTTTGGCAGCTAATCTTCCTCTCCCTATGTGGAATAGGGAGTGGTGCCAAGCATCTTGAGAACAAGAAGCTTGACATTTGATTCTTACACCATACACCCCTGTTTAGGGACATGAAAACACCAGAGTTTACCTATTATCCTGTCCTACATAATCTTTCAGAAATCCACACAAAGGATTGGAACCTACAACCACAAACAACCCCAGATGAATAATCTCAATGTAGAAACAAGAAGCAATAAGACAACAGCTGTCACTCAAAAGCCAACTCTATCAATAAAAACTTAAACAACAGTGAAAAGGAGGAAATGTCAAGCATTGAATTAAAAAAAATCATAAATGAGCTCAAAGAGAACATACATAAGTTAGTGACTGAAATTGAAGAGCATATGAATAAATACCTAAGAGATCAAGAGAATTCAAACACACAGGTGACCAAAATAAGGAAGAAAATGCAGAATATACAGGAGGAAATCAATAAAGATATAGAAATCCTAAAAATGACCATTTTTAAGTGAATAGTTCAATATCTCAAAATAAAATCTCAATTGAAAGTTTGGCTAAGAGAGGGGAGCAAGATGAAAATAGAATATCGGGACGAAAAGCAAATTAGAGGAATTAAATCAATCAGTTAAAACCATGAAAAATACTAAAAAAAATGAATAGAACATGCAAGACATCTGGGGCTCCATCGAAAGAACAAATCTAGAAATGATGGGTGTAGAAGAAGAAGTATTACAAACTAAAGGTAGAGATAACTTATTTAGTAACATAACAGCTATAAACTTCCCTAACCTAAAGAGAGAGCAACATGCAGGTACAGGAGGCTTTCAATACATCAAGCTGGCAGAACCAGAAAAGAAAACCCCCAGACATAACAATCAACAAAGAGAAAAACATAATATTGAAAACTGGAAAAGAGAAATGACAGTGACATATAAAGGCAAACCATTAGAATAACAGCAGATTTCTCAACACAAACTCAAAATGCTAAGAGGTCATGGAAAGATGCATTTCAGGCACCACAAGAAAACAACTACCAACCTGGACTACTACGTTCGGCAAAACTACCCTCCTTAATTGACAGAGAAATGAAAACATTCTGCAACAAGCAAAAAATACAGGAATTTATGACAACCAAACTAGCACTACAATAAATACTTTGAGGAATCCTGTGCACAGATGAAGTTGGACTTCTCCAGAAAATGCCAGAAAGAATAAACACCTTTGACCAAGCAGACTAGCAATCAAGGGATAGGGGAAAAGTAAACATCAGAAAACACATTGTATTTTTCTGGAGTTTTACTCAGCCATAAGGAATAATGACATGTGTCTTGAAGGTAAATGGATGCAATTGGCGGACATTATGTTAAATGAAATAAACCAGGCTCAGAGACACAAAGGCTGGATGTTTTCTGTCATATGTGGAAGATAGAGCCAAAAGGTAAGCATAAACACAAAAACAAGCATGATCATGTACAAAGTCATATGTAAAACATGTTTGTAATTCCAAACATGTTCCTATGGAACTCAGGGAGAGAGAGAAAGGAAAAGGGAATGATAAAGCATCAGTGATATCAAAAAACAGCATCTTTGAAGGAAGATGATATAAGGATGTGAATTGAAAGCTGTTTAAAAATGGAGGTAGGAAGTAAAGGGGTAAGAGAATAATGGAAGAGGTTTAACACACCAATATAAAATATACCCACAGAGGGGACACACTGAGAAATCCCTTCGTACATCAACAAAAATATTTATAATTAAAGATAGGACTGCAAAATAGGTACAGTGTGTGTGGGGGGGGGTACTAGTGGGATAGGGAAGGTGAATAAAGGAAATTAAGGTGAGGGTATAGGGTTGATGGACTTCATATACCTATATGAAATAGAACAAAGTCACCTCTTGCAGTTGCTTTAAGTGGGGCAGGGAGGGGCTGAGAGGGAGAGACAATGGAGGCAATGTAACTAATGTATAGGATAAAGCTAATCAGAACTGTCACTATGAATCCCACACATATGACAAATATATCCTAATAAAAAAGTTATAAAATAAATAAATATCCTAGTAGTTTGCAAATAAAAAAGAAAAAGCCAAAGGAAAATCACTGAAAATGTTATATACCTCTGAATAAAACATTGTTAAGGGCATCGATTTCCAATTCAAAAGAAATAGAAATGGTACCTGGAACAAAAAAGAAGAATTGTCCACTTGTTGCTCATGAGAACATATCTCACAACAAAAATAAAGAAATAAATAAAATAAAAAGTGTGGAAGAAGATCTTCCAAACAGACCCTGAAAATAGGGAGAAGTGGCTATACTCATATCTGAAAAAATAGATGTTAGATTAAAATTCAAAGAGACAATGAAGTTCATTTTATATTACTATTCCTTCATCAATAGGAAATAACAGTACTTAATATACTACAAATATTGGCACAACCAGCTACATTAAAAAGAACACAAGTGGGCTCCAAAGCACTGATAGATCCCAACACAGTGATCATGGGAGAATTCCATACCTCACTATGACAAACATAAAGGCCATCTAGACAAAAAATCAACAAGGAAACATCAGAATTAATAGACAGGATAGAACAAATTGACTTAATAGACATCTATAGTCTTTCATCCAACTACACACAATACATTCTTCTCAGCAACTCATGGAACTTTACCCAAAATAGATCATACTCTGGGACACAAAGGAAACTTAAACAAATTTTTTTTAAAAATGAAATTTCCCCTGTAGCGTATCTGATCACAATGAAATAAAGCTAAACTCAACAACAAAAGAAACTCCAGAAAAATGCTTAAATATATGGAGACTGAACAACACATTGTTGAATGACCAGTAGGTCATCAAAGAAATAAGGAAAGAAATCAAAAAGTATGTATAATCTAATGTAAATGAAAACAAAGCCTACTAGACATTATGGGATGCAGCAATTGCATTATTAAAGGTTAAGTTTATAGCTATGAAAGCCTATATAAAAAAAACAATGATCACATATCAATAACCTAGTTATGTGCATGAAGCTTTTACAAAAAACAAGAACAAGATAAACCAAAACTAGCTGAGAAAAATAATAAGGATCAGAGCTGAGATCAAAGGAGTTGACATCAAAATATCTATACAAAGAATCCAACAACTAAAAAGTTGTTTGTTTGAATAGATTAATAAGTCAATAACTCTTAGCCAATCTGAATCAATGGATGATGCAAAAGACATATTAATAAAATTAAAGATGAAAAAGTAGACATCAGCAAAAATACCAATGAAAATCAGAGGATAAGGGAATCCTGGGAAACCTTATATTCAAGAGAGAACTCAATGGGAAAACTTGGAAGAATTGGTAAGTTTCCATGTGCATTTAACTAACCAGAATTGAACAAACAGGATATAAAATATCAAAACAGATGTATAACAAGCAATGAGATTGAAGCAATAATAAAAAGTCTCCTGACAAAGAAGAGCACAGGGCCCAACAGACTCACAGCTGAATTCTATCAGAACAGTAAAGAATTAATACCAACACCTTCAAACTTTGCTTGGAAATAAAAAGGGAAGGAACATTGCCAAACTCATTCTGTGAGGCCAGTATTACACTCAACCAAACCGGGAATGGGCACAACAATAAAAGAATTACAGACCAATCTCTTTAAATCATAAATAGTTTTGGCAATGTGGCACGATACAGCATCAATATACAAAAACAGTACCTTTCTAAATAGCAACAATGAACAGAATGAGAAATAGGGAAAAAATCCATTTACAATAGCCTCAAATAAATAAAATATATAAGAATAAATTTAACTTGGAAATGAAAGACCTTTATAATGAGAACTGAATTGTTGAAGAAAAATATGACGAACACTTCAGAACATGGAAGTACCTCCCATGTTTATGGATCAGCAGAATCAGCATTTTGAAAATGATGATACAACCAAAAGCAATCTAAAAGTTCATTGCAATCCCCCAATCAAATTCTAATGACATTCTTCAGAGACATGGAAAAGTCAATCCTAAAATTCATATGGAAACACAAAAGACCTTGAATAGACAAAGCAAATCTGAACAAAAGATCAATATGGAAGGAACCACACACAGTACCTGACTTCAAACTGTACTACAGAGCAATATCAACAAAAACAGCATGGAATTGACACAAAAGCAGACACAAAGACCAATAGAAGAAAATAGAAGACCCAGGAATAAATCCACGCAGCTCAGGCAACTGATGTTTTTAGGCACAAAGGAGCCCAAAATATAAAATGGAGTAAAACCAGCCTCTTCAACAAATGGTGCTGAGAAAAGTAGAGATTCATATACAGAAGTCTAAAACTAGATCCCTTTCATTTTATATCAATATCTATTCAAAGTGGATCATTGACTTTAAAATAAGGCCTGAAACTTTGAAGCTAGTGCAAGAAACAGTAGGGAATATAATGAAAACATAGGCATAGGCAATAACTTCCAAAATAGAACTCCAATGGCTCAGCAACTAAGACAAAGGATGGATATGTAGGACCGAATCAAGCTAAAAAGCTTTGGCACAGCAAAGGAAACAGCCAGTAGACTTAAGAGACAGCCTACAGAATGGTAGAAAATCTTTTCCAGCTATTCATCTGATAAAGGACTAACTACCAGAATGTACAGGGAGCTCACAAAACTAAACTCTTCCAAGAGTCAATAACCTAATGAAGAAATGGATGCATGAATTGAATAGGCAATTTTCAACGGAAGAGATAAAAATAGCCAATAAATACATGAAGAAGTACTCCACATCCCCAGCCTAAAAAGAAAAGCAAATCAAAACTATACCTAGATTTTATCTCATCCCAGTTAGGATGGCTGTCTCTTAGAACACAGCAACAAATTTTGGTAGTGATGTGATGAAACCAGAACTCTTATACAGGTTGTTGGGAATGGAAATTAGTATTATCATTATGGAAAGCAGTATGGAGATTCTTTAAAAAGCAAAAAATAGTACTACCTTATGATACATTTATATCAATCCTGGGACATATACGTGAAGGAGAGTAAGTCAGGTTATAATAGACACTTGCATGCCGATGTTGACTATTCACAACAGCTGAGGTACGGAAACATGCCAGGTACCCTACAAATGAAATTATGTTGTGTGCAGGTAAATTGGATGAAATTGGAGGGCGTCATGTTAAGTGATGTAAGCCAGGTTCAGAAAGATAAAGGCCACATGTTTTGTCTCAAATGTAGAAGATCAATCCAAAAAGATCAACATATACACAAAACCAACACTATCATATACACATTTATACACAGAACATGTTTATAGTGGTAGAATTATTCTCTGGAACTTGGGGGAGTAGAGAAAGGAAAAGAGAATGACAGTCAACAATATTCTCTGTAGGTAGATGACATAGTGATACGTATGGAAGCTATTGAATAATAGGGGATAGGATAGTAAGGGTAAGGGCAAGTAATAAATGGGATAAATCTGACCATAGTACAATATATTCACACCTGAGATACCTTGAGAAACCCTATTTAACATTGACTTTGGAATCAGAAATAAAGGATAGGAGTGTAAAATCAGTCTTGTGAGGGGTGGGTACTATTGGGAGGGTTGAGGGTGAACAGTGGGATAAGGGAGGGTGAGGATGAATATATTTGATGTAATATATATATATATATATATATATATATATATATATATGAAATGGAACAATGAAGCCTTTTATAATTGCTTTAAGCACAAGTTAGGGTGATAAGTGAGATGATGATGATGGCTCACTACCAAGTGAGCCACACCTATAGGACTTTTCTCTGTGGAGTAGTAGAGCACCTCCCTAGCACCTGAGTTCAAGCCCCAGTACCAAAAAGAGACTGCGATTGGATGTTGATTTCTGTGTGGGCCATTCTGGGCCACAATCCTCCTACTTATGCCTCCTGCCATAACTAAGAAGACAGTCATGCACTATGGCACCCCCAACTATTGGTTTAAGAGTCTCATGAACTTTTTGCCCAGGCTGGCCTCAAATTGATCTTCCCAATCTCACCCTTCCATTTAAGTAGGATTATAACCATTAGCCACTGTGCCTGCCTGTGTTGAAGTTTTTAAAATGCCATCTTTATCCAGTTGAGGAGGTCATGGATGGTAGGTGGTAGGTTGTTATTCTTGAGCAACCAACTAAGTCCAAAACCAAACTCCTCTGTTATTAGGCTTACACTCTGGACCACTATTTCTCTACCATCCCAGTGCCAGGAACCAGACAACTAGGTTCAGCCTATATGCTCCAGACCCACTCTGAAAACACTCAAACTAGTCAATTCTGTGCATGCTTACCTTCCATCATTTGTTTCTTCCCACAGAACCACAATTAATGTGCTGAACCACAGATTGCCATCATCCTCTCCTTCCACACTCACCGTAGAGAATTTCTGAGGAGTCTCAGTGGTAAGCCTAAATCTTGGCTCAAGGGACTGTGAATAAAATGAAGTATCTTTTCAATAACTGGTACCTCCTGAGCTGTCAGTCTTGCCAGACATATATAGTTCTTACAACCTGTTAGAATACACAGGTATTCATCACCAAGAACCATTGGAATGTCTGGACTGATTCAAACTTAAAATCCAAGAGTCATTGTGCCCCAGGTAATAGGTTATGATGTACCAGTAGGATTTGTAAGTTTAAGTATTAAAATTGGAATAAGAATGGTAAGCTATTTGAAATGGAAAAACAAATGGCAGTATGTTTAAATCAAGAGGGAATCAATCAGACAGTTCCTGATGTTTCTAATGGGAAAATAAATGCTCATTTAATGAACATTAATTGTTATAGAATGCTTTCTAAGTGATATCTTATATAATAATCACCACAAACACATCAGCAGTTGTCATCTTATTACTGATTTAGAAACCGAGGCTCAAGAAATTTGAAGAATTAGTAAGATATAGCCATACTTTTAATCAAAGTCTGATTGTTGCCATTTCTATACTGCAAGATAGTTAAACAGAAATATTTTTTAAATTAGTCAAAAGTTTATTCTCTAAAGCCATTCTTCAGTAATAACTCAAGCACTGAGCAGATCCTTAAAAAGTTTAAAATTGAAAAGTTGGCAAAAAGAAATGACATTGTAAAATGTTTGGGGCTTGGGAGAAGAAATGAGCTCTTATCTTCAGATACATGTCAAGGGCTCCAAGTTCGTGTCTTGTCTTGAGATCATTTGAAGCTGGGTGACTTCATCAGGGGAAAATGAGCCTCTGTAGTGCCAGGGGAAGTGTGGAAACCTGCCGTCCATGGTGTCCGTGTTCTAGTTTTGTCCCTACTGTTCTCATCCAGCTCATGCTTCATCTTGCAGTTGTCATCCTCAGTATACTATGAAAGGATATCCATGACTCAAAGAAGTGATTGTGGCTTATTTGAAGAAAATTCCTTTTTTCCTTAAAACATTTTTAATGCAGCTGAGATTTTAAGAATGTTGATACAAAATCTAAAAGGGACTGAAAGAGAGGGGAAGCATCTCAGGGCACTGTGTCTGGTCATTGCACAGAGGACCTGAACCAATAACCTTGGGAACATGTCACATCTCTCTCACCACACAGAGCATGATCACTTAAAAGTGAACCCACATCCATGAGTAGGTCAATTTAAGGATCTATGCTCTTCCAGTGAAACTTAAATGCTTAAATTATAGGGATGTTTTCTCAAATAAATCAGAGATCTAACAAGCCATTAGCTCCAACTGTCCAGGTCATCTGGAGATCGAGCTCCCTCCTCCACCTAGATGAACATCCTTGTTCTATTTCTGCTGAACAATTCACTGGTAAAGTTCATATTTATTGCTTCCATCTAGAATCATCTTCATTTAGACTTTTATTTTCTCTTTCAAGGTATCACTCATCAAAAAATACTAGGTTAATGTCCATCTTCATATGAATAAAATCAACTTACAAACTTAATGAACACCTTATTCACTGGGAGCAAAGCTTTGTAAAATACTGATTTGTGATTTTCTAGTACAATGTTGATGGTTTTTAGCTAAGGATGGTCCAATTGTACTTGAAGTTTAAATTTTCTTAAGTAATTGAAAAGGTAATATTTCATTTCCTTGAAGATGTATTTTGCAGTTACTTTTAAGATTTTTTTCCTTGACGTTGATTTTTTTCTGATGGGTTTTTGTTTTTGTCAGTCTCTGTCTGGTTATATTGCCAAGTATGGCACTGAACTCCAGAGTTCAAGCAATCCTGCCTCAGTCTCCAGAGTAGCTGAGATTGCAGCTACTGACCACCAAAAAGCCCAGCTTGTTATTGATTCTTAACAGTTTTCTAGCAAGTATTATTGTATGATTTTTTTAAAAATCTTCTTTCAAGCTCTGTAGGAATCTCTGGATTAAAGCTATTATCAGTTTTCAAGCACGCTTAACCAATATCTCTTTAAATTCTTTGAATAGTCCCTGTTTTATGCTGTTTCTTCCTTGCTATTGTAACTGCAATCACACATAGATGAGAAATTTTGAGCATGTGTTACATAATTTATTATATTTTCTGTACATGTTTTCCTATTTTTCTTCTTTTTCAACAATCTAATAAAATTTGCTAGCTGACTAGCCTAGCAATTAAAAAAAATGAAAAAAGTGACAAAAGTGTAATTTGTTTAAGAGCATACTCTGAAATAAGTTTTTTGTATATGTGTCATTGTGTATATTTCATGTATGTTTATTAGTCTATGTCTATGATGACTGGCTTGATGAAAACTAAAATTATGATAGCTATGGCAATAGTCTTATTGGAGACTGAGAGTGGCCCAATATTTTCTGCTATTGACTCTTGACTTCAGTTATCAAGCCTACCAATATAAGACCTAATAAAACAACACCGGCCACATCTCAACCAGTTCCTATATTTCCTAGAAATAAGTGACCAGTGTAGTTTTAGCCACTAAATTAAAATTTTATATATTTTTAACTCATCTATGATCTCTTAAATTGACATTTTGGCATGAGTAAGTTAGAACATCTCTGTGCACATGTAAAGTCTTTAGGATGGGTCTTAAAGTACTATTATATAGTTAATATATAAAACTCTTGTCTCTTCAAAACATTATGTAAAGTTCTTATCTCAACAAAGCCAGGAAAGACAAGATAAAGTTCACATAGAAATGAAAAATTTCAAAACCAAGTCTGCAAGTAACAACTACAGAGAAGATGATTTTATTTACACTTCACTTGTGAAATGCATGCACTTGACTTTCAGATTGTAATGTATCAAAGAAGAAAGTCTTGGTGCTGTCCAGACTGATAGTGCATTCACTGTCAGAAGTCTCCCAAATAGCTACCAGTGCCTACCAGTGTGGCGGGGATTCAGAGTATCCTTACCAAAACCATGAATAAAACACATGCTGGGAATTAAGACCTGAGGGGGACTTCCTAATAATATGTGATCAATAATTCTGCATGCAAATCCCTCATGCAACAGCTCAAAGAAGATAGATAGGAAATGAGAACAAAGAATAATCAGAGGGAGCAAGTTGTTTGGCATGAAGTCAGAGACTAATTAATTTCAGTGAGGCCCTCAGGTTACTATGTGCCTGTGTTAGGAGCTATTTGTTCAGGTCTAGTAAACCCGGAGGCAGCAAACTAGGATTACCAAAGCTTTGTAGATCTCCATGTTACATTTTCTATGAATAATTTTAGTTCTACTTTATAGAATAGCTCATGAAGAATGGTCTAGGCAAGTAGCATAGTGAGAATTAAATAAACAGTTCATATTATGACTGATAGAAATAAACACAGTAATTGAATAGCAATGTAGTTTGGAACCAAATAATTTTGAGTAATTTCTATCTGATGTATTTAATTTTTCTTACCAGGTGTTCTGAACCATACCATATGATTTTCCAAGAGTGCCTGCAATGAAATGTCAGTGCATTTAGTCCTATAGTTCCTGCCATTTCTTTTGGGTTCCTGCCAGTCTATTGGGTTATAGACTGACATTTCCCCATAGCAATTTCTACTTGAATATGTAATTCAACAAAAAGTCAGAATCTTTTTCTGGTACTCTTATTAACAGTGGAAACACATGCAATTTTAATTTCAAACAAAAGAATCAGCCAGTAGCTAGTGACTCCTGCTTATAATCCAAGCAACTCAGGAGGCAGAGGTCAGGAGGATTGCAGTTTGAAGCCTACTCCAGGTAAATAGTTCAAGATAACCTATCTTGAAAAAACCCTTCTCAAAACACAGCTGGTGAAATGGCTCAAGGTGAAAACCCTGAGTTCAAATTCCAGTACCGTAAAAATAAATAATAATCATAGACAGAAAGTTGACTGTGCTTTTCTAAATGTAATGTCTGATCTTTTCAGAAGTGTAAACTTTAAACTGTAATAGAAATATTCATTGTAGACATCGCAGTCAGCAAAACAAAAGATTATTTAAACATAGTACCTCTTATCTAAACAAATTTCTAAAATAAATATTTCAAATTGGAACAAGAAAACTGTCAGAAGGGATTGGAAGTCTTATAATAAATAAAGCCCAATTAACCAATTATACTTTGTGCAATAAGGATGAACACCATGTTGCATCTTGTTATTGGTCAGAGGCAGATTTCTTGGGAGGAACTGAATCAGAACTCCAGTGACTTAAGATGATGATGGTCAAGCCTGCATGTGACTGAGTTTTGGTAAATCTCATTTAATAGCTTTGGTTTCGGGTACAGAAGACAAAACCCTTAATGTGTGTCTTGAGAACAGTTGCTTGATATGTCAGCAGTTTGTCCATGTGAAAAATTTCTTGTCCTAAGATGACAGCTGTTTTCTCAAGTCAGAAAATGCCCATTGCCTGGACAAATTGGTTTGTAGGAGTTCCTGATACCAATAATTAATTTATTCATTGTTTTCCAAATGTGCCATCGGGGATGAGATTTTCCTAGGACAAATGGTAACTACCATTGGCAAGAGAGAATCGATTCTTTGATTGGTGGTGTTCTATGACTAGATCTCATTCTTCATAAAATTTGTTATGCCTTATTCTTCATTTGCAACTTGTTCAATATATACTGATTTTCTTTCAGTACACCCACTGAATAAAGAACCTTTACTAAGCTGAGCGGACTAACTTGAGATGATAAAAACTCTTGGAGGCCACTGAGAGCCCTAGAATTTTGAAGGCTTTATGTCAAGAAGGCCCAGAATGGTCTGAGAGCAGAGTTGAGAATAATCCAACCTGTGAAATAAGGCAAGAGCTTTCATTCTTCACAGCAAAGGTCTACTACAGTAGGAAATAGCCTGACCCAGAGGAGGAAATTACCAGACCATGAATTTAAAACACCCATGATTACTCTGTTAAAGGTCTACTGGAAAATCTGGTCAGGGTATTATACATCAATAATTCAAGGAGAAAGATGAGGATTCTAATAAAGACTTAAAATGTAAGAGTCAAAATATTGTAGAAAAAAAATAATAATATTTATCAGTAAATGGAGCACAGTCAGGAGTAGAATATTCTTAACGATGGATCAATGGAAATTTTCCAAATGGAAATACAAAGAAAAATCTAAAAAAGAAAGAACCAGAAGACCAAAGAACCGTGTGACAATTGAGAAGAATATAACATACTTGACGAGAATAACAGAAAATGAAGAAAGATGAAAAAAAGCCAACACATTTTTTAAAATAATATTGACTGTTTTCCAAAATTAATGGCAGACACCAAACCACAAGAAGAGGGTGGGGCAAAATACTTAAATCACCCCATGATTTTGAATCTAGTGAAATTACCCTTCAAAAGTGTAGTGAAATTTCCCTTCAAAAGAAAATGAGAAACACAGATATTTCTCATAAAAAATGAAGTAGGTAAATTCATTGTAAATAGTTTTATACTGCAAGTAATTTTTTTTGGTGGTACTGGGGCTTGAACTCAGGATCTCATGCTTGGTAGGCAGTTACTTTACCACTTGATCCACTCTGGCAGACCTTTTTTATCTTGTGTATTTTTTACATAGTGTATCATGAACTATTTTCCCAGGCTGGCTTCCAACTGCAATCCTCCTGATCTCTGCCTTCTGAGTAGCTGGGATTATAGGCATGAGCTACTAGCACCTGAAGTGCAAGAAATTTTAAAGGAGATTTTCAGAAAGAAGGAAAATTTTAATTAAGAAACTTGCATCTATGTAAAGAAGAAAAAACATTAGATAAAGAATTTAATGAAGGTTAAAACTAAAATCTTATTTTTTTGTCCTCATCTAATATGTAACTGTCCAAAAACAACAATACAGCATATTAGCATATGGTAGTCAAAATGTTTTACCAAAATGTTGTAAGAAAAGGGAGGAAGAAACTTGGAATATTTGGTTACAAATCTAGAAACTGTAAAGCTGTGCAGGACTGTTTTAAATTGGATTTTGAATACACACATATTTGTGTATGTTTGTGGGTATCTGTGAGTGTCTGTGGAAGTGGACACTAAAGTTTCCATAAAGTATAATCAATATGCCAAGAAAGAGAAGAAAATGAAATAATGCAAAATGTTTAAATGCTCAACTAAAACCACAAAAAGCAGAAAAAAGTGAAGATAAAAAAAAACGCAAGTAAACTCAGGGTGGCTGGGGTACAAGGGGCAGAGCCTGATGACAGGCAATGCTGGGTAGTGGCTCAAGGAAGGCAAGGGATTCAGCTGCAGTGGTCCTTCACCTGCAGCCTGGACTCAGACCCTGTGAGCATCCATGGTGAGGAAGGTGACAATTGGCTGCTGGAAACTCCACAAGGCGATTTCCTGGAGAAATCCTGATCACACACAACTCATCAAGCTCTTCAAAGGAAGTTGAAGATTACATCATGGTTAAGAAGGTACAGTGAAATTACAGTGTGCAGAAGGGTAGAATAAGGGTCATTTTTAAAGAATGATAAAACGGTACTCTCATACAGCAGTGGAAAGTGGCTTACAGAGAGGACTAATCAGATGTGTTTACATCACATCTTAAGCTTTGTTTTTTAATGGCCCCAGTGGTTTATCTTTGTATTTGTGTATTCATTATTTAGAGATCTTATCTTTGTATTTGTGTATTCATTATTTGGAGATCTGATGCCATTTCCCTTTGAAACAGGATGTCTGTCCATCTGCTGTATCTACTCAAATACAGTGAAACTCATCAGTGATGCACAGTAGTTAGGACTTGTTCACACTTCCGTTGTAAACATATTTGGTTATGTGTACTAACAGTGGATCTATGCTGTACTGTGATGAAAGATGACAGGATTTTGCCCACCATTTGTGAGTTTTCATTTAGATTCCTTGTGAATACTAGATTCTTGTGCTATTTTTCTTAAAAATAAGAGTATTGAACATATTTCTTACAACATGCTATTTAACAAAGAATATTTAGTTTTTCCAAATATTTTTGGACAGTTAGTGTGACCAGGTCATTTTCTTATTGACACAGAAATAAAATTTCCAGAGATTTAACTTTTTAAAATACTGACAGTGATTAATTACTATTATTTGTAGTTTGAGTCATTTAAATCTAATGAGAATATTAATTGAGAATGATTTTCTAAGTTTTATACCTTACAAAGACCTAAGAATAATGTATAAAATGAAGTAGCCAAAATGCAAATTTCCTTTTTACTTTGATTATATAAAAATAATTGGAAGGGTTGCCTAATAATTCTTGAGTGGTTAATTATTAAGTCACTAGTAGTCACTAGTAGTGTGTCACAACAAATACTTAGTATTTTCTGAAGAAGTAAGTATTTGTAGTTATTAAGCAAATCTCATTAAATGTGTATCAAGAATTTTAAGTATGGCTTTCTAAAATAATTGTGGTGGTGTGTTTTTCTTAAAATTTTACCTCATCAAATAGTAGGATAGTGTTACTTCTTTACTCATAAATTCAGTGGATTTTTTTTGCAAGGCTAAAACGGATTTAATTGTTTCATCAATTTTAGATTTTATTAGATATTATTCAAATGACAGTAGAATCATTTGCTATTCCTTAGCATTTTTTGATATCCAGACAGGCATTAGTGGTTTTAATAAGATTTTGCAGTTAAATAGCCACCCTCTCATGATCTCTGCTGTTTGTGTGTGTGTGTGTGTGTGTGTGTGTGTGTGTGTGTGTGTGTGTGTGTGTGTGTGCACGCGCTCGCGAGCATGTGTTTCTTTTTGTTTTTGATTCGGGGCGGAGAAAAGTTTTTGAGCCTATAGTCACAACTGCTGTGAGACTGAGGCAGAAGAATTAGCAGTTCCAGGCCAACCTGGATAATATATGCAACATATTGAGGGCTTGCTATAAAAATTATATATATATATAGAAAGAGAGAAGTAGAAATAAAGCAAAAAAGAAACAGGAAGGAGGGGAGGAAAGAAGGAAAAGAAAGAAAGAAATGGAGAGAAAGATAAAGGATACAGGTGAGGGGAAGAAAGGAAGAAAAAGGAAAAGAAATAGAGCTCAGGAAAGAAGAAAGAGAGACAAAGGAAGACAAAAGACAACAGAAAGGAAATATAACTTCTGACAATTTTAGCTTTTTTAAATGCATACCATCCTTACCAAGGAAACTGCAACTTCTATTATTGGCTGGCTGGCTGCTGCTCTCCCTCTCCCACCTCTCTCTTTCTCCTTCTTCCCTCTCCAACTCTCTTGTCCTCCCCTCCTGTCCCTTTCCCTCCCTCCGCCTCGCCAATCTAGGTTCCCCCCTTTGCTCCTTTCTCTCTCCTCCTCTCTCCCTCTCTTCCTTCTACTGCTCCCCATCTTTCTGTCTCCCTCCCTCCATCCCTCCCTCTTGGATTCCTCCCATTCTCCCCCCTGGTTCCCTCCCCGCTGCTCTCCCTCTTCTCTAGCTCCCCTTCCCCTCCGCCCCTCGCAGCCCGGTGGCTCCCAGCTGGCAGTGAGCCGGCTGGACCAGGCCACCTGTTCCCCCGGGTCCAGCACCCTGTGGCTCGCAGGGACAACCCCCCCACCCAGGCCCCCGCCCAGCGCCTACAGCGCGGAGGATGTGAGTCCCATTCGCTGCTGCCTGGGCAGTGGCCGCTTTGCGTGGAGCCCGAGCAGCACAGCTGCGGACGCTCACTGGGTCGCTGGCGCGGGCTGCACGCTCCTGCCCTAGCGGTGTCCCCTCCCAGGCCAGCGCCCCCGGCCCCAGCGCTGCTCACCCTGTCCGCTGAGGGCGGGGATGTGGGCGGAGGAGGTGCCGCCTTGGAGCCCTGGACGTGCCCATGTCAGAGCGGCTGCCCTAAGGCGAGGAGAAGCTGAGCCCCTAAGGCGAAGGCGGGGATGGGGCCACATCTTCTCATGCCACCTGCAGGACACCAACAACACTGAAGAAGTTTCTTCAGTGCCTGGAAGAACAAGCAGCCGCCCAAGCTGGGCCCGATCGGCCAGAGCAACCGGTTGTTATTTAAGACGATGGGATTGACGACGTCCTGAAGGATGTGAAGGACAAGGCATCTCCTGGGGTCTAAACCTCACGAAGACAATGGATTAAGAGAAAGAAGGAGAACAGTGGCGGGTGATAACTGTTCACAAAAACAAAACAAACAAAGACATGAAAAAGAGACAGCGCTTTGAAACTTAGCTCCCTACCCAGGATGAAATCAACAAGCTGTATCTCATGTCAGGCCAAGAGACAGGTGAGGCTGGGGGAGGAGAAGGGGAAGGTTCTGGGCTCCTCAGCAAAAATTAAAAAAATAAAATTAGAAAATTTAAAAATCCTTATATACATACATATAAAGAAATAACTCTCAGTTGCAGCTTTTTGTCAAAATTAATATCTATTTCTTTTTATATCTGGTGAATATTGTGCAAATATAGATCCAGATTTTGAACCACTTAAATGAAGGCAGCACCAAGTGTTTGGAGGTGTCTGCATTCTTTGCTGATTTGGCTGTTCCCAATGTTCATATTAATCTTGCAAAAATGATTCTGTGCACTTGGATGTGAAATGCTGTCCAGTTTTATTTTTTTTATGTTATCCTTGGACGTACAAAAAAATCAGAAAATCCTGTCTGTAGATACTGTTTTATTTTGATCATCTTTTGAAGTTATCAGGAATGTGTTTAAAACAAGAAGATAACTTTTCTAAAGAACGATGCATAGAAAGGATCCTTGTTTTATTTTAAGATGATTTGTAAAGCTTGTGTTTCTTTGTTGTTGCAAGTTATTTGCCCAAGTTAATGCAAATGAACACATTTTATATGTCAAGGAAAAAAAACAAAAAAACTCTTGAGCTTTTTCTACCCTTGCCCCTGCAGTCTGTTGTGTGGGCTGCCTGTTTTTTCTCTAATATTGTGTCAGTTTATTCTCTTCAATGGACTGTAAAAAAAAAGTGATCACAAGAGTGCCAAATATCTTGAAATGTCAAAAGGCATTTTGTTTTCTTTTTCCCTCTGTGCTCTGAGTCCATGTAAAGGAATGGTTGGAGTGTCTTTTCTGTTATTTATAGGGATTCTCTTAAGGCACACCAGTTGCCTGTTTTGCATGAACTTTCAAAAATGCCTCTTGCATAAGGGAGCTTGTACAATTTTTTGTTTGCAACTTTGGACCTAGAGAGGTTTCCCTTCGCTACCCCTCCCATTTTCCTCTTTTCTCAGTTTGATATTCCGTATGTTGCACCATGAACCAGTAATAAACACAGTAATGTTTTTTCCCTGGTGTTTGTGGAGACTGGAAGTCCAAGATCAATGCAAGATGCCCCATTTTGTCTGGTGGAATGCATTTCCTGACTTTGAAAGGATATCTACCAATTGTGTCCTTGCACAGCAGGATGGGCAAGAGATTTCTGTAGTCTCTGTTACAAAAACACTAAGGCTCCACTCTTTTTTTTATTGTTTTATTATTCATATGTGCATACAAGGCTTGGGTCATTTCTCCCCCCTGCCCCCACCCCCTCCCTTCCCCCAACTCTGCTCCCTCCCTCTCCCCCTCACCCCCTCAATACCCAGCAGAAACTATTTTGCCCTTATTTCTAATTTTGTTGTAGAGAGAGTATAAGCAATAATAGGAAGGAACAAGGGGTTTTGCTGGTTGAGATAAGGATAGCTATACAGGGAGTTGACTCACATTAATTTCCTGTGCGTGTGTGTTACCTTCTAGGTTAATTCTTTTTGATCTAACCTTTTCTTTAGTTCCTAGTCCCCTTTTTCTATTGGCCTCAGCTCCATTCTTATCACCTAATCAATCACTTCCCAAAAGGGCCCACTGTTAATACAATCACAGTGGAGTTAGATTTCACCATAAAAATTTGGAGTGGGCACAAACAGCCTTTAGTGCTCATAAAAAGAAAGGGACAATCTGATTAGCTCTATGTGAAGAATAGAAATGTTTAAAAACTCAAAAATCTTCCAACAAAGAAGGCATGAGACCCAGATTACTTCATTTTTTAACTGTATCTTCTGCTAAAAGAGAAATGATCCAATAATTTACAGTTTGTCTTATGAAAAAGAAGAATGAGGAACATATTCCAAATTATTTGACAGGATCTTAATAGCAAGACCAGAGAAAGAGATGAAAATATGTACAGACAGACCCCTTTTATGATCATAAACTTAAAAAACCTCAACAAAATTTTCAGAAATGGAATCCAGGAGTGCAGAAAATCAATTGTATACCAAGATGAAGACAGATTTATTCCAGGTATTCCAATTCCATTTCTCCCAATTTCAAAATACATTTAAAGTAATCCAGGAACAAGCTAATGAAGAAAACAATTTGATTATATTTGTAGAATCAGAATAAGCATTGGACAGGTCCAATGCACACTCATGATAAAATGCTCAGAAATAAAAGGGAAACTCCCCAGCTTTATTAAAAGTACTGCAAATGAAAAATCCCCAAGCCTAAAGGAAATACCTTACAATATGTGAAAATTTGGACACTCCTAAGGAAAGGAAACAGGTAAGGACGTCCTCCTCAGTACTCCTATTCAACATCATACTAGAGTTCTAGCTAATGAAATACTAAATGAAAAAGAAATAAAAAGCATAAAGAATGGGAAAGCAAAAAAACATAATGGTGTTTGCTCACAGATAACTTGATTTCCTATGTAAAAAACCTCAAAGATTTAGCAAATAAATTGAATGAACAAATGATGATGGCAAGATTGCATGATATAAGGTTAATATGCAAAAGCAATTACTTTCATGTATACCTACAATAAACAACTAGAATTTGATATTTAAAAACACAATACAATTTTCATCAGCATCAAGAAAGTGAAATTATTCTCCAGGCACACTGTCTTAGGTCTGCAATATCTGAAGGCAGAGATTAGGATCATCATAGTTCAAGACCAACCTGGGCAAAGAGTTAATGAGATCACAGCTCAACAAACAAGCTAGGTAAGTGGTACTTGTCTATCATCCCGCTAAATGGGAAGCCATATGTAGGAGGACTGAATCCTGAAGGTGGCTCCAGACTAGAATCAAGACCCTATCTGCAAAATAACATAAATTTTTAAAAGGACTGGGCATGTGGCTGAAGTGGTAAGGCACTTGCCCAGTCAGTGTGAGGCCCAGAATCTGAAAACCTATACTACCAAAAAAAAAAGAAGAAGAAGAAAAAAGAGAAAGTGAAAAAGAAAACAAAATACTTAGACATACTCTAGAAAAACATATTCAGGATTTCAGGATTCAAGGGAAAACTAAAAATACTTGTTGAAACAAAAAAGGATTCAATAAATGAAGAGCTGTTCCATGATCACTGATAAGAAACCATAGTTCTATGAAGTCAGTTTTTTTGTACAATGTACAAAGTTCATTGTACACATCTATGGAATTATTATAATGAAACATCCTTGTACTATTAATGTAGGATAATAGTGGGATAATTATATTCAACTTAATCTATAAATCAATATAATTCCTATAAAAGCACAGGTTATTTTATTGACAAAGACAAAATAACTCTAAAGCTTAAATAGAAAGCAAAAGACCTGTAAGAGACAACCGTATTGGAGAATAAATTTTAGGATATACAAGCTGAAATGCCACATAACATAAAAGCCCACAGCCAAATAAAGATCATTTTAAACAAAATCAAAGGCCATTCATGGGAAGGACAGCCTTTTCAAAAATTATATGGATTTTATCATGACAGCTCCAGAGGTGTATACAGTATCATGATGAAACACCTATGTAAAATTTAATATATGCCAATAAAAATCAGATGGAAATATTGTTATCTCTATGCAAAGATAAACAAAAAAAAGAAGAAAGAAAAGAGGAAGGACAGGAGGGAGGGAGGAAGGAAATACCAAAAGAAGGCAGGAAGGAATGAAAGAAAGAAAGGACAGTGAAGCACTTCTCAATCTTCTCTTTCTTTTTTTTCCCCCTTTTTTATTATTGTCATACTGGGATACATTGTAACACTTGTTAAAGATTTTACAACATATCACAGTTCAATTCACCCCCTCCATTATTCTCCTTTACCTCCTCACCCCCAGATTTCCAATAAAAATGGAGTCAAAGATTAACAGGAGAATTTTAGCATGCTGAGACAATTCTAAATGAAACAGTCATGGTGTAGACTGGTCATTGTGTATTTGTCCAATATCACAGATCTGTACAACGCTAAGATTAAACTTTAATAAAATCTACTGATTACAGTTAATGTACTGCAATGTTTGGTCAGTAGTTGTAGAAAATGTGGCACACTACAGTAACGTAAATAATATGAGAAATCATGTGCAAGAGTAGAGAACATAATTCCATACTCATAGATAATGCTGTGTTTTATCTGTCTAATTATTTTTATATCTGTGGCAGTAATGAAATTTTCCTATTATTTTAAAATTGGTGACGGAGATATCTGTACAAAATGTACAAATATTTGGAAGTAAGCAATATAAATCTAACAGTACATAAGTCAAAATAAAAATTAATAAGGAGTGTATCAGCATTTTAAAGTGCATGAAAACAAAACACATTATATCAAACATTGTGAAATGCCATTAATTCAGTGCATAGTGTGAAACTATGGCACTGTGTGCACATTAGAAAAGAAGCACTGTAATCAGTGTTCTAGTTTTCCCCTTTAAGACATTAGAAAGATGAAAACATAACACAGATTAACCTAGAGAAAAATTATAAACATAATAATAGACAGCAAATAAAAAAGGCAAAGAAATTGAGGGAAATCTACGATAGCCGGCTTTGAAATAAAATAACCTTGAAAGTCTCTAATGTGAATGATGAGGAAAGCTTGCTAAAAGAAAGTACCATTATCAGGAATGAGAAAAATTTTGTCACCCAATATTCTATAGATATTAAATGAAAAATCAGAAAATATTATGAATAACTTTATGACAACAAATTTGACAAATGAGAGCAAATTCACAGAAAGATACAAATAAAGCCTGCACAAAAAGAAATAGATTGGGTATATACCCCAATATCTATAGATGAAATTGAAATTATAGTTAAAAATTCATTAAAATCCAATCACACATGCCTATAACATTGAACTCAACCCATCAGTAAAGAAGAAATGATCTAATTTTACATAGACTCTTGTAGAATACTGGACGACAGTGGTTACTTATAAACTCACTTAATGATTCCATTGTAGTTTTCATAACAAGATCAGAAAAAGTCTTTAAAGTAGAAGAATGCAACAAACTAAGATCCCTAATGATTTTTGATGCAAACATTCTTAATAAAATTGGCATATTAAATTTACATTCCAAAACCAATGAATGTAATTCTCCATATTAATAACCTATAATGGAGAAAAAGAGAATATACACGGATATAAAGAGGCTTATTTATGCCATATATATATATATATATATATATATATGTATGTATGTATATGCATATATATATGAAATCATGTAGTCCTCTGTTTGCAGATATGATTTTATATGTAAGAGATCCTAAAAAGACTACCAAAAATTCTCAGACATCAAAAACACAGCAAAGCAACAGGATATTGAACCAATATATAAAAATGAGTAGCTTTTTCATATATCAACAATGTACAGATTGAAAAAGAATTCAGGAAAACAATCCCATTTGCAATAATCTCAAAAAATACCTAGGAATAAATTTAACAAAAGAGGTGAAAGTCAACTAAAGTAAAAACTATAAATCTTTGAGGAAAGAAATTGAAGAAGACATTAGAAGTTGGAAAAATCTCCCATGATGCTCATGAATTGACAGAACTAATATCATGAAAATGGCTACACTAAAAAAAGCAATCTATATGTTCAATGCAATATCCATCAAATATCCAAAACATTCATCACAGACATTGAAAAATCAACCCTGAAGTTTTTAAAAAAGCACAAAAGCCAAATATGCAAATAGCCAAGGTAATACTGAGCAAAAAGTGCAATGCTAAGTACAATGCTATAGGTATCACAATACCTAACTTTAAACTATACTATAGATCCATAGCAAGATAAGCAGCATGGTACTGGCACAAACAACAAACACAAAGATCAATGGAGAATAAGACCCAAACGTAAATCCACACACCTACTGCAATCTGAGTTTTGACCAAGGGGCCAAAAAGATCTCATGGAGAAAAGACATCTTCTAGAAATACTGCTGAGAAAAGAGGATATCTGCAAGTAGAAGACTGAAACTTGATCCCTGTTTTTCACCCTGCACTAAAGTCAATTTGAAGTGATCAAAGATATTGATGTAAGGAACATATAGGAATAGGCAATAATTTTCTAAATAGAATTCCAATAGCTCAAAAATTAATCCAACTGTTGGCAAATGGGACTGCACTAAATCAAAAGCTTCTGCACAGCAAAGGAAACAGTCACTAGACTGAAAATACAGCATGACAGAGAATGGATGGAAATTTTTGCCAAAGGAATAATACACGGATCTCAAAAAACTAAACTTCCAAGGAATTCATAACCCAATGAAGAAATGGGAAAACAAAATGAATAAAAAATTTCAAATAAGTACAAATGGTGAAAAATTACATGAGCAAATACTCAACATCCTTGCCCATCAAGGAAAAGAAAATTGAAGCCACAATTAGATTCTACCTTACTCCTGTTTTAATGGCTCATAGAGGTCCCATGGAATGAGGTACAGTGTGGTCTGTCTCAGAACACAGAAGTTACCTGGACCACATAGTGGCAGTGGTGACTGGCAATTGTGGTGTCAATGGCAGCCACAGCCACAGCAAGCCATATTTGTAAACCCACTGCAGAGCATCCCACCAGTGAAGACATGTGACAAAAGTCAGTGTCTATTGCATAACTGCAGACTCTATGTACTGGGGGGCTTGGGAAATATGCAGGCTACAAGAGGGGATGATGTGAAACAATGAAGGTAAGAGTTTGAACTCCAGAAGCCTTCACCAGAAATCATATTGAGATCTCCAAACACTCTCTCCCATCCACACTCACTGGAGAATTAACATAGGCTGTCAAAAGACACCGTTCTAGAGGCAGGTGTCCAATTACACTGCCATCTACTAGACTGGAAGGCTTGAACACTGAGGGAAAACATCAGTTGCTGTTCAAATCATTAGAAAATTCTCAATGTTTAAGTTATTTTTCTTGCTGTTAAGCTTGAAATGTAGTGATTTTCTGAATTTTTGTGGTTTTTTTTCTGTATATTCCAATTGAACAATTTTTCATTATCTCTCCCCAGTGTTCTCTACTTCTGCCTGTCCCCTTCCTCTACCCTCTACTCATCCCATGAGAGCTGTGTAAACTGCTTTTCAGTAAGTGACATTAAACAATTTCTTCTTCTTCTCTTTCTTATTGTCCATCTTCATTTACACTTTCCTCCTGCTAGCAATCCAGAACTGCTTTCTAGCTAATACTTTTTCCTTTCTCTGTTTATCCACCCATAATCCTGACTTGCAACCAATACTTTTACAGGACAAATAGATTCTCAAATTATTTTTTCAGTTTCATTGTTTATATTTGTTCATCTTTCTGTTCAGTTTTCTCCCTTTTTATTCCCCTTTCCTCCCACATCATAATATCTGCTAGGTCTCTCCTACTTATCCAAGCCTGCTTTCTCATTAACACGTTCTATTAGTTCAGCTGCCACCCTTTTCTGTCACATAAGACTTTACGCTTCATATTATCTATTAGAGTTTCCTCCCATCTCCCTCCCATCACTAACCTTAATACCTTTAGTTCACCAGGATCACAAATATTCATCTTTGCTCCAATAGTTAATTAAAGATTGTGTAAAAAGTGCAGGAATTGACCCTCTTTATTGACTTCTGCAATTTTAAGGCCGCAGCTTAGCAACTGTGGTAGCTTTGGCAGCTGATATTCCTCTCCCTGTGTGGAATAGGGAGTGGTGCCCAGCATCTTGAGAACAAGAAGCTCAAGATTTGACTCATGAGCCATAAACCCCTGTCTAGAGACAAGAAAATACCAGATTCATTACCCTGTCCTATATAATCTTTCAGAAATCAACACAGGGGATTGGAACCTACAACCCCAAACAACCACAGATGAATAATCTCAAGGTAAAAACATGAAGTAACAAGACAACAGCTGTCCCTCAAAAGCCAACTCCACCAATAAGGATATAAACAATAGTGAAGAGGAAGAAATATTAGCTATTGAATTAATAAATAATTAAATCACCAGTGAGCTCAAAGAGAAGACACATAAGCTAGTGATGGAACTCAAAAAGGATATGAATAAACACCTAACTTAGCTCAAGGAGAATTCAAACACACAGATGAGTGACATAAGGAAGATGATTCAGGATATGCAAGAGGAATTCAATAAAGATCTAGAGATCCTAAAAATGATCAATTTGAAATGAATAGTTCAAATCTCAAATAAAACTTCAATTGAAAGTTTGGCTAAGAGGGGAGCAAGTTGAGGATAGAGTATCAGGACTGGAAGCAAACTAGAGGAATGGAATCAATCAGTCAAAGACCACGAAAAATACTTAAAAATGAATGGAACATGCAAGACATCTTGTACACCATCAAAAGAACAAATCTACAAATCATGGATATAGAAGAAGTGTTAGAAACTAAAGGCAGAGATAATTTATTCAGTAACATAACAACTGAAAACTTCCCCAACCTAAAGAAAGAAAGCAACATGCAGGTTCAGAAGGCTTTCAAAACACCAAGATGAAAGGACAAGAAAAAAAAAACAGAAAAGTAATAATACTCAATAGACACAAAAAGTAATATTGAAAGCTGGAAAAGAGAAATGACAGTGACATATAAGGCAAACCATTAGAATAACAACAGATTTTTCAACACAAACTCAAAATGCAAGTGGGTCATGGAAAGATGCATTTCAGACCCTAAAAGAAAACAACTGCCAATCTAGACAAGTCTATTCAGCAAAACTACCCTCCCTAATTGAAGGAGAAATGAAAACCTTCCACAACAAGCAAAAGACAACCAAATCAGCACTGCAGTAAATATTTAGGGGAATCCTGTCACAGATGAAGCTGGACTTAGCCAGAAAAATGAAAGAATAAACACCTTTGATCAAACAGACCAGCAATCAAAGAATAGGGGAAAAGTAAACATCAGAAGAAAGCATTATGTATATATACACAATGGAGTTTTACTCAGCCATAAGGAATAATGAATGACATGTGGTATGAAGGTAAATGGATGCAATTTGGAGGACATTGTGTTAAATGAAGAAAACTATGCTCAGAAAGCTAAAGTCTGGATGTTTTCTCTCATATGTGGAAGGGAAGATGGTGAATGAAGGAAATTAATGTGTAGCATTGATGGAATTCATGTACCTGTATGAAGTAGAACAAAGAAACCTCTTGCAATTGCTTAAAGTGGGACCGGGAGGGGGCTGAGGGATAGAGACAATGGGGACAATGTAACTAATGTACAACATAAGCCTAATTGGAATTGTCACTATGAATCCCCCATATAACAAATATATCCTGATAAAGCATTTGTAAATGGAAAAAAGAAAAAATAAATATCCTATTAGTTTGCAATTAAAAATGAAAAAACAAAACAACAAAATGACTGGAAATCCTATATAACTCTGAATATGGCACTGAATATTATTAGCCCAATTCCCCATTCAAAAGAAAACAGAATAGGTACTTGGAACAAAAAGCAAGACTCAACAATTTGTTGCTTTATGAACATATCTCATTGAAAAAAAAGAAACATTGTATTAGAATGAAAGCATGGGAAAAGATCTTCCAAACAAACAGACCCTGAAAATAGGTAGGAGTGGCTATACTCATATCTGAAAAAGTAGACTTTAGATTAAAATGAGTCAGAAGATAATGAAGTTCATTTTATATTAACATTCCTTCATCAAGAGAAAATAACAATTCTTAATATATATACTCTGAACATCAGCACAACCAACTAGCTTAAAAAAGCATTACTGAGCTGGAAAGTACTGACATACTCCAATGCAGTGATTGAGGGAGATTTCAATACCTCACATTCACACATATATAAGTCGTCTAGACAAAAGAAATCAAAAGAAAACATAAGACCAAATGGACTTAATAGACAACTATAGCATGCTTCATCCAACTACCAAACAACACATTCTCAGCAACTCATGAAATTTTCCCCAAAATAGATCATACTCTAGGGCACAAAGCAAGGTTTAACAATTTTTTTCAAAAATTGAAATTGCTCTGTATCATATCTGATCATAATTAAAGTTGCAATTCAATAACAAAAAACCTTCAGAAAATATTCAAATATATGGACCCTGAACCATGCATTGTTGAATGACCAGTGGGTCATCAAAGAAATAAGGAAAGAATTTAAAAAGGCTCTAGAATCCAATGAAAATGAAAATACAACCTACCAGAACCTATGGGATGCAGCAAAGGCCTTACTAGGGGTAAAGTTTATAGCTATGAAAGCCTACGTCACAAAAGAGTGATCACAAATTAATAACCTAATTATGTACCTGAAGCTTTTAGAAAAACAAGAACAAGATAAACCAAAAACTAGCAGATAGAAATAATAAAGAGCAGACTGAGATCAAAGAAATTGACATCAAAATACCTATACAAAGAATCCAACCAAGAAAAATGTTTGTTGTTTGAAAAGACTGAAAAGATCAATAAATCTTAGCCAATCCAAATCAACGGATGATGAAAAAGACACAAATTAATATAATTAAAGATAAAAAAGTGGACATTACAACAAGTACAAATAAAATCCAGAGGATGGTAAGGGAATACTTAGAAACCTTATATTCAAGTAAATGGGGAAAATCTCAAGAACTGGGTAAGTTTCTATATGCATTTAACCAACCAAAATTGAACCAAGAGGATATAAAATATCAAAAAAAGATGTATAACAAGAAATGACATTGAAGAAATAATAAAAATGTCTCCCATCAAAGAAGAGTGCATATCTCAAAAGACCCACAGCTGAATTCCATCAGCACTGTAAATTATTAATACCAACAATCCTCAAACTTTCCTTGCAAATAGAAAAAGAAGGAACATTGCCCAACTCATTCTGTGAGGCCAGTATTACACTCTTCCCAAAACCAGAGAAGGATACAATGATAAAAGAGAACTACAGGCCAATCTCTTTAATAAACTTAGATGCAAAAATCCTCAATAAAATATTGGCAAACTGAGTTCAACAGCATGTCCAAAAGGTCATACACTATGATCAAGTCAGTTTCATCTCAGGGATGCAGGGATGGTTCATCACATGCAAATCATTAAATGTAATACAGAATATTAATAGAAGCAAAAACAAACACTACATGATCATTTCAATAGATGCACAAAAAGGCTTTGACAAAATTCAACATCCTTTCATGATAAAAGCACTGAAGAAACTAGGAATAGAAGGAATGTTCCTAAACATAATAAAGTTTGCATATGACAAATCTATACCCTACATTATACAAAATGAAGAAAAAGAGAAACCTTTTCCTATAATGTAAGGAAGGATCTGGGTTATCTACTTTCTCCACTCTTATTCAATGTACATTTGGAACATTGACAGAGTAATAAAAGAGTAGCATGAAATAAAAGTCATTCAAATAGGCAAAGAAGAAGTGAAACTATCCATATATGCAGATGATATGATCTTTTACCTAGAAGACCCTAAATTCCAGCAAAAATCTCTTAGAAATCATAAATAGTTTTGGCAATGTGGAAGAATACAAAATCAATATACAAAAATCAATATCTTTTCTATATAGCAAAATGAACACAATGAGAAAGAAATAAGGAAAAAAATACCATTTACAATAACCTCAAATTGGTAAAATACATAAGAATAATTTTAACTTTTTGAAGAAAAATATGAAGAAAACATCAAAAGATGGAAGGCTCTTCCATGTTTTGGAGCAGTAGATACAGTATTTTGAAAATGATGATACTACTAAAAGCAATTCTATGTTTTCAATGCTATCCCCATAACAAATTCCAATGACATTCTTTGGAGACATAGAAAAACAATCTTAAAATTCATATGGAAATACAAAAGATGTTTAATACACAAAGCAAATCTGAGCAAAAGATCAATATTCAAGGAATCATATTAGCTGACTTCAAACTATACTTCAGAGAAATCGCAACAAAAAAAGACACAAAGACCATTAGAACAGAATAGAAGACCCAGAATAAATCCATGCTGCCTCAGCAAACTAATTTTTGTCAAAGAAGCCCAAAGTATAAAATGGAGTAAAGCCAACCTCTTCAACAAATGGTGCTGAGGAAACTGGATATTCATATACCGGAGTCTGAAACTAGATCTCTGTCTTTCACCCTGCATCAATATCTATTCAAAGTGGGTCATGGACCTTAAAATAAGGCCTGAAACTTTGAATTTAGTGCAGGAAAAAGTAGGAAACACAATGAACGTATAGGCATAGGCCAAAACTTCCTAAATAGAACTCCAACGGCTTGACAACTAAGACAAAGATGGATATGCAGGACTGAATCAAAGTAAAAAGCTTCCGCAGAGCAAAGGGAATAGTCAGTAGACTTAAGAGACAGCCTACAGAATGGTAAAAAATCTTTTCCAGCTATTCATCTGATAAGGGACTAATTACCAGAATCTAGAAGGAGCTCAAAAAACTAAACTCTTTGAAGAATCAACAATCCATTGAAGAAACAGGCAGATGAACTGAATAGGCAAATTTTCAAAGGAAGAGATACAAATGGCCAATAAATACATGAGGAAGCAGTCCACATCTCTAGCCATAAAAGAAATACAAATGAAAACTACACCACGACTTCATCTCACCCCAGTTAGAATGGCTATCTTCAGGAACATAAACAACAAATGTTGGTAAGGATGTGACAAATCGGGAAACCTTATACAGGTTGTTGGGAATGTAAATTAGTACTACCATTATGGAAAGCCATATGGAGATTCTAGAAAGCAAAAAATAGTACTACCTTATCCATTTATACCAATCCTGGGACATATACATGAAGGAGAGTAAGTCAGGTTATAATAGGCACTTGCGTGCCCACGTTGGCTATTCACAATAGCCGAGGTATGGAAACAAGCCAGGTACTGTACAAATGAAATTATGTTCATTGCAGGTAAATGGAGGAAACTGGAGGGCCTCATATTAAGTGTAGTAAGGCGGGTTCAGAACAAAAAAGGCCACATGTTTTCACTTACATATAGAAGATATATCCCAAACTATCAACATATACACCAAACCCTACATGATCATATACATATTTATGTAGAGAACATGTCTGTAACAGTAGAATTATTCTATGGAACTTGGGGGAGTAGGGAAAGGAAAAGAGAAGGATAGCCAACAATATGGAAATACATTGCATCTGTGTAGGTAGATGACATAATGATACATATGGAAGCTGTTGAATGATAAAGGATAGGAGCGTAGGGGTAAGAGAGAGTAACAAATGTGGTAAAACTGACCAAACTACAGTATATTCACACCTGGGATACATTGAGAAATCCCATTGAACACTGACTTTGGAATCAGAAATGAAGACCAGGACCGTAAATAGGTCCTGTGAGGGATGGTTACTTCGGGGAGGGTTTGAGGGTGAATGGAGGGGATAAATGAGGGTGGATATGGTTTATGGATTTTATATACATACATGAAATGGAAGAATGAAACCTTTTACAATTGTTTCAAGCATGGGTTAGGTAATGAGTGAGTGAGAAGGTGGGGGTGAACCTAACTAATGTATAATGTAATCATACTCAGAAATACCACAGTAAATCCCTGCTATACAACAAATGTATGCTAAGAAAAATGCTTTAAGAAAAATTTAAAAGGTACAATGCGTATGGGGGTAAAAGTGGCAGGGAGGTGGTTGAATGAAGGAGATTAAGATGAATACATATGGTATAATAAAACAAAGAAACCTTTTGCAATTACTTTAAGTGGGGCAGGGACAGGGATGAGGTGGAGAGATGTTGGGGGTGATTTCACCAATATACAATATAAGCCTATTTGTCATTGTCACAATGAATCCCCCCTGTACAGCAAATATATCCTAATTTTAAAAATAAAGAAAAAGGAGACAAAGGGGGAAGAGGAAAAAGAATGAAAGGAATAAACCAAGCTGGGATACATTGTATGCATATATAGAAATGTAACAACTAACCCCCACATACAACTAAGATTTACTAATAAGAACATTAAAATGAAGTTATTTCTTTCTCATGCTCCAAAACATACAACCTTCATGACATTCAAATAACTTTCAAGTCATCACACAGATGTGATCCTATTCAAAAGATTTACTTTTATTCATACATACTGATGCTGGAGATTGAACTAGGGGCTTGCACCTGCTAGGCAGGCAATTTATCACATGAGTCTTACCTATAGGACTTCTCTGGGGGGGTCAGCTTTTGAGATAGGGTCTAAAGGCTGGTGATTTAGAAGAGCACCTGCCTAGCAAGCATCCAGCCCTGAGTTCAAACCCTAGTACCACCAAAAATAAAAAAAAAAAGAACTGAGATATGGTCTTGATTTTTGCCTGGGTCATTCTGGATCACAATCTTCCTACTTATGCCTCCCACAGTGCAATAGTGCACTATGGCACTATTGGTTAAGTGTCTCATGAACTTTTTGCCTAGGCTGACCTCAAATTGATCCTTCTAATCTCACTCTTCCATTTAGGTAACCTTATAGTCATTAGTCACTATGACTGCTTCTGTTGCTTTTTAAATGCCATCTTTATCCAGTTTTGAGTTCATGGATAGTGGGTGGTCAGTTCTTCTTCTTGAGCAACTGATTAAGTCCAAAGCCAAACTCCTTAATTATTAGGCTCATACTGTAAACCACTATTCCTTGATCATCCCAGTGCCAGGAACCAGACAACTAGGTTCACCCTGTGTGCTCCAGAGCCCCCGGCACTATTCCAGTGACCATACCTGAGCATGCTGTTACTCTCCATCACTTATTCCTTCCCACAGAACCACAATTACTGTGCTTAGCCACAGATCTCCATCCTCCTTTCCTCCACACTCACCCTAGAGAATTCCTGAAGAGTCTCAGTAGTGAGCCTGTGCCTTTGCTCAAGGGACTGTGAATAAAATAAAGTATCTTGTCAATGGCTGGCACCTCCTGAGCTCTCAGTTTGGCCATACTTCAGTAGTCCTTACAACCTGTTAGAACACACAGGTATTTACCATCAAGAGCCATTGTAATGACTGGACTTTGAACAGTAAAATCCAAGAGTCATTCTGCACCAGGTTGAAGCTGAAATAGGTCATGATGTAACAATGGGATGTGTAAATTTAAATATTGAAATTATAATAAAAATGGTAAACCATTTGAAATGGGAAAACAAATGGCAGTATGTTTAAATCAACAGGGAATCAATCAGAACTGGTTCCTAATGTTTCTAATGGGAAAATAAATGCTCATTTAATTAACGTTAATTGTTATAGAATTCTTTGTAAGTGCTGTCTTATATAGTTGATACCAAAAACACATTGATGATTGTCATCTTATTAGAGATTTAGAAACTGAGGCTCAAGAAAGTTGAATAATTAGTAAGATATAGCCAGATTTTTAATCAAAGTCTGACTGATTGTTGCCATTTCTATACTGCAAGATAATTAAACAGAAATATTTTTAAAAATAGTCAAGAGTTTATAAACTAAAGTCACTCTTCAGTAATAACTCAAGCACTGAGCAGATCCTTAAAAAGTTTAATATTGAACAGTTGGCAAAAAGAAATTGTAAAATGTTTGGGGCTTGGGAGAAGAAATGAGCTCTTATCTTCAGATACATGTCAAGGGCTCCAATTTCGTGTCTTGTCTTGAGTTCATTTGAAGCTGGGTGACTTTATCAGGGGAAAATGAGCCTCTGTAGTGCTGGGGAAGTGTGGATACCTGCTGTCCATGGTGTCTGTGTTCCACTTTTGCCCCTACTGTTCTCATCCAGCTCATGCTTCACCTTGAAGTTGTCGTCCTCAAGATACTATAAAAGGATATCCATGACTCAAAGAAATGATTGTGGCTTATTTGGAGAAAATTCCTTTTTTCCCAGAAATATTTTTAATGCAACTGAGATTTTTAAAATGTTGATACCAAATCTAAAAGGGACTGAAAGAGAGGGGAAGCATCTCAGGGCACTGTGTCTGGTCATTGCACAGAGGACCTGAACCAATAACCTTGGGAACATGTCACATTCTCTCTCACCACACAGAGCACGATCACTTAAAAGTGAACCCACATCCATGAGTAGGTCAATTTAAGGATCTGTGCTCTTCCAGTGAAAACTTAAATGCTTAAATTATAGCGGTGCTTTCTCCAATAAATCAGAGAATTAACAAACTCCTTAGATCCAACTGTCCAGGTTCTCTAAGTTTGAGCTACTTCCTCCACCTCTCATGAGCATCCCAATTGTTTTTCCGCTGAACAATTCCCTGTGAAAGTTCACATTTATTGCTTCCACCTGGAACTATCATTTAGACTTTTATTTTCTCTTTCAAGGAATTACTCATCAAAAATCCTATGGTAATATCCATGTTCATATTCATATGAATAAAACCAACTTGCAAACTTAATAAACATCTTATTCACTGGGAAAAACATTTAAAAATATTGGTCTGTGACTTTCTAGTACAATGTTGACAGTTTTTAAATGAGGATGCTCCAATTTTTCTTGAAATTTAAATTTTATTAAATAATAAGAAAGATAGGGAATATTTCAGTTCCTTAAGAAAGTATTTTGAAGTTACTTTTAAGATTTTATCCTTGACACTGATTTTTTTCTGTTTTTTTTTTTTGAGTCTCTGTCTAGATATTCTGTCAATATGGCACTGAACCCCAGGGTTCAAGCAATCCTGCCTCAGCCTCCAGAGTAGTTGAGACTGCAGGTGCCGACCACCAATAAGCCCACTTTGCTATCGATTCTTAACAGTCTTCTAACCTGTATTATCGTATGATGTTTTTAAGTCCTGTTTCACGCTCATTAGGAATCTCTGGACTAACGCTATTTATCAGTTCTCCAGCACACCTAACCAGGATCTCTTTAAATTCTTTAAATTGCTTCTGGTTTATGCTCGCTCTTCCTTCCTATTGTAACTGCAATCACACAGCTGAGAAATTTTGAGCATGTCTTATGTAACTTATGGTAGAGTTTTTTCTCTACATTTTTCCTTCTATAATTCATTTTGAGTATGTTCTATTAATCTATCTTCTTTTTCAACAATTAATAAAATTTGCTCTTATATTGTCCATGTGCATGATAATCTGACATTGTATTTTACAACTCTAGAATATTTGTTTGGTTAGTTTAGACTTCAATTCACTTATGAAATTCTGTGTTGTCTCTCTGATTTTCTCTAACTCTTGAATGTATTGGACAGGGTTTTAAACTCTAGATTTTTCCATCTGTGACCCTTTTATATTTTGTTTTTTTATGTGGTAATCAGTTATGTTGTGTCCTTCCTTTGTGTGCCAAGAATTTTCTTAGAGGATCTCAATGATATCTTCTACTTTGAGGAGTTCTTTTATCTCTGATACATAAAACTTGGAGGCTGATACTCAACACCTAATTTTGGGAAAATAGTTCAAAAGAAATCTATTACCAACCCAGAATCCCTATGGACAAAGGTAGAAGAACAAGAAACCTACTTTGTGGCTGTTTTTATTGAATAAACATTAAATTGTACTACAGAGCACACAAAGGGCAACCAATAAAAGGGACTAAACAGAGCAAAGGGAATCTCTCCGTTTTAATAGCCATGGAGATAGAATCATTACAAACATGAGAGTTGTTGTTTATGTGTCCAAAAAAACTTTTCAAGTCACATCTGTTGTCATCCTACTTCCAGCCAAATACCCCCTGGCAGGGACCCAGTGACCAAAGCAATACCTACCCTGAGGTACAAAGCAAAAACAGCTCCTCAGTGTCAGTTCACTCCTTTCTCCAAGGTTTGTCTCTAAGGCAATCTCATTTCCATGTATCTAACACTGTAGCTCTTTATTTTCTAAATGCCCTGAGACCTTGGAGCTCTTCCTTTGTCTTTCATAAGCTTTGCCTCAGCTCTTTAACCTTTTATGAAGAATTCAGTGAATGTCTTCTGGGGAAAGGAAGATTAACAAAAAATTCATGCCACTTGTTAAAGAGGTTTATTCAGGACTACTGAAAAACGGAGAGAGGTAGGGCTGGACTATAAAAATAAATACAGATTGGTTTTTATATCCACAGAGTAAAATGAGGGAGTCAATGAACAGAAAAGTGTTAGGAGTAGACATTAAGGAGAGGTGAATTCTTGCTAACTGGAGTTAACAAGATCTTTGCTGAAAGCAGAGCCTGTGGTTAGATAGTAAGGGAGAGGATTCTCCATAAACAAACTTTACAGGGTATTCACTGAACTCGGGATAAGCAGGTTAGAGTTAGCACAGCAGCCAAAGTCATGGTCTGGAAGGAGGGCTCAGAGAAGTCAGATTAAATCGGGTCAAGGGGGAGTCTTTTCCACCAATTATGGTTAAGACCACAGTAGACCCCAACTGTATGACACTAGCTCCATGGGACACCCAAGAAGGTTGCCAATTTGTCAGTGCTTTGCTGGGATATACAAAGGACAAAACTTTCCTTCTAGATTGGTCAGTAAACTTCACCTCTAGTCCAAAACACTGATCCTGTTTTCCTATCACTAAACTTAAGTGATCCACATTTCTCTGATAATTTATAGCTCCCAGACAGATTTTTAAAGCACAAATTAAGCAAATTTCCTCCCACTGTTTACAAGTGCTTCTGTGACTATGTGATGTACTTTCTGTTTGGTTTCATTTCTATCTTGGGCAAAGAGGCATCATTCTACCCTCCCATGTCACTGTGCTCCTCACAGCTCTTCAGCCTGGCATTACCATCTTTATAAAGAAGTTATTTACACATTCCTTATTATGTGTTTACAAACCATTATCACTTCTCCTTGCTTAGCAAGACAGAGAAATCCTCTACTGTAACATTTGTAAGTGGATTTTGAAGATAGCAGACACTCTGTAAGTAGCTGGAGAATTAGAAATTTTATTCAAGTAGGAGAAAGCAGGACATTAAGGGAAAACATGCGACACTTGCTACTCCAATTGTGTCTATTAAAAGTTAGCTGATATGATGTATGCTATAAATAAGTAATATAATTTATGCATGGAATATATTTATTATTAATCTACTGCTTTGTTGAAGCCACGTCTTGTATAACATAGATATAAGAATCAATACTGTCAATACCTTGTTGTCTACTCCATGGACTAATATAAATGGACACATTTATATTTTATGAACTGTGATAAAACTGAGTCATTACCTTTAGTTATGAAAAGGACTAGAATAGCAAACTAAAAGAGACCCCTTATGGGAATTCATTATTTAAAGTAGAGCAAGTGGGAATCCTGCCTCTGAGACATCCCAGTGTTCCCCTGGTTCGAGGATATCTAACAACCAAGGGAAATAAAGACCTGAGTTGTCATTTCATCCACAGCAAACAGGAAAAAGATGTGGAATAGCAAGGCAGGTATGACTCACCCAGATGCAATCAATACAGAATAATTTTCTTACATCTGTATTTCCTCTCCATAATATCACCATCAATGAAATTTCAGTTACCCTGACCCTGTTCTGTCCTGGTCACAGACAAGTTGCGTGTTGCTGGTTGATAATAAATTTCCACCACTGGCCCTACTTTATTCTACTTATTCCCACAGGTGATTAGAATATATTTGAGTCTGGATGTAAGTACTGATCCAGTACTTACTCTCCCATGAAAACATGTGGGAAGTAGGGTATCTGTGGGCCCCTGACTAAGGCACAAACTTCATCTCTGGATCTTGGTTGACACACACATGAAGAACTGGTAATGGCAAAGTGCTGCAAACAAAAGAGAATGCATCTAATTCACATCTTGGTGGGAACTGTCATATGGTTCTCAACTGCTGCCACTTTCTATTTTTGATGAAAGTGCAGTGGATTAGCAAACCTTTCCACCATGTGACTATAAACTCAGAAGAAGTAGAGGGAGACAACATGAATTCAATCCTTGATGACTGAGCAAACTCCATTGTTAGGGCAGTACCACTAGCAGGTATCTTCAACACTACTGAAAATACTTTCCTTTAAAATGTCAAAAAAATATCCAAGCAAACAAGGATCCTCTATTTGTAAGACTAATCTGAAACTGATACAGGGAGATGAAGCACTGTGGCTATTGGGACACCTGCAGTAGCTAGACCTGTACGGGAAGGAGTGACTGCCTGGTATGGGTTCCCATAAACAAAGAGAAGATGTAATATGAGGGCAGGAGTATCAGCATGGTGATCCTACCAGGTGCCATCTGGGGTATAAAGAAGCCTGGCGGTAGGAGGAACCCATCTCAGGGGGCACCAATGAGTAGTTTGCTGTTGTAGGATATAGTTCTGTCCTATGGGGTTACTGTAAGAGGAGTCCATGCCTCAGTTGCCCAATCTGAGGGCTAAGCTTACAGGTTGGTATACGTACCACCAGTTGTGTTATTGCTTGGAGGATGAGAAGCAACACAGGCACATTTATCCCCTGACACTAGTGATGCTATTTGGCCAGAGAAAGCATCAGACAGAATCCTGTGCAGATTGGGGCCCTGTGGATGCCAGCATTGTCTCCCACCCAGGATGAACAAGAACCTAACCTTAAAACCCGGGTGGTTCACAACACCCTTGTTTGGGAAACATTAGAAATGATATCAGAATCTAGCACTCATCAATTGCTGTACAATGTGTTGAACTTGCTCTACAACATAGATATAATAAATGGATATCTATATTTTCATTGGTTTAGTTGTACACATTTCTCATTCAATGCCCAGGGGCATGGAGTCTAGAACTTTCTTGAGTCATCACTTAGTGAGTATAGCAGGCTAGATTCACTTTGATAACTGCAGTGATGTTTGGTCTCTTTCTTACCAGACAAAACACAGACAATAATAGAAATCTGAGGTGTCTGACAAACACAGTTCAAAAGAGGTATGAGAGGTGCGAGAGGCATGGCTCTAATAGTAGGGCATCTATTCAGGGCATGAGTCCCCGAGTTCAAACCCCAGTCAATCAAAAAATAAACCAACAAAAAGGATAAGAGAAAGCTTTATAGAATATTTTATACACTTGTCTTATATGTTTTAAATTTCTACAACATATAAGATGAATTAATATAGAATACATGATTCCTCTTATTCATTTGCATTTTTGGCCAAAGATCACTTTTCCATTTTCAGGAAATCAGAAGGCCATGAAAGAAATGATCAAGATTGAACTTTCTGATATAAGCAAACAAATAGGGTTTCAAATTCCTTTGTTCCAAATATCCAAGTTGCATTTAAATGATATTCTCATTTATTTATTTATTTATTTACATTGGCAGTACTGTTGTTTGAACTTGGGAACTCATGCTTGCAAGACAGATGCCCTGCCACTTGAGTTTCATCTCCAGTCCTCAAAAAGTTTTTTTTTTCTAACACAAAAGATACTACTTAATACTGGCTATGCCACTAGTAAAACACTTTTTTTAAGGGATAATATCTTTCCATGTGTGACTGTAGCAACCATTGTTTTAGTAATGAAGTGGTTCTTTTGGCAACTTAATTACAAGCATATTCATACATAACACATCAACACTAAGATTCTCTTCTTTTTGTAGAACCACAGAATTTCCCAAAAGAGATGTGAGATTGTGAATAGAAGACTTTTTGTAGTCTTATAATGCTGTAATTATTAACTATGTGCACAGGGTCCCAGATACATTATATCCTAAATAATATACCTTTAAAATACCCTTGATCAGAAGATGATTTATAACAAAAGAAATTTCATGACATGTATGAAGAAAACATATTTTCTTTTGAAAATTTCACTTTAATCAGAAGTCTTACATAGTTTTAGAAAGCCAGCTTCGTCATCATATCTACCAAAATTCTAAATTAAAGTACACATTTAATATGATCCTGATTAAAGCACCAATAGTCTTGTCTTCATTTTTGTTTTGGATGATAAACAAAGTAGATTGGGAAAACTCATTTAAGGTTTACTTGGATAAAATAAACAACATTTATGAAAAGTTTGAAAAAGAGTCATAAAGTGTGGGCACTTCTTAACAGTCAGAAACCTATAGAAGTTAAGTTATAAGGGAGTACATTTTTTTTAAAAAAGGACAGGAATGATTACACATAATTTAGGAGTGATGTGAAACCCAAGTGTTGGTACTCCCAAAACATCTAATTTTTAGGTAATTCTACCTTTCTAGTGAACCATGATTGATACAACCACATCCCACTATGGTGTGAGCTAGGGATAAGCAACATAGGTAAGCCACTCAGATCTAGAAGTTTCTATTGTAATAGTTTGCCTAATTTAAAAAGCAGAATGTATGATTACCTAATTCTTTTTTTTTCTTGTTAATAGTCCTTTTTATTTTATGATTTTTACATTTACTTACACGTGCATACAATATTTGGACCACCTCCCCCACCCCCGTAGTGAAGGTTTTTGTTGTTCTTTTCTGGAAGGGTCATTACCCAACACAGCCCCAGAAAGCAGCAGGAAGAGGCCTCAGGCTTTATTCCCACAGCACTCCTGGCACTTGGTGGAACTCCCCCAGGTCTCCAGAGGCTAGAAAACATGTTTGCTGTGAATTCTTTCTGGACATCAACTAGGCAGAAGTCATACATGTGACCATACCCTTTGACCCTGGAAAGCCACTGTGCGGAATATGATCCAAGAAACATTTTAAAAGGAAAAATAAAATCAAACAATGTAATTTGCGGTGATCTACAGAAAAAAGCTGCAACAGCCAGCAGGCAGCCCTCAGAGAAAAGAGACCCTGGAATGTCAGGACAATGGAGCCTGAGGCCTGGGTGGGTTCAGGAATGAAAACCATGAGGACCAAGTAGAAAAAAATGTAAGGTACCAGACAACATCTAGAATGAGATGAACAAGCTCTGAGCACTGACATGAAGCCATCCTGGACAGCAGCTGCTTCCTGTGTAAACAGTTGGTAAATTAGGCAGTCCTGGATCTTCTAGTGCTGTGGTTTCTTTTTTGCTTTTTAAAGAGATTCAATGTCATGTTTGGGTACTCCTGGTTTACTTTAAGTTTCTTTGTTCAGTTAATTAAATAAATACACATTTTTAAAACAAAGAAGAATGGATCCAAGTCAAGCTCACCCAGGCCTTGAGAGTCATTCCCCAAAGGCAAGGCTGGTTTCTGAAAAGGAAAGAATTTCAGGAGAATACTGAGGTTCTTTCTCCCCAGTACAGGGGATGGGCCCCCCAAACAAGAAAATAGCCTGGCAGGCAGCTTCCCTCTGCAGACAAGCCACCCTGGGAGGGGAGGACCACTGGGAGGCCAAGCTCGGTAGTGGCATCTACCAGGGCCCAGGAAGTAGGAAGCAGCCCTACCTGCCTGGACAGTTGTGGGGGAAGGCCAGGACAAGGCTAGAGGAGGCTCAGCCTAGAGGGAACCCCTTTTCCACTGGAGAAAGTCCCAGTAGCCACACCCACATCCCTTTCTTTCAGTCACTGAAGTCACTATAATGGACTGGTTTCCTCAGGAAGAGACCCCAGCTCTAGGCCACTGCCTCCCTGGCAACACCCACACATACATACACAATGTAGGTGCAAATGTACTGTCTACATACATAACACTGCACACTCACACCGTGTACTCTTCACATAAGCTCACACTGACATGTGCACACACTACAAACCCCTTGTCCCTATTGTCACAACCCACAGCAGCAGCAGCCCTGTGACCTAGGAAGCCCCCAATTACTGCAGGCCATAAAAGAGACTTCATCCTCATTCTTTCACCCCAGTCCATCAGGAGGAGCCCAGACACCAGCTCTCTCTTCTTTCTCAGGAAGACCCGATGGACACGAGCTTGATGCTCTCATGGTCCAGGAACTCGAGCGCCAACAGACACGTTCTCCAGCTGCGTCTGGCGGAAGGTGGGCCGCTGGTGGTGTTTGCGGTACATAGGCTTCTGGCTGAGGTTCCTGATGCGTTTGTTCACGCACTTGAGGTGCTCTTTGCACCAGCGTGCGAACGGGTTCTGCTGAATCTTCTTCCAAGGTGCGTCCTCCGCCAGGTCCTTCTCCATCACCGGCATCCTGGCGAATGGAACAGCGCAAAGTGCAATGAGCTTAGGGAACTGGCATCGGAAGACCCAAGAGCTGAGGAAGCAAGAACCGAAGGGCAGTGGGAGTGGGGTTCGAACTCGCTGCTACGGAAGCTGTGTCCGGAGCTGCTCTGAGGTCCCCTGCCCCTGGACCCGCGAGGTGTCTGTCCCCGCACTGCACGGTGAGCCCTGATTACCTAATTCAAATGATTTCTTCTAAGTGCAGTCCCAAAATTAGAAAGGAAGTTAAGAGTGGAAATTACTGAAGTGAAGTTCTACCACAGAACTCAGATGAGCACAGATCTCCCTTTGATTGCTGTTCAGTGCAGTCATGGCTGATATTGACTGAGTTCCTGTACTGCAAAGATGTATGAAATTCTAAAGAGAGATTTAAAGAAGTCACAAGGGTTTCCGTGTGACTATTACTTGGTAGTTTTAAATGGTTCCTATTCACTGAACTGTTTTGTCTGTCACTAACTAAAGCATATGAAAACAAAAAGTTTACTTCATTCTCAGTTCTTGAAGATATCTCAAATTAACCTTTGGAAAGAAAATAACTGGAGACAATATATTCTACTAAAGGACTATCAGATGGGATGAAGGGAAAGTCATAGCAGTAGGGAAGGGTAAGATCCACGAACCATGAATGAAAGTGGAATGGCTGCTTCCAACTTCCAATAGGGAGGAAAATGTGCAGGTAACTCAAGGGTCATCACCATGGATCATGCTACAAGCAGAGGAAGAATTGAGCATTTGTCATTATTGAATTTATCCATGTCATCAAGCTTCTCTAGCTTTTTAATAATATTGTATATATACATATATATCTATATATATATATATATATATATATATATATGCTAATATTTACTTGAGTTGGTACATAGTTGTACTGATTTTAACACATACATAGATTTCACAGCCACTTCACAGGTTACAAAACACTCCCAACACCTCAAATGACTTCTTCCTTTTGAGCCTTTCTGGTCTCTCTCTTCCCCCTCACTAATAATGTTTACTGGCAATTGTATGTTTAATGTTACAAGAAGATTCCAGAATGTTTTCCAGATGGGCTGTGTCATTTTGCATTTTCCACACCAATGCTACATAACTATAATTGCTCCCCACCATGGCCAGAATTGTGTGTTGTTAATATTTTTGAATTTTAATCATTGTAACAAGTGTGTGAGAGTAGCACCATGTAGTTAAAATTTGCACTTTCCTATTACAAATAATACTGATCATTTTTTCATGTGTTTTGGCATCGGTGTTCACTTGGCAAAATATATGTTTGAATCTTTTGCTCTTGGCTTTGGTTATTTGTTTTATCATAGTGGAGTGTCAGAAATTCTTGCATATTCTAGAAATAAGTGCTTTGTCAGATATGTGGTTTGTAAATATATTTCTTCTATTTTCTGGTTGTAGGTTTCTTATTCTTCTGGTAGTGTCCATATAGAAAAAAGGTTAAATTTTGACAATGTTACTAATTTTTCTTTTATAAATTATAGTTTGTTATCAAATCTAAGAATTCTGCCAATACAAAGCCAAGAAGATGTTCTTCAATGTTTCTTCTTTATTTCTTCTTTACAGCTTTAGATTATGCATTTATGTCTGATCCATTTTTGATTCCCTTTCATGTAAGATATATAATTTTGACTAAGATTCAGTTTTTAGAAAACCAGTCCATTTCCAACAACATTTGCTGAAAAAAAGTATTCAAATGTCTTTGCACATTTGTTGTTTTAAAAAATCTTACAAGCATATTTTAAGGGCCTATTTCTGAATTCCTGATCTCTCTGTTTCTCTACCACCACCACATTGTTTTGTTAATGCAGTCTTAAATCAGGAAGTGCTAGTCTTCCAACTATGTTCTTATTTTGCTATGGTATAAAACAGGAGTCTAGAACTTTTTCCTATAATGTGCTAGGTATTATTTTTCTATAACCTGCTAAAACATTCTAAACTTTGCAGACCATAAGGTCTGTATTTTTACAACTCAGATCCACTCTTGCAGTCACCAACAATAAATAAGCGTAACTGTACTCCAACAAACATTTATTTATGAGGATCAAAATCTTAGTGTCATATGATTTTTACTGGCCACAAATTATTTTTTGAAAGATTTTAAAATGTGAAATCAGTTCTTAGCTTAGCTGTTGGACCATACAAAAACAGATAGGAGGCCTAATTTGGTTGGTGGGCTATATTCTTTATCTTTTGCTTTACATTTCCATACATATGTTAAGATCAGCTTGTCCATATCGTAAATGAATCTCATTGATTCTTACTTTGATTGAAATTTCATTAAATCTATTGATCAACTTGGCAATAAATGAAATCATATCCTGAAATGAATCATATTTTTTCCTATTGTATTTGTTAATACTAGTACACCTATAATTTCAGAATGGAGTCAGTGGCCAATTTTGTAACAAGAATGTCACTTTCTACACTTTTCTGTATTTAGCCTCACATTATCCAGGCAAAATAATGTTATTTAAATGAAGTTAATGAATCACTTTCTCTGTGGCTTTTCAGTGTGGATATGTGGTTCATCTCTAATAACAATAAGAGATGTTATTACAAATGTAAAGGTAACATTTAATAAAGTTTGTATGCCTTTATGGTCAGCCCTGAATCAGAGTAAATATTTTCATAAAACCATCACAGATCACTTAAGATTTAACATTAACTAGAATTCCAAGATGGCGGCTAGAGGTAGGAGCAGAAAGCGACCCTCCTATATTGAAATCTTGGAAAGACGCTGGAGACACACTTTGCAGGCATAATCACTGAGAAAAGGCATAACTTTGACCCCTCCTCATCTCCAGCCGGCGCAGAGAATCTCCACTTCACGTTAAACGGAGAAACGAGGAGGGCCCCCGGGGCCGCCAGTGGCCAGTGCCCATATGGCTTGGGAAGACACGGACCAGGTGAGTTTTGCGGTACCTCGGTTCTCCCACAGACAAACCTGGGCCAGAGCAGCTTAGCCCCCTGGACAGACTGACCTCCACCCAGGAAAAAAAAAAGAGAAACTGAGTAATAAGCAATAAGAACAGTTAAGACACGCTGGAAAGAGGGTGGGGCACCCTGAGCGCTGAAGACTGGGGGAAGGGAATCCTTCCCGGGACTGTAAATAAACAAGCCGGGCGGGAGCGGGGCACGTGCCCAGCAACCAGGAGTGGGGAAGCTTGTGAGAGTGGAGGACAGAAGACCCAATTCCCACATGAACTGTAAACAAACATGGCAGCCGGCAGGAGCAGCAGCACCACCCAGTAAGCAGGAGCAGGAAAGCTTCTGAAAGTGGCAGTGGGAGGAAAACTTCAGAGGAGAGGGGGAAAGACCCACCTCCCACATGAACTGTAAATAAACACGCAGGCCTGACAACGCAGGGGCAGTGTCACCTTTCCCACTGCTTGGAAAGGGGAAAACCTGTAGCAGAGGCTCCCGCACAGGAGAACTCTGAGCAAACAAAGCCTGTGGGACCAGGTGAGTGCTAGCTCACCCCAGAGATCTGCATAAATAATGCTGCCAGGTACAGGCTGAGAGCAGCAGGCAGGCAAGCCACAGTTGCAGATACCACTCTTAGAACTGTCTCCAGATGCTTTTTTTTCTTTTTCTCCCTACCTTTGATGAGAGAACAACCGAATTACACCTGCAAGCCAAAAAACTAACTGAAACTGTATTGCATTTGAACTGGGGACACTTGGTGGGGCTTTGTGTGTGTGTGTGTGTGTGTGTGTGTGAGTGTGTAGTTTTGTTCTACTTTATGCATCCCCTTTGATGAGACAACTACAGAACAACATCTGAGGCACCAACTCCAGGACTGGAGATTGAGATGGACACCCAAATTATTAAGACAGAAACTGCACTGCATATAAACTTGGAAGTTTTTTGTTTTTTTTTTAATTTTCTATTTTCCATTTTATTTTAATTCATTTTTATATATAGAGATTACTTTCATTTACTTATTTTTTATTTTTTTATTTTTATTTTTATTGATTTATTTTTTTATCTTTGATTTTCAATCCTCTCTCTGTCTCTCTATTGTCTGTTCAGCTTACTGTCGATTAGTACACTAACACTCCCTGTTTATACCTTTGAAACTCTCTTGTCTGATACCTTGTTCTGCTGTCTCCCTCTTGTCTGTATATTTGTTTTCCACTTTTCTTTAACTTCTTGCTTTCCATCTCAGCTCACTCTTCCATTATAAATATTACCATTGTTATTATTACAAGCTAGAAAATACTTAATTACACACGGTACAGGGACAGTAACAACACCAAGGACAATGACGGGAAGACAGAAAAAACAGGGAAACCAGTTTCCCCACAGCAAAAAATTAGTACAGGAACCAGAGGGGAATGAAGAGAACAGAAACTCAGATCCAGACTCCAACAAAATGAAGATAAACTATGCCAAAGGACCCAATGAAGCCCACAAGAATAATTTAAAAGAAGACATACTACAAGTACTCAATGAGAGTTTTATAGAGATGATACTGGATAGGGTCAACCAAAATGTACAGGAGACACTCAAGAAATTCCAAGACAATAAAAATAGAGAATTTGAAAAAGCAAAAGAAGAAATAAAGGAAACCATAGAAGCACTATATAAACACCAAAGTGAAAGAGAGAACACAATGAATAAGTGGATAAATGAACTCAGGACAAAAATAGACAACAATAAAGAAGAAAACAGCCAGGATATGGAAAACCTCAGAAAAAAGAACGAAACACAACTGCAAAACAAAACGGAAGGCCAATCCAGCAGAATAGAACAAACAGAAGACAGAATCTCAGAACTTGAAGATGAAATGGTAATTAAAGGAAAAACCAAAGAACTATTAATTAAACAACTCAAGACCTGTGAAAAGAAAATGCAAGAACTCACTGACTCCATCAAAAGACCAAACTTGAGAATCATGGGCATCGAAGAAGGAGAAGAGGTGCAAGCGAAGGGAATGCGTAATATATTCAACAAAATAATAACAGAAAATTTCCCAAATCTAGAGAAAGATATTCCCATACAAATGCAAGAGGCCTCCAGGACACCAAACAGACCAGATCAAAATAGAACTACTCCACGACATACCATCATTAAAACAACAAGTTCAGAAACTAAGGAAAGAATATTGAAGGCTGTAAGAGAGAAAAAACAAGTAACATACAAAGGTAAACCCATCAAAATCACAGCAGACTTCTCAACAGAAACATTAAAAGCAAGAAGAGCATGGGGTGAGATCTTCCAGGCACTGAATGAAAATAACTTCAACCCCAGGATACTCTACCCAGCAAAGCTATCATTCAAAATAGATGGAGTAATAAAAGTCTTCCATGATAAGCAGAAACTAAAACAATATGTGACCACAAAGACACCACTACAAAAGATTCTGAAAGGGATCCTGCACACAGAAAGTGACACCCAACTTAACCATGAAAAGGCAGGCAGCACCAAACCACAGGATAAGAAAAAGCAAGACAGTAGAGAGTAACATCAAGTTAGGTACACACAATCAAACCTTCAAACAACTAAGACAACTAAATGGCAGGAATCACCACATACCTATCAGTACTAACACTTAATGTTAATGGACTTAATTCACCCATCAAAAGACACGGTTTGACAAAATGGATTAAAAAAGAAGATCCAACAATTTGTTGCTTACAGGAGACTCATCTCACCGACAGAAATAAGCATATGCTTAGGATGAAAGGCTGGAAGAAGATTTACCAAGCCAATGGCCCCCGAAAACAAGCAGGAGTAGCAATACTTATCTCCGACAAAGTAGACGTCAAACCTACATTGATCAAACGAGATAAAGAAGGACATTCCATACTAATAAAAGGGGAAATAGACCAAAAGGAAATAATAATCATCAATCTGTACGCACCCAATGTCAACGCACCCAATTTCATCAAACATACCCTGAAAGACCTAAAAGCATATATAAACGCCAACACAGTGGTTGTGGGAGACTTTAACACCCCATTATCATCAATAGATAGGTCATCCAAACAAAAACTCAATAAAGAAATCCAAGTTCTAAAATATGCAATAGATCTAGTGGACCTAGTAGATGTCTACAGAACATTTCATCCAACCTCTACACAATATACATTCTTCTCAGCAGCCCATGGAACCTTCTGCAAAATAGATCATATCCTAGGGCAAAAAGCAAGCCTCAGCAAATATAAGAAAATAGAAATAATACCGTGCATACTATCTGACCACAATGCAGTAAAAGTAGAACTCAACAACAAAAGTAAAGACAAAACACATGCAAACAGCTGGAAACTAAATAACTCATTACTTAATGAAGAATGGATCATCGATGCAATAAAAGAGGAAATTAAAAAGTTCCTGGAAGTCAATGAAAATGAAAACATAACCTACTGGAACCTATGGGACACAGCTAAGGCAGTCTTGAGAGGAAAGTTTATAGCCATGAGTGCATATATTAAAAAGATTGAAAGATCCCAAATCAATGACCTAATGATACATCTCAAACTCCTAGAAAAACAAGAACAAGCCAATCCCAAAACAAATAGGAGAGAAATAATAAAAATAAGAGCTGAAGTCAATGAAATAGAAACCAAAAAAACCATACAAAGAATTAATGAAACAAAAAGTTGGTTCTTTGAAAAATAAACAAGATCGATAGACACCTGGCAAACCTAACTAAAATGAGGAGAGAAAAAACCCAAATTAGTAGAATTAGGAATGCAAAAGGGGAGATAACAACAAACACCATGGAAGTCCAGGAAATCATCAGAGACTACTTTGAGAACCTATATTCAAATAAATTTGAAAATCTAAAAGAAATGGACAGATTTCTAGATACATATGACCATCCAAAACTAAACCAAGAAGAAATTAATCACCTGAATAGATCTATAACACAAAATGAAATTGAAGCAGCAATCAAGAGTCTCCCCAAAAAGAAAAGTCCAGGACCTGATGGATTCTCTGCTGAATTCTATCAGACCTTTAAAGAAGAACTGATGTCAACCCTCCTTAAACTGTTCCACGAAATAGAAAGGGAAGGAAAACTGCCAAACACATTTTATGAAGCCAGTATTACACTTATCCCAAAACCAGGCAAAGACACCTCCAAAAAGGAGAACTATAGGCCAATCTCCTTAATGAACATTGATGCAAAAATCCTCAACAAAATAATGGCAAACCGAATTCAGCAACACATCAAAAAGATTATTCACCATGACCAAGTATGCTTCATCCCAGTGATGCAGGGGTGGTTCAACATACGGAAATCAATAAACATAATAAACCACATTAACAGAAGCAAAGACAAAAACCACTTGATCATCTCAATAGATGCAGAAAAAGCCTTTGATAAGATCCGACATCATTTCATGATAAAAGCTCTAAGAAAACTAGGAATAGAAGGAAAGTTCCTCAACATTATAAAAGCTATATATGACAAACCTACAGCCAGCATTATACTTAACAGAGAAAAATTAAAACCATTCCCTCTAAAATCAGGAACCAGACAAGGATGCCCACTATCTCCACTCCTATTCAACATAGTACCGGAATTCCTAGCCAGAGCAATTAGGCAAGAAGAAGAAATAAAAGAAATACAAATAGGTAAAGAAACTGTCAAAATATCCCTATTTGCAGATGACATGATCCTATACCTTAAAGACCCAAAAAACTCTACTCAGAAGCTTCTAGACATCATCAATAGCTATAGCAAGGTAGCAGGATATAAAATCAACATAGAAAAATCATTAGCATTTCTATACACTAACAATGAGCAAACGGAAAAAGAATGTATGAAAACAATTCCATTTACAATAGCCTCAAACAAAATCAAATACCTAGGTGTAAACCTAACAAAAGATGTGAAAGACCTCTACAAGGAAAACTATACACTTCTGAAGAAAGAGATTGAGGAAGACTATAGAAAGTGGAGAGATCTCCCATGCTCATGGATTGGTAGAATCAACATAGTAAAAATGTCGATACTCCCCAAAGTAATCTACATGTTTAATGCAATTCCCATCAAAATTCCAATGACATTCATTAAAGAGATTGAAAAATCTACTGTGAAATTTATATGGAAACACAAGAGGCCACGAATAGCCAAGGCAATACTCAGTCAAAAGAACAATGCAGGAGGTATCACAATACTTGACTTCAAACTATATTACAAAGCAATAACAATAAAAACAGCATGGTACTGGCACAAAAACAGACATGAATACCAGTGGAACAGAATAGAGGATCCAGATATGAAGCCACACAACTAGGAGCAACTTATCTTTGACAAAGGAGCTAAAAATATACGATGGAGAAATAGCAGCCTCTTCAACAAAAACTGCTGGGAAAATTGGTTAGCAGTCTGCAAAAAACTGAAACTAGATCCATGTATATCACCCTATACCAAGATTAACTCAAAATGGATCAAGGATCTTAATATCAGACCCCAAACTCTGAAGTTGATACAAGAAAGAGTAGGAAATACTCCGGAGTTAGTAGGTATAGGTAAGAACTTTCTCAATGAAACCCCAGCAGCACAGCAACTAAGAGATAGCATAGATAAATGGGCCCTCATACAACTAAAAAGCTTCTGCTCATCAAAAGAAATGGTCTCTAAACTGAAGAGAACACCCACAGAGTGGGAGAAAATATTTGCCAACTATACATCAGACAAAGGACTGATAACCAGAATATACAGGGAACTTAAAAAACTATATTCTCCCAAAACTAATGAACCAATAAAGAAATGGGCAAGTGAACTAAACAGAACTTTCTCAAAAGAAGAAATTCAAATGGCCAGAAAACACATGAAAAAATGCTCACCATCTCTAGCAATAAAGGAAATGCAAATTAAAACCACGCTAAGATTCCACCTCACCCCTGTTAAAATAGCCATCATCAGCAACACCGCGAGGATGCGGGGAAAAAGGAACCCTCTTACACTGTTGGTGGGAATGTAGACTAGTACAACCACTCTGGAAAAAAATTTGGAGGCTACTTAAAAAGCTGGACATCGATCTACCATTTGATCCAGCAATACCACTCTTGGGGATATACCCAAAAGACTGTTACTCCAGAGGCACCTGCACATCCATGTTTATTTCAGCACTATTCACAATAGCCAAGTTATGGAAACAGCCAACATGCCCCAGCACTGATGAATGGATTAAGAAAATGTGGTATCTATACACAATGGAATTTTATGCAGCCATGAAGAAGAACGAAATGTTACCATTCGCTGGTAAATGGATGGAATTGGAGAACATCATTCTGAGTGAGGTTAGACTGGCTCAAAAAACCAAAAATCGTATGTTCTCCCTCATATGTGGACATTAGATCAAGGGCAAACACAACAAGGGGATTGGACTATGAGCACATGATAAAAGCGAGAGCACACAAGGGAGGGGTGAGGATAGGTAAGACACCTAAAAAACTAGCTAGCATTTGTTGCCCTTAACGCAGAGAAACTAAAGCAGATACCTTAAAGCAACTGAGGCCAATAGGAAAAGGGGAACAGGTACTAGAGAAAAGGTAAGATCAAAAAGAATTAACCTAGAAGGTAACACCCACGCACAGGAAATCAATGTGAGTCAATGCCCTGTATAGCTATCCTTATCTCAACCAGCAAAAACCCTTGTTCCTTCTTATTATTGCTTATACTCTCTCTACAACAAAATTAGAAATAAGGGCAAAATATTTTCTGGTGGGTATTGAGGGGGGGAGAGGGAGGGGGCGGAGTGGGTGGTAAGGGAGGGGGTGGGGGCAGGGGGGAGAAATGAACCAAGCCTTGTATGCACATATGAATAATAAAAGAAAAATGAAAAAAAAAGTTCTGATATTACAAAAAAAAATAACATTAACTAGCTGTGAGTGCATGGTATACTGGCTGTACTTGGACAAAAGGATATGGTTATATATCTACTATCAAAGTATGATTTCACCACCAGAATTTCCATACTATCCTTCTGTCCTCAATCCCTCCCAAAATCTCAACTTCTGGTAATGACCGACTTGTTTCCTATCCCTTTAGATTTTGCTTTTTCTGAATGTGAATATGTGGAATCCTATCATAGATTTACATTTTGGATCTGGATTTTGCTTACATAGTACAAGGCATTTAAGTATCATCCATGTTGTTGTATGAATAAACGGTTTATTGTTTTTGATAATAAGTATTTCATTTTGTGGATGTTCATAGTTTGTTAACTCATTCAGTAATGAAATAAATCTGGACTATTTCCATCTTGGGGCAATTATAGAAACAACTGGATATACAAACCTGGAGAATGTCAAATTTTGCTAATTCACAAAATAAAACTGATGGGGAGTTTATTTAACCCTGCTTCCCTGAGACAGCCTTGTGGCCACCAGAAATTTCTGCAGGAAAGAAGAGGAAGGGAAAAGCATCTCCACCATATGTGTTTTCCCTGCCCAAGAAAAATAGTTCTAGAAACCAAGGAGAGAGAAAAACAAGGGGGTGTCATGAAATTCACTCACACTCACATAATAACTGTCCTGGCAAAATGTGGAAGTGGAATTATCCTTCATAAAAGGTAGGAAGTGCACCTGGGGATAGACACACAGTCAGTAAGTGACTGTGAGTGTGGGCTGGAGCCATGTCATCATCTCACTTGGCTTTATTTATACCTTTTGGAGAAACTGTCTTTCAAAATGTTCCCCACCACCTCAAACTATCATATGCTCTTCCAGATGTGGAATCTAGTGAGATTGTCTGCATTGAAGTGTGGGTACAGGGTAGTCATAAATAAAATGTTAATGTTAAGAAATGCCAGGAGTAAGAAACAATAACAGAAGTCATCTGAGGATCATTGCAGAGGGGACCTAAAGGCAAAAATAATTTATTCACTTGGTTTATTCTGATTAAATTTAATGAAGGACTGAGAAAGAGTTATGGTGAAATTAGATTCTGCAAATTGAATGCAAAGTGGAAACATTAACACATGTATTCAATATGTATCCAAAGGCTGTGCTGCATTAAATTAGTAAGAATGGAAATATTGGCTGAGGGCCTATAATCCTAGCTGCTTGGGAGGCTGAGATCTGGAGGATTGTGGTTTGAGGTCAACCTCAGCAGACAGTTCCAGAGACACCATCACCAAAATAATCAAGAGTAAAATAACTGGAGGTGTTGCTCAAGTGTCAGGGCATGTGCTTTGCAAGTGTGAAGCCTCCCTTCAAACCCCAACCCCAACAACAACAACAACAACAACAAAAGAAATGGAAATATTTCTCACTGAACTCTTAAAAGAAGAATTTTGATTTTGCCAATTAAAAACTGCTTCCCAATTAAACTGGACACTTGGCCTTCAAGACTTAGAAATGTTTCATGACCTCACCCTGAACATATCATCAATTTAGTGAGGTCTAAGTGACCCAAACCGCATTTTCCCCAAAGCACTTCTCTCTGTTCTATACCTTGCTGCATCTGCTGACCCATCCTCCACTTTCCTTGGTTAAGCTCCAGAGCCACCACTGACCTGCATGTCTGTCACCTATTGTTCATGTCTGTGTCTCACATCTATTCCTACTTCATCATATGCTATCATATTTGGATGTTTCCATGTGTGGTCCTTAGCCATAGTTCTAATTTTTTAAAAGTTAATTTAGCCAGTGCATATTAATTATGCAAAAGAGGCACTTCATTGTGATATTTCCACACATGCTTATAATGCCCTTTGATCATATTTACCACCTCCTTCCCGCCGGTGGAGGGTGCGAGAGACAGCGCAATGGGCAGCAGCGGTGGGTACACGTTCCGTGGGGACTCATGCCACGCGTGTCCCAGCCCGGCGCGCAATTAGCAGCCGCCTCCGCAACCAGCCACCACCGCCTCCCCGCTCTCCCGGGTTGCCACGGCCAGGAGCTCCCGCCGTCGCCTCGCTCGGGCTGCAGGCATTGTCCTCCGGTCCGCCGCCAAGGCTGTTGCTGCTGCCGCCCGCCGCCACCGCCGCGGACTGCTGCGGGGCGCCAGACCCGCGCCCCACGCACCCGCTGCCGGCCTGGCGCGGTGCCCCCGCGTGGTGACTTGTGCGCCGTGCGCTCGGGGGCCACTCGCTCCCGGTTTTCCTGCGTGGCTGAGGAAGGGGAGAAGCCCACCCGCCGAGCCCAGCCCTCCCAGGCACGCAGCCCCAACGGTGGTGCTGGGCTCCGGCGGCGTGGGCAAGTCCGCGCTCACCGTGCAGTTCGTGACCGGCTCCTTCATCGAGAAGTACGAGCCGACCATCGAGGACTTCTACCGCAAGGAGATCGTGGTGGACTCGTCGCCGTCGGTGCTGGAGAACCTGGACACGGCGGGCACCGAGCAGTTCGCGTCCATGCGGGACCTGTACATCAAGAACGGCCAGGGCTTCATCCTCGTCTACAGTCTGGTCAACCAGCAGAGCTTCCAGGACATCAAGCCCATCCATTTACTTGCCAATGTCAGTCTACTGTTTCAAACACAAGTTTCTTTCCAAAACATCCTCACGGACACATCCAAAAACGTTTTATCACCTATCTGGACATCCTTGACCTAGTGAAGTTGACAAATGAAATTAACTATCACTCTGATGACCCATGCTTCTCTAACAGGCCAAGGTAAGACAACTGGGAAACTACTGGGAAATTCTTAATTCCCAGGATAAACACAGACCATCGTAATGGGCCATCAGTTTTGCTCAATGGTAAGCAATTGAAAATGGGAGGCTGTACTTAAGAGAAGCACTTTCTTTTTTTTTAAGAACATCTTTAGTTTGCATTCTGGGTGAAATTCATTGAAACTTTCAGTTGGAGGAACAGTACAATAAATATTGAGCTTGTAAGCTCAAAATCAGAAATCCCACGGTCCTCTGCTGGTGTATCTTCCTCCTCCTCTGCAAAACGAGTTGGAAGAGCCACAGCCTAACGCCAAGAACACAGATGGGGCAGTGGGAGGGGGAAGAGGGGAAACCTAAAGACCTGAAGTAATGACAAGATCACAGAGTTCTGCCTGAGGAGCAGCTGGCCAGTACAGGTCTGCTCTGAGGACCACAGAAAATGATGTCGGAGTCTGATGTTCCAAGAACCATCTTCATGAGTCCTGGGAGCCAGAGCAAGGCATGTACTAGGAGTCTGCCCCTTCTTGTCATAGACCAAGACTTTTCCTTTCTTTCTTGACTGTCCCCCTTCCCCCCCACACCAGAAGCAAACCCTGAGGTAGGAATTCAAGTACAATTAATTTCTTCCAGAGGGGATCCCAGTGTGGAAACACCTGCAGGGGAGCAGGAAGTGAGACAAAGAAGGATGAACAACCGATTAAGAATACAATGCCCAGCAAGTCACCACTGTGGACAACTAGAGTTTGATCCCTTTAGGAAATGCTAGAAAATTCTATGGAATACAGCTCTAGACACATCCCACTCAGGGGTGAGGGGACTGGGATTTTTATACCCCAATGGTTGAAGGCAGCTTGGAGAGGAGAGTAGTCTTAAATTCCCTGGCAATTTGGCCAGGCTTAAGTAGAGCTGAATGGTTTGCTCTTACTGTGATAGGTTCACTTTGGTGAGTAACTTGCCACTTTTCTCCTAAAGTTGTCTGTAGTCTTTCTTTGTTTTGTGCTCTTGGCATTTCAACAAGAATATGATGTGGAGAGGTTCTTTTCTGGTCAGGTCCATTTGTATATCCTGTACTTGGATGGACATTTATTTCCCTAGATTTTTGAGGATTTCTGCTCTTGTTTCATTGAATGAATAAGTTTTCTATGCCTTTTGTCTACAACTTGGTTCCCTCTTTATACCACAACTTGTAGGTTTTGTCTCTTAATGATGTACCAGAGATCTTAAATATTATTGTCATGACTTTTTTTCTTTATTGCTGTCTGAATTTAATAGTATGCCTTCAATGTCTGATGTTATTTCTTCTGACTGGTCTACAGTCTACTGGTGATGCTTCCTATTCATGTTTTCCTCCTTTGACAGTTCTGGGGTTTGAACTCAAAGTCTTGCATTTGCTAGGCAGGTGCTCTCCCACTTCTGCCATGCCCCCAGCCATTTTTTGCTTTAGTTATTTTTAGGATAGGGTCTCATACTTTTGCCCAGGGCTGGCCACAGGCTGTGATCTTCCTATCTACAGCCTTCTATGTAGCTAAGATTACAGGAACATATCACTACACCCAGTTCTCCATTAAGTTCTTTATTTGTTTTAGTAAGCGGTTCATCTCCAAGATTTCTGTTTGTTTGGTGTTTTTCAGAATTTCCATCTCTTTACTGAATTTCTTTACCTCATTCATCTATTTATTTGAATGCTTTTTAAAGTCACTGATCCCTTCTTTATTTTTTTTTTGGGTAGTTTGTGTACCCCAAAGCAGCAAATGTCTAAGCCAAGTATCTCCCAATTACATCAGAAAGAGGACAAGCAAACAGAGCACTAGGATCTGTACTGAAGGGGACAACCGAGGGGACCTGACATTCTGCCTTCTGGTGTCAGCACTTTCAGACCCTGCTTATCAGTCAACCACCTGCAGAAGGGGGTGGAGCTTGGGAAGTGGAGTGATCTGTTAGACCTGGGTTCAAAGCTCGGTCCCACCTGGCAGCAAACCACACACAACAGAGAAGCAGCTCCATAGGTAGAGCAATCCACAGGCCATCAGTTCAAAACTGTTTCTGCAGTAATCCACAGGCAGTGGAACTCACTCTTCACAGGGGCCACCAACCACTGTGGCCTCCGTAGCACGAGCTCCCTGCTGCTTATACATCTCAGCATTCCACAACAGACCCTTCCCTTCCCCACGACTGCCTTTTGTGGCCACCTCTTGCCCAGACACGGTGGCAGGGTGTCTCATGCCCCTGACTTGTAACTGTTCTCTTGTTTTCAGGTCCCCAGAATAGCTCAGTGTCTAACAATTGGCTCCCTATAGCCCTTTGGGGTAGGAGGCAAAAAAATGGATTTCTTCTCCAAGACTTGTGAGAACTGTGGGTGTGTCCTGCAGCTAGAAATGTTATCACCTGGGCTGACTGGCTGACCTTGTGGTTGTAACTCCTCCCTGCTCCCAGCCAGAGTTAGAGCTGTGGACTGTTTCCTACTTTATTCTGAGGCCTGCTATTCTTTTCTGATCCCTAATACTTTTCTCTTTTTCTCCTCAGAATAGTCTCCCCTGTGTTCCCTTGACTCTTCTCATTGATGGAGTTGCATGGAGGAAACTTCTAGTCTGCCCTCTGACCCCAAAATGTCCCTGATGGTATCATATTACATCGTCCACAGACAGAGTCACAAGCCACTTTTAAGACCTAAGAATCTGCCTTTTTTGATATGCTCTTAAAATATCTCCTTGTGATCATTGTACCCTGCCTCTCTTGTCATTGTGAGATCATTTTTATTTACTTATTTATTATTTTGCACTATTGGGGTTTGAACACAGGGCTTTGCACTTTCTAGACAGGAGCTCTACTGCTTTTTGCCATAGGAATTTTTCTTACAGGGTTTCACTTTATGCCTGGGCCAGACTGGAACACATGCTTCCTGTGTAGCTTTTCTTTCCATTTTGGTTGAGATAGGGTTGGCCTTGAACCATGATCCTCCCTATCTCTGCCTCTTAAGCAGCTAGTCTTACAGACTTGAACCACCACACGGGACTTAAATTTATTCTTTATCTTCGAGTTGTATCTTCTGGGCTTCTCAAATGCTTTTCTGTGCAGAGTAGCATGCACAAACTTTAAACTTTCTTTTGTAATTTCTCATACAACTTGAGAATAGTGCAAATTGGTCTCTTTATTTTGCTTCTAAATTTTACATCTTCCATAGTGCAACTTAGCACAAAACTACTTGGATATAAACTACATCATTTATGGTCAAGATCATTATGAAAAAAGCTAAATGTTAAAAAAATGCTGTTTATCAAAATGAACAAATTTAAAGATGACAAGCTCAACAGTCTTAGGGGTAATAGAGTCTAATTCTCTCTCATCACAAATAAGGAAGCTAAAAGTCAGAGAGGTAAAATTGCTCCTCCAAAACCACATATACCATTCCTGCTGGAGCTAGGCCTTGAGCTCAGGCAAGCACACCTCTAAATCAATGTTCTTTTTATGAGGGCCCCCAACCTTTTTGGCAGGATAAATAATGGACTCCCAAAATACCCACGGCCTTCTCCATGGAACCTATAAATGTTACCTTATATGGCAAAAGGGACTTTGCAGATGTGATTAAGTTAAACACCTTCAGGTGGGAGACAAACCTCAAATATCCAGGTAGGTGCTAAATTCAACCACAGGTGTCCTTATGAGAAGGAGGCAGAGGGAAATTTGATGACATAAGAAGAGGCGTCATTGGTATGACAGGAGCAGAGATGGAAGCATCAGGGCCAAGAGCCAATGGTTATCCACAGTCTTAGAATCTGGAAAAGGTGAGAAACAAGTGTTACAAGAAACAATTTGATTTTAACGTACTGAAAATAATTCCAGACTTCTGTCCTCCTGGATGGTGAGAGAGTCCATCTGTGTTGGTGTGAGTCACTAATTTGTGGTCATTTGTGACATTGGCAACAGGAAAACTAAGGTTGCCAAACTATGGCTGGTGACCATCTCTGACCTGTTGCCTGTTTTGGTAAGTGAAGGTTTATTGGCACACAGCTCCGTCCATTCCTCTGTGCCTTGGTCACTTGAGTAATGGAGTTGAGCCCTTGCCACCAAGATCATGTGCCCTGCAAAGCTGGAACTATTTACCATTCTGGAAAAAAGTTGCTAACCCTGCTCTGAGTTGTGAATTAATTCCACCCTTTGAAACATTTTGTTTTCATTATCCTTCAGACTAAAAATAATACATGCTCATTATATAAAACATGACAAAACCTAGAAAGTAAATGTCCCCTACAGTCAACATTATAAATTTAGGGTGTGTTCCTCGATTCGTTCTTTTTCCCTACACGGTTGATAACTATTACTGCTGTCAGTAATCCATATTTATTAAGCATTCAGATATGTATGGATTACAAATGACTAAATACTCCAGGAAGGCCATGCAAGAGGAACAGGTGACTAAGGGTGAAGAGGAGAGCGGAGAACTACAGGCGTCATGGTTCTAGAGAACCTACATGTAGGGTCCAGTGAGGAGCAGGTGGGGTAAGTGGTTGCACCCTAAGTCTTGACATCCACTGGACCCCATGTAGGTGTCCTCTCCTGGGCAGCTCTTCCCTAGCTTCTCTGACATCAGTTGTCTCATCTGTCATGTAACAATAATAAGACACACAGAGTAAGACACTAAGCAACAGTTTCCAGAGAGAATCACATGAAGTTTCACAAAGGGCCTGGCACTCTGTCAGACTGAATAAAAATGATTGCCAGCCTTCTTTCTTTTTTGTGTGTTGGTGAGGGGAGTACTAGGGATCAAACTCAGGGCTTTATTGCTTTCAGTTTCTCAGATATGGTCTCTCATTTTTGCCGAGGCTGACCTCAGCCTGCAGACATCCTGTCTGGGTCTCCTGAGTAGCTGGGATTATGGGCATAGTGCACAGTATTGTCACCAATTTAAATCAATATAGCAATGTCTTGGTTTAAAATGTCCAAGGAGAACTCTTTTTAAAAAAATAATTGCACACTCTCAGGTGCTAATGGCTCATTCCTGTAATCCCAGCTACTCGGGAAGCAGAGATCAGGAGGATGGTGATTTGAGGCCAGCCCAGGAGAAATAGTTCATGAGACCCTACCTGGAAAATACTCAACACAAAACAAGGTTGGTGGAATGGCTCAAGTGGTAGAGCACCTGCCTAGCAAGCGTGAGGTCCTGAGTTCAAACCCCAGTACCGCCAAAAAAAAAAAGGAAAAACAAAAAGCATAGCTATGCAGAAATTGTAAAGTTTTTTTCCGAATATAAAAGCAATGAGTGGTTATTACAGATAATTTAAATGTAACTAAAATCATAAATTAAAATAAAATTACCTTTCAACCTCACCACCCTGAAACTTCCTTGTTTATTAATTTTTGCCAGTTTCTTCCCAGTCTTTTTTCAATGTGTTCATCTCTGTGGCCATTTATAGCAAAAGTCAAATCTGTGTAAAGTTCATGTCTTGCTTTTTTTTCATTAAAATCAAGTTTCCCTGTGCCATTAAATATTTTTAGAAAACACTGTGAATACCCATTTGTGTGTTCTTCACAGATACATTGAAATCATTTTTTTTTGGTTTGGTTTTGTTTTGGGGTTTTTTTGGTGTTGCTTGAGACAGTCTTGCTATGTAGTCCAGGCTGATCTCGAATCTGAGATCCCCTACCTCAGACCCCTAGTGCTGGGATTACAGGTGTGCACCACCACACCTATCTTTTATTGAAAGTATTTTTATTTCACAAATACATCCCCCTGCCTTCCACACCTGTCACTCATCAGACATTCTAGCTGATATTAAAAGGGTGAAAGTTTTCTCTACCCTCAAATAGCTTATAATTTTGTAAGAAAAATGTAACAAGCACATTTGCGGCTTATGACACAAGGTAGACTCCACTAAGCATTGTTTAAAAAAAAAACAGTGAGCTGAAGGATACATGCAATGTGGAATTTCCTCTCCTATCTTTGAATTTCCTACTTTTTTCTCTATAAGATTTGCAAATGTTTCTATCATTTGAAGGGTAAGAATGCTCTCTGCCAAGAAAGGAGAATTGTCCTGCCAGTGCACACATCTCGGGAGGTATTCTGAAAAGGCAGCAAGTCCCTTTAAAGACAAAGGAAATGAGGGGAGGTGTCTCACCTTAGATAATGAAAGCTGGGTAGGCACCAGGAACTTGAAACAAACTTTGGAAAATCTCTCTGAAGTTTCCACGAAGTGATCCAATTAAGATATGACCGGCAGTCATGAAAACCTTTGGCCCTGCCAAACCACAAGGAAATTTTAGATGAAGAAACACAAGAAATATCTTGCTGGATAACCAAATATTTTCTAAAAGGGCCATGTAATGTAGGCTTAAGCTTCCAAGACATCATTGACTATTTTTCTTGCCTGGCAGCCAAAGATAATCTAAAACAAGGGAAAACGCTAGCTATCTCATGAAAGCCAGACAAGTAAACAGAAATTCGCAATGAATCTTTCTGAGCCTCAGCAAAAGCCAAGCCTAAAACCCATCTTCAGCACATTGCAATATAATCTCTTAGGTCAACTAACAGGACCCGCCTAGTAGAGGTGCTGACACAGGACCAACCAGGGGTCCCCTACAACTTGTGTCTCCATCTACCATCATAGGGCAGTTTGTGAACAGGGCCCCAAATGTTTGGGTGTCTCTAAAAGTTGCCAGCTCCCCACCCCTAGAAGACAACCAGCTCCCCCGGAAGGATAGCTGTCCCCATAGAGGTTGGAGCCAGTCTGAGGGATCCATGGAAGTAAGAGGAGTAGGTGTCAAATCTAAAACTGTTAAAACAAGAATTCCAACCTTAAATGAGAGCCCTTAAAAAGTCAACCCCTCCTGACACCTGCCCCCACCCCAGGACCAAGATAAGTGGGATGTCTGGGGAACCTAAGAAAAATACCCCCAAGCTGATTATCTAGCCAAACCTCTTCATTCTTCTTAAAACACATCACTATGATATCATTTGCACTGAATTCTTAGACTTTCCGCATTGGTTAGAGCAGTTGTGGATGGTGGGGTGTTTGTTGAGTGTCATGGAGCAGAAGCAAATGTTTCTGGAATGAAACTGGGGTGTCACTCACTCATAAGCACTGTGTACCATGTAACACGTGTGTGTCCCTACCGTGCACTAACGGCCTTGCAACAGTGGGGAGTGTTGATCTTTTGAACTGAATGTAGAGTCTTTCATTATAATTTTATGTGTTTTTACTTGATCACTAAGGCTGTGGAGTGTATTTTCGTGGGATTATTGACCACTTACATATAGTCTTGTCTGTTCATCTCTTCCGCTAATTTTTTAAAATTAGATTGTCTTTTTATTGAGTTACAGAAGCTCTTCACATATCGTTGATAAGCGTCCTATGTCTAATATATGTCTTGTGATTATTTTCTTTGTTTTTCTTGATGGTATGTTTTTTCTTTTCTTTTCTTTTTTTTTAACCAGCAGAAATGCTAACTTTTGATGGAATCTAAATTACCACTGTGATTTTTTTTTCATCTTTTCTTTTATGGTTTGTGCTTTCTGTACTTTTTCCAATAAATTTTGGCCTTCTCAAAGTTCATGAAGATATTCCCCCTGGGTTTTCTTCAAGTGGCTTCATTGTTCTAGATAGAGTATCAATGTTGAATTGATTTTTCAAATTTTTTATTAGTGTACATTAATTGTACAGAAGGGTTTTATTGTGGTATTTCCATATATTTAACTTTGATCAAATTAGCTGCTCTGTTACCTTCCCTTACCAGTGTCTTCCCCTATCTGTAATAGCTTCAGTGGGTTTCATTATCCTGTATTCGTACATAGACATAATACACTGCAATATTTTTCACCCCATCACCCCATCCTTTTCATTTCCCCCTTCCTACTTTCCCCCAACAGTCTAATTTTTATGTGTAGTGTAAAGTCGGGGTTTAATTTGTGGATATCCCATTATCCAAATGCCACTTATTGAAGAGATTTTTCCTTTCCTTATTGTTTTGACACTCTTATAGAAAATTACTGAGCTACACATGTGTGGGTTTATATCTGGAGAGTATGTTCCATTCCCCTTGGTGACCTTTCATCAAAGCCACACTGACCTTGTCACTATGACATGTCTAGCAACTTTGCTCTTCTTTAAGATTCTTTGGACTATTCTTTGATTTTCCAAATAAGTTTCTTAAATTACATTCTCTATTTCTTGGTAAAAAGCCTTTATATGCTACATTTATGGTGATGAAACTTGATTTTGCTATGAAAACTTTGAGGTGACTGTCCTGCTGGCATGTACACAGGGTGGTAAATGACTACACGAGAAGGATGTAGACTGGTTGTTGTCCTCCCAAATTCACCAGATCAAATCCTAACCCCCAGGGTGATACCATTTAGAGATGGAGCGTTGGGAATAACCAGGTTTAGATAAAGCCATGAGGGTGGGGCTCTCAGAATGGAATTAGTGCCCCCTTAAAAGAAGAGACACCAGAAAGTTTGCTTCCCTCTCTCCTCTCTGCCATATGAAGACACCACAAGGCAGCCATCAGCAAGCCCAGAAAGGGTCTTCACCAGGGAACTGAATTATCTGGCTCCCGATCTTAAAATTCCCCATCCCTAGAACTGCAAGCAATAAATTCCTGTTGTATAAGCCACCCGGTCTGTGGTATTTGGTTATGGCAACCCAACGCAGAGGAGGAAAATGACCAAGGCATTACAGCTGACAATTTAATTTGATTAAAGGGCCTTAGAACTTACCAATGGAAGATTGATCACACACATTTATCTCCCTTTCTCTTCAAAACTCAAATATTAAACCCATGAAATCTAGAAGGAGATGGAAGGAAAGATACATCAATCAACTCCTTGAAGGTGGAAAGCAGAAAGGGGGATGATAACTGCCCTAAACTGAAGAGAGGAAGTCACAACCAAGAAGAAGCAAGCAATTTGTTCTGCTGAGTCCACAAAGGATCCAAAATTCCAAGCAGTAACTCCCGTAGCCACATGGGGGCTGAACCAGAGACAGTGAGAACACTGGACCCCCACCCCTGCAACTGCAGGAGAGCAGCACCTTCAAAGAGAAATATAAAGCAAACCAGAGATGTAAAATTAAATTTTTCCACTAGCCACATTAAGAAAGGTAAAATTAATTTTAAGAATGTATTCTACTTAACCCAATATGGTGCTGGGAATTGGTTCTAGGACTCCCGAGAGCACCAAAATCCATGGAAACACAAGTCCCTCACATAACATGGCATAGAATTTGCATATCCTCCTGTGTACCTTAAATCATCTTTAAATTATTTATGGTATTCATGTGTATGGTACTCATACAGTAGTGATATGGTGTAGGCAGGTGGAAATGGAACAATAGTAAAAAGGAGCCAGAGACTAGGTCCAGCACTCCATCCGGGCACCTTCCTCAAACATCTTATTCCACTATTGTCCCTGAGTAATGGGTGGCCATGGTTGAAGCTACTTCTTGGTACAGCAGCCAAGAGTCCCCAGCAATGACCCCGACAGGGATTTTCCCAACCATAGAGACCAGCCAGAGGCCTCATCTACCTCCCACTATAGGTGCACCTCTCCTCAAATACCCACTGGCTTTGAGTGCACCTCATTAGGCAAACAATTCCCCATTCCTGGCTCTTGGAAAGGCCCTCCCATTTCTTGGAAAACTCCTCAATTATGTACATAATATTAGCATAATCTTTAAACCCTACTCATAAAAGTGCCTTAGATCTGGGGGCTTGGTGCACTTGACTGCTTGCTCAAGCTGCCCACCCTCTGTTTCCTTTAAGGGTGAGCCCTGACTTTGCTTTCACTTCTGCTTCAAGAAGATCCATAAATGCTACAACATACTCAATACCCAGCACAGGAAGGAAGAAGGAAGGAAGGAAGGAAGGAAGGAAGGAAGGAAGGAAGGAAGGAAGGAAGGAAGGAAGGAAGGAAGAAGGAAGGAAGGAAGGAAGGAAGAAGGAAGGAAGGAAGGAAAGAAGGAAGGAAGGAGAGAAAATCTAGCTCTTGCTTAAATCAATCTGATCCATTGAAAACTCCCCTGGGCATCCATCACCCCTGAATTCTTCATATCTCCTGTCAGCATTGATGCTATAGTATCATGGTTAGTTGAAACCATGGATATGAAACCTGTGAAGGTAGAGGGATGCCTATATATCCAAAATATTTTCATTTTTACATGTACTCAATGCTTTACAGTTATTAATGAGAAGCCAGGCACCTGTGGCTCACGCCTGTAATCCAAGCTACTCAGGAGGCAGAGATCAGGAGGATCATGCTTCAAAGCCAGCCCCAGGCAAATAGTCCACAAGACCTTATCTGGAAAATACCCAACACAAAAAAGGGCTGCCGGAGTGGCTCAAGCAGTAGAGTACCTGCCTAGTGCCACCCCAAAAATGCTAATGAGAAATGTTCACTTTTTTTTGTAATGACTTCAAACTGGGTGTGTCGGATACACTGACAGCACATCTCAGGTCTGAGTAGTGAACTGAGCTCATTCAAACAATGAGCTCAATGAGACTGGACAGTGTGAATCCAGAGTAACAAGACCAGAGACACTAAAAGCAAAAATGTAGGCCTGGAGAGTCAGACGTCCAGAGCTGAACTGAAAACAGGAGTTTTAAATGAAAATCTGCATTCTGAACGGTGACAGTTCCAGCTTCCTTTCACCCCAAAACCAAGATGTGGCGATTGATGTCTTGTCTACTTGGCCCTCCATGGAGGGGACTGAATCCTGTCCAGAATCTTGAAAGAAACAAAAGCCATTGAGAGGTCAAAATGAAAACTTCAGAAACCAGTAATTGCAATTCCAAAAAGTAACAGACGGTGTGTCATCCATAAAGCAATATGAGGGTACCCTGTAAATGAAGAAGACATTTTAAAAATTAAAAATATCCTAGCTAAGTGACAACATCAAGAGATCATTAAATAATAAAGACAAAATAATCCTCAGACAAGGGAAAAGATCCAGAAAGGAACAATAAAAGATAAGCAATTAGAGGATTAACCCAGGAGATTCAAGGTGAAAATGAGTTTGAGGTGAAGAAAACAGAAAAGACACAGACAGGGAGTTCACAAGGAAATACTCTGAGAAGAATTTCCTCGTGGAGAATATTCTTTTTGTTATCTGCTGTGCTGTACCTTTTTGACTTTTAAAAGTACATGCATATACAACTTAGAAAGAAATCAAAATTCATTTAAAAATAAAAACTGTCCTAAAAAGGAAAAAGAAGGGGGGCTGGGGAGAGAGCCATTAGATTTTGCCTAGATACCTGAAGCAAAGGGTAGTGAGGTTCTCACTAGTCTTGGTGACTGCAGTTTCTGTCCCCAGTATCTAGAAAACTATAACAATCAGAAGCAACAAAGCCAGCAGAAGGGTCACCACCCTCATCCCTGCCTCACGCCTCACTTTGTCGCACTGTTTTAATACAACAATGACAAAAAAAAAAAAACCTTGTGGGTTTCACATTGCAGAAAATCTTGTTCACACTTCAAGACCTTTTTGTGTCAATCAGAATCTGCGGTCTAGACATTTCTTTGGCACTTGTCACCATGGTCCCAGAGAAATGAAACTTCCAAGTGAGAAGAAGGCTGGGAAATCCCAAAGAGTCCCCTGGAAGAGACTTTGCAGAGCATGGTTGCAGCGTCAACAAAGTTCCAGGAGCTCAGGAGCCTCGTCATCACTGCAACCTGGGGTTGCCAAGTAAGTCTGTGACTCCTGTGGCTGTAACAGAAGACCTGAGACAGGGTAGTCTATGAAGCAAAGATGTATGCTTGGCTCATAGTTCTGGAGGCAGGGTAGGCACTGGCATCTACACAGCTTTCAGTGAGGGCTTAGCACAATTTCAATCCATGACAGAAAACAGAAGAACAAAGCACAGAGAAAAGAAGGCAAGCTTCCACACCAGGCAATCCATTCCTGCCTAAAAAGCATTGACTCACTCCTGAGGACTCCACCTCCAAGACTCCAAATGCCACCATCTCTCAACACCACCACACTGGGGACCAAAACTCAATGTGAATTGTCTTGGGGACAAACCATATTCAAACCATAGTGACATTCTTGTCTTCAAGAACTCCCCACACCAGATCAGGCAGAATGGGCTGTTAATACAATCCCTGTGCCCCACCCACCACCTGATGGCAGCTGTGGAAGCCCTAGCACCCACCTTTTACGGGAGCCCCACCCCTCCAGCCTTCCTCACTCATTCCCACACACACTAACCAAAATTAGAGAATTCCCTAGGCCCAGGCGAGGCACCAGAGCAAGACGTTTTCCAAATACAGGTATTTGGGGTCTATCTAACTGCAAATGTACTGAATCAATACACACAGGAGAGTTTTGAGGGAGTTCTAATGCACTTTTCTCCTTCAGAGCATTTGGATGGAAGGTTCTCATAGTTATGTGTATTTTTTAAGTGTCCCAGGAAGCATAAAATGCAGATTCCTAGGTTCTGGGCCTTGTGGGGTGTGGAGTGAATCCCAAGTACCTGTAATTTGACTGTCTCTCCAGGTGATTTGGAGACAGGTAATCACGTTGAAAAACACCGCTTCAGGCTCTGATGCTTACATTAACCTCAAACCACATCTCAGGTAGTGGTTGCTGTACAACCATTTATTTAATGGGCTGGAAGAACATTCTGTGGGAATCCATGTCCAAATATCCAGGTGCTTCCTAAGCAAACACTCATCTGATTGCATCTGGACTCACCAATTAAAAAAAAAAAGAAAGGCAGGTCAGGAATGGGGTTTGCCTTGGACTTGACTTTCAACTCAAGATCTCTTACCCCTCTTGTCAAGTGGCCTTTGGTATGTACTGCTGGGAGAGGTTGTATTTATTTTATTCATTTATTTAAACCATCTCTGTTAAAAGAAATAGGTTCGTCATCTGCTTGGGACCTTCATGTGATGACGGTGGGTGGCATAGCCATATGTGGGTGTGTGTGTGTGTTGTACAAATGCCTCTCGTAGGCAGCAGTTGGGATTGGAGCTGGGCCAAAGGCAGATACTAATGAGACATTTGATTAAGATCAAGCCCTGCCTACTCATTTGAAGTGTGTGTTAACAAAGAGTCAGAAAAAGGGGTCTGAGCCCCAGTTCTCCATGAACATGTGGGGGGCAGCCCCAGTCTGTGTGTGTGCTGGCCAGGAGGCAGGCAGCACTCCCGTTTCCAACTGCTGGAAACCAGATGACATAGAGGCCATGCAGCACCACTGCAGATAAGATCTAGAGGCCAGAGAAAAGCTTCAGGGAAGTTCAAAGTCCTGCAGAGAATGCAGCCTGCCTCCAGGCAAGCATCCTGACAGCAGAATCCCAGGAACTGTCATGGAAGCCAACACGGCTCTTTGCAGAGAACCAAGACAGAGAGGAATTATAAAAATGACCAGAATGAGGCTGTCCACAAGGTCTTCCAAACAAGGCAAAGCTGTCAGTGCCTGGCAGATCTGACTTCTCCTGCCTCCAGGAGGGAGGCTGTACTGCAGGCTTTCAAAGTTGAGTCCTTCCTTAATCTGCCTGTGTGTGCAGTGGTCTGAGAGACAGCTGGCATGGAGAAGCCCCTGTCACACACAGGAAGGTCTTGGGCACTAAACATGTCCCAAATCCATTACTTGCATGGATGGCTGGAGACCCCTCATGTTCTGCTGGGGAGGGCTTCTCCTCAGGAAAGGTGGTACTAGGAGGATGGAGAAAGCACCAAGGATAAAGGATCTGGCATCTGGGGATAGGGTCATTTTTTTTAAGGCATGAAAAGGGAGACAGCTATGTAAAAAACTCAGTCAAATCAGGATCCTCCAGGTATAGAGTCACAGTCTGATTACAACTGGGTAGTACAGCAACAAAATTACCAAAGAGTCAGGGATATGTTGATGATGATGATGGCGACAGTGACAGACACAACCACCACTTGCTACTCCTTTTCCATTTTCCATATGCTTATTTCATGTGTCACCTCTACTTTATGGATGGGAAACTGAGGCCCAGAGAGGTTGAGTTCATTGTCAAAGGTCACATGACCAGGCCTCCAGTTCATCTCCTTGTCCAGGTGGCTTTGACCAGTGATCAACTTGCACAACCTTGCATGAAAATAAGACCTAATAAATTAAATTTAATGAAATACCACTATGGTTGTTACCCAAGGCAATAGTTATTAGAAAACATTTCACAGCTAAACATCCAAGTCTACCCACTTTATTGCACCTGTCCTTGTATTCCACGTCTGTCTTGTTTTAATGTGAGGACCGTCTCTCTGTGCTCTATCTTCAGGCCATTTCACCTCTCTCTCACTCAAAGACCTCTCTCTCCTTTCACTGACTGCCTCTTTACCGATCATGCCATTTCCTCCGGTTCTTTCTTTGGATTCATGTCTGTGAAGAGGCCACCACAGTCCACTTTGGGCCAGTTACTGCTTGACTGGCAGATGGGTTTAATTTTGTTCCAAATTCTGATTTTTCAAGCAAAGACAAAAGTCTGTCTTTTTATGTGAAATCTCCAGATATTTAAGTGTTGGCTACTAATTCACATTTTCTTCAAAATACTGTATAGACTAACAATCCAAAAGCCAATCAAAATACATAAATAGTAGAGCTGGCCTGGAAGCCTGCTGTTTGTAACTTTGGCCCCATGTTTTCATCCTGGTTCAATCCTCCCTTTGACAATCTCTCCCAAGTCCCCACAATTTTATTATTTCCTTCTCATTCTCTCAAGCTCTTTTCTTGGTTCTTGGAAATTGGAACCAGGAGATGGGTGGACAGAAGACAATGTTTTTTCCCACACACTGAACTGAGAGCTTCATTACTGATTCATATAATAACTGTGACTCAAGAAGATATTTTTCCCCTCCATCTTCCTTCTTTAGCTTGTTTCTGTTCTAAATCAGCAGAGCCCAAAGAATAAAGTTCCAAGTTCACCCACCAGATGACCGAGCCACTCAATGGAAATCACCCACATTATTTGTGAGCTAAAAAGCCCCAAGCACAAGTCGAACCAGAAAATTGAAAGGCAAATGTACAGAAGCACTGGCCCAAAAGGAACCAAGGACTAAGAGTTCTCTCTTCACTTAATGCAGGCACTGCCATGAGAAAGTTCCTCCCACGTTTGTAACTTCTAAGAGTGATGCGTGTGGAGTCCTGGAGGGCTGCCTGCCAGTGCCGACCATCAGTGAGCCCATCCTTAAGTACCTGCCTCTAAATTCAAGGACAGGGAAATTAGCAAGGTTCCAGTGTCACCCAGAAGTTTATCCTGTTGCCTGAAAGTGACTAAAAGAACTTTTTTCTTTGAAATTAAGATATTCAGGTGTGGCCTAAAATAGTAATACCTATAAGGAACAATGTATGTCATTCATCTAAGCTCACTTTTACCTCAGTGTTGAGTAGGTTTAAACCTTTCCTAAGAGACTTTTCTACCAGTTTCTCCAGGAATTGAGGGACATTTCCCGTGAAACTGGAAGGCCAAGCCATTGCCCACTAGTCTCCATGAGCTCCTTCATGTTCCCAGATTCCTTTGCTGTTGAGTTGACCCATGACTAGTTGGAGCCAAGTGGGGTAGCATTTTGTCACCATGACAAAAGATCTAAGATAAAATATTTATTTTGGCTCCTGGTTGCACTCTGTGGTCACCTGAATGCATTGTTTCTGGACCTATGACCAGGCAAAACTTGATGGCAGGGAGGGTGTGACAGAGGAATGCTGCTCACCTCATGGTGGCCAGGAAGGAGAGAGACAGACAGATAGACACTGGGGACAAAATATGCCCTTCTAGGACATTCCTCATTCCTCCACCTAGTCCCCACTTCCTAAAGTTTCCAATAACCCATTAATCTATGGGTCCAAAAACAGATGAATCCACTTATGAGGACAAAGCCTTCCTGATCCAAGCAAGCACTTCCCAAAAACCCACCTGTGAACACTGTTGTATCGAGGATCAAATCTTCAAGCTCTGGAAGGACATTTAAGATCTAACCCGTCACACCAAGGGGGCAGCACTTCAGGTTGAAGTGGTTAAGTGTCTTGTATTTCTTCTGTCCACTGACTAGAAGGATTAGGATCAGACAGCAAGGCACTCTGGTCTTTGAGCCACTGCTGGGAAGCCAGCTGCCAGGGAGCCACTTAGCTCTCAGCAGACTGCACAAATGAGAAAGAAAATTTCAGTAACTTTCTAGAATTTGGAGGATATTTGTTATAGAAGCTAACATTGATTACTATGACTAATACAAAAAGAGACATTGGAAAGACTAGAACAAAAAGGATCCACAAACCTTTCATGAACTGAAGAGCAGAGCTGCAGGAAGCAGAAGTGGCTGCTAGTCTACCACCCCAGGAAAAAGATCAATGCTCACTGCTTTTCCCAGGTGCTAAGACAACACCCACCTGTTCTCTGATATTGCATGACTCAGAATTTCTGCTCTAGGACCTACCTGGCATGCACTCCTTTTCCAGAAGAATTCACACCTTACTTGAGTTTCCTGTCATTGTTAGCATTTTAACAGGTAGGCCCTGTTGAGGAAATGCAACTTCCCCCACGGTTTCTTGTGACTACCCAGTGAAAAGTCATCTTGAAAGAAAGCATGTCTTTTTGAAGACCAGGGAATAAAGGAAGACTCATGTCTGATTGCAAAAGAACCACCCTGGTGGCCACAGGTGAGGAAGAGAGAGAGGGAAGTCATGACTTTCCCCTTTAGCTTGGCTTGTTAAATTTCTCTGGACAGAATTTAGCATAGGCTTCAGGTCCAGAGAAAACGTTCCAGAACGACAAACTTGCTTTTAGACTTCAGTTACAGACCTAGAACTCTTGATCATCCAGATTCAAAGAAAGACACTTCACTTGGTTCGGTAGATACAGATTGGACTGGCTTCCATCAAAAAAGGATCCATCCTTTTAGTCCAGTAACAGAATGAAATAAAAAGGAAAAAGAGGCTGGGGGTGTAGTTCCGTGACAGACCACACACTTAGCATGCCTGAGGCCCTTGGTTCAATCCCCAGCACCAAAGGAAAGAGAAGGAGGAGGGGGAGGGGGAGGGGGAGGGGGAGGAGGAGTTGGAGAAGTTGGAGGAGGAAGAGATGAAGATGCAGAGGAAAAGAAAGAAGAAATTCACGTCCTTCCTTATTTGATACAAACACAGAAAGATGTATGGTGTGCATTTGGCCATCCCAACTTCCAGAATCCCATTATTTGGAAGAGTTCTTCAGGCATTTCTGAGTTCCATTGTCCCTCTGTATCTGTGGGTTACCATCTCACCCTCAGCGTGATGGCAGACACTCAGTGGTTTGACCTCTCAGTCAACAATTCAGATAGGCAAGCAGAACTTTATTTTCTGTTCATTTGGCAGAGATGGTAGGAAGTGCTAACGTTGGTCTTTCTCCAGAAATCATGCTGGAGGCCAAAGTAGAAAGGGCCAGGCTCTCTCTGGGAGGTCTTTGCTGCAGGGCACTCATGCCATCGGGAGAGGAGCTTTGGCATACACATCCATCATTCTAGATGCTTCCCAGATTCGATGCTTAACAGGGAAAATCCAACTGGCCTCACCTAGGTAATCGGGAGAGTAGAGCACCTTGACTGACAGCCTACCTCGAGGGTGAGCTAATTCCCTGGAATGCACTGAACAGGTATGAGGTAATTTCCTGGAAAGAAAATGGGGTGCTATTAGCATGAATGGGCAGCAGCAAAATCAACAAAGGTCCATCCAGCTCACCACCAAGTCCACAGAGCTGGATTTCACCCAAGACTTCTGGAGACAGACGCCTTCATTCAAAGGATCAACATCCAGGGAAAGGCAGAAAGCATCCTTTGGTCCAGTTGTCAGAAAACCATTCTTTAAGACACCAATCCAACACTGGAAACTTATGACGTGCTACATGGATACTTCCTTCTGTGAAATTGTTTCTCTCCGGTTTCAGAAATACAGAAAGAGAAGCAAAGAAAGCAGGAAGCCTGTCCAAGATCCTCAGCTCAGCCGAAAGCCTGCCATGCACCAAGGAGCTCTGTCTTAAGGTCCAGTCTCCTGGACAGCAGTGTGTTTCAGTGGTTAGCATGCCCACCTAACAGGTGCAAGGCCCTGAGTCCAAATCCCAGTTCCACCCCCATGTCCCACCAAAAAAAAAAAAAGGAAGTTTCAATATCCTGACTCTGGGCACCTGTCTCAGTCACCTCTCCCTGGGGACATCCGAGGAGCCCACACTGTCTCTGACGTCATTTCTCAAAAAGCATGTTCTCCAAATTTGAAGTGTGTGGTGACAGGTCAGACCTTTGCACTGACCATTCCACTAGGGCTGGGGATGGAAGAGGGACCAGGTAGGGGGTGGCGGGAAGGGAAAGAACCCAATGAGCTGAATTTTAAAGGTGAAAATATTTTCCTGAAATATAGCATCTGTGTGCAGTAGGTGTCCCAGGTGACTTGTCACTGTGCAATTTATAGATCCAGGTCTCCGAAGGGCTATAGCAGGCCAGGGAGAGAGTGTGATTTGTTGATTGTGGGGCCTGGCACCTGGCACTGGTCCATGCAGACTTAGCCTGGCCTGCACCTTGGCCCTATCTGAACGGTTGGAATGTAAGAGCGGAAAGCAAACACGCTCATCCAGGAGGGGAAATAAAAACAGAACCCCAAAAGGAACAAAAATAATGGCCGTGGGAAAGGAGAGCGGAGAGTGAGGGGCCTCCCATGCTCTCTCGGAGATCTGACTTAAAGCACATTGAACTTGACCTTCCACCAAAACCCACGGGTGGCTGGCAAGCTTGTCCTTCAGAAGAAAAGATGGATCCCTCTTACCTGATAGGTTGAGTCCCCCTGAAAATATATGGGACAGAACCAAATGCCTTGTCTTCAGTGGCTGTCCCTATGGCTTGCCCCAGAAGAGCAGAGACCAGGTCCAGCCCTCAGACTCTGTGAGAGCCAATTAGGCAGGAAGGCATGACAGTCAGCACATGTCCTGGGGCTGAGGACCATGGTGCCCTTTACAGGCCCCGAGGCCGCTGCCAGAGCCAACAAGCCACATGCACGGTCCATCTGGGCAAGATGGAGAAAGTAAACCATTTTCCTCTGGGCCTCTGAGGCTGATCCTAAAAATGGCCACATTTGCTTCCCTTCTCCCAGACCCGTTCCAGAAACCCCACATGTCTGTATACACACTCTAAAATAAATATGCATAAGGGCAGAATCCACACTGAAGGGGGAGAGGTTACACCTCTGAAGTTCTCTGGGTGGACCCTGTCCCAAAGCTGTTTTACCTGCCCACCCCAGACAGGCTCCCATTGTGGCATTTTCGAGAAGTGTTTGTTCCTCAGAGCATCATACCTGCTTTGTGGGTTCCCTGTTCAACACAAACACGAGTTTGAGGTTTGCAGCACACATTTTCTTCCCCCAAAGGCATCTGCAAACTTCTGAACTCGGGTCAGAGGGTGAAATGGCCTGATTTTCTTTTCAAGTTCATTGGAAACCCTCCTAACCAAGACCTTGTCCTCACCCCCTCCCCAATTTTAGCAAAGATTTTCCTTATCCTTAAAATGGCAAAAGACAAAGATTGCTTCTGTGCTTTTTCTTTTTCTTTCTTTCTTTTTTTTTTTGAGGCAGTTTTCTTTATGTAGCCCAGGCTGGTCTTGAACTCACAATTCTCCTGCCTTAGCCTCCCCGGAGTGCTGGGATTATAGACACATGCTACCATGCTCAGCACCTTTTCCTCTCTGTGAATTTGTTCTTGCTCACTTCCCAACTCTGATCTCATGGTACAGACTCCCCAAAATCACAGGGGTAGAAAATGTCAACCTGGCTTCTGGAAAAGTTGGGGTTGGCACATTGTGGGCTTTTAGATAGCAATTGGGGGCAAGGAAAAGGAATGGGGTTGTGAAGTCATGCTGATTCAGGATGCAGCTGAATAATGACAGAGGATGTACGATTTGGCCATGAGAAGAGAAAGCAGAGAACGATGCACAGAAGTTTTGCCAGTGGCCAACAAATGGCCAGGTCATCGTAAAGCTAAGTTGCTGGCCCACCACGCAGCACACAGCAGTTGTGTCACTGGCTCCCCTGGTGTCAGTTGCCATAGTAATGAAATTTCAGGTTACAGTGATAGGCATGGCAGTGTGTCATCTACCAGGAGCTGCTAAACGCCAGCCTCCCCAGGCTGGCAGCCAGCAAGGACCTCCTCTACCTCCATCTGTCAAGGTGTCGCTCGGCCATCTCCTTCTCTATGAAGCTCCACCCACTTAGCAAAGCCAGTCCCCTTCCTTGAGCCCTAAGAGCGGTGGCCTTTTGGTTTGCCTGTACCCTAATAGTGGTTTGAAAATTTAGAAAGAAATTTTTATTTTTTGTAAATGTTACCCTTCTTAAAACTGTATATAACTCTTATACAGTTGGGTAACATTTTTTAAAATTTTCTGTAAGTTTAAAGAGTTGACAAGGATGTCACCAGGATTATTTATTATTAAGCCATTATGTCATTCTTTTAAATTGTCCCAGTGGAACTGAAGTAACAGAGCAATTCTATACCCTCCCATTATCAATGTTTAAAATGCATACAAAGTCTTATTGATGTGGAGCTCATATTTCCATTCTCTTTTCTCTTCACACTTTTTAGAAACTGTCAGCTGCTCTTGTGTTTAAATTTTTTTATAAGAATGTCATTATCATTCTTGTTTTGATTGGTAGTGGGGTTTGAACTCAGGGCCTCATGCTTGCTAGGCAGGCTCTCTACCACTTGAGCCATTCCACCAGTCCTTTTTTGTATTGGGTATTTTTGTGATAGGGTCTCATGAACTATTTACCCAGGGCTGGCCTCAAACCATGATCCTCCTGATCTCTGCCTCCCGAGTAGCCAGCACCTGGCTCTCATTATTTTCTGATACAAACAATGTGAAATTTTAATTTTGTTGTCACTATGACTACAGATTTTAAGCAGCTTTTTCTAGATCATGTAATAATTTCAACAATAACCTGAGTATAATTGATCAAAACAACAAAAATATATCCTTAGTTTTCATGAATAATTGAAAAGGCACACTTTTCAACTAGCTGGTATATCCATGAATACAAATTATTTATTTGTAGAGTGAGAAAGGATCCAAAGTCAATTCTATTCCTACTTTACATTTTGAGAGAGAAAACGCTAAGAAAAAACTTTTTCTCCTAAAAAACGAGATGTGCATGAAAAGTTTCATGATGCCAAAAGTTACATAATACTCTATTATCAAAAAATTAGTAATGCCCTGCCAGCTGACAAATCAATTTGCTACTCCTTCAGTTTTGTCAAAAGAAAAGAACACACCGTGAGACATGAAATACTATGAGCTGCGTTGTCATTAGTTATTCACTGACCTGGTTCTGGGAAATACACCAACAAGACTGCACCAAAACATCTCGGATGGCTGCTGCCATTTCATTGTTCAAACTGGAAAGCTTGGGGAATTAAAACTCCTATTAGTCTAATACAGCTTTGCCAATACAATTTTTGACTTTTCAAATTGAGATGTAATTCACATACAATAAAATTCATCCTTTTAAACTGTAGTTTACTGGACTTGAGTATTTTGTAAAGTTATGTAACCATCACCACCACTGTCTTAATTTCAGAACATTTTCATCACCCTAATAACAAACCCCAAACCCATTACCAGTAACTCCTCATTCCCCTTCGCAGCCAATACAATTCCTAATAAAATTATTTTATCTTATCCCATGATTTAAATATATCTTCCTCACTACGCCATGGACTTGTCTGCCATATAACCTATTTGGCTAAGAGTCCACACTGTGGAGCCAAGCTGCAAACCAGATCTACTTTCGGCTAGGAAAAAAATTGATTTCAGTTTCGAATAACTGTGTTCAAATGCACCCCTTCCCACCATCTGATTTCTGAATTCTACACTTGTGTGTAGGCAAATGATTGTAGACCAGTTGTCCCTCCTAGAACTGTGCTTAGCAATGTCCTGTTTATTTGGGGGAGTCTTTCTTTAGGAGGAACACCTTCTTTGACATTATTTAGGGGACAGAAGTTTTTCAAGAGACATTCTCACCATTCCTGCTGCTTCACTCTACAAAACATCTCAATTCTTAGCTCCTCAATGCTGACCACTGCATTTCCCCCTTAGCAGAACTGCAGGCAGCACAGGGAAGTATAGAAGACGCTCCACACAGATCCCCATCCAGGACACCCTGACTGCCCAGCTGTGGGAGTGAGGCCTGCAGACTGCTCACCCCTCAGCCTGTTCAGGTCAGCTTCAGCCAAGGGAGACCAGCCCGCCTGCCTTTACTGCCCAATGAGGCCATTTGGTTAGGCAATACTTACCCCAGGGCTCCCCATGTGCCAACTAAGCCTTTGTAGGGCCAGCATTGTGGTTTGGCTTCTTCTGCCCAATCCTGCTCCCTCCCCTCAATACTCTGAACTCTGTCTTAGTTTCTGATTCTGAAGAACCTAGCCTGTCACAGAAAGACAGTCATGTCTCTTTGGGCCAGTAGTGTCCAGGTACAGAAGATTTACCCACACCAATATACTAAAGCAACCTGATTGACCCAAACATTTTTATGCTCCAGAGCAAGAACCCATGGTGAGCCCAGAACAGGTGAGAGGGGCTGAGGCTTTTTGGCAGAGGGAGCAGAGAAGGGCAAAAGGGGAGATGGGGGAGGTGAAGGGCTTCCATCCCTTCACAACCATGTCCTCAGGAAAGAGTCTATTGAACTTGATTCCCTTACCCTGACCCCTGTACCCCTGGGGAGTCTTCAAAAACTTCTTAGGGACCCACGCCCCAGGTCAAAACTCCTACCTAAGGAACAAGCAAAATAAGCCAGACGTAGAGAGACAAAAGTCTCATGTTCTCTCTCATGAATCTAGACCTAATTTTTTTTAAAAAATGAATAACACAAGTGTGAAATTTGGGATGGAGTCAGTGGGAGGAGGGAGAGGGAAAGGAGAGAGTGAAGGGGTTGAAAGTGATTGAAGAATGTCCTATGAATGTATGAAAGTAGGATCATGAAACACATGAAATTATATAAAGGGGGAGAGGGTTAGAAAGAAAAACAGGGTGAATTTGATCAAATTACGTTGTATGCATGTGTGGGACTATCAGAATGCAATCCCTTTGTGTAATTAATAGATGCTAATGAAAAAAACCATCCTTCTTACAGTAAGATACCTGTCACAACCCCACCTCTGCATGTTAAAAAAACCATCCTTCTTACAGTAAGATACCTGTCACAACCCCACCTCTGCATGTTCACGGATCGGTATGCAGGCTGAGCCTGGGAGCTGCAGAAGGGGAGCGTGGCGCTTCATTCATTTACTCAGTCCTTTACCCGATCACAGGAGCCAGCGCCAATATTTTTATAACAAGTGCGTCCTGAGTGTTACCGCGTGCTCATTGAGTGGACTGTGCCCTCAATGAGCTTGGAGTTTCATAAGAAAAATGGGAACCAGTGGAAGGGGGTGAGGACCCAGACAGATGTAGACACAGGCCCCCTGAAAAAGAAAACCAGCTATTTTTATTGCTTTGGCTCATTTGAAATCTCAGTGTTCCTCTAGACAGTAACAGTTGTCATCTTGGTTATCAAATGAAATTTTACTCAGCTGAAGTAAATGATGGAGAAACGATGGCGCACCTGAAATTTCCTCCTTTAATTTGGATACTTCCAAGTGCAGATTTTAATAACTAGTTTATTTCCATGAGCATTCATGACTATTAGTCTGGAAATGTCTGGCCTACCTTAAGTATTTGCATTCAGTGATCTCAAACTCTTGGTAGAGAATGGTACTTTTTTATTTTTTTTGGCCAGTTTTCACCTCAAATCTGAAAGTGCTCTGAAGTAATATAATATAAAATAACAACAGGAACAAGCTGGCATTTGTTGAGCGCTTACTCAGTTTAAACACTCAGCTAAGTGCTTTTAATTTACCCTACTGTTTATTCCTTGAAATAATCCCATAACTCAAATACTATTAATGTCTCAGCTTTGCAGGTAAGGGACCCAAGCTTGGCAAGTTCCAGAAACCATGAAGGGTGGAGCCCAGACCTGATCTTGCCTGGTCTCATCAACTCCCTCTACCCCATCCCTTCTGTCCTCTGTGACAATGCCTACCATCTCTGGCTCTTCAAGGAAACAAGTCCATGCTGCCCCAACAGAAGTAAATGGCACAAGCCTTCGTCACCTGCAGATCCAGGCTGGAAGGGCACCTTGTCCACGAACAGATGAATAGGACACTTTCCACAGCTGTGGGAGCTGGCATTCTTTCTAGACAACTCATTTCCAGAATAACAGAAAATATTCCCTAGGGCACTCTTAGGGTGAGTCACCTCTTAGTCAATCCCTTTCCATCACTGTAGCAGATGTCAAGGCAGCAAATGTCAAAAGAGGAAAGGTTTCTTGTGACCATGCTTTCAGAGGCTTCAGTCATGGTGGCCCGGCCTATGGTTTTGGGCCTGGGGTAGTATGTACGTCACAGGGGAACGTGTAGCAGAGGAGGACTGTTCACTGGAAATCAAAAAAGAGAGAGAGAGGAGGGACTGTGCCCCTGACATTGCCCGCAAGGGCATACCCCAAATGACCTAACTTCTTCCTGCTACACCCCATCTCCTAAAGCCTCCATCACCTCCCAATAGCTGGGACTGTGCTTTTAACATTTGGGATTCTAAAGACTTTCAAATTTTCAAGTTACGATCAAATCAAGATGTAATCATGTGTATCCACTTTGTGCACCTCCATTTGTGTGTTGAAAGGACTTCTCACACTTGAACCCTGCAATCCTGTCACCCCAGTCTCTCCCACTCGGCTAAGGCTAATTCCATCCTTCTTGTCACTTGGACGAAGTTGGGGGTCACCGTTAACTCCTCACTTTCTCTCCTGCCCTATACACAATCCACCCAATATACCAGGATGCCACAATGGCCCAAGCCATTTCAAGTCATGTTCATCTCTCCTCTGCATCCTTGCCATGGCCTCCTGTCTCCCTGTTTCTGCCCCCTCCTCTCTTCTGCCTAGTTTCCACACCCAGCCAGAGTAGCCATGCTAAACCATGAGCCAGGGTACACACTCCACTTCCCAAATGCTCTGAGACTTCCCACAGCCAGTTACTGTGCCCTGAGCAATGTCTGTCATCACCCCACAGTGACTTCTGGAGCCTCACACCCATGGTCCCAGTTATGTGACCTCCTTACTGTCCCTTAAACTACTCAGGACACTGTGTACCTGCTGTTCCCTTTGTCTGGAATATTGTCCTGTGTGTGGGGACATCCTCTGTTCAAAATGGCAACTTCTGCTCTTCCTTGTCCCTTTTTTCTCTCTCTCTGTCTCTCTCTCCCTCTCTCTCTGTTTCTCTCTCCCCCTCTTTCTCTCTCTCCACAGCACCTACCACCATCTATCATGCATGCTTCTACTTAACCATCCTGTGTCTGAGCCATGTGCTAAACATCCCAGGAAAATAGGGTGTTTTGTCTATTTGTGGGCACTGCTCTCTCCCCAGTGCCTGGCACACAATACATACTCAAAAGACTGGGGTTGAATGCATAACTAGTGAAGTTGGAGGACTGTTGAGAAGATTGAGCCTCAGCTCTGTCCGAGGTTTAGGCCTTGTTCCCCAGAGGCAGCACCTTGACTTGTGTGGTGTGTGTAGAGATGGCCCTTCTCTGAGAGCACTCAAGCCAATTCCTTGCCTTCAGTGGCCCCCTGGAACCAGCGGGTACTCAGTGTGGGCACGAGTTGTCTTTCAATTGGCCACGGTTTCCTGGTGAAGCTGTTCCCTGGGCTTATCAACCATCAAGGAGGTGAAAACTAGGTGATGCCAAGGGTGAGTCACACTCTTGCCTCAAGACCCAAGCTCTCAGTACCTTGTTCTCCCCATCTATTAAAAAAAAAATTCAAACACACAAAAAGCCCATCAGGCCTGCCCTGTGTGCCCTGGCAGGTATTCTGGGCTGAAATGATTCGGGTCTATGCAAATGCCAAGACAATGTTAAACCTGACGGGCTCCCGGACATGCTTTCTCCAATGCTGAGTCCTGGAGTTCAGTGCACTTGACCCCAGCAACTCACAGAGGACTTCAGGAGGCTGCTGTGAGTGTCCCCATGAGTAAGATGAGGACCATCACCTGTTAGCTGAAAAGGAATCCATGCAGCTCTCTCCTTCCCTCCCTCCCTCCCTCCCAATCTCTTTCTCTCCCCTCCCCCACCCACCTCTCTCTCACGCTCTCTCTCTCTCTCTCTCTTTCTCTCTCTCTCTCTCTCTCTCTCTCTCTCTCTCTCTCTCTCTCTCACACACACACACACACACACACACACACACACGCATGCACACATACGCAAAGAGGCCCTAACAGGCCAAAGTAGAGTTGGCACCTGCCCTCTTGACTTTCTCCCTGATATGCTACCCTTCTAACAACTCTTGCAGAACTTTCTTTGTGGTTCAGAGCATCTCCCAGGGAAGCCCTCACCTTGCCCCCTACCAAGGCCCAACTCCCCGCTCACAGGTGGCACTCACAGGTGGCCTGTGATGAACTGGCCAGTGCATAGCAATTTCCCTTCCTGAGGAGAGCTGGCCCACCTGCCCCCCAGGCACCCCACTCCCAAACTCTGCCAACAGGAGGCCTGAAGAGGGGGGCAGAGGGTAACTGGACCCCTCCAAGCACTGACTTCCTTCTTCCCTTTGGCGGTTTCTGGGACCAGGTGGTTAGGCAGGATGCTGTCCCCTTCCTGGCCAAAATCCTGTCACCCTGGCACCTTCTTTGGCTGAGGCTCTGGGGCAGCATCTTGCTTTCACTTTTTCCTCATTTGAAACATTCTGGAATATCAGGAGGTCTCTAGTCCCCGTTTAGGTTGGTGGCTCTCATGGGTAGAATGTTGCTGTTTCTGTAGAAAAAGTAGTTAGGTTGGCACTCCCGAAAATGTCAACAATCTCCCCTGTAAAGGCAGCTCTCTCCTTTTGGGTGGCAGCAGGGGTCATAAATTCAGAGAAATGCTGCTTCGGATTCCAGGCAATCCTCCCATTAAATCTAGGGGTGGGGGGAGCAAGACCCCTCCCATGTCAGAGGGGCATCTCCCCCTCAGGAAGCTCTGGCAGGCTGAGCAGCACGGGGAGCCCCTCCTGGAGCCGGGGCTGCACATCAACGGTGTAAGTCAAAGGATGCTTTCAGTCAGACAGCAAGAGACCTGGTGCACGACATGACAACAGTCACAATAACCAGTCACATTTTGGCGTGCCCAGGGGACACCCCAACGTTTACTAAATCCAGGGACACTCAGTCCTTTACATAAAATAGTGCGGTGTTTGCATAGAAATGAGGTGGTCCTTCTGTATATTTTAAATCAGATTATAAGATTATTTTAAATCAGATTATAATCGTCCTTATAAGATCAGTGCAATGCACACACTGTATTAGTTAGGGACTAATGACAAAGAATAAAAATTCTGAATGTGTCCAATATAGATGCAATTTTTAAAAAAATATTTTCAATCTGAGGTTGGTTGCTTCCCTGTCTGTAAAACCCAGGGATACAGAGGATTAACTGTGTTGTTTGCTTGAAAGTCGCTAAGGCAGTGAATTTTAATTGTCCTCACCATAGAAAGTGATAAACTGGTTAACGAGCCCAATTCGTCCAGCCCACAATGTATACACATTTCAAAGCATCATGTTATTTGCTATAAATCTATGTCCTTTTTATTTGTCACTTTAAAAAGACTACTGTCAGGAGGTGGCCCACAGGGAAGATTTCAGAGGCTCCTGAGCCACCCACTAACCTGGTGCAGATTTCTTTTTATTTTTCCCTCTTCCTAAGCCTGGCAAGCACCCAAGACAGGTGTACCAAAGTGCCTTTGAAAGAGGAAGCCGAGCACAGGAGAGCAGTTTCTTGTTTCCAGAACCGGTCTTTTCCCAGGAATGGAGAGGTGGCAGTCATGTCATGGTGGCATTAGACTCCAGCTGTCCAGAACCCTGGTTCCACACTCAGGCCAGGAGGTTGCACTGCTCTCTGGGTTGACTTTAAATCCAGTTATGGCCCAGAGAAAGAGTTAAAGAAGTTTTTTTTTATTTTTTAATTTTTAAAAGGTTTTACAAGGCACTAGTTAACAGGCCATATGGAAGTGTGGGGTGACACAGTAACACGTTGATTGTAGGAGCTGAAAAATGTTCCCTAGCTGGCCTTTCCAACTACTTTGAAATTTCCAGCTTGACCATCCCTGTGGCAACTTAGAACCATGGTCAATCTCCAGTGATTTTCTTTCAGATACATTAAGAAGAATTGTGGGTCAGGTGTCAGTGGCTCACGACTGTAATCCGGTAATCCTAGCTACTCAGAACACAGAGACCAGGAGGATCAAAGTTCAAAGCCAGCCCCAGGCAAATATTTCACAAGACCCTATCTGGAAAATACCCAACACAAAACAGGGCTCAAGTGATAGGGCACCTGCCTAGCAAGTGTGAGGCCCTGAGTTCAAACCCCAATACTGCCCCCCAAAAAAGTATTTGTGAATTCAGTCACTCATTTGCATTTCTGAAAAATCTACCAAATAACAAGACTTACAAGGAGCAAAGGAAATTAATGCCAGTCCTTTACCCATCAATAATCTTCCAACGTGGATTCAATCTTGTAATTAGAGAATCCCTTTTTGGAGATTTTTTAATTTAATTCTTTTTTTAAATTTTCCTTTACCCAACAAGAATATCTGGGCTAAAACCATGCCCTAGGAGTACAGAGTCTTGTTTTTGCTACCTAGCTTCTGTTACCTCTTCTGATGATGGCACCCATACCCAGTTTTCCTTAGGACTATCCTGTAACACTTCCTTCATTCATGTGGAGTTTATCCCAGCCCCTGTGTACAAGATCTGACACATGGCCAAGTTACTCTAGTCCTTAGAAAAATAACAGTCTTAAGGACTGGCTGACCATCTGTCCAACCACTCAAGTTGTAGTTAGCAGGCAGATTACATATATATTACTTCCAGGTTTCAAGGTCATGGAAGATAGTCATAAAGGCTGACTTCCTGGTTTGCCCAAGGTCACACTATTAGTTAGGCAGAACTAGGATTTGAACTCATGTCATCTTGCCTCCAGAATTGACATTCTCACCCCTCCACCAGGCTGCCTCATGAAGGTAAGGCCATCAGCTACCTATTTAGACCAGGGGATAAGACTTTGACTCAGGTGTGACTGGTTTTTCATCAGTTATATTAAAATAAAACAGTTATTTTCAAATGGACCATCCCTTTGGTCTTCCAACTCCTTCTCAAACTCACCCATCATGTCTGCTATTACTAAACCCTTTGCTGGGTTGTGGGACTTCAGTGCCCAACAAGAAAGTCTGCAGTATGTGGTAAAGAAAGAAGGGTATCGAAGAGTTGGGGTCTGACACCATCCAGTCAGCTGTGTGGGTTTGATACTCTTGGACTATGAAGACAAGACCCGGTCTCCCTTGCCTGATCCAGAGCGAGATGAGAAGTTTCCTCTGATGTCGGGTTAATTTACTCACCCTCAGGTGCCATCCACACCCTGGAGTTGGAACCCAAGGGGACAGCTGGTGCTCCAGCAGGTACCTGGCTGCCAAGCCTTGGGGACACGGCCATCAACCCCACTGAAAATCACACAGGGGTTAAGGGAAAAGGAAAACAAAGTATCTTTAGTCCCCTGTCTAATGAACCCAGATGGAATTCCTGGTTGGAAAGATTCATCTACTTTGCAAGATTGAGTGTAATTTACTGGTGACATCTGTTGCCTTGGGGGTCAAGGCAGCACCAGGCTCACCTGTGTGCAGGGGAGGCACCTGCATGAAACCTGGTCTTGAGGAGTGGGGACCAGGTGAGTCTCTCTCTCCAGAACACCCTTTCTTCCTCCCTGGTCAAATTCAGGTAGATCTGGAGAGAAAGGCCCTTTGAGCCTTTGCTGGTCACACTTGCTGCACCAAAAGCAATGAAACCAATTGGCGCATGGTGCACATCTGTAATCCCAGCAGTCAGGAAGCTGAGGAAGGAGAATCAAGATTTTGAGGCCACCCTGGTCTACATAGGTAAACCCTGTTTCAAAAAAACAAAGTAAACAACAACAAAATAAAAAAAACAAAGTGACAGACCAAAGAGTCTTTAAAAAGAGGGAGCAAAAGCAAAGGTCTGTGAGAAAGAGACCACCAGTCCTGGGGAAGAACTTCCTGACTTGACTTAGCTGCTACCTGACCAAAGCCAAGGCTGCTGAGAAGTTGACAGAGGTCCGTGTTGCTTCTGACACAAACACTGAAGCCACAGGATGTCACCTGAGCTTCAGGTACACAGGGGACAGTCCATACAGAGTTTGTCAAATGGTAGCCCTTGGGAGGTAACTATCAAAATGAATAGCTTTTACTGTTTTAGCAATCATGTTAAATTCAGCATTTAATTGCAAAAATAATATGGAAATCCAGTTTGCTTTCAAAATGTAAAATATTTGGGATTAGGGCCTGGGATTGCTCCCTAGCACTGCGACTGAGAACAATAATTAAAATATTTGGATAAGATCCAAATCCTTCTTCACTTCCACTCCTGTCCCACCCACTGAGGTAGCAGCCCAGGTGAGGAATAAGTCCTTCCAGACCTGCCTGTGTGTACACGTATGCAAGTGTGTGTGTGCAGATGCACACAGAACTTCTCAGTTTTTTGACATGTTATCCATCACTAGTTTGTCTTTTTCAGAAAGGAAAGGAAGGAAGGAAGGAGGGAAGGAGGGAGGAGAGAGAGAGAGAGAGGAAGAGATGAAGAGAGAAAGATAGAGAAGAGAAAGAAAGACAGAAGGAAGGAAGGAAAGAAAGAAAGGAGGAAGGAAGGAAGGAAGGAAGGAAGGAAGGAAGGAAAGAAAGAAAGAAAGAAAGAAAGAAAGAAAGAAAGAAAGAAAGAAAGAAAGAAAGAAAGAAAGAAAGAAAGAAAGAAAGAAAGAAAGAAAGAAAGAAAGAAAGAAAGAAAGAAAAAGTCTTGGGATTCCAAACTGTGATGGAGGTGCCTAGGTTAAATGCCAATACCACACCAACCCTTCATATAAGGAACTAGAAGATTCTCTCGTTTTGTTATCTTCAGCTGGGTGGGGACCATGGAACCAGCCTCACCCACAGATGCCCAGGGACCAGCATAGGATGACATTGAACGTGCCCTCCACGCCTGCTCTTGTTTCTGCACTTTGTCTTTCCTTCAGGCTGGATCAACAACCCTTCATCAAAGCTCTTTGGGCCTCAAGGAGGAGCCAGGCAGAATCCTAGTTAGGTAGAGTAGAGATAAAGGGACAAGTGTGGCCCTCAGGCATCCATCCCCCAGGACCTGTAAGAATCCTCCACTCTCTCCATCAGGTGGCTGGGGTGACCACAGCCTCTCCACAAGCCATTTCTCTCCCAAACACAGGTTGGCTAAGGCGAAGTTTCTGAGTGGCTGGGTCAGCCCTGTCTCCTGTGAAAGGCAGCACAGAAGGACGAAAAGGACATGTATTTCAGAGCTGGCTGACTTAGGCTCAGCCCAAGTCAATTACTTCCTAGCTGGGTGCTCTTGACATGATCCCTTACCTCCCTAAGCCTCAGTTTCCATGTCTGGAAAAATGTAGCTAATTATCCCACCCTGCAGAGCACCTGCTTGTGCAAGGAGTTAGAAAGAGCAGCTGCTTTTACGACGATGTCATGATGTCATGAGCTGAGTCTTTCAGTTCAGAAAACAGCCAAAGCTTGGGTGGTCAAAGAGGGAGAGGATTCATTTTCCAAATTTAAATTTTCTAATTTTTTTAAGTAGATTTTGCTTTTTTGTTGTTGTTGTTAGAGGGGTGGGGGATGTATCAGAGTGGTTAAGCAAGCTGGCTTTGGCAACAGAGCTGCCTGAATTCAAGTGTAAACTTGCCAGGTTACCTCCAAGCCTGGTTTCCTCATAGGTCACACCTCCCTGTGCAATGACTCTGAGTGGCACATACGCGCTTGACGAATGGACCCAATTACCATTTTCCAGTGATCCCTGTTCTTTATTAACTTGCTTATGAGTGAGCTGAGCAACCAGTTCTTAAACTTCCTTTGGAAGGTTTTGAGTCAAAGGAAGAAGAAACAAATTCACCACAACCATGGTGCTGTAGCTAGAATGTGCCTCCCCCCACCAAAAAAAAAATATTTACTCTCCCAAATTCACTTAAATTTGTCACTTTAACCCACTTTCAGGTTAATTGTTTTGGACTGGATTCACTTCAGTCCCCCAGTTGATATGCCAATGGTCCTTGGGACATCACTGGGGTTAGGTGAGATCATGAGGGTGGTGGCTGTAAGAAGAGGAAGACACCTGAGGAGCATGGTGTACTTGTCCTGTCTCCCAGGGGATGGCCTCTGCCAAGCTTCCAGAGCCACGAGCTACACAAATTTCTGTCCCTTAAAAATACCCAGCCTGTGGCATTTAGTTATAGTAACAGAAAACAGAATAAAACACACGAGTCTCTTGTTCTAAAATGGGGAAGGACTGTCTCCGAACCAGGATTCAGTTCCATCAAAAGTTGTGCTCTGAAAATGGTATGTGCATTACAGAGTTAAACAAACAAACAAACAAGCAAATAACAAAAATTGTGTCTTTACCCATGGAAGAGCCACAGTCAACATGAGCAGAGGCCTCCCTGACCTAGTACCTTCCAGAATCTTCTTTGTCTCTTGAGGACAACTCGTAATGGCTCTCTCTGGGTCACACATTCAACCCTGTAGACCGATGAGATTAAAATGATGTCATCTCCATTAATAGATGGACAACTGGGTGGTGACTTAGTCTCTATTTTAGGACTCCCTTCCTTATCTGGGTCCATCTTCTGTCTTCCTCATAAAGCAAGTGTTTTATTGTTCGTAGCATTAAGACAACTCTTCATGATGGAAAACAGAGGCAGGCAGTGAGGTGTCACACACAGACAAGAGCACTTAGCATCCCACAGCCCCTCCCTGGCCACCTCTATGTTCCCTTTGACCATCTAGGGTTGGAAAAGTGTCTCCCATGGGTTAAAGGCCTGGTCTCCAGCTGCCATATTAGTAGGTGATAGTGGAACCTTTAAGAGGTGGAGCCCAGTGGAGGCGAGCCTTTGAAGGGAACATGGGGACCTCAGCCCCTTCCTCTCTCTCTTTGCTTCCGGGTTACCATGAGGTAAGCAGCTTCCTCCAACACATCCTCCCACCATGATGGCTGTGTCATCACAGGCCCAAAAACCATGGAGCCAACTGACCACTCCGAAAGTGTGAGCCAAAATAAAACATTCTTTTTTTTTAAGTTGATTACCTAAGATATTTTTCTTACAGTGTTAGAAAGCTGACTGACACTCCAAGGCAGTCAGGGATCACTCCCTATAAATGCTGAGCTGAGTTCAGCTTAAGAGAGCCAAGTGGAAGAGACATCAGTGTGGGTGGGATCTCCACGGCCAGGGTATGTGCCACCATTGCCCCAACTGATGACACACAGGCTGAATGTCATTCTAAGAATTAGGCAACATGATATATACATATACAAAGCCCACAATCAGCGTTCAACACTGTCATCATCATTGTCACCCTCACCATGGCCGCCCCTCCAGCTTGGGCTGTGTCCGTGCATAGCTGTATGACAAACTTCTTATGGGTTCCCTTGTTGAGAAAGAGGTCAGGAAATGGGAATTTGCATGTTTTCAAACAGGCCCTTTGATCATCGTAGAAATGCCTAGCATCAATAAGGAACCTCAGAGGGAAATTGGGGTCCTATTCTGTGCCTTCCAGGCCTCTGCTAACTTTGACCCCATGATCAAAGGGATCGTGGTAAGCCAACTGCAAACCAAATGAAACCGGCTCCTAAGATGAGAGAATGAATCAGAGTGTATAGCAGCTCATTAAAAAAAAAAACAAAAAACAAAAAGCGTTTGCTAATGAGTGCGGGAAATGCCAGTAAACGAGGGAGACCCACTGCACGAGGACAGTCCTGTTGTTGCTCAAACCTAATTTTGCAACAGCATGGCAGGAAGGAAAAAAACCCATCCCTCACTGGTTGTCCTCAGCTCCCAGATGGGATAATCTTGGAGAAACATTTTAGGGTGTATCTCCTGAAGAAAAGCATTTGGTTGACCTTGAAAATGAAAGCCTCCGTGAGAAGTCTGAGCAGAAGCGTGCTCACCTCCTAGAGACAAAAATTTCCACCCAGGATGACAATACCAGGTTACCAAGCAACAGATCTTTTATGGTGGATCACCACGGAGACTGATGTCAACAAAATCACAAATGCCATTACCTGCTAAACACCGGGTCTGGGTTAGAAACACAACAAAAGAGTTGCTTTTCAGGTTAAAAGTGATAAAATAGGCAAGATTTTGGCCAGAGTAAATTGTCATGGGTGAGGCTGTAATTAAGATAGCTCTTTTTTATTTTCTTTCAATGGACAATGGTCCCTGACTTTCCTGTTATCAGGAAAAGCAGTCCTAGTTAAAAAGAGTCATTTCCAACTGAAAATTTAACTCCAGCACCCTCAGGGCCCAAGCTCAGCAGCCAAAGACCCATTTCCTGGTGGTTCTTCCCAGCCAAGCACCGCCCCACTCAGGGTCCATTGTCAGTGGTCACTTGGGAAACCTCTTGGAGACTTTTGGAAACAACCTTGTGTACTTTATCCCATGTGCGGAGCCACCTCTATGAGACTGCTAGATGCCTAGTTTCTAGAACCTTACTCAATTTTCACAACCCCTGTGAAGTAAGTAGGTACCCCTCTTGAACAGACAAGATGCTAGGCCCATGTCAAGAACATCTTACCCACATCACACAGTGAAGGAGTTGAAGAAGGGAGACGCCACCTTCAACACATTCTCCCACCATGATGGCTGCCTCATCCCAGGCCCAAAAGCAATGGAGCCAATGACCATGGACTGAAACTATGAGTTAAAATAAACCTTTCTTCTTTTTAAGTTAATTAGTTCAGGTATTTTCTTACAGTATTAGAAAGCTGATTTGCTCTCTGCCCTCAAGAGAGCAACAAATTCCACATGAGTCCTGCTAAGGGAATGTCTCATTGGTGGTTCCTGTAAGAATGACACCAGACTCTGTGGTGTGCTGGGAAGGATTTAGCAATGGGTTCTCTGAAACAAGAGGCAAGAGGTCAGGTAGGCTTTGGTTTATGTCCTAAAATACTCCTGCCATGGCCAATTTCAGGGGATCAACCACAGACTCACAGAGCTGCACAAGCCTGCTCACACACACAGTAGCCAGTACTCCTTAAAATATCAGTCCCCAGGGCCACGCCCCTGACCAGTCAAACTGGAATTCTTGAGGATGGGCCCCAAATCTTGGTGCTTTAAAAAGCAGAGCCAGAACTGGGTGTTGGTGGCTCACACCTGTCATCCTAGCTACTTGGGGACCTGAGACCAGGAGGATCATGCTTCAAGGCCAGCCTGGGCAAATAGTTCATGAGGCCCTATCTCCAAAATAACCAGAGCAAAATGGACTGCAGGCGTGGCTCAAGCAGTAGAGCTCCTGCTTTGCAAGTGCAATGCCCAGAGTTCAAACCCCAGTTCCACCACTAAAAAAAAAAAAGTAGGGTCAGGGATTAAGAACTTCTGGACTCGAAGCTTCCTTTCCATTTGGTGAGCCCCTTGGCCTTCTTGGCTCTGTCCTGGTAAGAACGAACAGGATACCAGCACTCCCATCACACCAAACTGGAAAGACATTTCCATGCTTCCCTGAGTATGATGTCAACATCAACATGAAACTCAGACCTGGCAGTAACAATGTCCCCACTCCCTTGCTACTATCTCTGCACGACTTAGCACGAGATCACACTCCCTTGCCCCCAACTGCAGGGTTCCAACAAGTGATCCTAGCACAAGATCACAAAGCCAGACACCTGCAGGGTCCCATCGAGCCAAGGAAGCAATGGAAGACAGATGAGTGGAGACCCCAGACACATGTTCCCCGTCTGAAGACAGTTTGGGCAGAGCCTTGGGTGTGAGAAAGAGGCCACCCATGTCATCGGCCTCACCTTCTGGTCTTCCTGACATGACGCAAGTGTGGATCCTTGTGTGAACTCTGTTTAGGCAACCAATTCAAGTAAACAATATCACTTTCTCCTGTCGCTCCTGTGTCTAAATCCTTTGCCTGAGTCCCCTGCCCCATGAAGACCTGGCAGAAACAAGACTCATCTTCAGAAGCCTGTGGGATGCAGACTGGAATGCTTCAGACAAGGCCTGAGAGCAGCAGTGTCCTCAGCATTGACACCAAGGACCTGCCCCAAGAGTCCCTTCCGTCCAAGACTTTGGTTTTGGAAGCACACCTGCACAGGTAGTTTACCTGGGAAAGAATCACACACAGAAAAAAAAACAGTGTGGAGTGGGGAGATAGAAGGAAAAACAAGCAAGGGCTGTCCTGCACCACCAACTCAGAGAGCAACTGTCACACAGTGGGAACTCTGAGGCCATACAGAACAACCCCGGGGTCACCCCAACCAAGAGGTCAGAAGCTAGGGTGGGTTTCCACTTCTTCATCAGTCATTGATGGGAGTTACATTAGCCTTCTGGCACTTCCGGCTGACCCTAAGCTCAGACCAAGCATCATCCAAGACTAGAAGAACCCTTAGGTGTTCGCAGGAAGCAGTCTTTGGTATACAGAGGGGAATGTGGAGGATCCATGGTCAGGGAGCCACAGCACCAATGCCAAAACAAGAAGGTGGGTGGCTCACCAGAGGACACAGAATAAGGGGATGGTGGTAATCAGGTCTTAGATGGGAAAAGATGAAGAACAAGGAGTAGGGCATGACAGAAGAGATCAGAACAGATCAGTGTGGTCACAGGTCAAGACTTGCGTGAGCTCCCCAGTCCCACTGATGGGTGGACCTCTGGTCTTGCCCTGCTCTGGCTTCCTGTGGGTCTCCCAGTGGGACCCGGATTCCACAGCTGAGAGGAGTCCTTTCAAAGCAAAGCCAGGGAAAAATTGTCTGCCAAATGTGCCTCTTGGGTTTCTCTCTCTTTCTCTCTCTCTCTCTCTCTCTGTCTTTTCTTCCCTTGGAATTTCCACCCCTGTACCCAGAATTCTCTAGGGGCAGGTGCCAGGATGGCCAGAGGTAGCCACAATTTGTGTAGAGAGGGGCAGGGACCCCAGGAGAAGACTAGTCCAGTTCTGAGAAGCAGACGCTAAGACAGGACGAAGCCTGCTAGGGTTTTCTTAGAAAAAATGTCTGGATGGAAATGAGGAGCCAGGCTGGAGGAAAAGGGGAGAGCCAGCCGAGGCGATGCCAATCTGACCCAGAGAGGAGAGAGGGGAGGAGGTTGGATGAAATATCTAGACCGCCATATGAGGCCCTTGGGGAGCCCTCAAGCCAGCTCTTGGGGCAGGCTGCACCTCTAGGGACAGGACAGCAGCTGTGCTGGTGCCAGCTGCAAGCTTGGCCTGTCCACAAGGGCTGTATTGATTGACTGATCAACTGATTTCAGAGTCCAGCAGAACAGGCCTTGGGTCACTTATGCTGGCCCCTCTATTAAGATAATTGGACTGCCTACATTTTGGGGAATCAACGTTCAAGTCACTTCAGGTCAGAGTTACAGGAGAGAAGACTGTGTTGCATAAATACAGGTGATTACTATCTCGAAGTCGTGGGATAGGGAAGGACTTCTACTTGACCTTGTGTATCTGTCACTTCCCTCACAACGAGCGGCATTTGCTTTGGAACTGGAGGTGGGAGTCATGGCAACCACTACTGCCAGCAGCCTGCTTCCTCCCCCTGAACGGGACCCTGCCCTGGGTGTTCCCCCACTATCAACCTTCCCAGTGACCTTGGGGTGAAAAAGGAGGTCCCTGCCTCAGTGTGGGCCCCTGGAGGTCAGGCAGAGGCTGCACCTGCCTCTCACCATCCCCTTTTACCAACAACACAGACTCCCTAACTAACACCTTGTTCGAGAATCCTTGGCTTGACCTCTTATCCTGGGACACCCAGCATAAGACAAGGAATTGTTTTCTTGTTTTCTCACCAATCTTTTTTGGTGAGACTGGGGTTTGAACTCAGGGCTTTGTGCTTGCAAAGCAGGTGCTTTACCACTTGAGCCACACCGCCAGTCTATTTTGCTCTGGTTATTTTGGAGATGGGGTTTCATGAATGATTTGCTTCAGTTGGCCTTGAACCCTGATCATCCCAATCTCAGCCTCCCAAGTAGCTAGGATTACAGGCGTGAACCACCAGTGCCAGGCTGGTTTTTTTCAATTCTTGCCTGGACACTGTGGAGGCCTGCTGTATACTTTATTTGCACTACGAAGCAAATGGCTTTATTTTCCAAATTCCTACATTTCTTAGAATAAGAGATCACTTTATTTCATGAGTGGCAAACTCAAACTTCCCTGGGACCAGGCAGTTAGCTCCTTATGTGAGGCCAGTCTGGTGGGGTTAGAGGTAAGCTGAGAAAAATCACCTCCTGCGAAAGCAAGTGCCATTGACTTGGCCTTCTGGATTTAAAGGGCATTCCAAAAGTGCTGCTATTTATGTGACATTCCTGCTTTAGTCTTTGGCCCAGAGCCTCTGCACAGGCCAAGCAAAATGTGTCTGTGACTGAACTTGGTCCAAGGGTTAACATTTCCAGTCCTTTGTTTTCTTGAACAGGTTGGGAAAACAAAAAAATCAAAAAATAGTAATCATAACCCCCTTTCAACACTGACCCCCCACGTGCTGACAGAGGGGACATTTCTTTGTTGCTATCTCATTCTCTTAGCACAGACATGATTAGAAACCCCTGCAAGGAGTCCAGGGGACCTTGACAGCCCAATCCACACCCAGGAATTCAAAGTGCAAACTCCCTGAGTTTCCAGGGTTGGATTTGGGGGGGTTCACAGGCCTCTAGAAGGAGTGCCCTTCCTTCAGCACACTGCCATGGCTTGGATACAGTCTGAGGGTTTCCCCAAATGTTCACGTGTTGGAGCGGGGACCCAGGGTGGTGCCATTGAGGTCGTGGGACCTTTAAGAGGTGAGCCAGTGGCAGGAAGGTCTTTCAGAGTTAGTGTCCACGAAAATGGGCTGTCCCAGGGGTCCTCACACCTCCCTGAATCTGCTCCTCTTGTTACTCACTCACGCCCACCACTGGGACACCATGCCCTATGAGACCCTCACCGGAACTGAGTAGATGACTAAATAAATCTCTTTTCTTTATAAAGTACCCCATCTTGGGTATTTTGCTGTAGAACAGAAAGCACATCTGCACACACAGTTGTCTACAATGAAACTCCATTAGCTGGTTCTGGTGGCCTTGGAGTAGCCCAGAACTGATACCGATTCTCCACCTAGCTTTGGACCTGAGTAGATGGGGATTGGGTTGGACCATGCAGGGGAAGAGCTGAGCACAGGGGGAGTGGACACTAGACTCATGCCGCCTGCCGTGACAGGGCAAGAGATGTGACAGGTGCCCTGAAGCACCCCACAGTCCTCAAGAGTAATAAACGGGTTAACAGACAGCAAGCCATGGTGGAGAGTTAACCAGAACTCCCTCACTTACTCCTCTGACAAGTATTCATGGAGGACCTTCCTCACTGGGAATTTTTTTTTTTTGGCAACACTGGAGTTTGAACTCAGGACCTCACACTTGCTAGACAGGTGCTTTACCACTTGAGCCACTCCACCAGACCTAATCTTTGCTTTGGATTAACGCACAAAATAAAATAAAATATTATAAACAACAGTGACCCTGCTGTGCAAGAGAACAAGGACTTATTCCTCCTCTCTACAGTAACCTTGAACTTGTTCACCAACCTTTCTTGGCTTCCCCTTTCCCTTGCCCTTCCCAGCCTCTGGTCCCCACTCTTCTACCCTCAAAATGAAACCTATCTCAAAAAAAAAAAAAAACGAGCTGGGTATTGTGGTGCATAGCTGTAATCCCAGCTATGTGGGAAGGTGGAGGTAAACAGAATATGGTCCAAGGCCAGCCTCAGGCAAAAACAGAAGCCCCTGTTTGAAAAATAATGAAAAGCAAAAGGGGCTGGGGCCATGGCTCAAGTGGTCTCACCCCTGCCTTAAGTGCAAGGCCCTGAGTTCAAATCCCAGTACCTCCAAAGGGGGAAGAAAAAGTAGATGGAAAAGGAATAAATTGCATGAGAGAATGAGCAGCAGTTTAACTTCAGATGCATGCAGTGGATAACTGTTCCCCAGCTCGGTGAAGCCCTCAGGTTGGTGGGTGCATATGACACTTGAGTTTAGGGGGAGACCTTGCTGAGGACAGACACCAGCACAAGCTGAGCTCTAAAGCCACCAGGTTCATGAAATTATTAGCAGGTTAATGAACTGCATAAAAATAAAGCCAGAGATTCAAGGACAGAGGCCAGTCACGGGCGCAGGGAGGTCCTTCTGATACCAGTTTCACAAACCCACAGCCAGAGCCAAAATACCCAATAAAGAAGGGGCCTCCCGGACCCCACGCTCACTGCTCCATTCTCTCATCCTCAAGAAAACTCCTACCATGGCTTTTTCTCTCTCAACAGTTACTTCATGGTTTTACCTGAGCCCTGATCCCCACATTCCTGCTCTTGATTGACAAGCAGACAGTCTTCGATTTATCCAGGTCGTCATTTGAGGCTGTGGATGTCCTTGGATCCCCTGGGGAACACTCCCACCACTTATTCCAGCTGCGGTTGGGCACGTTGCCTTTTTGAGCTCTGTTAACAGAACAAAGGACGTGGATTTAACTTGTCTCTGGTAGACTGTATCAGCTAGCTCTGGCAAGGATAATACTGCTAAACAAACATCCCAAATCAGCTCTACACTATTGGCATTGATTTCCAGCTCACATGTGGGGAAACAGGCAGCAGGCTTGGTTCGGATCTGTTCTTCTCACTCTCAATTTTCCTGGGATGAATAGTCAGTCCAGAACACATTCTCCTGGTGGTGACAGAAGCAAAATGGACAGATCCAACCATGTGGTACATTTCCATTTTCTTCCCATTTTTGGCGGGACTGGGGTTTGAACTCAGGGCTTTGCACTTGCAAAGCAGGAGCTCTACTGCTTGAGCCACACCTCCAGTCTGTTTTGCTCTGGCTCTTTTGGAGGTGGGGGGGTCTCATGAACTATTTGCCCAGGCTGGCCTTGAACCATGATCCTCCCGATCTCAGCCTCCTAAGTAGCTGAGATTACAGGCATGAGCCACCTGCACTCCCAGCTCACATTTCAAACTTTTGCTTGCTTTGTGTCCATTGACCTTCCACTAGTTAACAAGTCACATGGCCAAAACCAACATCACTGAGACAGGAAATCATTCCCCACCTCTAGTTTGGGTGAAAGAAAAAAAAAACTGGGGACAATTTTTTGCCAATTCTGTAACAATGAAACATGATAGAAGGCATTTCCTGGTCACACCCACCTTCATGTCTATGGTTTTCCTAAGTTGGTGACAAGATGACAAAATGTGACAAAAGAAAAATGGTTGCAGAGTGGCTGCTGGGGTTGGAGAGGTAGTGACTTGCTACAGAGAGAGCTGGCTTGTTGCAGAGGGCCACCAAGGAGACTCAGATAAGAGGACAGTACTGCCGCTCGTGGCTCATGTGTCCTTGTCATGCTGTTAACAGAATTTTCTCACCCAGGTCCTACAAGTAGAGACCATCATTGGCTCCCCCAAGCATTTTCCTGATTTGAGCCTCTAACTGCAGGATTGGCAAGATGCATTTACTCTGGCTGGTTCTGTGACTTCTTCTGGCTTCACAATTCAATCAAAGCCATTGGAAAGTGGAGGACAAGGTTGGTCACGGGAGAGTCAGGTGGGAAAGGGCAGCAAAAATAAGGGGGGGGGGGCAATGACTTAAGGTTTAGGTATGTCTGGTTGTCAGGGAGCCAACTAGGGAATAGCCCCCCTTTTAGCTGCCATTGTGCAGGCAGGTCCAACTCTGCAGCCTCATTCTTGCCCAAGACACAGACTGAGGGCAAGCCTGACAAAATGCAAGTTCCAGACACAGCAAGATGGACTTCCTGCCTGAAATGTCCCCAAGGAAGCTGCCAGTCAATAATTCAGAGGGAAACGGTACTGTTCATAGCAAGATTCTCTTGTCAAATGCAGCAATTGCGAGCAAATTATGAGGAAACCTGGGTTCAAATCCTGAAATGGTCACTCACGGGCTGTGTGACCTGAGGCACATTACCTAACTTCTCTGGGTGTCAGTTTTCTCATCTATACAATATGCAAAATAGTGACACTTGCCTCTCAGGGCTATGGTACAGATTAAAGAAATGTCACATGGATAGTGTTGACAAAGAGCCTGGTGTACCCTAAAAGCTCAGGGAGTAGAAATTATTTTTACTATGAGGCTCTTTATGAAAGCATTTGAGGGCTGGCAGAGTGGCTCAAGTGGTTGAGTACCCATCTAACAAGCATGAGAGCCCAAGTTCAAACTCCGGTACCACCAAAAAAGAAAAAAAAAATGGGTAAGCTGGGTGACAGTCGCTTATGCCTGTAATCCTAGCTACTTGGGAGGTTGAGATAAGGAGGATCGAGGTTTGAGGCCAGCCCAGGCAAATAGTTACTGAGACCCCATCTCCAAAATAACCAGAGCAAAATGAACTGGAGGTGAGGCTCAAGCAGGAGAGAGCCTGCTTTGCCAGTACAAAGCTCTTAGTTCAAACCCAAGTCCTACCAAAAAAAGAAAGCCTGTGTAACTGCAAGGTCCCCCATCCAAGAAGCCCCCACATTGCCACTCTCCCCTGCTGACAAGAACTAAAAATGACAAAATATTTACCATCTTCATAAATCCTGAAGGCGGGCAAGTGATCTAGGCAGCCCTCCTGTGAGAATCTATCCGAACTGGCCCAAAGATGACCTCGGAGCCATGAGCAGCAGGGAGCAGACGTGCACCCGGCTGGACCCCAATGCATCTGGACAGAGGACCCCGTGCTGACCTCACACAGCCCACAGGTTCCCTCTGGCCTTCCTTTAGCCTCTCCAAGGCCCCCGCCATGCAGCGGGATCTCCATCAGCACCCAAAGCTCAGATCCTCTACACTAGACCACACCCGAGGTGTCCGGGACCCCAGGTCTCCCTGCCCAAAGGCCCCACGTCTCTTTCCAGGAATATGGGGGCTCTCCCCCCCTCTGATCACCCTTCCATGGCCACCTGTATTTCCAGGCCCACCCCCTCCCCACCCATGTGGTGGGATCTTTAATAGGTGGAGCCTAGTAGGTGGTCTTTGGGCCATCGGGGTGTGAGATGTGAGTAATGAGAACCCATCTCTTCCTCTTCCTCTTCTCTGGTCATGAGTTCTGTCCTGCTGTTTGTCCTACCATGACATATGTCTTCACCACAGGCTCGAAAGCAATGAGGCCATGCAATGAGGCACTGGAATCTGCAGAACTCCAAGCCACACAGCCTTCTCTATTTTATAAGCTGATCATCACAGTGTCACTTGGTACAGTGACAGAAAGCTGGCACATGCTCGTATGTTTGTCAAAGCCCCTTGAAGGTGGAACAGCAGAGCTGGGGCTGGGGGCTGATGGTCCCTGCTCGGGGGAGTCCCAAGAAGTCGAAGTTCAAATCTAGCCTTCCAGGTCATTGAGAAGGATGCTGGCCAAGATGGCAAGATGAGGTATTTATTAAACAGTTAGTTCACTGTATTTATAAATCAGACGTGAGGACATCCATGTGTTCTCTGGCTTTGAGCCCTGCAAACTGAGGGGTGGGCCTGCCACCTGGTAAATCCCAGAAAAGTCAGGAATATTGGCCAAGCCCTAATGTCCTTCCAGTGGGAACGTCTATACCTCAAAGTTCCTGGCTGTAGAAGCCACAGCTGGCTCACCCAGTCCCCAAACACCACTGTGACACCCAGGGACCCCGTGGTTTCCTTTGTACTTAATAATTCTGTTGGCTATTGATGGTAAATGGCCCAAGAGAGCCACCAAAGAGTCCAGGACCCCTGAGCTAATGCTCCACCCTGCACACCAGGGCCCCAGCAGGAGACTGTAACAGGCTCCATTTTTCAACAACAGCCACCACACAATTTTCCTTCCTACACAGTCTTCCAGGGCCTGGTCACTCCCCTGTGAGAGGTGACATCCACATTTCCTTCCCGTGACCCTGGGCAGGCCTTTGTGACTGCCTGGGCTGGTGGAGTAGGTAGAAGTGTCATTAGTGGTGACAGAGTGTCTGCCAGGCTCTCTCTTCCTGGGACTCTGAGCCACAACGAGCAAGTTGACATGCTGGAGACACTTAGAGATGCCCAGAGCCCAGTGACCGCCCAGTGACCGCCCTTACATAACTGCTTGGCCACCTATGAGAGGGCCACACAGGTGGTGGCTGGCACAAAACCCAAGTTCCTATGTCCCTTTCTGGATTTGTGGAGCCCAGGTGAAAGATGGCTGAGAAGTGGTTGCTCCCACAGGAGCAAGGGAGTGAGGTGACTCTAGGAAGATGAAGGGCTCCCAGTGTTTCCTGGGACGAGTGCTTCCTGTGATGTCCCATTGGCAACTCACAGCCCCACTCTGTAGAGCTGGTACCAGGACACTGCTTGGCTCCCACCCTGAGCCTCTAGGCCCCCAGGTCACACGGTTTCTCTGGCTGGCAACCATCAACATGGCTTGGCCCCAGGCCAGGCCCAGATCACAGGCCTCACACAAGGGCTGGCCTGTGGTGTCCTAGAGAGGCTTGAGTTTGGTCATGCAAGTCAGAGGCTAGCCATGCATGAAGGGGCCCCAGATCAAAGCCCAGGCCCCCTAGATTGGGGGAGGCCTGTGCATAAAAACACAGGCAAGAGCTTACAAGTCAAGCATAGCTCTTTGGGAAAAAATGGGGAAAATCTATTTATTTTTTGTTTCTTTTTATGTCATTTCACGTCAGCAGGGCTGTCACCTGTGCACTTTGGACTAGGAGGTATGTGACCTCAGGCACAAATCACAACTGTGAGTGTCCACTGAGGGCCCTGTCAGAGGTACACACACGTTGCTGATGTTGGAACAGCCCGGCAACAAATTGGAGCACAGGCCCCTTCCACAGGGGGCTTGGCCGCCACCAACTTGTTGTCAAGTGGGAAATATTTACCTGCTTCCCTGCAGAGTGAACCACAAATCGAGTATTAGTTGTGCAGATGTAGTTCAGGGAACACTGGTAACAGCTATGACTTAAGGGGTCTGTCTAGCTCCCTTTTTGGAGATTTAACTTCTGTTTCATTTTTCTGCAATGAACAGGTACGATCAAAGAGTCCTCTGTGACACAAAAGACATGTGAAAGCTGTTTGATGGAAGTCTGAATTTAAAACAAGTTCAATACAGAAATAATTGGCACTTCCCTGACATCCTTCAGACCTGTGCAGTCTCTTCCCTCTCCACCTCCAAATGCAACATCTTAGGATAAAGTGACAGGACTCTCTGGGATCCAGAGACACTTAGTAACCTTTTGATGTGCGGGTGTGGTGACTTAACTCATTACGTCCACAGAAGACAATGGGACTGGGGATGTGAGGACCCTGCTTCCCAGTGCTGCCTCCGAGGCAGAGTCTGTCCCTAGTGTGGTTGCTCCCCGAAACCTTCTCTATGAAACGGGCATGAGAACCCCAGCCTCGAACGATGGTGTTACATCAGGTGACAATGTGACTGGAGGTGACATTTCCCTAGGCCTTCCCTTGCCTGGAAGCTGAGCAGGTGTGAACTCACTCATTGGCTCAGAGCGTGCATCACTGCCCTTACTTTCCAGGTGGAAATGTACTTTGGGTGACTTGCTCAAGGTCACCCGGCTAATCAGAGGCAGAAGTGACCCCTTAGGCTGAGTCCAACTGCCCAGCGGCCTCAGAGCCTCTAGGGACCTGAGTCCAGGGAGGAGGTGGTCTAGGAGTGCCACATCCAGATACCAGGCTGTATTAAGCTCACGGCCAGAACTTTCAGAATGCATTAACAGCTGGCATTTTCCCCATCACTGAGGAATTAATTTTATATCAAGAGTGCCGTGAGCCTTGGTCCCATTTTCCTTCTGGTCCACAGAGGGGCCTGTAACGGATGGGGGAAGATGACTGAGGACACATTGGGTTAACCAGGAGCCTCTTTCCAGTAAATTCTGCAGCTCCTTCTCCAGAAACCCAAAGCTCACACCAATCCTTTGAAAGAGGCAGGGACAAAGCAGATGGGCTGGGGATCACAGGGGTCATTCATCTGACAGGTCCAGACATTTGGACCAGTCCTACTCCAGCCCACGCACAGAAGACAGACATGTTCCCCTCCTGGGATTTAGGATTGTAGCCAGTTTTGCCAAGTCTTCACAGCTTCCACCAGAAAAACCAGAAATTCCCATCCCAACTTCTCGAAGGTGTGGGCTTCCGTCCTGACACGTGTGCAGGAATCCCGGTCTCAGAAAGCAGCGATGAAAAGTGTAAATGCCCCACACCACTGGAAAGGGCTGTCTTCATGCCCACTTTCAAGGGCACCTCAGCCCCTTTCTGGAAAAAACTCCAAGGCGTCAGGTGTGCTGTCAAGCATCTTGAGGACACATTCAAGACTGGATTTGGCTGCTGGGCCACCAGTCTACCTTCCGATTAAGGCACTGGTTCTGTCTGCTTGTTCCTACAAAACCCAGCTCTTGTCACCATCACACATCCCTCTCCTGTCCTAACTCCACTGCCTCCTGTCAAAATTGCACCTCAGGAAAGAAGCAAATTGATCCTTTTATACCGGCAGTAGACAAAAGAATCGCCCAGTGGAGAGGTGTTTATGCTTTTTGTAAGTCCAAAAACTCAACCCAAATCTTCCCGTGTTCATTTATGCATCAACTAATCAGTGAGCAGCCAGTAGCTGTCCTACACGATCGGGAATACAGCATGGACAAAGCAGGGACGTGTCCTGCTCCAGTGTGGTTCACACCCCAGGTACAGGAAACAGCCAATTGAAGCACAAGCTAATTAATCTTAAACAGACAGAGATGGAGTTTATGTACCCAAGAAGGGATCACATGCACATTAGCAGTCACAACTATTCTGCCTGCCCCCCATCCTCAGTCCCTGGGAACCCCTATCCTACTGTCTGTCCCTGTGGGTTTCCCTGCTCTGGACATTTCCTATAAGTAAGAATCATACAGTGGCCTGTCATCTTTCTTGTTTTTCTATAATGCTTTCAAAACATGTGTGGCACATATTAATGGTTTTCTTACTATCAAGTAATACTCATTGCATGGATAAAATGAATTTCATTTATTAGTCACAGGTTAATGGGACATTTGAGTTGTCGACATCTTTTGGATGTTGTGAGGGATGCTGCTATAATACAAAAATGGAAAAGCGAGACCTGTTGAGACTATTCCAGGAATGGGAGGAGAGGATCTTCTATTTAACTTTCTGAGGGATTTCCAAACTATTTTTCACGTGGCTGCACCATTTTTACATTCCCACCAGCAATGTGTAAAGCTTCTTATTTTCCCACGTCCTCACTAACATTTGCTGTTTTCTTTTTATTATTATTATTTTTGGTGTACTAGGAGCCGAACTCCTGTCTTTGCACCTGCAAAGCCAGTACTCTGCTACTTAAGCCACACCTCCAGTCCATTTTATTCTGGTTATTTTGGAGATGGGACCTCCAAAATTTGCTTGGCTGGCCTTGAGCTGCAATCCTCCCAATCTCAGCCTCCTGAGTAGCTGGGATTATAGGCGTGAGCCTTATCATTTTAATTTGTATTTTTGTAACAATGACTTTCAGGATTTTTTTTGGAGTTTCTTGGCCATTTATATATATGGCTATAATGAGAAATGGCTACTCAGTTCCTTTGCCCATTTTAAAAATTTGGTTGGCTGTTTTTATGTAGGCTGGAAACTAAACCCTTATCAGACATGTGACCGGCAAATATTTTCTTCCATTCCGTGGCTTGTCTTTTCCGCTTGTATGACGGTGTCATTTGTAACAACAAACTTTCAATTTTCAATTTTGTCATTTGAGCATTTGGTGTGAAATGTAAGAGTTTTGTTTAACACAAGGTTGTGACGATTGCTGTTTTGTTCTATGAATTTTATGGGTTTTGCTGTTACGTTTAAGTCCGTGACACATGGTGAGTTAAATTCTGCATCTGCTGTGAGATAAGAGATCACTGTCTTGCCTGTGGTTAGTCAGTTGTTCCAACACCAAAGCTTTTTTTGAGTTGTTTTGGCATCCTTGTTGAAAATCTGCTGAAAATCAATTCAAGAGCGTATTTCCAGCTATCTTTATGTTTATTCTTTGTTCTGTTTTTGGTGGGACTGGGGTTTGAACTCAGGGCTTCATGCTTGCAAAGCAGGCACTCTACCACTTGAACCACACTTCCACTCCATTTTGCTCTGGTTATTTTGGAGATGGGGTCTTGTGAACTATTTGCTTGGACTGGCCTCAAACTGTGGTCCTCCTGATCTCAGGCTCCCAAGTAGCTAGGATGACAGGCGTGAGGCACCGGTGCCCGGCTTCTGTTTATTCTTATGTCCCTTGGTTGGTATAGTGTTGTAAGTTTTGGAATTCATCCATGGCTATTCTGAGACCCTGGAATTTCCATATAAATTTTGGGATAAGTTGTCAATTGTGTTTCCACTTTAAACACACATGACCTGAACGTGAACGTGAAAAAAGGACATCATTCCTGTTCATTTCTTTTAATGATGCTTTCTTGTTTTCAGTGTTCAAATCTTGTGTTTCTTTCATTCAACTCATTTTTGAGTGTTTTCTTCCTTTTGGCATTATCATAACTGGGATTTTTCTTGGATTATTCAATATGCTAATTTTTGTGCACTGATCTTATATTTTCAAACTTGCTGAGTCTTTTCGTGGATTTCTTAGGACTTTCTACGTATTATGTCATCTGCACATAGAGGTAATTTTATTTCTTTCCAGGCTGGAAACATTATATTTCTTTCTCTTAATTTCTCTGGCAAACAATTAATCCATGCCAGTGGTGCACACCTGTAATTCTAGCTACCTGGGAGGATCGTGATTTGAAGCCAAGCCAGACAAATACAAAATAGCCAGAGCCAAATGGACTGCAGGTATGAGTCAAGCAGTAGAGTGCCTGCTTTGCAAGCACTAGGTCCTGAGTTCAAATCCCAGTCCCACAAAAAAAAAGAAAAGAAGTAAATCACACAGGGTGTTAGAAAGTTAGAAATGTAACCAAGAAAAGAAAAATTGCATCCAGATAAGGGAGACCAGGAATCCTGGGGATTCGAGGTGTAATTTTAATTGCTTTGATGAGAGTTACATTGGAAGAAAGTCCCAAGGGAGTGCACCGTCCAGGATATGGGAACAAAGAGCCAAGGTAGGGGTGTGACCAGTCGGTTCTCTAAGGACAGCCAGGAGCCATGGTGCTGGAGCAGAGTGAGCAGGGATGTCCCTGTGGAGTCTTGGGATGGCAGGGTGTGAAGAAGAGACGCCGTGTGACCTGCCCTGTGTTTGTTGTGCAGAGAACAGACTGAAGGGGATAAGGGAGGAAGGCAGAAGACCAGCTGGGGAAAGACGAGTCACTTGAACCAGGTCGGTGTCCCTGGAGGTGGAGGTGTTGGGAAGATGTTGAATCCTAGATCTGCTTTGATGGTAAGGTTGAGGGATTCTTTGAGAGTGTGAAAAAGAAGAGTCAACCTAAGCCCAAGGTTTGGGCCTGAGCGATGAGAGGCAAGCATTGCCATCAAGTCCAGCTGGTGCAAGCAGGAGCTCAGAAGTCCGCTTTTGCAGAGGCTGAGTTTGAAGTGACTACTAGATATCCAAGTGGAGAGAGCAAGTAAAGAGCTGGATACCCAGGTCTAAAATCAAGAATGAAAGTCGACCTGGAAAGAGAAATTGAGAATTTTGCTGGAGCCTAGGAGCTCACACCTGTAATCTAAGCACTAGGGAGGCTGAGGGAGGATCAAGAGTTCAAATTCAGCCTGAGCTATTTAGCAAGACTCTGTCTGAAAAGATGGAGGAAGGGGAGGGAAGGAAAAGGAAGGGGGGAGGGAAGGGACAGGGATGGAAATAGAGGACAGGGAAAGGGAAAGAAGGGGAAGGGGAGAGAGGGGGGAGGAGAAGAAAGGAAAAGGAAACCTTTGCTAACTAGATAGCCAAACCATGGAGCACTATGACCAAGAGGGGTGTTCACAGAGGAGAGGTGAGGCCTGAGACAGGGAGCCTTCCAGGGTTTACAGGTTGGGAAGAACACAGTGAAGCAGGAAATGAGGCCAAGAAGCTGCTGCCTGAGATGCAGGGAGGAAGCCACAACCATGGCAGAGGCTCAGGTGGGCGGTGTTGGAGGAGGTGAGGGGAAGGGCTGTGTAGATGGGTGCATAGCTAAGCACCCCAAAAGGCTGTGACTTCAAACAGCACTGAGCATCTCAAAGTGTCAGCAGTTACCTGTCTGGATGCGGCTTGGCTTGGCTGCGCCCTCAACCTCGGGCTGCCCAGGCTGCAGTCTGATTCTAAGGCTCGCCTGGGGAAGGACCTGCCGCCAAGCTGTGCCCAGCTCCTCCGCAGGTTGGCCTCCCGTAGGTCAGCTCAAAATATGGCATCTGACCTCTTCCCAGTGAGCGAGCGGGAGTGCTGGGGTGACACCAGCAAAGAGCAGAGCAGCAAGACAGAAGTCACAGTTTTCCCGTGACTCAGTCCCAGGATTGGCACCCTGGCGTCTGTGCCATAGACTAGTAGAATTAAGTCACTGCATCCCACCCACACCCGAGGGGGGGTGTCACACAGGGACCCAAGCACCAAGAAGTGGGGGTCACTTCATGCATGACCCCAGCTGACCCCCAACGGTCAGGCCCAGTGCTGCAGGGCAAAAAGCACAAAGACTGGTATTCCACCAGTCCACTGTCTAAGTGTTAATCAGGAAAACGGGAAGAAGAAATTCTACTGCAAATGTCTGTTTTTAAAACCAGGGGACAGGAGGGTAAAACAGGTCCTGTCTGGCGGTTGGCACCAGTGGGAGGGGGGAGGATATAAGGAAAGGGTGTAGGAGGTTGAAAATGATGGAATATTATGCACTTGTGAATGAAAATGGAAAAGTGAGACCTGGTGGATGTTGTCATTATTGCTGCTATGTTGTTCTTAAAATGAGCTATGATAACTGGAAGACTCTGTGTGGAATGTGATGATTAAGTGAATACAAAAAAAGTCACACATAGGGTATCTGGCTCACAGTAAGCACTCTGCAAATAGGACTCTGGTGATTACTATTAAGGCGATGGTGTGAGCTATAATTATCAGAGTTTACCTGAGTGCATTTGCATTTACTGTTAACCCATAGCCATTCCTCCAAACAGTCCCAGGACACCTCCTCCTGGTGTCCTTCCTGGACTGGCCATATCGTTTCAGTGCCTCAAGTCGAACTCTAGCTGTCATTGATCAGCTTGGGTGGACAGAATTGTCTTGCTCTAGGCCTGTGTGACCCGGGCTGCTAAGTTCTAGTCTCAAGACTTTTTCCACTTTTCTGGACCTCACTGTGCTCTACTTCCTACCTGCGCCCTCTGCCCCAGACATGACACCCCCGGAGCTCCACCCTGCTAATAACTCCAGCTGCCCGGACAGATGGTGACTGGGGAGGTGGATGGGAGGCTGCGGGGGTGTGGGAGGGACCCGAGCAGGAACAAAAGGAAGAAACAAGACAGGCAACACCCACAACCATGTAGAGCCCAGCAAGCTGGTCTGGGTTGCATTCTGACTTACAGACAGTGGCAGAGACCAGAAGTGGCAAAGGCTCTCACCCTGGGCCACCCACATGGCCAGGCAGCTGGACAATGGAGATTGAAATGTGGCTGTTCATTTGCAAATGAAGTCGATCCAAAATTGAGGAGGGGGTCTTGAGTCAGCCAGCTCAGCTCTGTGGGGAGCTGTGTGGCTTCAGGCAGTTAGCTTGACCTCTCTGAGCTTGTCAGTTGTCGTAAGGAACATAGAAAACCTTCTGTGCACCAAGCACCACTCTCTGCCTTTGCATATGTTACTTAATATTGCAATAACCCTTAAACCCCCAATGTGTGTGACATGTGACAGTCCTGATGTCATAAGGGTTATTTGAGAATCAAATAAGACATCTAGAAAGTCTGAAGAAAAAGGTGAGAATGGTCAAACAGCGATCAGTCTTAAGATTTGAGTGATTCAGCTTCAGTCACTAATAAATGAGCTGGGGTTTGAGGTGCATCACTGCTGAGCAGAAATTGTCCCATGGGCTCCTTGGCTGTTTACCACACAGCTGGGGACCGAGAGGTCTGTGCAGCGTTCACAAGGATAGCAGGGCCACACTTTGCTGAAGTCACCCTCAGGTGGCATTTCCTCCATGCTCCCTGCCAGGCCACACACCCGCTTCTCCGCTTCTCCTCCTTGTCCCTTCCATTCCTGCAACCTCACAGCTCCTGTGTGCAAGCCACTGTCACCCCTGTGTGACACATCCTACAGAGAAACTGGGGGACTGAGATCTTGCGTGGTTTATTTGGGGTCTCAGCTGATGAGTGCTTGAGTCAGCATTTGAACTCAGAACTTTGCTCCTTAGCTGCAGAATGTCTGAGCTGTGTTGTCCTTCAGGATTATCCACAAACCCAGAACGATCCAGACAAAATAAATCAACTTAGTGTCCAGGTTTGGAAGGGGCCACTTTGGAACCTGCTCACTCAGGGACAAAAGAATTTCTTATTCTGATCCCTCTGAAGTTAAGAGAGAAAGGAGAGTCCCTGGAATGTTCCATCCCCTTCTAGGTGCTGCCTTGCCCCAGGGGGTGGATGGACAGACAGGGGCTTCAGGTCGCCATGGTGTTCTTTAGTCTCTATCTCTCCCTGCCTTGCAAAGGGCTCTCACCCTAGGGACATGGACTTAGCACAGAGTTCCGTGACTGAACGTGCACAATGGGGTCTTTGGGGGTCATCTGAAGACCATAAGGCCTGGGGCATTGATGGAGCCTTCAGGGGAAGGCAGTGGGGACCACCTGAGCATGAGGGCCACCTCCCATGCACCCCCTTTGGTGTGAGGTGGTCTTAGCACAGTCTCAGTCACCCTTACAAGAGCCTGGGGTGGGTTGAAACCTTTAGGATCCAAGACAGGCATTGGAAGCAAATAGCCCAAGGTTGTCCTCTTCCTCTGGGGTCAGCTCTCTTTTCAAAGCCTCCCTGCCTCCCCCCACCCTCCCTCCCCACAAAGGGCCTCTAACCAACCTCAGAGAGCCAAACGGGAAGGGCAGGTGGCCTGGCAAAGGCCACCAGCCACCCCCCCCCCCCGGAAGACCCTGGCTGTGTCCTATCACTTTCACCCTGGCACATGGGGTTAGCCTTCCTCAGGGAGGGTTCTAGAAAGAAAATGAGCACACTACGAAACACAGCTTCCTCCAGCTCTGCTCAGAGGGGAGGAAAACACCAGGCAGGATTCACAGACGTCCTGGGCTTCCCTGACTAGGCCAGGAGGCCTTCTGCTCAACTTGGGGACATATTTCCCCAAATCATTCTGGGCGGCCCAGTTTCAGACACAAACTGGCAGAAACGACAGCGCTGTTCTCTTCAACTTTGGGAATCTAGCTTCCTAATTTTTCCCAATTCCAAACAGAAAGCAAACCTCCAAAAATATTAAATAATTTGGACTTCAAAAACTCTTTTTAATTCCTAGTGACCACAATGAAATTAAATAAGGATCAAGTTCTCCTCTCTCTCCCCCTCCCTCCTTCCCTCCCTCCCACCCTCACTCTTTCTCCCTCCCTCTCTCTCTCTCCCTCTCTCTCTCCCTTCCTGCCTCTATCTCTCTCTCTCAATCTCTCCCCCTCCTTCCCTCACTCTCTTTCTCTGTCTCTTTCTCCCTCCCTCTCTCTCCCTCCCTCCCTCCTTCCTTCCCTCCCTCCTTCCCTTCCCTCCCTCTCTCTCAATCTCTCTCCCTCCTCTCTCCCTCCCTTGCTCCCTCATTCTCTCCCTCTCTCCCTCCCTCCCTCTCCTTTCCTCCCTCCCCTCTCTCCCAATCTATTGCTCTCTCTTTCTCAATCTCTCTCCCTCCCTCTCTCTGCTTTCCTCCCTCCCTCCCTCTCTCTCTCAATCTATCTCTCTCAATCTCTCTCTTTTTTCTCTCCCTTCCTCCCTCTCCCTCCCTCCCTTTCTCTCTCTCAATTTATCTCTCTTTCTCAATCTCTCTCTCCCTCCCTCCCTCTCTTTTCTCCCTCCCTTCCCCTTTCTCCATCAATCTCTCTTCCCTCTTCCTTCCTCCCTCCTTCTGTCCTTTCCTTCCCTCTTTTGCTCTGAATCTCTCCCTCCTTCCCCCTCTCTCTCTGTCTCAGTCTCCCTCCTATCCCCCCTTCCTGAGGGAGGGAGAACACAGGAGAGAGGAGGCCCAGGCCCTCTGACTTGGGTAACTGGCACGGCCTCTTGTGGTCACACTTGCTGCCCCAGCCGTGGCCAGCTCGCTGAGTCAATCTGGAATACAGGCTGACCACCCGGGAGCACCGAGGCCATCAGCCACATCTCTCCAAGGGCCTGAGGTGGGGGACATGCCTGCCTGGGAGTGGCTCCCAGACCACTGGGACTTCGGGGTAAATAAACCAGGGTGGCCCAGGATGCCTTTCACCCCTCGTGAGCAGAAATGGAAGCAGCTGGCTTGGCCCTTCCACCATCCCACCCAAGAGACAGACGGGACGAGGTGGGGGGACACTCTGAAGATGAGCCTCTCTCTCTCTCTGTCTCTCTCTCTCTGAATATTGTTCTGCTGGGTGGAGGGACAGAATGATACCTGCCTAGGACTTACCGATCCCTGCAACTCATTTTACAGAAATGGTGCTCACTTGAGACTTCATCGTGACCTTTAACCCAGTTCAAGAATACCCTTTCATCAGGGATTTTTATCACCCTTGAATCTCCATCCTGTGGTCTGAAACCTCAAACACCGTGTTTAAACCCGGTAAGACCCAGCCTGGGCCATCGGGGCCCCCATGCTGCTGAAAAGCCTACAGGGGAGATGAGCACTGGGCTGGGTGCATCGCGTGTGGGTTCCACCATGAGCATGTCACTCAGCTGTTTCCATGTGGCTTGAGATGCCCATCCCACCACTTTCCACGTGCTCTACCACGTACCATGTCCTTTACCAGTTCTGCCATCTGCAAAGGCCCAGCGCAGATCATCTGGCACTCGACCCCATGGCACAGCCAGGCCATCCTGCCATAACACTCCCCTCGCCTTCAGCAGCTGTGCAGGGCCTGCTGTCAGGAAGTTCTCTTCCTCCTCCCCAAACCCTCCACAAGGGCCCAGTTCTCCACATGTCATCCTTTCAGTCTCCACAAAAGGTGCCCTGGGCTCAGGGTGGCCCTCTCTCCCCTCCCCTGCGTCCACCCCCACCTCTCCATCTGTCTCTCTGTCTTTGCCTCTGTCTTTCTCTGTTTCTGTCTCTCTCCATCTCTGTCTTTCTCTATGTCTCTCTGGCTCTCTGTCATTGTCTCTGTCTCTCTCTCCCTCTGTCACAGTGTCTCTTACTCTCTGTCTCTCTGTCTCTGTCTCTCTTTCTCTGCCTCTCTGTTTCTATCTCTCTGTCTCTGTCTCTATCTCCCTCTCTCTGTGTCTTTCTCTATTTGTCTCTCTCTGTTTCTGTCTCTATCTCCTTCTGTCTCTGTCTCTCTCTGTCTCTCTGTCTCTCTTCCTCTGTCTCTCTCCCTCGGTCTCTCTCTCTGTCTCTTTGTCTCTCTGTCTCTGTCTCTCTTTGTCTCCCTCTGTCTCTCTCTCTGTCTCTCTCTCTCTCTTGCTCTCTTCATATTTGGTCTGTTCTCCCACTAACATACAGGCCTTCAGATGACTTGCCCAGAGCTGAAAGCACAAGACAACCAAACAAAAGTGAGTTTTCCCTTCTGATCTTTCTTCTGATGTTTTGCTGCTGGTCTCTAAATACTGCCTGTAGTGCAGGACCCCAGAGCCTGGAGTCTGAGGCCTTCCCTCCAGATATGGCGCTGCTCATTTCCACTTCAGAGTAAGCAGGAGAGATCCACCAACCAACTGAGCTCTCCCCACACGGACACCAGGAACTTCTCACTGACAGCTCCCGTGCAGTGTTTAATCAAACCCTAAAAAGAAATGAGTGACGGGAAAGAAAGAAGGGAAGGAGGGGGAAGTGATGAGAGGAAGCAAAGGGCAAGGAGAAAAAGAGAAAAAGAAGGCGGAGGAAAAAGCGAATTGCAGACCATTGCACAATGTATGGGTGGATGGAATCACCACACTGCACCCCACAAGTAGGGGCAATCATTATGTGCTAACTTTTTAAGTAATTAATTTTTTAAAAAGAGAATCCCAGAGCAAGTTGTGAAAGCCAGTTTTGCAAAGGGGGTCACATTTTGGTTGCTCCAGGGGCTGGGCGGTGTCAGGACGCTAGAAGGCAAAGAGCTCTCCCACTACCTGGTTGACCACTTTGCAAGGGAGACTGGGGCCCTGCTGCTGACTTTCAAGTGACTCACACTCAGAGCAGACTGACCCCTGCCCCACTCCCACTCCCAGCCCCAGTGAGGCTGGAGGTTTGCCCCACAGTCTCCAGTGGAGAAACTGAGGAAGGAAAGGGAGAGCTGGGGCAAAGGAGCCAGAGGAGAAACTGGGATTGTCCCAAGACTGCCACCAGGACCCACTGCCGACCTTGGCCAACACAGAGGTGCTATCCTGTGTCGCTGGTCAGTGGGCCTGCATGCTGCAGCATTTAAAGACAGAATTCTCCTTGGGGTCGGAGATGCACAAATTCCCAGTGGATAATAAAACCCAACAATTCGTTGTCCCTTCCCTTCAAAGACAGCAGCATTGCTTGCCCACTTTGATACTGGTTCTTATTAAATTCCTAAATTTCTAAGTCCCCATCCAATGCCTGGAGTCCCCTCTCCATCTCCTGGGTGGAAGAGGCTGCTGGAAACCCAGACATCCTGCAGAGGGGCCTGGTGCCAAGTCATCTGGGGCCTCACCCCTCAGGGAGGCAGGAAGTACAGCCAGCCTTGTCACTGTGCCCTAAAGTGGGATGGATGGCCCCAGCAAACTGATCCTTGCTAATGTAAGCATAGGTGCTATTTCATATAAATACAGCCACCCAGACATTCACCTCAGCACAGAGTCTTTCCCCTGAGGCCTGGCCCTCCACAGCCTCTGCCTCAAACCACCAAAGTTAATGACATCCTCGGGGTAGGGACCAGAGTGTGTTTAGTGTCTGTGCCATGGCAGAGGTGGGGCCCCTTTGCTTCACTCATCATTTTCTGTAATGTGCCTATCACATCCTTGCTCCTCTCTTCTTTGCCAAGCCAAACAGGCTTGTCTTACTAATCTGTCTTAGGATGGGGACTGAGGCCATAAATCTGATCACTGAGAGAAAGAAGGCCTTCCCAGCCCCGGACGGAGCCTTGAGCTCGCAGCACAGCACACATGAAAGCACACAACAGATAATTTGAGAAGTCCTGTCACAGGTGTGTTATAAAATGCAGATGTGGTGAAGTTTAAACTGTAAATTAGCCCTCCTGCTAAAGGAAAACAAGCCATTTCATCTGTCACCAGCCCCACCCTCTCCTCTTCAGCCTTTGTCGCCATTGGTAAATTAGGTTTGAATGAAATTTGGAAACGTAGAACCCAACGCTGCCTTTGCCAGGATAATATGAAATTAAATCCCATTGGCTCCTAGAATCAATTTTTAAAAATAAAAGGACCTTATGGCTTCAGTTAAACATGGTGTCTGTATGCATATTTTTCATGTAATAAGACACCCTCTCCGTATCCCAGACCTGATTTAACACCTTCTCCCTCCCCCAGCGCTCCACATCCATTCATCAATTCCTCCCAACTTCTCCATTATGAATTTATTAATGTCTTTTTCTACAAATTCTGCTTCCACAAAGTGAAAAGAACAGCGCCTTAATTATATGTCTTTAAAGAATATCTTTAAGAAACAGCACCAAATGGGTTGTGTCTTTCTTAGCATATCTCAGGAGTGCTAATAAGTATTTGAGAAAGGCAGATGTGCTGAGAGTACCCTTGGACCACGAAAGAAACCAAACTCTTTTCAAATCCCTCCCTCCTCCCAAATGTCTTCCAAAGAGGAGAACATCTCCAAGAGGCAGGAGTTATTTGGAAACCAGAAATATTAAGACCATTGTCACATCTTATACTTTGGATATCTGTGCTGGAGAAAAGAGCTGAATTTGACATCTGTGGTGCAATCAGTTATGTTCCTATGGCAGAGGCCAAGTTGCAAATCCCCCAGCTCTGCTTACCCCCCCATCCCCCAGGCAGAGCCTCATTAGAACTGAGAGATAATTTATTCTTACTTTTCTATTTGGTGGTACTAGAGTTTGAACTCAGGGCTTCTCACTTACTAGGCAGGTGTTCTACCACTTGAGCCATGCTTCCAGTCCCTGACTAGAAGTGAGAAACCTGACTTCTGGAACTTGAGAAATCCCAAGACTGGATCCTGTCTAGCCTCACCTGGAAAAGACCCAGGACTCAGTTGCCTGGTGTATTAGTCAGGACTCTCTATGGCAATAGAGTTAATAGGATATTTGGAAAGAGAGACTTACAAGGGGAGGTTTTTTAGAAGGTGACTTCATTCATTATGGTCAAGAAGTCCCACAATGTGCTGTCTGCAAGCTGGAGACCCAGGAAAGCCAATGGTGTCCAAGTCTGAAGGCCTAAGAATCAAGATGGGGCCACTTGAAGTTTGAAGGGCCCAAAACCAGGAACACCAATGTTCAAGGGCAAGAGAAGTTGGATGTACCAGCTTTCCCTCAACACACCTTTTTGTTCTATCTGGCCCATCATCCACTTGAATAATGTCTGCCATATTGGTTGGGGTAGATGGCCTTTCTTCAGTCTAATCTTTCTTTCTTTCTTTCTTTCTTTCTTTCTTTCTTCCTTTCTTTCTATTTTATCATTTTTACATTTACTTGCATGTGTATACATTTTTTGGGACACCTCCCCACTCCACATGCACCCCTACCCCTCACCCCCCTCTTCTGGGCAGAACCTGTTGCACCCCCTTGTTCTCTGAAATTTTGAAGGGAAAACATAGGAGACCATAAGAAAGACATGGTGTTTTGCTACTTTGAGGTAAAGATAGCTATACAGAGAGATTCCTAGCATTGCTCCCATGCATTTGTGTATCACAAGCCACATTGGTTCATCTCTGCCAGACCTCCTTGCCACTTCCTGGTCCCCTTCCCATAGTGGTCTCTGCCAGTTTAAGATTATTTTATTCACTCCTCTACAGTGAGCACATCAACCACATTCAAGTTTTAGGTTTCCTTCCCTTTTCTATTCCTCCCATGCATGTTCCCTCTTAGTGTTTGACCATTGTCCAATAATATCACTGCATTTGTTTTGGGTCTATAATGTGCATGTGAGGGAGAACATGTGATTTTTGGTCTTCTGAGCCTGGCTAACTTCGCTTAAGAGGATGTCCTCCAGTTTCATCCATTTACTTGGCAATGTCAGTCTACTATTTCAAACACAAGTCTCTTTCCAAAACATCCTCACAGACACATCCAAAAATGTTTTATCACCTATCTGGACATCCTTAACCTAGTGAAGTTGACATATGAAATTAACTATCACTCTGATGACCCATGCTTCTCTAACAGGCCAAGGTAAGACAACTGGGAAACTACTGGGAAATTCTTAATTCCCAGGATAAACACAGACCATCGTAATGGGCCATCAGTTTTGCTCAGTGGTAAGCAATTGAAAATGGGAAGCTGTACTTAAGAGAAGCACTTTCTTTTTTTAAAGAACATCTTTAGTTTGCATTCTGGGTGAAATTCATTGAAACTTTCAGTTAGAGGAACAGTACAATAAATATTGAGCTTGTAAGCTCAAAATCAGAAATCCCACGGTCCTCTGCTGGTGTATCTTCCTCCTCCTCTGCAAATCGAGTTGGAAGAGCCACAGCCTAACACCAAGAACACAGATGGGGCAGTGGGAGGGGGAAGAGGGGAAACCTAAAGACCTGAAGTAATGACAAGATCACAGAGTTCTGCCTGAGGAGCAGCTGGCCAGTACAGGTCTGTTCTGAGGAGCACAGGAAATGATGTCAGAGTCTGATGTTCCAAGAACCATCTTCATGAGTCCTGGGAGCCAGAGCAAGGCATGTACTAGGATTCTGCCCCTTCTTGTCATAGACCAAGGACTTTTCCTTTCTTTCTTGACTGTCCCCCTTCCCCCCCCATGCCAGAAGCAAACCCTGAGGTAGGAATTCAAGTACAATTAATTTCTTCCAGAGGGGATCCCAGTGTGGAAAACATCTGCAGGGGAGCAGGAAGTGAGACAAAGAAGGATGAACAACCGATTAAGAATACAATGCCCAGCAAGTCACCACTGTGGACAACTAGAGTTTGATCCCTTTAGGAAATGCTAGAAAATTCTATGGAATACAGCTCTAGACACATCCCACTCAGGGGTGAGGGGACTGGGATTTTTATACTCCAGTGGTTGAAGGCAGCTTGGAGGAGGAGAGTAGTCTTAAATTCCCTGGCAATTTGGCCAGCCTTGGGTAGAGCTGACTCCAGTAGACATAGAAGGCCCTTGGACTATGAGATGCAGGCCTGGCCATTGGATATCTGCTTGTACTGAAGTGTGAGGGTGAGCATGCAGGGATTTGCTCTTCCCAATGAAGGTTAAGCATGAGACATGGCAGCAGATCTCAACATTCAGGTAAAATGGTGCCTACTAGCCATAAACACTAACCACAAAAATTGGGTGGTGGGAGCTTCTTATTTGGTCCCCCAATAAAGCCAAGGCTAGACATCATGATTCTGATCTGGAAATTGACCATCAAAGTTTGAGGAGCTTCTCCACAGTGCAATCAATGGTAAGCTGGATCTTCACAGTCACAACCTCTGTGTATGCATCAAGCATGGAGTGCTTCCCCTTCTACCCATCCTCCCCATGAGCCTTGTGTGAGTCACCTTTCTGTCACTGTGACAAAATACCTGAGAACATCCACAGGGGAAGGTTTATTTTGCCTCAGGTTTAAGAGATCTTGGTCCATGGTTGCTTGATTCCTTTGCTTTGGGCCCACAGTACATCATGGTGGAAGCTCATGGTAGAGGAAGCAGAGCAAAGAGGAAGGGTTTAAACCTCTTGGAGGGCATTCCTCCAGTGACCTAACTTCCATCCACTGGGCCCCACCTCCTAACAGTTCTACCATCTCTCAACAGCACCATAGTCTGGTGACCAAGCCTTTAGCATAAGGGCATTTTAAGGACACTTAAGATTTGAAACACAACAGTTCTGCCAGGAGGCGTCATGTGTTACAGTAAATACGTGATTGTGCCTTCCCAGCTAGCCACAGCTTTTTGGACCAAGGGGTGGGAAGTTGACCATTTGTCTACCCAGGGCCCTGTGTGGTGTGACCTAAAAAGATGACCTGGATAAATGGGATTCCTATCCTAGATTTGGAATTAGTAACTAGAGGCCTACAAAGTCACCAAGATGAACTGGGTGTCACCCCAAAACTTATCAGAGTAAAACAACACCTTCTATTGCCTCTCATTGTTCTCAGATTGACAGGGTCAGCTGGTGGCTCTCACATGGGGTCTCTTACAGCTGCAGTTATGTGGCTGAGTCTTCTTCACTCACTACTCGGCTAGCTGGAACAACTTGGGGCTGGTGGGGGCTCTCCCCCCACCCACACCTCTCCATGTGACTGCCTCATATGGGTGGCTTGGGCTTTCTCTTAGCATGGAGGTCTTGGAGTAGTTGGATTTGTTCTGTGGCTGCTGGCTTCTTCTAGAGTGAGTTTACAAGAGACCCAGGCAGCAGCCGTAGGTCCTTGCTGTATTCCTTTTCAGCCCAGATCCGAGAGGTAGAGGAAAGACCACCTCTTATTCATATAGTGAAGGAAGAGCCTGGTGGCTGGCAGCCATGTTGGAGACAGACTACCACGTGTGCAATTGGCTCCTTTCGTCAAGCACACACCACTCTGCCTGGGGAGTCTCTGGCTGGGCTTGAGTTCTGCCTGCCTGGGGCAGACCAGAGTTCAGAAGAGTTAACACCCGCAGATGCACTTTAAGGATAAATGAGCATTGAAGATAAATGTCTTAGCTTCCGCAGATGCACTTTAAGGATAAATGAGCGTTGAAGATAAATGTCTTAGCTTCCTTCCCATTTCTTAGGTTAACTCAGAGGCAATCTATGTCCCCAGGAAGCCTGCTCATACCACCAGCCACCTTCTTTCCGGCACCCACTTCTCCACCTTTCCACCTGTGCTTCCTGAGACCCATTCTCAAAAGAAGTTGTGCTCAAATTGTTTTCTCAAAGTCTGCTTCTGAAATACCTACTGAACTCCATATTCTCCCCAAATATTCATTTCTTGGGTAAACTAGCCACAGCTGGTTTCTGTTGCTTACAGCCAAAAAGAGACAGAATGTGGGAAAGGGTCAGAGAGAGGGTGGGGGACCCATGGTGTCGGAGTGCCCACCATCAGGTAGAAGGATGTAACTATAAAGCCATCCTGAGGGCTACCATGTAGAAGAAGATGGGACAAGCCCACATGGAGAGGCCAGGCTGAGTTGTGTTCACTGTGAATCCCAGTCTCTGGAATTTCTTACCTCTGTAGTTCCACAAAACTCTTTCTTTTTATAAGAATGTAACAGAACCCCTTCCATGAAAGTGAGCAATCCATGGGATTCCATAAAGCTATAGAGGTAACTCCTCTAAGGACTGGGGTTTCCACAGAAACCTTCTTCTCCCTCCTTTTATGGCTTCTCCCAATCCCCCTCCTCCCCCGCCACACACACACATACATGGATTGGCCCAACCATGAGCCCGGTGACTTTAATAGTGTACAGGACATGCCCTGCACCAAAACATCTCCTTGAAGAAGGCCTAGGAGGATTGGTGCAAAAAAGCATTTGGTTGCTTTCCTGAGGCTTCTGTGAGGACAATCAAATTGAGAAAATTTGAGTCTTGATGAGTAATCATGACAGATTTAGTGAGGGCTGATGTGAGGGATGACAATCTACTCAGTCAGCTGTCTACAGGTATTGTCACCTTAAGGACAGAGAAGACACAGCTCCTGATGGAAGAAGAGGGACAAAGAAAGGAAAGTGACAAGGTGCCCAAGAGCAGCTTCCCTACTTGGAATTTGGGCTCCAGCTGGTCCTACCATTCTCCTCGCCTTGAGAGATGAGAAATCTGTGCTTTGCTTTGAAGGAAGGCAGAATTTATAGAAGGTCTGGTCAGAACTGTATGGTGACAACTGAATCAACATTAGGAGGGTCTGGAAATGAAAAGCACAGCCATTCCTCCTCAGTTCATGGAAACAGTGAATTAAAAAGCACAGGAAACACAGTGGTACAGAAAGGTTCAATGACTTATCCAAATAAAACCATCAAAATCTGACCCTCTCAGACTGGGTTCAGGCAATTTATCATCTAACCTGGGCCAGCAAAGAGAGCAAAATGGGATGTTATGAATAACTAAGCCAGGACAAGAGGAATCAACCAAGATGTCCTAGGCAAGCAGTGAGTTCAGGACACCCAAGAGCACGTCTGTGTCCCTTGTTGAAAGCGTGTTGCGGTGAGTGAAAACCTGTGACCTGAACCTAAATAAAACCTGTAATTGACATATTTTTTCTTGGTAGGTAGAGACTAGTGGGATATTCTTAATCACTAAACTTTTCAGAGATCTGGATTCATGTCGAGCACCACCCCTTCCTGACAGAGATCCTGAGCAGATGTCAACATCATCAGGCCAATGGGGGTCACTCTACCTCATTCATGAAGTTGTTATGGCCATAAAAGCACCTGGTAGGCCCTTGCTCAGGAAATGCCTGCCGTTATTTCTTCATCAGCAAGTTCACGCATTCAAAAACCCTTGGACCTGATACATGAGTTCTGGAAGGTTATGAAAAGAATTGCCTCATGTTTCCATCCCTGCCTCAAATGAATACATTCTGTTTATTTCTTTTTGAGGCATGTCCTATTGCAGCTCATCAGGCCTCTCCTTTCATTTCACTGGACGGCAGCTTCTGACCCTTGAACTTTTGACACCTTTCCCCTTGGAGAACGAGCAGGTCAACAGTTAAGTGGAAAGGCATGGCTAGTCCTTACCTCTCGCCTGAGCACACTCAGTTTCCCCAAGATCAAGCAACAAGAGTAGCTGGTGTTCAGTGCTTGTTTGTCTCCCTGGCCAGCTTGAAAGTAACAGAAAAACTCAGAATAATATGGGGTTTTTTCATAACTGGAAAAAAAGACCACACATATGGTCCCATGTGCATTGCACCCTGGAATAACCTCAAAAACATGGAAGTTGCTCTCTCTCCAGTTATGCATAAGCCTGGCTTAATTAAATGTAGGCCACAAATGGACTGGTAACCATGACACTGAAATGCTGTCGATCTGTACAGGAGAAATTCTCACCACTCCGCGTTCCCCCAGAAGATGGTACACGTGGAGGGTACCACCTGAATTCTTGGAAAATGGTTTTGTATGGTTTTCCATCATTTTGAACTTAGCAGGAAATCTCCAAGATGTGTTTTGACACAAGTATGCTTTTTTTTTTCCTTCCCCACATTTGAAATGGCTGTGTTTGGAGGCTAATTAAAGCCATCTGTGTCTGATTCATTTACACTTTAACTCATCAGAACGCTGTTTTGTAATAGTCATTTGAAGTCCTTTCTTTTTTGAAAAACCAGGAAGCGATGGTTTGCCAGCCAACAGCAGGGTTAACGTACCACAAGGTTTGAATATGGTTCAAGACAAGCCTTAGACCTGAGAGGCTGCCGTGATGCATCACTGTCAAGGGCAGGCTGTAACTTTGAGTCTTGTGCTGTTCTCTGAAGAGGCTCACTGCTCGAAAGGGCAGAAAACAACCAATAAGAGAAAACAGAGATTATGCTAAGATCTCCAGGCATCATAGGGAATTTTAGTTTAAATGGAAGTTGGGTGGTTCTTGTGTTTTGAAAGAAGAGTTCTCATTAAGTGTAACTGGTATTTATAAACTGAAGATTTCAGTTGTAAGAATACAGTAGCCTCAATGTCATCTATTTTGCTATCGGAACTTTTTTTTTCTTTTTTATCTGGATTCATAACCTTTGTTAGATTCACTCTGTAGTAGCTATGATTTAGGGGCTAGTCTTTGTCAAATAAGGTTTTAAACCGTAGAAGTTGAAATTTGTGTTTGTCCACTGAAAAGAAAATTCTTTCTATCTAAGAGAAAAGATAACTGAAGGTTAGAGTTTTGTTGTCCTCTGGATATTAGCCAGTTTTGTACCTAACTGGCAATATTTCCACATTTTCTCCTTTGGTTGACTATCTGACCAATCTGCGTAACCACCTGTTCGGTTCTCCACTCAGCACAGTAAATCGGGTTAAGACTCACCAAATAAGTGTCTGAGAGTCACCTTTTTCAACTGTTTGAAAATTATACTTTGGAATTGCCCAGGCCCCAAACCTGGCTTATCTACACTGCCTCTCCCTTTAACCTTTTAATGATGTAAAGCAGATGGGTATTCAAAGAATTAAAAACAACCCAAACCTCAGCCAAGAAGAGAGAAGATAGGGGCTTGAACACCTATTGAGTTTACAGCCCCGATTGTCTTTCAGCCACATAACTGAGGGAGGGAGGCATCGCTCCACTTTCCAGGTAAGAAAAGCGAGGCAGGGAGTGGCTAAGGCTTGTCCAGTGTCACCAGGTGGCTGTGCTGGGACTCGAAGAGGGAGCTGGCAAATCCAACCCCTCCACTGTACACTCGACAGCTTGTGGGGATGAGGCAGGAAAACACCCCGGCAGTGGGGAAGAGGCACCCACCAGGCAGGACCATCCACCAACTCCATTTGTGAAGCAGGTCTACAGTTCCCTGTCACAGGCGAATGGCTGAGAATAAATGCTTACAAAGGTCTTACAAACTGAAATGCCAACCTAAATTACTTTTATTACAGCCCATAAAAAAGCGGACGTATAAAATTGATGGGGATTGATGGGGGCAAGCATTTCTTCCCTTCTTCCCACAACTCCATCAGCTTGACACAGGGGGCCCCGTGTGCCTGACTCTCCCCCAGGAAGGAGAAAGAGGAATGGGGCTGGTCCAGATCCACTGACTCCAATGTTAGAGCTTGTGCCCAGTCATCATATCTAAAGCTGCCCATATGGCCATGTTTAATTTTGGGGGTGACACATGACACTTCAGAACACATGGAAGCATGACCTCCAGTCTCCCTCTTATCAATCACAGAGCTGGCGTTTTCAATCTTCATCTATCTGATGGATACCACTGAACTCAGCGGAGGAAGAAAAGTGTGATTTATTGATCATGTAAACAAAACTGTAAAAACAGTAGAATTCAAAGTAACATGTTCATCATTGTGCTGGGACATACGGATTTTGTTGGTCCTGGAAATAAAAATGATGGCTTGTTCCTGATTTCCTCTTTCATACTGATTTGAAACTGTCCCATTTGAGCTGCACCTTGCTGTCATTTATCCTTCATTTAGTGCCAATTCTTATTACTCAATTCATCCCTCATTCTCTCAAGACAAGGAAAAGACTTCTGGGTGGCACTAACAATGACCCTAAACACATGTGTGGATGTGTAGTAGGTCTTGGGTCATGTGACACACACGTAGACAGTGTTTTACGATGTTTTCATTTTTATCCACACAGAGCTTTCTTAGACACTTTTTCCTAACGCTTGCCCTGGTGAATTTTAATTCAACAGATAGAGTGTATATGTTTACATGTTATATGTACTTGTGTGCTTTACACACCTATGTATGTTGTATTTTTTTCACGACCACCCCCAACAATCAACTTTTGCCACCTGGAAGGTATGCAATCCCCTCTAAGAATGAGTGAACTGTCTCAATGCTCTCTGACAGAAGTGTAATGCAGGTGGCAGAGAGTGTGGCTGAGAGGCAGAGCTCATGCCTAGACACACAAGGCCCTGAGTTCAATCCTCAGCAAAGGGAAAAGAGAAAAGAAATACAATGAGAGTCCCAGGAAGTTTTTTTTTGATAGGACCAGGGTTTGAACTCAGGGCTTCACACTTGCAAAGCAGATGCCCTACTGCTTGGGCCACACCTCCAATCCATTTTCCTCTGGTTATTTTTCAGATGGAGTCTTGTGAACTATTTGCCTGGGTTGGCCTCTAACTGAGATCCTCCAGGCCTCAGCCTCCCAAGTAGCTGGGATTACAGGCCTGAGTCACTGGTACCCAGCAGCCCCATGTAATTTTAAAATTGAAGCCAGCACTTCATGTCGTACACCTTAAATACATACAATATTTATTTGTTGATTACATCTCAATAATGCTGGATTTTTTTCTACTGAACACATTAAAAAAGTAAAGAGGGGTAGGTAAAATTAATTTTAGTAATAGATTTTATTTAACTCAATGTGTCCAAAATAATATTTCAGCAGGAAGGAATGTAAAAAAATATATACTACTGGGATATTTTATATCCTTTTTCTTTCTCAGTCTTTAAAATCCAGTGCATGTTTCACATTTAAAGCTCATCTCTGTGCCCCGTGTGACCACATCTCACATGGTGAAGGTCACCTGCAGCCCTCAGTGTGATTGCAAATGAGCCAGCACTGACTGCATTAGTCACTTCAGCTTGCCTCCAAGCCAGGGCGATTCTTGGCAAACTTGTAGAGGACAGGAAACACCTGTGAGCCCCAGACAGCTACAAATTCCAGCTGGAGAAGGCCTGAGTCGGATGGTTCACACCTGATCAAATTGCTTCCTCCGAGGGGAATTTACCGTGAGGATGAAAAGGGACATGAGGGGAATGAGGACCTACCTCATCGAACCTTGCGGAGGAATGGAATCCTACTTCTTGCCTGTCATCATTCGTGGCAGCTCTAATGGCCCAGGGGACCTCTCAAAGCGACAGTACCCTGCCACTGATCTACAGATAATACTTTTCAGTACTCAATGGATGCCTGAGAGCACAGATCATAATGAGCCCCTCTGTACAAGCATGGTGACCCTGTCTGATAACTGTCATGGACACTAACTGACTAATGAGCAGGTCACTGGGGAGGGGTGTCGAGTGGAACAGCAAGACATTCCATCATGCTAGTCAGAAAGACGTTCCATTTTATTCAAAATTATTTACTTCCGGAATTCTTCCTTTACTACCTTCAGGTCATGGTTGACAATAGGTCACTTCAACCACAGAAAGTGAAATGGCGTTTAAGAAGAGACTGTGTACTTGACTTTCTCAGCTCCCGAGTCCTGCCTTCCACTGCTGTCGCTCTTCTCCAATTTGCTGGCACCCCAGGTGTTGGGATGGCTACTGGCTTTTCTTTCTTGACTTCTTTCCAGAGGTCTGTTCACTTGTGCAGTCAACTTTCCATCGGTATGATGAAACACCTCAGATAAACAACTTAAAGGAGGAAAGGTTGATTTTTGGACTCATGGTCTCAGATGGTTTAGTCCATGGTCAGGTGGCCCCTTTGTTCTGGGAGGAGGCTGCTGTCAGGACAGCCAGAAGAGAGACAGAGAGAGAAAGAGAGAGAGAGAGAAAGGGAGGGAGGGGAAGGAACCAGGGTCCCAATACACCTTTCAAGAGCACACCCCAAGTGACCCACTTCCTCTATGCCCCTCACCTCCCAAAGTTTCCATCCCTTCCCCAAAGCACCAATCTTTCAGCACATGAGACTTCTGGGGACATTTCTGATTGGAACCATGACCACCCTGCTAGCTGCTTTCTCCCCTATGTGTCTCCCATCCAGGTCTCCAGGTGGTGGCATCTATCTGGGCCCCTCTAAGATGGCTCCTCTCAGAAGAAGAACATTCTCCCTAGTGCCTTGGTCTTGGATCCTTGTTGAAGCTTCTCCAGTCAGTAGGAAGAAGTAAGGGAAGAGAGTCGAGGAGTGATATCCCTCAAGGTTGGGTGCCAAGCTGGCATACACTGCCCACACCAGGCCACCTCTGCTCCAAGACCCACCCCAGCCCCTCCTGGCTTTCCAGAACCAATGCCATCTCCAGTGACTTCCTTCACCAGCCATACTGGAAGGAGAAAGAAGAAAGAGAACAGACCCTCCGCCCCCCACCACCCTACACACACACATTTCATATTTCTCAAATTGCAACTCGAAACCCTATCCCCTCCACAACAGGCCCATTTTTCAGTCTCACAAACTCCGCATTGTCTTTGACCTTGATCAGAATGCTTCTTCCTGCTGGTGGAGTGGCTCAAGTGGTAGAACACTGCCTAGCAAGCCTGAAGAGGCCCTGAGTTCAAACCCCAGTACTGCCACCACCAAAATAAAAAAACAGAAACAAAACCCTAGTATCAGAATGCTTTTTCCTAAGTGTGGACTTAGGTGGAAAGAGAGAAGAGATGGGAGCCTTGACCTCTTCCTACATGTGAGAGACTGGGCAACAACCTGGCTTTCCATGGCATCATTTTCTGATGTCACCTCTCCTTCACTGCATGCTACCTGTCCCCCAATCTCCATGTTTGAGCTAAGGTTAAAAGCAGTATGCATTCATTTATCACAGAGGATCCCAACCAGGAATGATTTGCCCCTGTCCCCAGGGGATATTTGCCACGTCTGGAGATATTTCTGGTTGTCTCAGCTGGGATTTAAAATGCTACTGGCTTCTCATGGGCAGAGGCCAGGCATGGTGCCAAATATCTTACAATGCACAGGACAGCCCCCCTGTCCTCCCCTACACACCCAGTCAAAATGTCAGTAATGGTGAAAAATCCTGAGCTTTCATGAAAAAAGGATTCCCCCACTGGTGGTGGCAGGGGGAAGGCTGGAGGAGGGAGAGAGAGGGTGAGGCAACCTAGAAGCAGGTTGGACAATCGGGAGAGAGGCCTGTGACACGGGATGAGCCCACTGGAGTGTTGGGGAGGTCTTGTGTTAGGTTAGGACAAGGGGCTGGAGCAATGGCCTGACGGCCGTGGAGATTTTAAAGTGTAAAATCTAACTTCTGACTGTCTGTGTGCCAAACCCAGGCCAGAGCCTGGCATCACATTTTGAAAGATGAGAGCTTTGCACGGTGCTCTGCAGTAAGTTTGAAAAAACAAGGAGGGGAAAAAAATACAGTCATTCCTTCATATTCACAGGGTTCTGCATCCATGGATTCAATCAACCACAGACAGAAAATATTCAGAAGAAAAATATCATGTCTATACTAGACGTCCACAGACTTCTTTTCTTGCCATTTTCACTGAACAATAGGGTATAACAACAATTTACCTTGGATTAAGATTTGTAAATCGTGATTTAAGGCACCCAGGAGATATGCATCCCTTACACACGAAAGCATGGGATTGGAGCAGCCACAGACTTTGGTGTCCTCTGGGGTTCTAGATCCAGGCTGCCAGATGACTGCATTGGAACTTAAGGGCACAGGGGAGTAACACAGCCTTCACCCAACGTCTGAAGAAGTCACCTGTGAAAACAACCAGCCTTCTTCCCCATCCCCAGGTGGGTCTGCACACAGCAGCCTTGGAGTCTCTGGTCATCTCCCACTCATTCTTCTGTGAACGGGGTCTGATCTCAGCACTTCTCAATACATGACGGAGACAGGGAGAAGGAAGGGATAGCTGTCATCCTCCATTCCTAAGCCATCAAATCTAAGGAACAGAGAGGTTGGGTGAGTAGCCCAATGCCCCACAGCTGGTAAGGTACAGAAGCAGGACTCTAACAAGTCTGACAGGAGAACCTTGACCTTCACACTTTGATAATCATGCCAGGATTCCATCTCCCTTTGGCCAAAGCATTGACCCCTTGCTTGGTCCAGAAAGGCCACAAGCGCCAACCAAGTCACACAGCTGCTTTTCTTCATTCCTTCCTTCTCCCTGTCTCCACCATTCTCCCTCTGCAAATTTAAAGGTGTGGAGGGTAGGTTTGCTTCCCAGAACTCTGCCAGCCATTCTAAGGAGCAACTGAAAAGCTGTAGCTGGTCCCAGCCCTCTGGAGTTGGCATCACAGGGAGGGAACACAGGCATTTTTTAAAAGCTCCTCCATAAGGGGAGGTGAGCTCATTTCCTGAGGAAATGACAGTAGAGGGTGTCTTCAGGGGCCAGCCAGGCCTGGCTTTAAAACATCTGAAACGGCCCACGGTGTAATCAGGCGTGAATAGTGACTCAAATAAATTATGCATATTTGTGCATTAATGTATTATTTGATTCATGCAGTCCCTCCATATAGTTAGTCTGGGTGACCCATGGTCTCATCAGTTTCTTGGATGAAGTAAAAAAATCAGTTGCTTTGAAATATTTAGTGGCCAAAGAGAAACTCAGGTCATTAGTGAAAATTATAAGCAAAATGACAGCAGAATTCTCTCAACTGGAAGGGTTGAGCCCAGGTCGTCAGAGCCAGATGCTGTCCTCATTCCATGGTCTTTCATGAGACCAAGTGTGGATGACCACAGTGAGGCAGGACATGAAGATCCCAACACCCAATTATAATTTTAACAAATAGGGCTCTTTCTAAGAGTCACATTCCTTGTGCATGGCTTCATGAAAACACAAACATTCACCTTATCCTCAAAAAATGCAGGCGCTCTGGGAAGAAAATGCTACCCACTTGGCCCCCTGGCCAGGCAGCAGGAGCTACAGATGGGTGCCAACGCTGGTGCTTCTGCCTCAGCAGATGACCAGTGTGGAGTCCAGGCTTTGGGATGACAGCACCTGATGTCGCTCTGTCTTCCATACAGGAGGCACATCAAGCTGGCCTCTCAAGGTCAACACTTAGGAGAGGAAAGAGGTCTCCCCAAAGCCCTGTGTGTGGACTAAGGCTGATACTGTATTTTGAGCTCCATCTGATTTCTTGACTCTATGTCCATTCTGTTACCAACCTCAAAGGGAAATAGGAAAAAGAAAAAAGAAAAAGCACATAATACAGGGAACCCTATGCAATGTGTATTACTGAAAATAACTTCAGTATGCCTAGTCCCTGGGTAATCATTTTAGAAGGCATCCCCAGCCCTGGGAACCTCCGCCACTCGTTGAGTGTGAATTCATGACTGCCCTCTTCTCTTCAGTGGGGCAAGGTTAGGTAAAATCAACTGGTGACCTGGTGACTCAAATGGTGGGCTAGTGTCAAATCTCACTATCCAAGGCAGAATGCAGGTAAGATTGGAAAAGAGCCAAGAATAATGAAGTCATCTCTGGGAGACAGATAGGGGACTTTCACTTTCTACAATTTGTTAAGCAATGAAGTAAATTATTTATATAATATGACAAAATGCTTTTTAAAGAAAGGGAAAGACATAAATATATAAAATGTAAACACTTAAATTCTCAGGGAAAAGAAACAGTATACCAGAGAAGGAAGGAAGGAAGGAGGAGAGAAGGAAGGGAGGGAGGGAGGAAAAGAAGGTTTAAAAATTATGTGACCATGATTCAGAAGCTTAATTCTCATGGTTTCTCACTGATCACTCCGGTATTCTAAAGGATCCAACCTCCAGGTTGTATCCTAGGGGTCCAAAATGGGCGCCATCTTTAAACAACTGTTCTGTGGCCATGGATTCAGGTCTAGCCTCCATGTACTAACTCCTGATGACAAAAGCCTTCCTCTGAACACTAGTGGAAAGTTCCAGAAACTGAAAACTCCAGGTGCTAGTGGAAGAGAAAAACTGTAATTTTAAGCCAAATTAGGGGGAAAGAAAATCAACATTGGATTGGCTACACCAATCCCTCTGATAACAGAAAACAAGGCTGCCAACAGGCCTTTGAAGGCAGTAAAAACACACACGTCCACGCAATGGATTCCAGTCAAACTAACCAGTAAAAGTTGTTCACAAGCTATGCATTGAGTCCTATTTCCCCTAAAGTTACCTCTGAGAGACTCGTTTCTGCACAAACCATCCCACAAGAAGATTCGCTGGGTGTTCACCATCCTCCCAGAATGCCGCAAGGATGGGGAAATACTCGCACCCTAGGTACTTAATACTTCTGTCCCTCCAATGATGGTTACAAGTGATAGAAGGGGTGAGTCAGGGGACAGTGCTCCTTACCGCTTCTCTCCTGGGTCAGCCACCTTCCCTTGGACTTCCCACTGTCACGTGAGTGGGCCAGTGCAGAGGAGCAGGCTGGCGTCTACACACACCCTCCACATCACACACACACACACACACACACAACAGTGATATATCACATATGTCATAAATACACAAACACATACACACCACACATCACAACACACACCCTCCACACACTATTTAAATACACTACACACACACCACAGCTCAGGACATAGCATGTACCCACACCTCTCACACACCACACTTACCACACATCACACACAGCCCACACGTGATGAACACATTTCATACACACACACACACCACACAAACACACCTTGTAGGCCCGGATTGTGCAGGGAAACCCCTTGTGCCCATCTCCAGTCAGTGTCTGACGGGGCACAGGGACTCGCCAATGCTGGAAGGCCATTATGCCACGGGGAAGACAAGTGTAGCAAGCCCACCCAAGCCACTCTTGTGAGCACCATGGCGGGGCTGTCCCTGGGCAGAGAGACACTGGGTGTCACTGCCTTTAACAAAACAAAATGGGAGACCTTCCACATTCTAGAAAGTGTGAGTGGCTCTGACTCTGTGAACCATACACCTCAACACTGAATGAGCAATCATGTTGTTTGGGGCATTTAAAATGAAATAATAACAGCGATAACATTTTTATAGACAAAAGTAAGCTTCAATTTGCAATTTTGCTGACACCAAACCAAATTTCCACCTCTCAGGTAAGAGCTCAAAGTGCTCAAATAGAAAAGGGTGATCCATTTGTGACTGCGGTCATGGAAAGATCTCTGAGCTGAGGCGTCCTCTGTGGGACTGGAGTTGGGGACAATGCTGTAACAGCAATGCACAGAGTACATCATGTATGTGAAAAGGGACTTTATTCCACGGCCATACATGCATATTGAGCACACAGAAGAGGACTTGAAGGAAGATCCATGACAAACGCCCCACAATTGTCATCCCCAAGGAATAAAGCAGGGAGAAGCAAGCTGCCTGGAGTGGGGGGGGGTCCTCACGTTCGATTTTCTGTATTTCCCACTTATTTGAATCTCTGAGAAAGAAAAATGCATTTGAGTATTAATTGCATAACTTGCCATGCTCAGGAAGGCGACCCAGCCGAAGGGACTTTCCAGGCAGCAGGGCGGCAAGGAGCGCGGGCTGTGAGTGTGTTGCGCCCCAGTTCATGGTTCCTGCAAGCCCTCCAGGAGGCCGGTCGCCGCAGGCCCTCCCCGCGCCCTCAAAAGCCTGCAAGCGTTCCCAGGCCCTCGGGCCTGCCGCAGCCCAGTGCGCCCTGCCCGCGGCGGTGTCTGGCATGATGGTGCGCGGGAGGCACGACGGCCCTGGCTAGCTGAGGCGCGGGGGCGGCGGTAGCGGCGGTGGTAGCGGGCTCCGGAGCGGCATGCCAGTGCCCCCCGGGCGCGATGGCTAGCGGCAGCGCTGGGAAGCCCACTGGCGAGGCGGCTTCTCCGGCTCCCGTGAGCGCCGTCGGTGGGGCCAGCTCGCAGCCACGGAAAAGGCTGGTGTCCGTCTGCGACCACTGCAAGGGCAAGATGCAGCTGGTGGCCGACCTGCTGCTGCTGTCCAGCGAGGCCGGCCTGTACTCTTCGAAGGCCCCGCCTCCCCATGTGCGGGCGCGGAGTCCTTCGAGCAGTGCTGGGACACCATCATCGGGCGCACCACGGGGCTCTCCATCCTCACCCACGACGTGCAGAGCCAGCTCAACGTGGGTCGCTTCGGAGAGGCGGGGGACAGTCTGGTGGAGCTGGGCGACCTGGTGGTGTCGCTGACCGAGTGCTCGGCACACGCGGCCTACCTGGAGGCCATGGCTACCCCGGGTGCTCAGCCTGCTCAGCCAGGCCTGGTGAACCGTTATCTAGTGACACGCTGCCGCCACAAGGTGGAGCAGGGCTGCGCCGTGCTCCGAGCCACCCCATTGGCCGACATGACCCCGCTGCTGCTGCTGGAGGTGTCACAGGGCCTGTCGCGCAACCTCAAGTTCCTGACGGACGCGTGCTCCCTGGCCAGTGACAAGTCCCGGGATCGCTTTTCGCGCGAGCAGTTCAAGTTGGGCGTCAAGTGCGTGAGCACCAGTGCGTCCGCGCTGCTAGCCTGCGTGCGTGAGGTCAAGGTGGCGCCCAGTGAGTTGGCGCGCAGCCGCTGCGCGCTCTTCAGCCCGCCCCTGGTGCAGGCTGTGAGCGCGCTTGTGTGCTTCGCCACCGAGCCGCAGTTCCTGGGTCGCGCGGCGGCCTTGAGCGCCGAGGGCAAGGCGGTGCAGACCGCCATCCTGGGTGGCGCCATGAGTGTGGTGTCGGCCTGCGTGCTCCTGACCCAGTGCCTCAGGGATCTGGCTCAGCACCCTGATGGGGGCGCCAAGATGTCGGACCACAGGGAGAGGCTGAGGAACTCGGCCTGCGCTGTGTCTGAAGGCTGCACCCTGCTATCTCAGGCTTTAAGGGAGAGGTCTTCGCCCAGGACTTTACCGCTAGTGAATTCTAATTCTGTGAGTTAGCACCCCCACCCCTACACACACGCACCCCATACTCCTTCTTTCCCCACCCCCACCCCCAGGCTAAAGGGAGACACTTATTCTCTGCCCCTCTGCATTTATACCAAAGAAATCATGGGTGACACCCCCTCCCCCTCGTGTCAAATGCTCAAGAGGAATCTTCAAAAAGCAGGGCCATGCACACAATTTAACACAAGCACCTGGAGGGCCCAGGGATCCACCCGCCCATACCCAGTAGGGACTGGGAGATGGAAGTTGGGTAATTACTGGTTGTGGCATTACCCTTCATTCCAGCCCATCAATTAAATTTTATTAGTAATCAGGCAGGAAGGAGGTCATGGGTTCATTTTTTTTTAATTAAAAAGTTACCTCAGTTTTCACTCCTTACACATGGATGTAGCTACCTTTTTTTGTATTTGTTTGTTTGTTTGAACTAGGGATATACTTGGTGTGGAAAGAGTATGACTTCGCTACGTGATTTGCAAGTGGGGGGAAGCTACTGTGAGCGTGTGCTTTATTTTTTAATTTACACTATAGAGTGATTTTTTTTCCCCCAATGTCAAGTTTTTACCTTGCATGTACTGGAGTATTTATTTCATCTATTAAATTGTTATGTTTCTCAGATGGCTTTTTGCGATCATTGTAACTCTTTTAATTTTTTTGGTGGGACTGCAGTTTAAACTCAGGGGCTTGGAGCTTGCAAAGCAGGTGCTCTACATTTGAGCCACTCCTCCAGTGCATTTTGCTCTGGTTATTTTGGAGATGGAGTCTCTTGAACTCTTTGCCCTGCCTGGCCCTGAACCTTGATTCTCCTAATCTCAGCCTCCCAAGTAGCTAGGATTACAGGCATGAGTAACCAGTGCAATGATTGAATTTTCAAGAACTAATTTTGCATGCTTTGCATCATCTGAGGAAAAGGCGACCTTGGTCGTGTGGTTATTCTGTTTGCAGCCCTTTCTCCTTTTCCCTTAAGGGATTATTCCTTTGAGCAGCCTAGGGCCCAAGAAGAGACACATGTATGTCATACTCTTTTTAAAGGCAGGTGACACAAATATGATTGAATTATATATAGTGCCTGTGGTGGGCTGTTAGTGGGGGTTTTTGCCTTGTCTCTAGTTTCTCCAGGAAAGCAATTTAGCTCCCTTTGTCTGCTCATCTTTCCATCCTAATGAACCAGGTTCAGGCTGACTGAAGTCTCATTTGTATTCTGCCTGTCATTTTCAGATTAAAGCACTTCCTTAATCCTGTGTGGGACGCCAGCCTCCCCAGCTCAGAGGATCTATGTTTGGAACCTCAGCACTGGGTATCAAGTCAGAGTGCTTAGCATCTTTCATGTGCACAGGGATGAGGCAGACAAGATCCCATGATTTTAGAAAAAAAAATTTAGAAAGTTCTAGACTGTTAAATATTCTGGAAAGTGTTAATGCTAGAACTGCAGCATAATTGCAGGCAAAAGCTTATTTTTGTGATCTTGATGTGCCATGGTTGATCACATGTTGGAAGAATGGTTGCTGATTGTGATTTGAATAGTTTGAAATTTAAGATAGTTTATCTTTTCTGCAGAAGTTTAAAGGAGTTTGAGAGGTGGGTAGTAATGGTAACATTGTCAATCTTGGTTAATAGTTGAACAGTTTCTTACTAAAAGAACAACAGATTTATTTACAGTTCTGGAGGCCTGAGAGGGCCACATGGGCAACCTCATACATTCTTTAAGTCTGTATAATTTACTGTTTTCTTAGAATTTGTTGTGCTTAAACCATGTATTTCCCACAGATCTGAAAAGCATTTTTCACTATTGTACAGTAGAGAGAAGAAAGTCATATTGGCTGTTTCTCTTGCTTATATGGCTGTGTTTATTGCAAGAATATGGAATTCAAGTTTAAAAATGTCATTAAACCTGTTTTGGGTAAAAAATAAAATAAAATAAAATAAAAAACACCACCACCAGCACCAACAACAAAAACAGGATGGGGGAATTGAGTTGAGATCCATTACTAAGAATTACAGCTTTTTTAAATGCATGCCTTCCTCGGCAGGCCGCTGTGGGTTTGGGGTTTGTTTTTAGTTTTGATGCTAAGGAGATTCTCAAGATTCCTAAAAACCCTCATAAAAACCCTGAGAGCTGCATTTTCAGTGTCCTGTGGGCCCCTAATGCACTTCGAAGCAGAGGGACTCCAGGGACTGGATGGCAAAGAGGTCACCAGGGCAAGTTTGGGACCAGAAAGTCCAGTTTCAACTCCACCTCCACTTGGTTTTCCTCTCCATCCTGTAGACTGGAGTCAAAAATAGTACAACCAGCCCCCAGTGTCCATGGGGGAGGGGGTCCAGGTCCACAAAGGACACCAAAATTCAAGATGTTTGCTGGGTGCCGGTGCTCACGCCTGTGAGGACACTCAGGAGGCAGAGATCAGGAGGATCGCGGTTCAAAGCCAGCCCAGGTGAATAGTTCGTGAGCCACTATCTCAAAAATATCCATCACAAAAAAGGGCTGGTAGAGTGGCTCAAGGTGGAGGCCCTGAGTTCGAACCCCAGTGCTGCAAAAACAAATCAAGATTTTCAAGTCCCTTGTGTAAAATAGAGCCTATATACCTCCTCCTGTGCACTTGACAGTCTCTCTAATTTACCCACAATACCTAATGCAATGTAAGCAGTAGTGGACACTGGTGAGACTGTATTGCATAGAGAACCATGACAAGAAAAAAATTCGGTTGGTGTGTGTTCAATGCAGAAGGAATTTTTTAAAAAATGTTTTCATTCCTCACCTGCAGAGCCTGAGAATTCAGAGGGCCAATTGGGTCTGAGCTATAACCACGCCATGCACTGGTATTAATGAGAAATTCATCTAAGTCTCTATAGTTCTTCTAGAAATATTGTCTGTTGTTATTACTAACACACCTCTAGGAATTCCCACATTCGTTCAATGTAGAATGAAGAAGAGGCCACCAGCCGGAGTCAAATTTGAACCCCAAACATTCAGCATCGGATGACTATTTCTTAGATGTTCTCTGTGTACCATCTGTTCAGGGTGTTAGCAAGGGATGGGTGCACAGCTGTCCTCTGGGGTTCCCCTCCACCCCAGGGAAACAGGCAGTGATTACAACAGAGAGGTAAAGGCAGTAGGACTCCCCGGGAGCACGTGCCCTTGGGACAGGCAATCTGGTCACATCCTGGAGAGAGAAGCTGGGTCACTTCTCACACCTAAGATTAAAACTGGTAAGTCCCTGGCACTAGAGTGCATCCCAGACACAACTCAGGAGCAAGAGCTGGCTGGGGAGAAGGGACTTGGCAGGTGCCAGCAGTGAGGGCAGTCCAGAGGGAGGCGGACAGGGAATAGAGACTGAGAAAACACAGTGCATGTCTAATAAACTTGCCCCGTCTGTCACCTCACACACCCTGTCATAGTGGGCTTGTCCAGCTCGGCCCAGCTGAACCTGGGGAGGGGTCAGCCTGAGAACTGCGACCTCAGTGGAGAAAATGTGCCTCTGGTATAGGGAGGGACCTTCCCAGCAGCAGAAAAGGGAAGGCAGGCCAGGCCTGAGGTCCTGGGGAGGTTAGTGCCCAGGGATCATGAACAAAAAGCCCCCAAGAGCTCATTAAAACCTGTTGCCAAGCCCCAGACAGTGAGGTCCAAAGATAATCTAAGTGACAGGAAACTCCCATCACACAGCCCCTTGCAGACACCTGGCCAGGTGAACTTGGAGGAGGGTGGGTTCTAGATCCTGGAGTGAAGCTGGTGAGGTGAAGAGGCCGGGGGTAGCAAACAGACATCATCACCAGTTCTCTTGGGGCAGAGAATAAGACAATCAAGATTCATACCTGAGCCTTGTTTCCTTTTTGGTTATGCTGGCTAGTTTCCCTTTCTGCCACAAAGAATGACCCACAGATAGGATTCGACTCACACGAATGCTAGACTAAGGATCCACCAGTCCTGCTGTCGTCAAAGACCTGGCAGCCATGTGTCCTGTTACAGAGGCCACCCCATCCCTGTCCGATCGACCGATCGGTGTCGCCTCCCCCAGGACCAGCCAAAGAGGAGTGCACTAGAACCATGGCTTCCTACTGTTGGGAGTTTTACTCAAAAGTAAGAGAATCAGGTTGTGTGAATCAAACTGAAAGGAGACAGAGAGAATCTGAAGTCATAAGAAAGTCATGTGATGAGGACAAAGAGGACAGAGGACACTGGAGGGGAACCAGTGAGTAACGGCAAGAGCAGCAAGAAGACAGAAAAGAAAGGCTGAGAGAGAGACCAAGCCTGGTGAAGGTGACCACTCAGAGGAGCCCAGGGTTAGCTCAGTTCCTTCACAGACAAGGTGGCCTCACAGTTCCTCACCTGCCTGAGCAGCCTGAGATCGTCTCTGTCCCTTGGGATTCAAATAGCCTGAGACACACAGATGATGCCTGGGGGGGAAATGAACCTTGTAAGGATTAGAAGAATGGATGTGGCTGTTTTTTCACCCAGTCTCTGCTACTGTGAATCACGGTGGTGGTGCAGAAAATACAGACTGGGGGAAAATTTTGCCTGGGAGAGGAAGGCAGGGTGTAGGTACCAGCACCTTGTGAACTTTGACTGTATCGTGCAGGATGCTAAGACCAAAAACTCAGGCTAAAGGCAGTGATTCATTATAAGAGCCATTGATGATGCCAGACATGGTGGCTCAGGCCTGTAATCCTAGCTAATCAGGATGCAGAGATCAGGAGGATCACGGTTCAAAGCCAGCCTGGGCAAATAATTTGTGAGACCCTATCTTAGAAAAACAAACCCATCACAAAATATACCATGCAATTGGAAACCAAAAGCAAAAAGGAATAGCTATAAGAAGACTTCAAATTAAAAACGTACCCAGTAAAAAGTGGTAGAGTGCTTGCCTAGCAAGCGTGAAACCCTGAGTTCAAACCCCAGCACTGCCCAAAAAAATTGATGACTCCTTTTTAAAGTGCCATGGAAATTCAAAGAGTTTCTGGTAAATATTTTTATAAGAATTGACTTTCTTCATTTTTGCTCTAATGTGAACATCACCTTTAAAATGTAGACTCAAATTCAAATCCATTACAAAAGGTATTAATTAGGCACTGTGGAATAAGCCTTTGCCTCAGTCCTCAATTTGCCTTCCTTGATTTTATCTTTCTCCAATGATAATATCTGATTTGTTATTTTTTTTCTATGTTCCTCCCACCAAATTACTTCTTTTTTCTTGGTGGTGGGGGGTTAGGAAGAACAAAAACTCTCTCTTAGGTAGTCACAGCTACCATCAGTTTGCTGAGCCATCCTCTGTTCTTCCTCTGCCTCCTCTGTCCTGTCTTGTTTTTAATCAGAAGCAGCTTTTGCGAATACTTTGTTTCCTCAAGTCTCCAGCTTATGTTTTGCTTTTTTTTTTAAGATATGAAAGCAATACACATTTGGTAAAGCTCTTAATTCAAATTCTGACTTTTGATCTTTCTCTGGACTAGCAATAGGCAGTCTGATCCTCTGCTGAAATGGCTGGATGCTGGCAGCCACGCTGGCACCCAGTCAGTCCTGCAATCCCAAGGGGATCCCCAGGGGCTGGTGGAGTGGCTCACTGTTACAGCACCCACCCAGCAAGCATGAGACCCTGAGTTCAAGCCCCGATACTGCATAAAAAACAAAAACAAAAACCGAAAACCAAGGGGATCCCCACAGGTTAATTGTAGAAAATTCATTTTCTGCTTCAGGTATTTTCAACTGAGGGTGAGTTTATCAGAATATAACCCATCATGAGTCAAAAACATCTGTTGTAGAAACTTTGAAGTAGGGAGAAAGTTATCTGGCTGTTTCATAGGGACCCAGTCCCAGCCCTTCCTCCCTATGCCTGTCCACATGAAGTCCAGCAGCAATTCTGGTTCTGCATCCATGCCTCCTACAGCTCTTTAGTGAAACTGGTTTAGGAAGTGGGGGGCGGGGGCGGGACCAAGCCAGGATCTTATTAGGAGATGAATGTTGAAGAAGGAGTCAGAACCCAACTGCCCAACGTCTTCCTCCTCCACCCGAGGGGCTGGGTGCATCTTTATGCTGGATCACACCTTCTAGGTCACATCCAGGATCCCACTGCCAGCCCTGGATCCAGGTTCAGAGCCTGGATGAGCTAACAGCAACCTGGTGGTGCACAAAGACATGAAGTGATCATTGTGAGCTCTCTCTCTCTCCCTCTCTCTCCTCGGAGGATGCACTTTCTGGTGCCGTAGGGAGACATATGTAAGATGGTCCAGTGAGATGTCAGCTTCCTTCTTGAGGAGGCCATGGAAGCATTCATGCTGTCACCATCGAGGTCTCTGCTGGTGGGTCTCCCGTGGAATCTGGTCACCGTCCACTGTGTCTGCTCCACAGCAGAGGCGAGAATGGTAGTTCTCTGAATAATTGCAACCACAGCTGTGGCCCTGAGATCCCTGAAACAATGATCCGAGACTTCCAACACCACCTTCATCCTCAGCACAACCCCATGAAGCCAGGAGGTAATCAGTGTCACCCCCACTCACATTTTATTCATCTTATAGTACACTAAAAAAATAAGAAATGTGCTCTGATCCTCGATTTGACATAAATCAAAAGAAGTGTAATGGGAACAGGGAAACATAGGGCCACTGGATTTAAAAAGGGATCTCTTGAGTGTCTGGTGTCCAAGGACTTTTGTGGGACAGTAGGGGTCCTAAGAGTCGGGGGGCTTTAAGTGGACATTCACTTATGTTCTCTGTTCATAATGAGATTGAGCTGGTTATCGAGGGAAAATGCTTAGGAGAGCAGTGTTTGGAAAGTGTAAGCAACAGTTAGCTAAATGCTTCTTTGGGATGGAGTTAGTAATGGGAAGATTTGGGGACATCATTTCTTTTGATGATTTGTTTATTTGTTTTGATGGGACTAGAATTTGAACTCAGGGATTCACAGTTGCAAAGCAGGTTCTCTCCCACTTGAGCCACTCCTCCAGTCCATTTTGCTCTGGTTATTTTGGAGATCAGGTCTCATGAACTATTTTCCTGGGCTAGCCTCGAAATTTGACCCCCTGATCTCAGCCTCCCATGAAACTAGGATGACAAGCGTGAGCCACCAGTGCCCGGCTTCTGTGGGTGATTTTGATAACGGCTTGTGGCAGGCACTACAAATTATCTCTAATATTACCTCCGACATTATCTAGTGTACTTCTGCTCAGGACAGGTTAGAAAGGTAACGCCGTGCTTCCCAGATTCCCCTACAGCAAGCAGTAATGGAACCCTGGCTGGAACCGACCCTTCTCACTGTTTGCCTGAGCAGGCGAGCATTCTAGGTTGTCCCAAATGCATCCCCGCGAGACTCAGGAGGCAGAAGCACTCAATGGAAGGTGACACTCAGGACAGGCAGTAAGAGCTCCAGCCTGGGACTGGAAGCATTTGTTCTTCCAGGACAGGCATGCCAAGCTTCTTAGCTCTGGTCCCAGTCACGTGTGAGCCAGGAACAGAGAGGGCTCTCTGTCCTGTGATGGCATTTCTTTGGATCGCTTCTTCCTGAATAGGTTGTATCCACACTTGGTTCCCTGGCCCACCTGGTAGTGCTGAACTCACTCTGCCTAAAGCAGCTGGGTGGTGTCTGTTGTCTACTTTGAAGAACACCTGGCCTCTTCCTGGTGCTCAGGACAGAAGGTGGCAGGGGGACAATCATGAAAAACCAGAGCGTATCTTTTTGTCTTCTCTGGTGTTCACAACTGACCAGAGGAGACTCCCGGACACTGAAAAATGGTTCTCAGGGTCTCACCAAGACCTCTATGTCTAATAGTTGAAAGGCTAATATTTTCAGATTGGCCAATCTGAAATATGAAAGGAAAACATAATAGTCCATTAAAAAAAAAGATTATAATCCTAGCTACTCTGGAGGCAGAGATCAGGAGGATAGCAGTTCAAAGCCAACCCAGGCAAAGTAGTTTGTGAGACCTTATCTTGGAAAAAAAACCCATCAAAAAAAAAGGGCTGGTGGAGTGGCTTAAGGTGTAGGCCCTGAGTTCAAACGCCAGTAATGCAAAGAAAGAAAGAAAGAAAGAAATGTTTGAAGAAAACTTTTTGTTATTTCTGAAGTCAGATTTTTATTTACTTGGTTTTTTTTTTGGTGGCACTGGATTTTGAACTCAGGACCTCACACTTGCTAGGCAGGTGCTCTATGACTTGAACTATACCCCCTCCAGCCTCAAAAGATCATAAGCAATTATATTTCTTCTGAGAACCATATCTAGATCTGATAACGTGAATATCAGAGAAATTTAGACTTACTTAAAATCTGGAAGTTGGCCTGGGTTTATAGTGAAAAGAACTTCTTCACCAATTTCAACATTAAAATCTTGACCCAGGCCTACCAGGTATGGTGAGCAAGTAGTCACTTAATGAGTTAGTGATGATGGTGAGAGTGGGAAAAGGAAAGTTTTTAACAAAAACCAGAAGTGATTCTTATTTTGAGACTAAATGGAAAGAGATTTGGGGGTTGGAGGAGGATCTGGGTGCAGTAGACCTTAAGTGCCATGAAAAGGAATTTGCTGTCCAAAGAAAGTATTTCCCCCATTTTAGTAAATGGTAGCACCCTTCACCCCATTTTCCAAGCCAGAAACCTGTGAGTCATTCACCACACTGTCTGTTCTTCCCTTCTCATGTCTGGGCCATCACCAGACGTCTTGGTTCCTGTTCCAACATGTGTCTTGAACTCATTCATGTCTTTCCAAGTCTACTGGCAGCAACTTCTCCATCCAACTTAGCATCATCTCCTCCCTGGGTGTCTGCAGTGGCCTTCCAACCAGCCTCCCTGCCTCCAGCTTGGCCTCCAACAACCCAATCTGCTCCTGTAGCTTGAGCTCTCCTTTAACCCCACACTCCAGACCATTTATGTGACCCCTGACCTCACCACAGCCAACCAGATCCCAGGCCTGGTCCTCCTCTCCTCACCAGCCTCGCCTTGTGCTACCTGTCTCCTCCTTCCAGAGCATACACAAGACAGCATCAGGTCTGCTTGGACTGTCCTTCACCTGGTTCCTCACAGGATTCATTCTGTCAGTCCTAGGTCTGCTGTCCTCCCTCGCCTACACCTTCCTATCTCAAAAGGGCTTTCCCTCCCCACAGCTTCATTCTTCCCCCACATGCTACTCTCTTCCCACACAGACCATTGCAGGATTTGTAGTTACATACAGTCAGCCCTCCAGCTACAGCATCACATCCCTGATTCAATTGTTCTCAGATCAAAAATGTCCAGAAAAAAATCGCATTTATAGTCAGGTGCCAGTGGCTCATGCCTGTAATCCTAGCAACTTGGGAGGCTGAGATCATTTGGGCAGAATTTGAAAGTACAGAAAAAAACCGTACAGCGGTCACCCCGTGCCCTTATCTGTGGTTCTAACTTTTCTCGGCTTCAGTCACTGTGGTCAACCCTGGCCCCAAACTCTTACTGTAAAATCAGGTATTTTGAAAGAGAAAGGGAGAGAGAGAATGTTTGTAACTTTTATTACAACCAGTTGTGATCATTGTTCTACTTTACTAGAGTTAATCTCTGTGTTTAACTTATAAATTAAACTTTCTTGTAGGTGTGAATACATGGGAAAAATATAGTCTATATGGGATGTGACATGCTGCAGTTTCAGCATCCCCAGAGGTCGTGGAACACCTCCCCTGCAGGTAGGGAGGGGCTACAGAGCTCACTCTGGTGTCCAGGGGTGCATGTTTAAATGTAGCCCTAAATTTAAGTGCATCCACTGTAATGAAATGCAAGGAAGAGACTTCATAAAATCAAGAAAGTAGTTGTCCTCCCTTTGGGTAGGGAGGACATGACAGCATTGGCTGTATGTTCCATTGTTCTGTTTCTTGACAAGATACTTACTTTCTGGTAAATACCTGTCTTTAAAAACACCAACTATGCCGGACAATGGTGGCTCATGCCTGTAATCCTAGTTACCCAGGAGGCAGAGATCAGGAGGATCGAAGTTTGAAGCCAGTTCCGGCAAATAGTTCGCAAGACCCTATCTCAAAAAAAACCCATCACAAAAATAGGGCTGGTGGAGTGTTCAAGCCCCAGTACCACACAAAAAAAAAAACCCACCAAGTGTGCATAATAATTACATCCTGAAAATACCAGTTCTTTTGAGTGGGGTCCAAGGGGTGTGACTTCAGGCCTAGTCAGCCACACTTCTAACAGTGATGCTCAGAGAGTTAGAAGCAGGTGGGCCGGACTTGGGAACCATTGACACCCTCATAGCTGGATGGAGTTTTAAGGGACTCCAGGAAGTTAGCTCTGGTCCCCAAGTTATTGTTCTGGCCTGGTCAACTCAAGTCCCCACAGGGACTTGGATCCAGGAGAGGTAGATATACAAAGAATAACATCTTCCAGCCTAGCTTGATTCAACTCTGAAACAAAGCAAGGGTGAGGCTCAGAATTTCATCCCTGTGTCTCTAAGATCAGAGTCATGTGTCCCCTGCTTCACCATGAGTTTTCTTAACTGACCACTTTTTTTGGCTTTTACGAGAGCAGCTGTGTGCCCATAACCTGGGATTGTTGTTAGTAACCTGGCATGTAACAGAGGACATCATTTTGCCATAGAGAACACTGGTCCCAGTCCCAACATGGGCATGAAGTGACCATGTGCTCATGTCCAGCAGAACAGAGCCCTGCTGAAAGGCCTGGCTGTCTGGGGAGCCACACCTGCAAAGTGCAGAACACAAGGGCTGTGCATACCCAGACTTTCCCCCAGGCTACTCTACCACAGCTCCAGGACCACACTTCTCCAAGGAGCCCTTCTCCCCTCCCCACCCCACAGGGCTCTGTGCTTGGGAAAAACACCAGAGCTGCCACCAAGGTTTGCAATGCTCAGGGTGGAAGTCCACATTGAAAACCACTGAGCCGGAACTAGCCAAATATACCCATTCAGCAAAGCAAATTTTGTCCTGAGGTAGGCCCTAATTCCTCCTGCTACTCGCCAAAGAACCAGTGTTGTGCTGTGTTGTGTCCTGTTGTGTTACCCCCCACTCCACACTTTTGACATTTGCACACAGCAGGGTCCACCTCTCTCTTTTAAGCTCTCCTCTCCTTTTGGATTTTACAAATTTTTGAAAACCTGTACTAAGAATCCCTCCAGTGTCCACTGAACGCAGATGCATTTGGGCAACATCTGGAATCCCTATCTTTCTTTCCTGGACCCAGCAGGCAGCTTTTTCTGAAAACCCCCTACCCTGACAAGCCCACCTGCCACCTGCTGTCCCCCTCCCGCCTGCCCCATTGTTCCTGACCAGGCCTTCTGTGTGTGGAATCCTCCTCCATGCACAGAGGCAGGAGGTGGCTGCCATCAGTGCCTTCTTAAGCCAGAGCATTAAAACCAGGGTGGGCTTTGAGGCAAATGATCGGGGGGCATTTCCTTGCATCCATTTATTGAGTTTGGAACATCTGTGCAGGAAAAAGAATTTTACATATGCAGGCCTAACCTCTCAGCACACTGTCGAAGGATCGCAAATGAAAAAGTTGTAGCCACACAAAGCAAAGAGGTGCTGCTACTTGGTGGGTGGCATCGTGGAAAAAGCTTTGGGCTGGGAGGAGAGAGAAAAAACTTCTCATCCCCTTGTCCCTGCCAATAAACTGTTCTGGGTCTTAGGCAAATTGCATGGCCTTCAGTTTTTCTCACTTCTATAAGTGACACAGCAATGTCTTCCAGCTCAAAAAGTCTACAATCTGTGTATTATCATCTATGTAAGGTCACAGGCAAAAACTTGACTTCAGGACTTGACCATGCTACTTGTCCCCACCCACGTTCTCACCGCTCTGTCCCAGGCATTTTTAAATTTCCCACATGCCCACTGGGCCAGCAGGGCCACCAGCCCATCCTGACAGCGTGGTCGATCTTGAAGTCTTCCTTCTTTGCCCATGAGGATTCATGCGTGTCCTCAGTAATCAGCCAGCTTCTTTCCTACCTCATCCCTGGATGGCAGAGGGAACAAACACCACCACACACAACAGGAGCAATGACATCACAACCAGAAAGAAGGATGTCCTGCCAAGTTGTTAGTGTTCAGCCTTAAATTTAGTCCACAGCTTCCTAGAAGCCAGGGAGAAGACACCCGGTAGATAAACAATGAGCACCTTGGAACAGAAACTTGGCAAAGATACAAGCCAACACTTAGAGGATTTACACCTTTCCTGTACCCAGTTTCCAAAAGGCATGTCTATGGGGCTCTTCCTACGAGAACAGAAGTGACAGAGCAGACCACACACCAGGTAGCATGTCCGACATGCATCTGGCTCGTTGGTGTGCCATTTCTCCCAAAGACCTGCAGAGTGGCCTGTCTGTCTGTGGCTGTCAGGTGACCACGAGGGCTCAAGAGGAAGGGAAACAGAGTCAGGGCACAGCGGGTGGAGGGGTTGGGCAAGTGTGCTGTTGGGTGTGGGGGTTAGGGAAGTCCTCTCACATTAGGTGACATTTGAGCAGGAAGAGGTAAGCCTCCTGGATACCTGGAAGGAAAGCATTTGAAGCAGAGGGAAGGCAAATGCAAGGCCCTGACACAGACAGAGCATGGAGGGTTGAAGGAAAAGGAGGGAGGCCTGGGTGGCTGGAGCAGGGTGAGTAAGAGGAATTATCTCCCTCCGGGCAGGGCAGAGAGCATATGCTGTATGACCAGCCAGGACATTGGCTTTCACTGTAGGTGACAAGGGATGACATAGTGGCTTCTGAGCAGCATGTGTCCTGGGCCAGGTTCTGAAGCACACATCAAGAAATAGCCACTGTGACTTCTTCCTCCTTCAGTGTGACACAGAGAGTCAGGACACCTCCACCCCTGCTGCTTCATCATCCAAACTGAGGATTTCTCAGGGTGTGCGTGATCCTAAAGATGACTGCCAACTTAGACTCCACCGTGCTGCCTCCTCTCGTCCCCAAATACCACACACTGGGTAATACATGAAGGATAGACACAATTTCTCCCAGTTCGTCTGAGGAGGACTGTGCCTACTTCCAAAATGGCACCTCAGTGCTGGGTCCTCACACCACAGAAAGCCGACAAAGCCAAGATACTGGCCTCTGACTCATACATAAAACCTCAATCCAATCCATGAGGGCAGAGAACCCCCAGCCTGATCACCCACCAAAATCTCTACCACTTAATACTATTGCTTTGGGAATTGCTAAGTGTGAGTCACTCATCACTGGAAAAGTGCCAAACTAGACAAAAAGATCGGAGGGATATTCCCCAGCATCTTCTTAGCTATCAGGTGCAGAAAATAGGATGAAGGCAGAACTCATTCTTCTAAGTTGTTTATTTGTGGACAATAACCAAGTATAAATTTTGTTCATTGATACAAAAAAATAAAACCTTATTTTAGACCCTGGGATGTTACTATTCTGTGATGGGTTTTGTGGGGATGTCATTCATTTTACATAGAGAAGACTGGAAGGAAAGGAAAAAGAGGGATGCCCCAATGGCCACCCCAAAACTTTCTAATTAGATTAGTAAAAAAAGGCAGGCATTGGTGAGTCCCCTCTGTCCAAAGGAAGCCTGTTGAGTTAGATGACTTTCTGCCACAAGGAGCAAAAAGCAAGGGCATCTCTGTTGTTCCTGGGTTGTTGTAACAAATCGCCATGAACTTGGTAGGTATAGCAGCAGAAATTTTTCTCTTCTACTTCTAGAGGCCAGAAGTTGTGGGAGGTCACTGTCCCTCCAGAGTCTCTAGAAGAGTATACTACCCTGCTCCTTCCAGCTTTTGGAAGTTCCAGGCATTCCTTGGTTTGTGGTTCTGACTGATCCTGTGTCCATTGTCACGTGGCCTACTTCTCCCTGTGTCTCATATCAGGACTTTCTTTACATCACAGTTCTGGGACATGGATGGATCTTTCCAAGAGCCACCATTTGATTTTTTTTTAAGCAAAACACAAACTTAACAGCCTGATAGTTGTCTATATGAGGCCTTAGAGTTTTCTGACTTCCTTAAAGATGCCTGGGGTGGCTGTAGAACATCTTGAAATACGATGTTAACTGCACTTTTATTTATTTATTTATTTATTTATTTATTTATTTATTTATTTATTTATTTTTGTGATGCTAGGGATTGAACCCACGGCCTCACACATGCTAAGCAAATGCTCTACCACTGAGCCTCTTCCTTATTTACCTTTTTCTTTTCCCCCATTCAGTCGGGCATGACCTGCATTCTAGTGATCCTTGAATGAACCGCCATCTTGAAATTGTGAACCAGAGCCCCTGAGCCTGGTGCAAGGGCTCCTTAAGCTGCAAGGGGCAGCTCAGGCAGGGCACAGTCTCTGGAGTACCCTGTTCCCCAAAGGAAGTAAGCACAGTAAGCAATACCCAGAAACCTCTAGGAGACTCTGGGGTGACCCACTTAGTGTGGCCAAAAGGGTCGTCTATTGAGAAATGGCCTTGTCGTCTCAGTCAGACATTCTGAGCACCAAACCTTAACTGAAAAACTGACTTACTTTGGGAATGGAAGTAATATTCCACCAGAAATTGAGAATTGATTGCAGACAGAAAACGAAGGGCCAGTGTGTGTGTGTGTGTGTGTGTGTGTGTGTGTGTGTGTGTGTGTGTATTTGTGTGTGTGTGTTACTGGGGATCAAACTCAGGGCTTCGTGCATGCTAGCAAGCACTCTATCACTGAGCTACATCCCCAGCCCTAGTTTGGGTCTTAAATATCCCTTAACTGAAAGAGATGAATCAACTGGGATTGTAATACATATATGCATGAAAATGACAGAAGAAAATTCCTTGTGTAGCTATTTTTATCTCAAACTAGCAAAAATGTCATGCTTCTCTTTAAAAAAACAATTAAATGTCCCCTCAAAGGCTCATCTGTTAAAGACTGACTCCATGTGGCACTGTTGGGAGGTAAGACCTAGTAGCTGTCCTCAAATCATTGGGGTTGAGGGGAGGGGTCCTTGAAGGGGATAGTGGGACCCCAGCCACTTACTCTTTTTTCTCTTCCCAGCCTTGAGTGAGGTGAGTGGCTTTGCTCTCTCTGCCCTGCCATGATGTGTCACTAACTTGTCACAGGCCCAAAAGTAATGGGGCCAATCAGTCACAGACTGGAACCTTCAAAACTCTGACCCAAAATAAATCTTTCTTGTTCTCAATTGATTGTCTCTGGTATTTGCTATAGGATGCTAACTACCACGTGAAGAATACATAAATACCTCTTAGAACAGAAAAGTAGTGCAGGTAGGAATTTCCTGGGAGTGACATTGGCATAGGATGCCCAGCATTTGGTTAAATATTCTGGGTTTATCTCTAAGGCAGTTTCTGGCTAAGATTAACATGGACTGCTGGGCTGAAGAAGGCAGACAGTCCTTCCCTACATGAGGGAGCATCATCCAATCCACTGGAGGTCCCAACAGATTGGAGGGTGAGATGCATTGTTGAATTGCTTATGTCTCAGATGGGATTTCCTAGGAAAGACACTGGGACTTTGATATATGTGGGTGAGAGGTGGATGAGTCAGGACTCACAGCGGCCATCCCAGGGGAGAAATGCAGAAGGAGCAGGGGGGCTGTGGGGAGTCTGGAGCTGAGATGGCCCCTCAGACTTATCCCAACCTCTGCATAGCATCCCTCTCACAATGGACCAGGGAAGGTGTATGCCTCCCATCACCAGCTTTCTAAGCTGAGGTGAGCTCCCCAAGACAGACTCAGCAGCGTTGTCACCAGCCAACACTCATGGCAGCTTGCCCGCGTGCCCTGAGGGAGTTTGGGCCACACAGCACAACGTCCACTGTACCTTCCTTGTTTATCCAAGGAAGGGGATTTTTTTTAACTAAACAATCAAGAGACCAAGTCATCCTCTATGGTATATGGGGAGGTCTTCCTTGAGTGTTTAAGAGCTTTGACAAGCAAAGCTGAGTAAGAAACAAAAAAAGAAAACTTGTCCTCACTGAGTGCTGAAAGAACTCTACAGCAATTGACAAGAACACTGAGACACTAGGATTTGGAAAGGAAAACAAAATGTCTAAGGTGCTTGCACAAAAGATTGGCATTAAAGATGGAGCCCTACATAGGTAGGCCGGCAGACTAGCATGAAGGCCAATGGTCTCAGACTAACATCTTAGGTTACAGCAGCTCTGGGCTTATTTATTTTGCCCCATCAGGTACACTGTGTTCAAAGAGTCTCCCTGTGGTACATGGAAAACCACAGTCCATTTTTTCAAAGGAGAAAACACACACACACACACACACACACACACACACACACACAGAACTATCCCAAATATATATATGTTCTGAGTTGTAATTATTTGCCATCCTCTGTTGCAGGAAAATAGAAGGCAGGAAAGAACCAGGTGATAGAATCAATTGTGTACATCATGGTTGAGAGAAAGACACCAAATTCAACACAGAGTTAACCTGACTGTAAACTGAAGCTTTCAGAGTTCACACTCACCAATGACCACCTCCCTTGGCATAGCACACTGGGGTTACCTCGGAGACCATTGTGAAAAGACCATTTTCTTTTATTTTATGGTATGTTGAATCAATTTATAGACACCAAAGCATTTGTAGTGGCTCTTGACCCTTTTTTTCTTTTTTATTAGGATAGATTCGTTGGGGAGGGGGACTCATTGTGACAATTCTGAATAGACTTACATTGTACATTGGTTAGATGGCCCCCACCTTCACTCCCCCTCAACCCCTTCCTTCCACACCTAAAGCAAGAGGGTTCATCATTGTATTTCACATATGTATATGAAGTCCATCCCCCATATTCCCTCACCTTCATCTCCTCCATTCCCTCCCTTCCATAAGTATCTCCCTCCCTTCCAATACACACACTGTACCTATTTTGCAGTCCTGTCTTTTGTTGTTAATTTCAAAGTCGACATTCAAAGGGGTTTCTCAATGTAGCCACACTGTGAGTACACTTTACTTTGGTCAATTCAACCCTCTCTGTTACTCTCCCTTTCCCCTTCTCTCCCACCCTTGACTTTTCAACAGCTTTCAATACATATCGTTATATCCTCCACCTGCCCAGATGTTATGTATTTCAATATTGCTGACTATCGTTCTCTTTTCCTTTCCCTCCTCCCCCAAGTTCCACAGAGAAATTCCACTATTACGAACATGTTCTACATACAGGTTTGTGTATGGTCGTGTTTGGTTTTGTGGATATGTTTATCGTGTCTTATAGCATTTTCCCCTGCAGACAATAACTTCTCTCTGCAAAAAACCCTATCTTCCCTTCTCTCCTATTGCATTTCAAGTACAATTTAGATTGAAGGATGCCTTCTACAATATCAATGCTTATAGGAAAAGAAAAATCAGACCCCATGCTCCTGAAATTTCCCCAACAGAAAAGTACTTCTCCATGGTATGTATTTAGTAGCTTAATTCAACACAAACTTTCTGTTGGTCTGTGTGCAAGTGTTATGGCAGGCATTGAGACACACGCTCGACTAGGACACCATCCCTACTTTCAAGGTGTGAGCAAGACTCTTCCAATAGTAAGCAGGAAATTCCAGGACAGCACGTAAAAGAAATGATGACAGGATGCTTTGGAAGCCACCTGCCCACTCCTGCAAAGGAAGTTAGAGAATGGGGAAAGATTTCATGAGCTCAGGCTCATGAGCCTCACCTTAGAAAATGAGTAGGAGTTAAGTGGAGGAAAAGTCCTTTAAGAGACCTCAGGCTTGGGGAAAAAGAACTGAAGGCTAGAGAGGAAAGAAATGGCATGTTCAGATGCATAGAGTCATTGAAGAGGAACATGACCAGAATTTTCTTTAGACTAGTTGTTCTGGCAGCTCTGTGAGGAAGGATTTAAAGGAGATGACACAGAATTGATGAGACCAATGAGGAATTTCTTATGGAAGTCCAGGTAAGAGATCCACTTAAATGAGGGACAAATGTGAGAACCATTTTAGAAGTAATAAGAGAGCTGGGTTACTGACAGGTCTTGGGAGGGAAGGGAGGGAGAAATTAAATGTGGGTCCAGGGTCTCTGGATTAAGCAACTGGGTGAGTGGATGGATAGATGGATGGATGGATTGATGGTGGATGGATTGACAAATGGATGTATGTATGAATGGATGGATGAACTGATGGGTAGATGAATGGTTGGATGGATGAACTGATGGGTAGATGGATGGATGGATGGATGAATTGATGGGTAGATGGATGGATGGATGGATGAATGGATGGATGAACTGAAGAGTGAATGCATGGGTGGAGGGGAGATGAATGAATGGATGGATGGATGGATGGATGAATTGATGGTGGAGGGATAGATGAAAAGATGGGTGGGTGGATAGAGGGGTAGATGGATGGATGGGTAGATGGGTAGGTGAATGGATACACAGATAGTTGGACAGACTGACTTTAAAGTTTGAGGGAATAGTTTAAAATGTGTGACTGTAAATCTTTGAACAGAGGTCTAAGGTAAACATGAACTTGGAATAATTCACATACTCAAACCTCATAAATGTATGGAGTTTTGTTAGGTTTTATGTTCTTAATTCACTGCTGTATATACATCACCTAGAACAGTGCATACACGTTAGATACGGTAATTAAACTCTTGGGAAGGAAAGGAATGGGTAGAGAGGTGAGCAGAATGAGAAAGAAGCCATCAGAGGATACACAACCACATAGAACTAGACACTTCATTGGGATCTCCACTGCTACCACTGCAGCATCAAGCACCAACTCTACAGTTCAAGTTTAATCAAAATTATGAAATAATGCTCAACTCATGCAATTATCTACAGATTAATAGAAAAAAGATGAGAATTTTCTTAATCTCTTACAGTGCAGAGAAAGGTCCACTTTATATATTTTGACTAATTTTTATGAGTTAAAGTAGATTTCATAAAAGGTTGAGAAAGTCACCCATGCACATGCAGACACAAACCCTGCATCTTTCATCTATTAAAAAAATGGCTTGGAAAGAACAAATTACCCAATAATAAAAGGACACACGTTGGTGTCCAGACTCATATTCTAGTGCCTACTCAGAAATCCCATTCAAATGATTAAATGGCACTTTAAAACAATCCTGTGACAAGCAACCCCACTCCCATACTTTTGGTGAATAACAACAAGAGGCAAGTCAGAAGTCCCGGAGTCATCCCTGACACCTCCTTCCCCTCATTTCCCATAGCTACGTCATCCCCAGGTCCTGTCAACCCAGCATCCTGTCTAGTCCTTCTCCCCCATCACCCACTCCAGTCCAAGGAACTTCCACTTCCCCCTGGACTTCGGGAATAGACCACTAATTGTCCATCTTTTCTGGTCCTCTAGATGACAGATGTCAGTCTTCTTTTATTTGTTTGTTTGTTTTCCTCAAAATGTAAACCTGATCACATTCCTCTCCTACACAGAGCATCTTGTTGGCTTCCCATGGCAGACAGGATGAAGACAGCTCTCCTTTAAGTGGCCTAAACTTCACCATATGTCCTCCATGTCTCTCAAGCCTCATCTGGTCCTACTTTCCTTGCCATGTCTGTGCTTGACATTCCTTCAGGTCTTCATACAAGCAGGAACAATCTTTCTCATTGGTCCCCCAACCCAAGCCAATCCTTGAGTCTCAGATAACTCTACTCATCCTTCATCCTTCAGCTTGAACATCTCTTCCTCAGCCCAGGGCAGATTTCACTGGTAGATGAGTTGATGGAACTGCTCTGCTATCCCTCAGAGCACATGACCTCACTGCACAATCATGCATTGTCTTTACTGGGTAATTAGACTCTCATTCGTGCAATCAACAAATAATATCTGCTTTGCTTCCAGCTGGACCATACACCTCATAACTGGTTTTTGGTCATTATTATACTAACATCTAACTCTATGCTGTGCTCAGGTAGGAATTCAGTAATATTTGTTGAAGTGATGAATGAATTTATGTGTACACTTCCTCCAGAGGCTTTGGAAAATAGCTCCCCAAACATAAATACTACGTTTTTGCTCCCACCTCTCTGTTATAACACAGCTTGTGCCCAAAGGTCCTCTTTGACAAAGGGCTCAGTTATTCATCCAATTTAACTTCTCAAGTTGACGGAAAAACTAGAACAATACCCATGTCACAAGCTCCTTGTGTCTCTTCCCTCCACTAAAAAGAAGGAATGAACTAGAAATGCCAAATCAAAGGCCCTCCCATGCTATCCTTTACCATGACACATAACATGGACACTTTGCAATACAAATAAAGCATGAAATGTTTTTAAAGCATTACTTTGAGCAATTCATATATTATGGAAAGTTGTTTTCATATTACTGATTAACTATTCAGAATTTCAGAAGGTGAAGATGGGCTTTGCAAGTACCTTCGAAATAACTTACACTGTCTTTTAGTTAGGGTTTACTCACTTCCTCAGTCATATGAAGACAGGTCTTATTGATGTCATTATTATCAGGGCCCCCAATCAATAATTGCCATTTTCAAAACTTGCAGATTTCTTTCTTTTCTCAAAAAATCAGGCCAGTTCATCTATTTTAAAACAATGTCCAGAGGTTGCAATTCTAGTTTATAGATATTATTGTTTCCTTTTTGCTTCCCTCCCCCAAATACTAATGTTTAAAGAGAGAGTGTTGATGAAGCGTCTTATGAAAATTGAAAACACAAGGAACAAGGGCTCAGAATATCTGAAATTTCTGAGGCAACAGAAACCCATGTGAAAGGTGTTTAATCTTTTGACTGAAGCAGCTCCTGAGCAAATTGTCTTTGGGTCCATTGCACTGATTAAGAAAAATTCCATTTATGACTTAGTTGGTTCAAAGACCTCACAGCTTATGTATAAGAAGGTTCCTTGCAGGAACTGCAGAACTGGGTCTATATAAATCCAACATGGGTAGTGAAAATTCTTTTCTCACATTCAAGGAGATGGTCTTCGTGTGTGTGTGTGTGTTTGTGTGTTGTGGTACCAGGGATTGAACTCTGGGACTCACACTTACAAGGCAGGTGCTCTACTGCTTGAGCCACTCTGCCACTCCTGTTTTATCTTGGTTTTTTTCGAGATAGGGTCTCTCAAACTTTTTTTACCCTGGTTGCTTCAAACCACAGTCCTCCTGATCTCTGCCTCTTAAGTAGCTAGGATTATAGGTGTGAGCCACCTCGCCAAGCTCAAGGTGATTGTCTTAATGGAGGTTTCCCCAGAACCAATCCTGAGGACAGATCTGAGTAATGATTTGAGAGTGGGGAGTGAGAAAATACATCAGGCAAACACTGATAAAGGCACATTATCACCAAAGTCATCCTTGTGGATAACTAACAGGAGTCCAGTCCCAGTGAGGAACTTGGGGAGCCAGTGCTAAACACAGAGGTCAGAGTGACTCCAGTGCAGAGGCAGGGGAGCTGGGGTGTTTATACACCCGTCAGTTCTTCTTTCCAGGTTGCTTCCAGAGCTGTCATGTGCTTGCTTTTCTAGCATGTCCTGTGAGGGCCAGAAAACGGCCAAATGCAGATGCTGACAGATAGAAGTTGCATTTGTGTCTTCAGAAGGGTAAAGGAAGGGGCCTGGCACCAGCACCAAGACATCTGCCACCAGGTGTGCACTGTGCAAAACCAACTCCCGTTTACTGATGCTTGCTCCATGCATGGTCCTCTGAATTTATTATTTCATTCTCCAACAATAACAGCCCTCTGAGGTAGGTATTATCTTTACTAGCATTTTACAACTAAAATGTCAGCTTCTCCAAGGTCATGCATTAGTGTTTAGCATGGTGGATCTGGCTCCAAAGTTTCCATTCTGAACAAGGGCTGTCCCTGTCCCACCATGACTCCACACAGACGCCCCCATTCCACCGGAGCTCAGCTCAGGCAGGACCGAGACCAGCCTGTCCTTCCTGACCCCCAGTCCTTCCTTTGCTGGTTCTTTCCTGTTGGCATTCTAAAGCCATGCCAATTATTCAACAGTCAGTTGACCAAATGCAGGCCAACCTTGTGCAGTGTAGAGGAGCTCTGTGAGCCTTTGAAACTTCCAAGCAAACACTCCGTGTGGCAAAGGCTCAGGGAGAAAGGAGGTTGAATGAATCTTCACAGCGTGTGACTAAAAGCAGACCTGAGCCACCAAAGCTGCAAGAGGTGGCCCCGCACTTGGAGGCACAAAGTCTCTGTTATCTGCAGTTGGAGAGGAAGTTCCTGAAATTGTTAGTAATTGTACGATGAAGCCTGGGATCCTCCACCTCAAAACCAAAATGGGACCAGTGACAGCACTAATGTAGACTGTCAAATTATTTTCAGAGATTTCCCCTCCAACAGAGAAAACTCCACCTACCTAAAATAACCTCCCTTTACTAGAGTCATTACTGTGGCAGTAATAAAAGGCTTTCTTTTATAGAACTTGCTGTGGACTCCGTGAATTCAGACCAACCCAAAGGCCTGTTCTTCTCTGAAAGTATCATAATGACTTCCTATATACACTCGCGCATTTAAGTCACAGTCTTTTAATTTTGTCTTGAATAAACCCTGAACTATTTACAGTGCTAATTTCTTAGGGACCCTCCTTATTTTTTTTCTTTTGTATTTGTCCAAAGAATCTCCTTCCGTTCTTTGATTCCATGGGAAGCCCACTACTGAGGGAGAAAAACATCATTTGCCCTGTAATCTTTTTAAAACTAGAAAGCTGTTAGTTATGTGTGGTGGTTCTTGCCTGTAATTCCAGCACTTGGGAACCTGAGGCAGGAGGACCTTGAGTTTGAGGCCAGTGTGGGCCACACCTGCAATCCTGGCTACTTGGGAGGCCAAGATCGGGAAGATCAAAGCTCTTCCGTCTCCTCCTCCTCCATCTCCTCTTTCCCCATCTCCTCCTCCCCATCTCCTCTTTCCCCATCTCCTCCTCCCCATCTCCTCCTCCTCCCCATCTCCTCCTCCTCCTCCTCTCTTTCTTTCTTCTTCTTTTCTTCTTCTCCTCCTCCCCCTTCCCCTGCCCCTTCTCCTTCTTCTTTCTCCTCCTTCTCCTCCTTCTTTCTACTACTTCCTTTTTTTCCTCAATACTGGGGTACTCAGAGCTTCACACTTGCTAGGCAGGTACTCTAACACTTGAGCCACTCTGCCAACCCTTTTTTGTGTTGGGTTTTTTGATAGGGTCTCCAGAACGATTTGCCCAGGCTGGCTTCAAACCACGATCCTCCTGATCTCTGCTTCCTGAGTAGCTAGGACCACAACCTGCCAACACCTTGATCTTGGACTTCCAGCCTTCAGGACTGTGAGAAAATTAATGTCTGTTTAAATCTCTAGCCTGTGGTATTTTGTATGGCAGCCAGAGTGAACTGATACAGTCTCCATCCATGCATCCATGAATCCCCTGCCCCCTCAGCATCCTGCTTCCTTTGGATGGAGCTGGACTAGGCATCCATCCATCCACCCATCCATCCATCCGTCCACCCACCATCCATCCATCCATCCGTCCACCCACCATCCATCCATCCATCCACCCATCCATCCATCCGTCCACCCACCATCCATCCATCCATCCACCCATGCTTCCATCCACCCGTCCACCCGTCCATCCATCCACCCGTCCACCTGGGCCTGGCGGGAGGCACGCACCCTTCCCCCGCGGCAGGCAGCGACGCCCAGAGTCTGGGCCGGACGATGCACTCCAGAGCGCGGCTCCCCAGCGCATCTCAGAGCCGAGGCCTCCCGGGACCGCTCCCCGCCGCTTGGCAGGCTATGGGATCGCGGAAATTCCGGCGCGTCCGCCGCTGCCACCTGGACCCTATGCGCCAGCAGCGGCTTCCCCGGGAACTTCCTTCAGCCCCAGGATCACGCCGGTGAGGTGGGGGGGCGGAGCGCGGCCGCGTCCTGAGGTGACTCGCGGGGTGGCAGAGCGCAGGGCCCCAACCCCGCCCCCACCCCCGGGATCGGACTGAGCTGGGGGAGTGGGGGGTGCGCGGCGGCTGGGCTGGGGGAGCGGGAGGGGGGCGGGGGGGCGCGCGGGGCGGGGCCAGGGCGGGTGCGCGGCGGCGTCGGCGGCAGCAGTATGAGGCATGCGCTCGGGGTCCCGGTCGCGAGGAGGAGGATGTGGCGCGCAAAGGGGAAGTGGGTGCCGGATACAAGCTGGGAGGTAAGAACCGGAGCGCGAGGGCCGGGAGGGGCGGCGCGGCAGATGGCGGGACTCGGCCCCGCCGGACATCCCGGGCATCGAAGGCGCCGAGCGGGGGCGCGGCGGACGGGCGCCCTGGCCAGGGTGAGGGCCGGTAAGGTGGGAGCGAGGAGCGCGGCCGCGTCTTGAGGTGACTCGAGGGGTGGCGGAGCGCGGCGCCCCACACCCCCCAACCCCCGGGGACGGGCTGGGCTGGGGGAGCGGGGGTGGGGGCGGGGGGGCGCGGGGCAGGGCCAGGGCGGGTGCGCGGCGGCTGGGCTGGGGGGGCGGGGTGGGGGGGAGGCGCGGGTGGGGGGGAGGCGCGGGTGGGGGGAGGCGCGGGTGGGGGGGCGCGGGGCGGGGCCAGGGCGGGTGCGCGGCGGCTGGGCTGGGGGGGGAGGCGCGGGGGGGGGGCGCGGGGCGGGGCCAGGGCGGGTGCGCGGCGGCGTCGGCGGCGTCGGCGGCGTCGGCGGCGTCGGCGGCGTCGGCGGCGTCGGCGGCGTCGGCGGCGTCGGCGGCGTCGGCGGCGTCGGCGGCGTCGGCGGCGTCGGCGGCGTCGGCGGCGGCGGCGGCGGCGGCGGCGGCGGCGGCGGCAGGAGCGGCAGGAGCGGCGGCAGCAGTAGGAGGCGTGCGCTAGGGGTCCCGGTCGCGAGAAGGACGAGGAGGATGTGGCGCGCGAAGGCGAAGTGGCTGCCGAAAACAAGCTGGGAGGTAAGAGCTGGAGCGCGAGGGCCGGCGCGGCAGACGGCGGGACTTGGCCCCGCCGGACATCTCGGGCATGGGCGGCGCCGGGCGGGCGCCCCGGCAGGGGAGAGGGCCGGTGAGGTGAGGGGGTGGAGCGTGGCCGGGTCCTGAGGGTGACTTGTGGGGTGGCGGAGCGCGAGGCCCCACACCCCCGGGGACGGGCTGGGCTGGGGGAGCGGGGGGCGTGCGGGGCCGGGGCGCGGCCAGGGCGGGTGCGCGGCGGCGTCGGCAGCAGTGGCAGCAGTAGGAGGCGTGCGCTCGGGGTTCAGGTCTGGAGAAGGGGCCGGGCTGAGCGAGGAGGAGGCATCCCAGCTGCTCCTGAGCCCTTGACAGCAGGGGTCCCCCGCGCCAGTCTGTGTTGGGGCCGCGGGAATCTCTTTATTTACATTACATCATAAGGTAAAATCATTTTTTCTGTCTCAAGTAAAAATTTCATTATTTCCTTGGGTCATTGAGGTCTCCTTGTTACTTTAAGAATAATTTAAAATCAGGTGTAATGTGATGCCAGGCAGTCTTCTCCTGTAACTCTTATCATGTGCTCTTTTTTGGGTGGGGGGATGCGGGTAGGTACTGGAGTTTGCACTCAGGCCTTCACACTGGCACTTACTGCTTCAGCCATGTCTCCAGCCCTGAATCCTGTGCTCTTTTTTGACTGATAGGCCATGTCGTGGGAGAAAGATTTAAGATTGAGATGGCAATTATGTCCTGCTTATTTAGAGACACACCAACAGTGTTTTTAAAAATGTTACTTGTAACATTAATAATATGAAAGATCTGTGGTTAGTAGTTATGCTTGTTTGTGCCATACACATGTGTATCAGTTTTTCTTTACCCTTCTCCCTTCTTTCTTTCTGTGCAAGGAAAGTTTTTTTTAAATCACCTTAACTAAGTGACTTTGGTGATTTAACATCCCAAAAGATCCACAGTTTCTTCATATACTACTCTAACCTCTTCTGGGAGCCCAACCATGATGTAAGCATTTTCATTCATGAATTTGATGATTCCACATCACTTTTTTTACTTTGTATACTGAGCTATTTCCTGGCATGTACACACACCAGTTTACCATTAGCCTATAAAGCAACGATAAAAGGTAGAACAAAAGATAAGTCTGGAGTTATTTTAATAGTGTTGGAGTTGCTCATACTGATTTGCATCAATGCAGTTTGGATAAGGTTCCTAGCCAAATAAATTGAAATCTAAAAACAGCTTAATTATCTCATGATTTTTGTGGATTGAATTGTGTTGTGAACATATTGACACAAAATTTTTGTTCTCTCTGCAAGTTCAGAATGCTCTGCTATATAGCTCTTTTGTTATAAAGTAGTATTTCTCTTATGATTTGGTTGAAATGTAGAATTCTGCGTTATTTCAGAAAGGTTAGGCCTGGAATTTAAATTATGTTCTACTCAAATTATTTTTGGAATGAATTTGTGTTTTTCTGAGCATTCTGTTACTCTTGAAACATTTTAAATAACTTTATTATTTTATATGTTAAAATATTTTATATTTTAAATAAACTCAATTATTATGGAACTGGCGTAACATCCCTTGTGTTGGAGTCAGATTTCAGCTCTCTTAGATTGTATTCTCATGTAGCTGTGGACTCCAGCTCTTCCTCCAGGAAGGTCAATGCTTGTAATTTAGTACTGTGTGAGAACAGTTCTTAAAGAAATATTTGGAGTTTTCCTCTGTAGGACCAAGTTGGAGGCTGGGCCTTTGGCCCATGGCATCTTTCAAGCCTCCTGTGGTTGACGAATGGTGAGCTGTAAAAAAAGTTCTTTTTCTTTGCTTTCTTAGGGTTTTCTGACTTTTTGGGATACTTAGTTGCCAAGAACATTTAGAATAAAATGAGTTGCATTTAGGAAGTACGATTTTAGCTCAGTTGTAATTCATGGTTCGAGTAGATGATTGAAAGTGAAACCATTTTGATTGATACCCTATGTTTCTCCCTCTTTTCCTCTCCCCCCTCTCTCATGCTGGGTATTGAACCCCTGCTCTCACAAATGTCTCATGCTAGAGATGATTTTTTTTAAAGCCTGGTGACAACTCACAGATTGTCACCTATCCTTAAATGATAGGAGAACTAAATGAAACTAGAGCTTCATGTTCCTTTAGGTTGAACTGAGTTGTTTGATGGGGAACAGAGATGAGTAGTCAGAGATGAGTGGTAGATGAACTAAGAGGTAGAAAATAAAGCAAGCTCGTGGTTATGCATTTGAAGACTTAAGTGGCATTTGTTATTTTTCCTAAGAACCAGATAGCTTTGTTATTTAAATATATATAAGGAGGAATCTATTTGTAAGTAATTGTTTTGTTGTTGTTTTGGGGATTGAACCCAAGGCCTTGTGGATGTTGGGCAAGTGTGTTCTACCACTGAACCAACCCCCAACCCCTATTTGTAAGTAATATTGAAGAAATGAATAGTTCTTTTTAAAAACTTTCTAATTTTTAATACTGTGTACTTCTGTAGGATTTATGAAAAGTTGGGGACTGTGATGATTAGTTTTCCCAGTGTTTGGAAAAATGATATATATAGTGTCAGCATTGTTGTTTTTGTCTTAACCTAAAGGAAGCAGTGATAGGTTAGTCCTCTGGCCATGAAGGCTTTAAGTTTTTCAGAGTCTTTTAGAACAAGTCCTTTTTGACTCCTGTCTAGTGCTTTTATCCTTCAGTAGCTGGGACTGCTGGCCACAGGACTCAGGGTCCCAGCTAGCAATGCATTTTTTGCTGTCCTTTCTCAAGCCACTTCTGTGGACTGGGAGGTAGAAGCTGTTCTCTCTCTAGCCTACCCACCTTCTCCTTCTTACCAGGCAGTACTTCTTCTTTCATCACTTTTTTTGCAGTACTAGAGATTGAACCCAGGACCTACGCACGTGCTCTATGACTGAGTTATACCTCCAGCTTTTTTGGTTTTGATTTGTTCTTGACACAGAGTCTCTCTTCTACCTTTGCGCTGACTTACCTTCAGCTTAACTATTCCCCTCTCCTGTCTCCTGAGCAGCTAGGATTACAGGTATGAACCACCATGCCTGGCTTCTCCTTTTTGATTCTAGCCCAGCTTTTCATTCACCTCTATGGAATGAGTTAGTATTGATGTTGAGAAGATTCATGTGTTGGATAACGTATTGTTCTAGAAATGACCTCTAAAGTTCTTTTCATCATGGTAAGAAAATATAGGGATTTCACTTAATTGTTGCTTTGCTGATACTCAGCTGTTCTGTGTAACGGTTTGTTTTCCTTTTGGGTACTTGCTCCAGGTCTAGAACAAATATGTAAGTTCAAGCCATATAAGAAGAGTTTGAGCTTCTGCCTTTGTAGTGCCTCCTTTCTAGTGTACTTAGAAGGCTAATTTTTTACATCTGACTTTACCACACTGTGAATATTATGTTAAGGAATATAAAAACGTTAAGGATTTTTGGTTTTTTGCGGTGCGGGGGCTTGAACTCAGGGCCTTCACTTTGAGCCACTCCACCAGCCTGATTTTTGTGAAGGGTTTTTCGAGCTAGGATCTTGTGAACTATTTGCTTGGGCTGGCTTTGAACCTTGATCCTCCTGATGTCTGCCTCCTGAGTAGCTAGGATTACAGGCATGAGCCACCAGCACCTGGCTATTGTTAAGGTTTTTTAAAGAATATGCTCAACATAAAATGTTCATTCTTCCTTGTTATTCTCTAAGATTTCAGGTCGAGGGCTCATAGTTTTGGAAAACAGACAAGTAATACATGATTACAGATGAAAAAGTATCTGCTAACCACAAACCTTTTATGTTCAAGTTAGTATTTATATTCATTTAGGTGTATTTTTGGAGTGGATTGATATAACTTATTAAAATGTATTGATTGCCAGTAATTTAGTAAATGCTCTTCCTGTTAAGAAACTCATGTGGATTGGGGAGTTGCTGTGGGTCCACTCTAATCAAAATACAGAATCTTTACTTGAGCATAGTCCCTGGGCTGCTATTGGCCTGGCTATTTGAGGAGGCCTTGGCATCATTCATTTTTGAAAGTTTCTTATTTAAAGATTCAGAGGGGCACACAAAGTTCCTGGTGTCTGGTAAACACTCCCTGCCTTATTCTTTCTCTCTCTGTGCTGATTGAGTCATTTGCTTTGACAAAGCTTCGATGGAGGTTTCTTCCACATTTAGTTTTATTGATGGAGGCTGTTGTGCTAAAAAGAAAGCTGTAACATGTGGAAAGGTGGTGAGTGGGTACTCAGAGCTTTTGAAGTACTTGTCTTTCTTCCTAGGGGTCCTCTAGAAATTGATCATAGATTACTTGGCCAAATTTAAAACCCAGGAATTTATTGCAGGCATTGTGGGTGGGAAGGAACATCAGTCTTTCTGTACTGAATTTAATTATTCTAAATATGACCCATTGCTGCTTGTATGAGTGCCTTCTGATGCAACTATGGTGATAGCGATGACCTCTCTAACAGCGCTGAATATCCTTGACAGCTTGCATCTGTCCTCTTCAAGTATTTTTAGTCTGTCTTGCCTCTGTGGCTGTGTCTGGAAGAACTGAGGATGGATTGAACTGCTCTGGGGCTGCTCCAAGTTGTGGCGGACGCTCTTTGCTACTGTCTTCACCATCCTACCACAGTCCTGCCCTGATGAGGCTCCTTGCCTTTGTCATTTGGTGGATTAACAGAGACAGAACCATTTGTTAGTAAAAGTAAAAAGTCATGATTATCAGAACGCTTTTTAAAATAAAGTATGGCTAGTGTTGATGGTGCCTAACAGTGTGAAAGTACTCACAGCCACTAAGCTGTATGGGGATCAAAAATGACTAAAATGCTTAATTTTATGTTCAGTATATTCTGCCACTATTAAAAAAATTAAAACTTCAAATGGATTTGAATGAAAAATGGAAGTACTTTCATTACCCCAGGATTGAAGACTGCCTTAAATAAGTCATCAAAAATCACACTCATCTCACATACACACACACACACACACACACTCACATACACACACAAAAAAAATCACAACAACAACAAAATAAGCTAATAAATGATGGTAATCAGACCCTGAGATTCATCTATACAGAAAGTGATTTTTAGGTCAGACTCCAATATTTGCAGTATTTATATTTGTAAGGAGGATTGACTGGTTTGTCTGAGGTTCATGGTGGACAGTTGGAAACAGTTTGTTTGGGGTTGTTGTCTGGGATGGTAAGCTGGCCCCACTTGAAATAAGAGTAGTTTGGATTGCAAGGATCACAGGTCACTAGGTTAGGTCAGATAGAGGCAGTATCAGTCTAAGGGCAGAATCAGTCTCAGCTTCCAGGACAGACACTAGAAGGGCAGTGGGATAGTCTGGGAACTGTCCCTGGAGTCTGGATGTTCTTGCTAGAGACGCCTTGGGCTGAGCTGGGATCTCTCCTGGAATGCCAAGACTCCTGTTTCTGCTATTCCCTTCCATTTCTCCTTGCCAGTGGGCTTTCTCCAGTAGTTTCCTTGCTTAAGTTGCGTGCACGTGTGGCCCACTGTGGTTGCAGTCATGGCCCATCCATGTCTTGACTCTAGTTCTAGTACTCACTATCGTCTGACTTCACCTTCTGTGGCTCTCTCAGCTGGATACTTTGTTTTCGTAGACCAGGTGTTCATCGCAGTGGAAGGTTGACTAGGATCAGTGGCCTGCTGATCATTTAGAGGAGTCAGAGTGAGAAGAGATTGTGTGAGAAGGGGCTGTAGCAGAGGCCCTGGCACCTTAAACTGTCTCCATTAAGCAGTAGAAAAGAATAGATATTGACTCCAAATGGGTTTCTTCTGTTCGGTTGCTGTAGTGATTAAACTTTTTGCAGAGAAAATGTTCACTGTAGCTACAGATAGGAGACCAAGCATCCTGAGTAGCCTCTGTATGTGAGTGTGTGTGTGCACGTGTGGGCATGTGTGTCTGTAATAAATCGCTGGTGGGTGGTGTTAACTGTCCCAAAGCTTGCACTTTGAACAGTGGCAACTCAGGATGCCCCAGAATGCAGTGTCTGTGTAGTCTTTCCTCTGAGGAGGTTCTCAGGTAGAATAAGGAGGTTTGGGGGATGCCAGTAACATCTGAGGTATCATAGTTCAGATGTTTGGGTGGGCCTTTTCCCCCTTCCACTAATCATAGGGCCATAAGATTAAAAGATTAGAAGGGTGCATCCTTAGAAAGAAAGAGAAATGTTGCCCTTAGAGTGGTTTGGGAGGAAGAGCACAGAAAGCAGCCTCTGTTTAAGCATCTGACACCTGTATACACCCTTATAATGGGCTTTTCTTCATATATCTTCCCTGTCTGTAATCTCTTGTTTTTCATGAATTCTCACAGTACAAGGAAGAAACAGAAGGAGAAAGTAGGAGTAGATGGCAGGTTGAAGCCTCTGAAACAACAGTTGTTTGGAGGTACTCTGTAAAAGGCTGAGAGCCTGAGCAACATTGAACTATTTGGATTTATAGTGGCTTAGTAATTGATGTTTCACAGTGATGACCTTGAATATATGGTATTCAGAAAAGCAACGCCTAGTATTATATCTGCTTAACAAAAGAGGAAAGTATATAATGTTTTAGTAAAACATAATCACCAAAGTAGTTTTAGTAGTTTAAGAATTTGAGTCCCTTTTTCTTTTTGGTGGTACTGGGGTTTGAACTCAGGACCTCATGCTTGCAAAACAGGTGCTGTATTACTTGAGCCCTCCATCAGCTTAATTTCTATTTCAGTAACAACTTTTTAAAGATATAATTCATATACCACAACAGAGGTGTAACATTTGAATATCTTTAAAAATTCAGTGGTTTTTAGTATATTTATGCAGCTTTCATCACTATCTAATTCTGCAACATTTTCATCACTCCAAAAAAGAAAATCTGTATTTATTAACAGTCACTCTCCATTCTCCCCTCCCCCAGGCAATTACTAATCTCCATTCTGTCTGTATGGATTTGCTTATTCTGGACATTTCATATAAATGGAATACTACAGTGTTTTTTTGTAACTGACTTATTTCTGTTGGTATGATGACTAACTTATTTCTGTTGGTATAATATTTTCAAGGTTCATCTGTGTTATAGCATGTATCATTACTTCATTTCTTTTTTTTTTGCAGAACGGGGGTTTGAACTCAGTGCCTTGCACTTGCTAGATAGGCACTCTACCACTTGAGCCGTGCCTTCATCTCTTACTTCATTCCTTTTATGGCCAAATAATACCCTTTTGTAAGGATATCATTCACTGGTTCATGGGCATTTGAGTTATGCTGCCATCTGACCATTTTGAGAAATGCTGCTATGAGCGTTAAGTTTTTGTGTAGACATGTTTTCATTCTCTTGGGTAACATAATGAGTGAAATTGTAGCAATATATGATACAGATAATACTTTTTTTTTGTGGTATTAGAAATTGAATCCAGGGCCTCATGCTGGCCAGGCAAGCTCTCAACCACTTGAGCTATGCCCTAACTTTTTTGTTTGCGAGATAGGATATTGCTAACTTGGCCCAGGCTGGTCTTGAACTTGTAGTTCTCCTATCTCTTGTCTCCTGAGTAGCTGGGCATATAGCAGCATATTACCATGCCTAGCTCTATGCTTAACTTTTTTTTTTCCTTTTTGATCATGCTGGGTTTGAACCCAGGGCCTTGGACTTGCTAGGGTTGAGTCACAACCCCACCCCTTTTTGTTTTAGTAAATTTTGAGGTAGAGTCGATTTGTGTCTGGGCCAGCCTGGACCACGATCCTCCTGTTTCCCTGTATAGGGGTGACAGGTATATGCCACTACTTCCAACCATTGGTAGATACAGGGTCTTGGGAACTTTTTTGCCTGGATTGGCCTCAAGCTGCAGTCCTCCTGATCTTTGTCACCTGAGTTTCTAGGATTATAGGCTTCAGCTACCATGACCAGTTTAAACTTGATTTTTTAAGGAACTGACAAATTGCTTTGCTAAATGACTGCCTTGCATTATATTCCTGCTAGCAAAGTATGAAGGTTCCAATTTCTCTGCGTCTTTACTAACACTTATTATTGTCCATTCTTGTGGATGAGAAATGGTCTTTCATTGGATTTTGATTTTGTTTTTTTTGTTGTTGTTGTTGTTGTTGTACTGGCGTTTGAACTTAGGGCCTTATGCTTGCTACGCAGGTACTCCTACTGCTTGTTCCACTCTGCCATCCCTTTTTTGTGGTCTTTTTTTCCAGATAGGGTCTCCAGAACTACTTTGGCCGGGGCTGGCTTTGAACTGTGATTCACCTGATCCTTGTCTTCTGGAGTACCTAGGATTACAGGTGTGAGCCACCATTGATTTGCATTGTTTTTTGGCTGTTTGTATGCCTGCTTTGTAGAAATATCTGTTCAATTTCATGTCTGTTGTTGAGTCAAGTCAATTACTGTTTTGTTGCTGAGTTGTAAGAGTTTTTTAAAAAAATTATTGTGTATATCATTATCAAGTAAACAATTTGCAAATATCTTCTTCCATTTTTGGGGTGCCTTTTCACTTTCTTGATAGTTTCTGTTTAAGTGCGGAAGTTTTAAATTTAAGTCCTATTTAACTTAAGTTGCTTAAGTTTTTGATGTCATAATTCAGAAGCCACTGCCTATTTCAAAGCCATGAAACTTTACACCTGTCTTCTATGAGTTTTATAGTTTTAGCTCTTTCTTCCATTTAGGTCTCTAGTTCACTTTTGAGTTAATTTTTGTATATGGTGTGAGGTTGGCTTTCAACTTTGTCTTTTGTGTATAGAGAGCTGTTTTTAGTGACATTTATTGAAATAAGACCATTATTTCCTCATTGAAGTGTCTTGCTACCCTTGTTGAAAATCAAGTGACTATAAATGTGTGGGCTTATTTCTGGAGTCTTAGTTCTATTTAGTTGACCTATATGTATTTATCCTTCTGCCATTACCACACTTTTAATTGTTGTAGCTTTGTAGTAAGGTTTGTTTTTTGAGACAGGTCTCACCACAAAGCACAGATTGACCTGGAACTGATTGCAGTCCTCCTTCCTCAGTGCTGGTATTACAGGTATGCACTACCACATCTAGCTATAGTGAATTTCAAAATCAAGAACTGCCAGGCCTCCTTCCTCCAACTCTTCTTTATTTTCGAGGTTGCTTTGGCTATTCGAGGTTTCTTACATTTCCATTTGAGTATTAAGATTGTTAATTTCTACAAAAAGGCAACTGGAATTGTTAAATCTGTGTATCTATTTAGGGAGTTAAAGTCCTTTCTTGGGGATCTGCTATATGCTTAAGAACTCTTGGCTAGCTCAAGCACTCTTGCCTCAGCAACATAACATGCTTTAATTTATTGACACAGTAGGCTGACTTGGTGAAACACTGTAGGTCACTTTTAGGCTGGAACTCTACTTTTCAAGTTCTAAGAGAGCTTGTAGGATGGTTTCTTGTAGTATGTGTTCTTTTGATGTGAAAATTTCCTGATGCCTTGCCTGTATAGGATAAAAAGTATTCTGGTTAACACACATTCCAGTTACTAGGAATTAGCAGATTACATATTAAATATTTAATTATCAGAGTTAAAACATGTTACAATAAAACCACGATACTGAAATTTATATAAGTTTTATTGTTGGATGCATTAGAAGATACTTTGGAATCTTGTACTGCAGGGGCCATGTGATCATCAGTTGTTATTATACTTTTGAGTTAGTTCACTTTCTGAACAAGTAATAGCAAAGTGCCTATTTGTGCCAGTCCCAGGGAAGGACAGACTCAGCTCCTGCACTCATGGAGCTAACAGGAGGAAGACTAACATTAATCAAGATGCCATGTGAATTCCAAGTAGAATACAGTGCTATGAATGTGAGTGCATTGGATCGTAAATGGATTTGACTAGTCTGAGTTTGGGGACACTTTCTGAGCAGAACTCTGGAGGAACATGGAGATTGATTGAGGAAAGAATTAGGGGAAGAAATTCCAGGTAATCAGGTGAGCTGGTTAGTGGGATATGTGGAGATGACGGGGTTGTTTTGGCTGTGTAGCTTTTGGGAAAAAGTATGTGAAGACCTAATTTGTCTTTGCTTTACTCTGTCCCTGGAAGAAATTACCTACTGTTTCTGAGCTTGCTTACTTACGTTAAAAAACTTACATAGCAGTTTTTATTTAGAGATAATTATATGAAAACACAAAGAAATCCAGGCTTCTGATTGTTTTCATATAATTCAAAAGTAATTATTTCTTTGTGACCTTCCATGATTGTCCTCTTGCAAATACAGTTCTGGCAAATTGAAACTTTATCTGATCATTTTTCGTAGTCTGACATTAGGATTTACTTCATTAACTATGTACTCCAGAAGCCTGTAGAGATAAAAGTCTGTAGGGGAGCAGGTGAGGATGTAACTGACTCAAGCAGTTCATAATACTGTCGTAGGGCATTTGGAGGAACTGGGAAGACTTCCTGGTGGAGGTAGACTTTGGCCTGGAATCATTGATAGGTCAACATGATGGTTGGAGGAGAAAAATCAAGCAGAGGAAATGGAGAAAAGGCAAAACCAGGAGAGGTGGTGGTGGTGGCTGTGGCTGGAATTCATGGTGCATATGGGTAGATAGTCCTGAAATAGTAGTAGTGACTAGGAGCTTAGGAAGTCTCACTGAGGAGCCTGGGTTTTATTCTGTGCTCTGGGAGAGGCATTTATTTATTTATTTATTTATTTATTTTCAGAGGAGTGGAATTGATTGGATTGTCAGTTCTTCTTTCAGATGCTAATATGGACCACCTTCTGACCTCTTTAATCTCCTCTCCACTCTGCACAGACACCATATTAAATAATCTGGATTCTGATTGTGCCAGGATCTCATTCTTCCTCATGGCTATAGGCTTTGTACCTTGTTCTTGCCTTGATTTAGAAGTTACACCTTCCTCTAGAATGCAGTACACATCTCACACATGTGCTTTCTGACTCTGTGCCCTGGGTTTCAGCTTAGATTAGACTTGTCTCTTTCCAGATTGGATTGAGGACCCTTTCTCTGTGTCCTCAGTCATAGCATTCTATGGTTTTCCTGGCTGTAGCATTGGAAGTGCTTGTTCTCATTCTTCCTCAATTAGATGCATGTTTGTAGATGTCAGAGACTTGAGGCTTGGACTTAGAAAATGCTTGTACGTTAAGTGAATGAATGAGTAAGCAAATAGGAAGGACTGGAGTTAGGAAAATCACTCCTGGCAAGAATTGTCTGTAGTAAGAATTATCTGGGTTGAAGAAAGAACTTGTATGGCTGAGGGTGGGTGGGGGTGTGTATGTGTGTGTGTGTATGTGTGTGTTTTGTCATTTTGTCAATTTGATAGTGACTTGGAGGGACAAGGAATAGAGATAGGGTAGATGATTCTTCCAAGAATTTGGTAGTATATGCAGATTACTGGTGGAAACGATAGGGAAATTACTGATGTTCAAGGTGAGAAACAAAGTCACATGCTGGTGTATCTATTGGGCTATGAGTTTATTAGATTACCAACTGATGTTATAACAAGTGACTGCAATTTTAGTGGCTTAAAATAGCACATGTTTATTGTTTCAGGGTTTTCATGGGTTAGGAGTTCAGAATGGCATGGCCAGTCTGCAGCCTCCCAGCCCCAGCAGCCACAGTCCAGGTGTTGGCCAGGACTGGGCTCTCATGAGAAGGCTCAGCTAGGGAAGAATCTGCTTCTAAGCTTCTGCATGTGGGTCTTTCCCACATGGCAGCTTACTTCATCAGAGCTACAAAGGAGAGTCAGCTAGCAAGATAGAAGTAATTGAGAGCCCATCATCACCTTTGCCACATTTTGCTGGTGGGAAGCAAGTCTAGTCACGTAGAGGGGGAGGGGATTGCACAAAGGTATTAACATTGGGGATGGGGTTTATGGTAGGTGTATATCATGAAGTTTGTCTACCACGGTAGGGAGGGACAATGTGACTAGGAGACATTAGGGCAGTTCCTCAGATGGAAGCCCTGTAGAATGGAAAGATGGAAGCTTTCAGTAAGGGACATTTTGGAAGTGAAGAAGTTCTAGGAGAAGGTTAAGATGTGGCCTTGAGATGACCTTCTCAGGCAGCTTTCTTGGCTCTCTCCCTTCATCCCCATCTAGGGGCATAGGTGCCTTTTCATGTCTTCTCTCCTGTTTATAAATTATCATACTGTCTTATACCTGCCACTGATAAACCCATCTACCTTGCTAAAATAAAATTATTTACCAGAGGTTCCTGGCCATTGGAGGGGTCTGCTTTTATGAGGTTGTTGAGGATGAAATGAAGTGATCCATTTGGGAGTATTTTATCTGAGGTAATGTGATATGCAAACTAAAGGTATTAAATATGCAACCTTTTCTCCCTGTAGTAAGTAGAATGCATGAAATTTAAGTTATATTTTCCTTTTTAACTTGGGTTCATGTTATATATGTTATTGAACTGGGCTTTGTTTAATACCGTGATATTTTCAGGGTCTTTTGAGTGGAGTGTTGCTTTTATGATAAGTGATCCCAAACTGCTGTACCTTTCAAGGTCTTGTGTTCAGTTTTTACTGTTTAAAAAAAACCTGTCTTTGCTATTCCTTGTCACTCTTTTGCTTCTGCTTCTATGTCAGTTTTTAGCTCTCTTTCTTCTGGTTTGTTGCCTCTGATCTTCTGTGGGCTTGGCAGCCTGATAATTAAGCTTGTTAGAACTGTGAGTAGTTTAATAGTAACTATGCTAGGAATGTGGGTCAGAGAGCCTCTTCTTGCAGTAAAGTAGGTGAGCTGGTGTGCGTGGACTTTATAAAAATCTCTTGGCCTTTCGAGTGTGTCCTGGCTTCCTTCCTAGTTCTAGCTGTGTTTGGATTAAGAGAGGCCCAGATAGCTGAGTTCCATTCAGGGACATGTGGCTGCCATTTTCTCGGTATACGCCTCAACGCTCTGTTATGAGAAACTGTGTCATTCCTGCTTTAGCTTTGATGAGGTTTCAGTTTTTTGAACAGTAGTGATAGGTGACGGGTGGTCTGGTTCATGGACCAAAAACTGTTTGAGAAGCACAGAAAATCTTCTTTAGACAAGATCAATATCCAGGCATGCACAGCAGTGTCTGTGCCACTGCCTCAGTGCCTTTAGGAAGTCCACCTCCCAGGTTACATTACAGATAATCTGTGCTGCTCCTCAGTATGTCCATTGGCTTTAGCTTTCTGCCAGAGCAACCTGAGTACTTTCTTTGTGGAGCAGCATTTCTGAGTTCCTAGGGAGTGAGTCCTGCGTTCTTGTGAAAATAATAGCTCAGAACAGTATGGGGAGCCTGGTCTGGGGCCCTGGCCAAATGCCCGGCCCTGCCTTGGCATCCTCTTTTCTAGAGCAGGCATAATGTCTTGTACCTTTTAGGATGAAAAAATTTTATGTAAGAAAATGATTGTCGTATGTATGCAGTATTAGATGAAAGACCTAGTTTGTTGGGTTGGTTCTGTTGGTATTTTATCTTCGAGTAGTTAAAAATGGTTAGCATTACTACTAAAGTACTACTGAGAAATATAATTCTCAGTCTTACATAGTTTTTTTTTCTGAATATGTTCTAGAATATGTATATTTGTACAAATGGGGATATTTATTAAGGGCTGTCTGATTACTTTCAGACTGTTGAGTATACTTGCTTCCTGGCCAAATTAAATGTATGAAAATTCTGCCATATACCGTCACCTTAATCTCCTTCTTTCACAGTATATGGCAGATGGACTTCATATACCTATATGAAACAGAACTAAGAAACTGCTTGCAGTTGCTTTAAGTGGGGTGGGGAGGAGGTTGAAGAGGGAGAGACAATGGGGGCAGTGTAACTAACGTAGGATATAAGTCTCATTGGAGTTGTCACTACGAATCCCCCCTGTATAATGACTATATCCAAATAAAAATTTATTTAAAAAATTTATGAAAATTCTAATGCCACCATGATTCATAACAGGAAAGATTTTTTAAACTTCTGAAATCACTTTAAATATACTTCATATGGATCTCTGGTAATAGTGACTCAAGTAATCTTATTTTTCAGGCCATAAATCAGGTTTGATTTATAGGGCTAGTTCCTGCAAGCTGCTTAGACTCACAATTATTTTGTGGGCTGTTGTAGCCACTTGTTTGCTTTTGAACTCAACTCTAGGTGTTGAACTTTATTTGAGAGCCTAAAATGACCTGTGCCTCAGTTCCCTTAGAGGCTAGCATTTCCTTGTTTTATTGTACCTGCCCAAGTGGAGTGTGGAAAGAGTAATAGTATAGTAGCATGTGTGTGTGTGTGTGTGTGTGTGTGTGTGCATGTGCTATAGTTATACTATAAAAATTTACTGTAAAAAGAGCTTTTGGGAGGTACAAGATTTGAACTCAGGGCCTTGTGCTTTCTAGGCTAGCATTCTACCACTTAAGCCATATCTCCAGCTGTTTTTGCTCTGGTTATTTTTGAGGTAGGATCTTGTTTTTTATCCAAGATGGCCTGGACTGCAACTCTCCTATTTGAAATTTCCCACTGTAGCTGGGATGAGAGATGTGCACTATCATGCCCACCCTTTTGAGATGAGGTCTCACTGACCTGAAACCACCTTCTTTTTGATCTCAGCCTCCTGTATAGCTTGGGATGATAGGTGTGTGCCACTGCTCCCAGCTGTTGGTTGAGATGGGGTCTCATGAACTATTTGCCTGGACTGGCCTGGACCTATATTCTGCTGATCTCAACCTTCCAAGTGGCTAGGATTATGGTTATGAACTATTGGTGGCTGGCCAAAACATGTCTTTTGACAGACCTTGTACTTTCTTATTTAGCAGACTTGTGCTGTAGCCAAAATTTTAGTATTTGTGAAAACTATTGCGCACCCCCCACACACATTCTTCCTTAGTTGGCCTAAAGTAACTTTACTTATATTGCCTGAATTCTTTTTTTTTTTTTACAGGTCATTATTTTATTTTATATTTTCCTACAGCCCCTCACCTACCACCCAGTCTCTCTTATCCTATGAAAGGTCTACTTCTACCAGTCTGAATAATCAATGCAGCAGGCAGGCAGCTTGTTTCTTTTTTTTAATAACGGGAACAAAACACATCTAAAACCGAAGCTTCTGGAAGAACTACTTACTCTTGCCAGTCTTGTACCTCTCCTCGAACTTGACTTTGGCCTCCCATCTGGCTTTGTGTTTAAGAGCTGGGTCTCTAAAGACATCCTTATTGACAACAGTCTTGTCCAAGGGGATGTCCACAGAGTACCTTGTGGGCATAAGGTGATTGTAGTTATAAACTTTCACGAAAGACTTTATCTTTGACCTCTTGGCGATTTTCTTCTTGCCCATTGCAGCTGTCACTTTGCGGGGATATCAGTCAATTCCAGCCACCAGAGCATGGCTGTAGGGGTGATCTGAGGTGCCATCATCAGTGTTCTCCACGATGACGGCTTTGCGTCCGAAGTAGCGTCCGGCTAGGACCAGCACCACTTTCCTGGGTTACATGAATTTGCCCATTTCGACAGCAACCAGAAGTCCCACAGCAAAAAGGGTGCCTGAATTCTTGAATGAGTAAAAGAATATGACTCCTTCCAAAAAATTCACAGCATTGCTGGACTGAGACTTGATGGCTACTGATTCTTAGGGGCAGGAGCACTGAGGCACAGGATCTCAGAGTGATTGTCTTGGGGACCAGAGGATAGGAAGCAACAGGGCAGTATTACCAGAGGAGAACTGTGCTTAAGGGACAAACGGCCTTTGGTAAATCCCAGGGCAGGAGATGGGACTACCTTTTTTTACTTTCTGTGAACTTTAAGAATGCCATTCATCCATAAATGCAACAAATGTTTGAGCTTCTGTTATGTGGCAGACATTGAATTAAGTACTGGAGGTACTGGGATGAATAAGCCAAACATCCCTTCAATGATACCATTGATACAGTCTGTTTTGGAGTATGTCAGAAAAATGTTTATCAGAGAAGAAAGTTCACTAGACTTGTTTTAGATACTGAATGACTAGGGATTAAAGGTGGAGTTGTAGGTTAGCAGAAGACATTTTTTGAAAAGAGTAACTCTTCTATAATTAAAAGACAATTTACAGATGACATTGTGCAGAGACTTTTAGCTGATCCTGAACCTGTCTCTTCTACTGGCCTTTTTCCAGATGTCCTTACAATTAGGTATGCCTGCTTCGTGGCCAAATTCTTGTCAATGGAGTGAGCACAGAGAAGTATGCTACTTCCAGGCCTGGGCCCCAACACCTTGAGTCATGAGTATGTGTCCTTTCCTCAGTTGTCTCAGTGCAGAGGAGTCCAGTCACCCAGGAAGCCCCCAGCCACGAGATGGAAGGGTCATGGGTGCCAGAGCCACTGCTTAGAGGAGAGCTGTCTGCTGACCAAGGACACATGCTATGGACTTTACATGAGCTAGAAGTAAATAGTTATGGCATTTGAGTCATTATACAATTTGTTCTGTAGAGTTAGCTTGCCTAACTAGATACCTTGCCTAGAATGCCAAATAGAACTGGTGAGTTTAGTAAAGGGGCTAAGAGTTTCAGGCTCTGCTTTAACTTTTTTATTTATATGTAATGATCTATGCAGTTGCCATGGATTTTAAGAGTCTGTCTAAGTCATGATAGAATAAGTGGCAAAAAATGTTTAATGTATTCACTTCTAGTTGGTACAGTGGTTTGTCGCACTCAATATGGCCTTTCTCCATATTTGATTTAATAAACTATGTGGATCCTCAGTTAGCTTTAAAGGTACTCTGTGGAGACTTAAACATCCTCAGTTCTTATTTCAAAGAACTGTAAATACAGTTTTCATCATGCTACTTCTCTTTTCCAAAGCCTGTAATCACGTCTTATCATACAGCATTTTGTTTCATTAATCCATTACCCCATACCACATACATATAATGAAAGTGCCTATGTTTAACATCCTGACCTAGGTTCTTTGAAGACAGACAAAATGAATAATATATAGGTCCTGCCTTCAAAGAGTTTGTGCTTGGTACACTGATGGTTACTACCTTTACTCACCTTTACCAACTACTCCTCATTTTAGCCTTTCTTTTTCTTTTTTTGGGTGGGACTGGGGTTTGAACTCGGGTTTTACCTACAAAGCAGGCATTCTACTGCTTGAGCCATACCTCTAGTCAGTCCATTTTGCTCTGGTTATTTCAGCCATGGGGTTCTCACAAACCATTTATCCTGCCTGGCCTCAAACCTTGATCCTCCTGATCTCAACTTTCCAAAAAGCTAGGATTATAGCCACTGGTACCTGACTCATTAGCATTTAAAAGTCCATGTATTATTTTTTCATTTTTTTTCTTTTTTAGCATTGTCTCCTTAACTAGATACTGTAATTTCTGAAAGCAGGGATTATATTTTCCAGAGTTCTGCATCTCCCCTCTTGGGTACTTCTAGCAGATACAGGGCACTATATTTAATTGAGTATTCCTATAATTTTTCTTAATTATCTTGCTTGGATATTCGAGCATAGTTTTGTATTGTAGTCTGCATTAACAGACAAAAGTGCTTTTTTAAAGTTGTTTAGGGATTTATGGTATTATGCAGTTGAAGAGTGTCAGGACTGGTAGGGTCATTCTTAGATATTTACCTAATTCCTGATCTTTTAGGTTGATCATCTGGTTATCGATAGTAAGGTATGACTGTTAATCTTGGCACGGCATCACCTTGGGCTTGTTAGAAGCATTTGCTCTTGTCCCACATAGACCTGTAAATCAGAACTTGTATTGAAATGAGATCCTCAGATGACCACATGCCCATAAAGTTGAAGAAGCCCTGCTCAAGGTCACCCTCACATTTGACTTTTGAGAAAACCAAGAAAGTCAGAGTTACCCAGAGTCACAAGACTGGGATCACTTGGAAACCTTTAAAAAATATTGGTGCCTGGGTCCCTTCCCCAGACATTTTGCCCTAATTGGTCAGAATTGCATCTTGGGCATCAGAATTTTTAAAAAAATCAATGATCAAGTGACCACCTGAGGCTGAGAACCCTTGATTTGGTTAGTGACAGAATCTAGTCTTTTTTGATGCTCTAACCAAGCATTCCTTTCACTCCATCATGGATAATCTGTTCAGGAACAAGGCGAAAATACCCAGAGTGTTCACAGTAATGCACCTCTTTTTAAAAAAAAAAATTCCTTTATAATGTTTACCCCAGTTAGCATCCTTCTTACTGTCTGCCTTGCCCTTCTGGAATGTTCCTCCAGGAGGGCAGGACCTTTGCCCTCCTGTTCCCTGCTAGGTCTCAGCTGTGACAGTATCTGGCATGTGGCAGGTGCTTCTTTCATATATATAGACCAAATGGAAGGAGTGACAATAAGGAGGCATGTGTTTTTTGGGAGGGAGATAGGCTACTCTGAAAGTACCTGTGGGGCTGCATAATTCTGGGACCAGGGGCTTCCTGAAGGACCATTGGCCTGCATGAACTGAAGGTTTGGCCAGGAAGAACAGCAGGACTTCTGCAGCTGAGGGAGGACTTGAAACCATCTCTCTCTGACTTGAATGCTTTTGCATTTCCATTCTGTTGTGTTGTTAGCAGTGAGTAGGGACAGGAATAGACCACTCCCGCTTTTTAGGTACTTGGGACTGGCCCTCCTACTTCCTCAGGGGGTAAAGCCATTATAGTAATGCAGAAAGGCATCTCGAGGTGGTTCAGTATGTGATTCTGTGAACAGGGCCTGGCACCAGAGTATCTACTTCCACTTGTTACCAATCACATTTTCTTGTGCTTTGGCTTATTTGCTTTGAGAACCTGGAGTTTTTGAGGTTAGAAGGACTTAATAGATTTTACTTTCAACTTACATGAGTGCCTTTCCTATAGTTAATTACTAAGACTGTTTATTATGGCAATGCTGTGGAGAAAGCATGCTTGGTTTTTGCCTATAATACTTATGTTATGTATGTTATTTTAGTGTTTACGTCTTCCTATTTGTTATTTGGAATGTTTTACCACTAATGATCAGATTTTGAAGTTCAGTGTGAAAATCTTTTTTTGTGAAGCTGTTTTTTCATATGTCCTACCAAGTATTAGTGATTTTTTTTTTACTGCAATACTAGGGTTTAAGCTTAGGACTTTGCACTTGCTAGGTAGGCTCTCTACCTCTTGAGCCACGCTTCCATCCCATTTTGCTCTTGTTATTTTTGAGATAGGGATTTGCTTTTTTTGCCTAGGCCAGTCTGGACCATGATCTTTCTATTATAAGCTTATTGCCATAGCTGAGAGATGACAGGTATGAACCACTGTGCCCAGCTATTGGTTGAGATGGGGTCTCATGAACTTTTTGCCTGCCTTGGCCATGAACTCTGATCCTCCCTGATTTCCACTTCCTGCCTCTCAAGTAACCAGGATTACAGCCATGAGCCACCTGCATCCGACCAACCATTAGTGATTTTTAAACTTTTGACCTAAGACCATTGTGAAGATGTCTTGAAAAGTTATCTTACGCTATTTATTTTCAGTAATAGAAAGCCAGAAAGTGTTAAGCCTTGAATGTAAGATGTCTTTTTAAGTTCGAGTTCAGAAACTGCATAGAGATTAGATGTTATCTTCGTGTGACCTAGGAGTCTGCTGCTGGAAAGTGGCAGATGTTAGAGGAAGTTGGGGTTCTGTTGACTTCACATCAGTTGCTTTGCATAATCAACTGTAATTCCATGTTCGTGGTCATAGATAGAACTAACATTCTGAGGATAGGCCAGAATTTATAGGGAGAATCCTGGGATCCAGATGTTACTACAGGCTATTACCATAAGCGGCTACTGTTAATTGGTGGGGGGGAGGGCAGAGAGAGAGAGAGAGAGAGAGAGAGAGAGAGAGAGAGAGAGAGAGAGAGAGAGAGAGAGATCCTACAATAAGAATTTTCCAGAAACAAAAGAAAGAATTAAAGAGCTGATGGTTATTCTGGTTTCTAGGAGTCATATTATGGGGAAAGATTTATTGTATGGGCCCTGACAATAATTTGACTTCTGAAGCACTTGATAATGGATATAAGGGAGAGGAAAATTAGAAATACATGGAAGTCAGTTTAATCAGATTTTAACATTCCTTTTGGCATTAAAAATTCAGGCAATCATCAGTTTATTCTTAGGAAATCTTAAGGTTATTAAAGATTATTAACAGTAGTGTTTTATAGTTGTGAGTTCTTTTTGAATTTAAAACACTTTGGCATATATTATCTTATTTAATTCCCTCACCTGCCCTGTGACATAGGAGAGAGAAGTGTCATGTTTCCTTTCTGTTGATGAGGTAGAACAGAGAGGTTCAGTTACTTTCCAAGGACAACTAATAACTAGTAGAACTGAGCTCTTTCTTTATATTTTAAATATAAAATGTTACGGGTTATTGTTGAAGTTGTAAACTGTCTTTTGTTTTCTAAGTATAGGAATGTGTGGCTTATAACTAGGATGAATAATCTAAAATTTTTCCTAATATTGCAGCCATAAGAAAAGTTTTCTTAGGATTTTACCTAATATTGCAACCATAAGAAAAGTTTTTGTAGGATTGCTGGGTGGCAAGACCCATTTTTTTTTTTTATTTTTAAAGTTACCATTGTATATGTTCTTAAAACTTTAATTTTATCTGAGTGAAGTGGTCTGAGATCAGAGACTATGTCTTCCAACTTCCTCTTGACTTACTCTGTCTGCCATAGTGCCTGTTGGCACTCAGTGCAGATTCTTTTGTGTGAGTTGGGTATTGGGTATATTGCTGGGAAATGGTTAATGATGTTGATCTGACTAACTGCAAAATGCGTACAGTATCTGTTCTTAGTAAATGTTTACTCTATCCACAGCACATGTGTCCCATTAAAAAACTACACGAGTAATACATGTTCACGAGCATAGATGTCTTATACATACACACCCCCTTAAGTTTTGAAACAATCTTTGCAGTGCAAAGAACTTGGCCCTGCTCACCCAGCCATTTGTAAGTTGGCAATATTTTTATCATTCTCAAATATTTTGTGCATTTCTTACAAACAAGAACATTGTCCTTCACAACTAAAATACAGTAATCAAAATCCAGAAATGAACACCGAGGCATTTTTACCATTTAATTCTCAAATCCTATTTCCCTTTTGCCTATTGTCCCAGCAGTGATCTTTGTAAAAAAAAAGTTCAGTCAGAACCTTGGGACACATTCAGTTATCTCTTAAGTCTTCTTTAACACAGAACAGTCTCAGTGTTTTCTGACTTTTGTGCCCATGACACTTTGAAAATTGCCAGCCAGTCATTTTTTGGAATGTTCCTCATTTTGGATTTGTCCAGTGTTTCTTTATGATTAGATTTAGGTTTTGCATCTTTGGCAGGAAAATCACAGAAGAGCCAGAATATATCTTTTTCAAAGATTAGTTTTACATTTTATTTTCTGTTTCCTTAGAGCGTTTCCCAAAGTGTATTCTGCGGAACTAGCACCTACTGTGTTCTCAACACCGTGCCACCTATAGAAGGTAGGATTTGAAAAAAGCTTTTGACTTTTGGGAAGGGGTGGGTTTGGCAGTGAGAGTCACTCCTTCATCACAGTGCAGTGAAACAGTCTTTGACCAGGTCTTTAGAAGGCCTGGGTTCTGCCTTTTAACTGCTGTGTGATCTTAGATAAGTTACTTAATCTTTTTGGGGTTAGTAGAAATTTCCTCATGTTTCTGTGGGGATTCAAAAAGTCAATGGATTCAGTCACACAGAAAAGTCAGAGCACTCTGTGTTGGTCGTAATACAGTTTTATAGTTCTGGAGTCCAGTACCAGGTGATATAGAGTAAGAACATGTGGCATTGTGGGGAAAACCACGGGTCATGTTTGAATCCCTTTTGAGCCATTTGTAACTGAATCCTGGGCAAATTAATCTCAGCCTCAGGTTCTCTATCTGAAAAGTGGGAGTGATTAAATTTTTATGTTTTATCATGAGGAGATAGAGAGCACAGTGTAAAGTCCTTTCTGGGTGCCTAAGTCCCACAAATGTTTGCCCCCTGATCAATAATAGAAAAGAGATTCACTTGATCATATGCAGGTCAAGTTGTAACCCAGTGAAATACAGTAGGAGAGGATGTGTCTAAGCTTAAATTGAAGTGATAGATCACAGGGTTTATGTGCCTCCATTTACATTTTTTTAAATTGAAAATGTAAATACAGATAAATAGAAGTTTATTGACTCCAAGCTATGAGTTGACCTAAACCTGGACCAGAAATTTAATAACAGATTGATAGTAAACAGATACATCTGGACCACACAAAAATAGGAGGGTGCCATGTGTTGATCGCATAGCTCTATGAAAAGGAGAAAGAAAGGTTGTTTAGTAGCAAAACTAGCTATGCTTTTCTGCTTAAAAATTACTTTCTTTTATTTTTAACCTTCAAAAATATTTTGGATAATTACAGCTGTGTTTAATTCATTTTGGAGACTGTCTGGAAAAGAATAATGCAGACTATGATCAATGCTTGGCACATAGTTGGTGCTTAATTAATGTTTACTTTGGATGAGTAGTGATTTGAAAGTTGTAGATTAGTCATGGAAGTATTTGTTGCTGTGAGCACTGTGCTGCCTTGAATGCAACAATGTGTGCTTATGTTTTCCTAAACCAGTTCCTGTCCCAATAATTAAATCTGAGCACATAATAATTATACTTAAATAGGAGATTGTAGAGCTTCCTTTAGTCTTACCATTCCAAGTTACTGATCAGATATATTCCTAATAAGATTTAGCAAGTGGATACACTGATACACCAATTCATTTTGAACAGTTTGGTCTAGAGGTTGAGAAGTTAACCCTAATCAACTTGATTGAGTAAGTGTTCATCATTGCTTATAGTACCAAAATTATTTAATTTTTATTATGAATCAAAATAGATGTATCATATCTAGGTTAGAGTCATTATACTTACAGTTTCCCTTGTAGAAGTCAGAGTGTTCAAGGAGCAGGTCAAATACAAATCTCTGGATTTAGATTTAAATAAAGGATTGGGCATTGTGAATGTCAAGTTTTTAGAAATAAAACCAGAAGCAGGAATATTTTTTGTCTTAATGAAGTGAATGAGCATTTTTTGTACATTTTAGAAAGATTTAGCTAAATTATACTATACCTATAAAATTATCATTTAGAAAATATCTGAAGGTTGACTAGAAAGGATGGTTCATTCTCCAGAATTGTAACTGTCAACCAAGTAAATCATCTGTCAATTTCAAGAGCTTCACTAGTTATGTTTTTTTGTGAAGTAGGTTAGAAGATTATTTTGGTCATCTATCACACATGCATATGTGTAGATAATGCTAATGAAATGTTTTACTGCCATTTGGTTGGCACTCCCGTTTTGCAGTGTCAAAGTTTATCTTTGAATTGACTACTGAGATGCAATTGAAACCAGTGTATACCTTAATTTTTTTGTTAACTTAAGATACTGTTACTAGATTTCAAAACTGGCACATGTATTTAATTATTTAATCATTTATAGCTGTTCTAAAAGCATGAAACAGTAGCTTTTAATTAAAAAAACCCATTTTTATGCAGTATTGCCACATGAGCAGTTCTTTTCCAGTATAAAAGCAAAGTTTCTCCTTATCACACTTTAACCTGAAACACTGAAATTTGAAAGTAGGAGGTGTAGCATTTTGCTTTTTCAAGTTCCTAATAATTCTTTCTCCAGTATTGAAATTGCCATCTTCACAATGCGCAGTGGGAAAATTTACCCATGTTTATGTTTCTTTAAAACATCCAATTTATATTCAGTATGAACCTAAAATTGTAGAAGTGGCACAGTTTAAAAACTGATTAGGGCACCCATTGCCCTGTCATACTCCTCTTCCTTTTTAACCCCTGACTGCACATTCCCACAAAGTGCTGTCTTTAGAAACTTGATTGAGACAGTGCTTACACAGCCTTCTGCTTCTCTTTAAAAGCCTTTGGGCTAAATCACCACCACCTGATTTGGTATCAGAGCAGAAGACCAAAGCTTTTCCTATAGCTGTTAGTTATACTGAAGAGAAGAGAACCCCTACCCCCCCTCACACTGTATTTACCACAGGGCAGCTGGACTCTTTAAAGAGGCTTAAAGGGACAGGAAATTAACATCAGGTTGTGAGCACAGAGAGACAGAAGCCAGCGTTTAGTATTCTTTTCATTTGTGTTGAGAATTCTGCTTTAAACAAATTGCTTTCTCAGGGATATGACTGTTTATATGCAAAGCATAAGCATTGATTGAGCACATAGCCTAGTGGTATTTTCTTATAAGGTCCCTGTAAATATTGAATATTTGAATTGAATATAGATTTTAGAATTTTATTTCTACTTTAGAAATCGTATATATCATGGGAGTTTTTAAAAAATGAGAATAAAACCACTTTAGGAGCAGAGAGAAGGGAGGTAAAGGCTCTTATGATTTGGTCTTCTTTGCTTTAAAGTTTTATAGCCCATGGCACCTCCCTTGGGAAGATCGAGTGCAGGGAGCATGCATGAGCACATAAAATTACAAAGATGTTACAGTGTGCAGTTAGTACAGAACTTTCTCCTAGTCCAACAATTTTCTTGGTTTCTAAGCAAAATATTTAAAAGAGTTTAATCTTATTTTGCTATCAAATTAAAACTTTAGATTCTTAAAAATAGTTTTTAAGTTTTTCCAAGTTTTTATACTGTTGTAGAAATACATGATGGTGTTATAATTCAGTTGGTTATGTAGTTCATGCCCCAAAAAAGATTTAGTGCACTAAAACTCAGTCTTAAGTTCATCCCTATAAAGTATTCTGTATGATGTAGTAAATTTTTTAGACTATTTCTATGCCCAGTGTTTCCCTTTTAAGATCTTTTCCATGAGAAGAAATGTGTTAATCAGATGAGAAATGTTTGGAGAAGGTTTTATGACCTTAGAAAGTATTTTTTAATTCTTTTATATTTTTTACATGTTCCAAAAAATAGACTCTGCCAAACAAAATTATAGTAAATAACAGGAAATACTGTTTTTTACTTTTAACATTATCAGTGTATGTAAGATTGCTGAATTGCAAGGTGTGTTAAATTATTGATCGATTTTATAAATTTTACAGGGATTTGTACATGAAGGAGAATGAAGTGATCTCTAATTCTCTTATTAATGATTTGGGAAAACTGAAAATATTAAGTAACTTAGCCAAGGTCACACAATTAGACTGTAGCAGAAGTGGGGTAGATTCTTGGAATCTTAACTCTTGAGTTTGTTGTTATTATATCTTACTAATACCAGAAAAAATGATAAAACTGTCCAACTAGAGCAAATCCAGTCTTCAGTGTTCCTTAGTACCTACTTATGCATTGTATCCTTTATATGTATATTTGGGATTTCATTTAATATTAGCTAAAATGTAATTTGAAACTTTTGGCCTAAATTTGCCACAGCTGGCAAGGAGTTTTGAACCAGGCAGAGGACATGTGTTACAGGAGTGGGATAATAAATACAGTGTAAATAAGTGATTGAAATAAATGTGATCTAAAGAAATGATCTCTTCTAGAAAGCACCAGCTAGACAGATTACCAAGTTGTCAGACACACTGTCTAGTCTAAAAGTAATCATTTTTCTCTAACTCATTTAGAAGAGTTACATTTTGATGATGTAGCTGAAGAACCAATAGTTCTACAGATATGTACATGTAAATCAAGTTAATTAAAGTGATATGTTTTTAGATTCAGGATGGAAATGCCAGCTCTGTCTTATCTGGTAGCCAACTATAGGTTTAATTCCTTATAAGTTTAATGATTTGCTTTTGAAAGGATAAATTTCATTTGTGTTCTAAGGGATGAAGTTGTATATAGTTTATGAATAAAGTAGTCATGTGTTACAATTCCTACCTAAGAATCTTGAAACCTTTTCAACTAGTTAATAAAAGATTTATGGGTTTTGTGGAATTAAATGATTTTGCAGTTTTGATGTACTTCATGGAAACATGGGGAAAGGATCTTTAAAAGTAATATTCTGGTTATGGGCAGCTGCTGGGATATTCCCTGTTCGCTTGCTTGTGTTGGGGCAAAACACAATCCTATTTTAGAACCTCACAGCCAGGTTCCTGCTGCCATCCATGTGATAAGAGTGTAGGCAAGTGCAACCTAGAGGAATGGAGACTAGAGGCCCTTTGATGCTCTTGGTCTTACAGCTACTAAACTGAGCTGCTGTTTCTTACCTTGCCAGTGTACTTAAAAGGAGGCTTTTTTCTTATTTTCTCTGAATTTATTGTTTTCTTCTTTATAGATGATCATGGGAACAGCAATAGTAGTCATGTAAAAATCTTTTTACCGAAAAAGCTGCTTGAATGTCTGCCGAAATGTTCAAGTTTACCAAAAGAGGGGCACCGTTGGAACACTAATGAGGTAGATAAATCACTGTTTTTAAGGGCATAACTATTTTAAAGGCAAACTTTCTAGGCTATTCTCATAGCACTCCTTTATATTAACTTGAAATTCAAAAAATACTGAATTAGAAAATTGTCAGTGAGATTAATCTGGATTGGACAGGAACCAACATGTGGACTGACCTGTCTCTGATCTGCTTGGCTTGCATTGAAATGTAAAATGTGCATGCTGACTTAACCAGGGTAACATGAGTTTCTGTGCTGTGTGTTTTCTTGCCTTTTGGCGTCTTGCATTTGGTGGTTAACCCTATCTGCTTCTCATTTAAACATTATCATTAGTTCCCGTGTTGTCATGAATGAATGAATGTGCAGCCCCAGTGTTTCACAGAAAATACAGCGCTTTAACAATGTGAAGTTTCTATA